>NC_092394.1:54333751-55010001 GCF_030028105.1 Mobula birostris
CCAAGATGCAGCACCTGAGAGACCGGGTTAGGGATCTGGAGCTGCAGTTTAATAATCCACAGCTTATTAGGGAAAGTGAGCAGGAGATAGATAGGAGCTACAGGGAGTTAGTCACCCAAGGCTGCAGGAGTTAGATAAGTGGGTGACTCAGGGAAGGGATGGGAAGAGCTCAGATAGTAGAGAGCACACCTCTGGCCATCCCCCTCAGTAATCATTATCTCGTTTTGGATGCTGTTGAGGGGGGGGTGACCTGACAGAGGACAACCACAGCGATCGGGTCTCTGGCACTGAGCCTGGTTCCATGGTGCAGAAGGGAGAGAAGAAGATGAGGAATATGGTTGTCATAGGAGATTCCATAGTGAGGGGAACAGACAGGAGGTTCTGTCAGCCAGATAGAGATACCTGCATGGTTTGTTGCCTCCCAGGTGCCAGGGTACAGGATGTCTCAGATTGGATGCAGAGTATTCTGAAGGGAGAGAGCAAACAGCCAGAAGTCTTGGTACACATTGGTACCAATGGCATAGGTAGAAAAATGGAGGAGGTCCTGAAGAGGGAATTCAGGGAGTTGGGTAGGAAGCTGAAAAGCAGGACCTGCAGGCTAGTAATGTCAGGATTGCTGCCTGTACCACGTGCTAACGAGCGCAAGAATAGCATGATCAGGCATATTAATGTGTGGCTGAGAGATTGGATCAGGGGGCAGGGTTTTGGGCTCTTGGATCATTGGGGCCTCTTCTGGGGAAGGCACGACCTGTTACGCCTGAACCCAAAAGGGTCCAATATCCAAGCAGGCAGGTTTAATGGAGCTTTTAGAGTGGGTTTAGACTAATTTGGTGGGGGATGGGAACAGGAGTGATAGGGCTGAGGAAGGGGGAGGAAGAAATAAATCAAAGATAGAGATGATAGAATGGACAGGCAGGAGATGAGGCATAATAACAACCAATGGGATGAGTTCCAGGGCAATAGATGCATGGTGCACTTAAAACAGAAAGCAAAAATACTGGATTAATATATTTGAATGCACACAGCATAAGAAATAAAATGGATGATCTTGAAATTCAGCTACAGATTGGCAAGTATGACGTTGTGGCCATCTCTAAAACTTGGCTAAAGGATGGCTGCCATTGGGAGCTGAACGTCCAAGGATATACGGTGTATTGGGAATTGGGAAGATAGGTTAGTAGCAGAGGGGTGGTGTATATCTGTGTATGAGAAGTAATATTAAATCATTGGAAAGGGATGACATAGGATCGGAAAGTGTAGGGTCTCTATGGGTTGAGTTTAGAAATGACAAGGGTAAAAGGACCCTAATGGCAGTTGTATACAGGCCTTCAAACAGCAGCCAGAATGTGGATTGCAAATTACATTATAGGAAAAGCATGTCAGAAAGACAATGTCATGATAATTGTTGAGGATTTTAACATGAAATTGGATTGGGAAAACCAGGCCAGTACTGGACCTCAAGAAAGAGAATTTGTAGAATGTCTAAGGGCTGGCTTTTCAGAACAGCTTGTTGTTGAGCCCACTAGGGGATCGACTGTACTGGATTGGGTGTTGTGCAATGATCCAGGGGTGATAAAAGAGCTTATGTTAAGGAACCCTTAGGGAACAGTGGCCACAATATGATTGAGTTGACTTTGAAATTTGAAAAGAGAAACTAAATTCCAACGTGTTGGTATTTCAGTGGAATAAAGGAAATTACAATGGCATGAGAGGGGAACTGACCAAGGTTGACTGGAAAGGGACACTAGCAGGAAGGACAGCACAGCAGAAATGGCTGGAGTTTCGGCGAAAAATGAGGGAAGTGCAAGACAGGTATATTCCAAATAAGAAGAAAATTTCGAATGGAAGAAAGGACGCTACTGTGGCTGACAAGTGAAGTCAGAGCCAAAGTAAAAGCAAAAGAGAGGAAAGCCAAAGCTAGTGGGAAGATAGAAGATTGGGAACCTTTTAAAAACTTGCAGTAGGAAACTAAGGAGATCATTGGAAGGAAAAGATGAATTATGAAAGTGTCACGAACCCCCGTGACGGGAATTAAGAGCCAGTGGAGATGAAAAACACCCTGGAGTCCAGTATTGCTATTAACTAATAATATTTATTAGTAACTATGCAATACAGTAATATAAAAGTAAATAAATCAAACAGGTTAGCAATGATTACATAAAAGTAAGTGTGGAATATATATGTATGAAAAACCAGGCTTCTTTAAGTCTAGGGGTAAAAAGATACAGTCTTACGATGATGAGTAAAGTTCAGTTCAGTTCAGCTCATGTATTGAGTTGAGTAGTGATGGAGAGAGAGAGAGAGGGAGAGATTTGAGTTCTGCAGGTGAGCTGACACCATCGATCTTCTCGTCGTCCTTCGAAATCCTTTAAAAGTCACCGACTGCGACTTTAACAAAGGGGACTGGTTTTCTGTGGTGGAGCTTTCCCCCAGGCAAGGGTGGACACATGGACAACTCCCCACCAGTCACTCCTTTTCCTCTTTCCACTGTTAAAGTGATGGATTGATCCGCCTGATCGATCCTCCAAAACCCACTTTCTCTGCGGGCACAACAATGCTGATTCAGTGTCCAGATCATGTGTCTGAGGTCTGTATCATCTGACCTCCCATTTATCCCACCAGGCTGAACATCACCTGTCATTCAAATAACTCCTCCTTCCTCTCTGTGAAGAAATGTGCAAGCAGGCGAACTGTCCTTGAACAAGTATCAACAACCTGCCTTCAGTCACCATAGAAACTTTCGAGCTGCTCGGTGCTGCCTCCAACTCCAAACTCAGTAGAAATCCAAAGTTACTTGTAGTGCCTTAAAGTGACAGTCCAACCGTTAATCTTTGTCTCTCTCTCTCTTTTACAAACAAGCTGTTAAATAACTCTCTCTCTCTCTTTTCAAAAGCACAGTTAATAGAAGTACTTCAAGATTCCCTCACAAAAGGAAGTTGGTGATTAATATCAAAGAAAATGCTAAATTTTTTAAAAAGTATATAAAGGGTAAAAGAGAGTTGAGGACCAATCGAAAATGATGCTGGAGATACCGTAATGAGAGATGTAGAGATGGCAGAGGAACTGAATGCGTACTTTGCATCAGTCTTCACAGTGGAAGACATCTGCAGTATTCTGGACATTCAAGAGTGTCAGGAAAGTGAAGTTTGTGCAGTGAAAATTACGACTGAGAAGGTGCTCAGGAAGCTTAATAGTCTGAGAGTGGATAAATCTCCTGGACCTGATGGAATGCACCCTCGGGTTCTGAAGGAAGTAGCTGGAGAGATTGCGGAGGCATTAGCAATGATCTTTCAAGAATCAATAGATTCTGGCATTGTACCGGATGACTGGAAAATTGCAAATGTTATTCCGTTATTTAAGAAGGGTGGGAACCAGCAGAAAGGAAACTATAGATCTGTTAACCTGACATTAGTGGTTGGGAAGTTGTTGGAATCAATTGTTAGGGATGAGATTATGGAATACCTGGAGGCACATGATAAGATAGGCCAAAGGCAGCATGGTTACCTGAAAGGAAAATCCTGTCTGACTAACCTACTGCAATTTTTTGAGGAAATTACAAGCTGGGTAGACAAAGGAGATGCGGCAGATGTGGTGTACTTGGATTTTCAGAAGGCCTTTGACAAGGTGCCGCACATGAGGCTGCTTAGCAAGATAAGATCCTAGGTATTGGCATTGCTGAGTTGTGGCTGGAAGAAGATCATACTTGGGAGCTTAACAACCAAGGATATACATTTTATTGAAAGGTCAGGCAGGTTGGCAAAGGGATTGGAATGGCTGTGTTGGTAAAAAAATGAAATTAAATCCTTAGAAATTGATAGCAAAGGATTGGAAGGTACAGAATCCTTGAGGGTAGAGTTAACTAACTACATGGGTACAAAACCTGAAGGGAGTTATATACAGGCCTCTAAACAGTAGCCAGGATTTGAGGTACAAATTACAACAGGAGATAGAAATGGCATGTAAAATGAGCAGCACTATGATAGTTATGGGGAATTTCAATATGCAGGTAAATTGGAAAATTCAGAGTGGTGCTAGATTCCAAGAGAAGGACTTTGTAGAATGTTTATGAGATTTTTTTTTTAGAACAGCCCACAAGGGAAAAAGCTGTTACAAGAATCACCCCTTGTAATAATGATCAGTGACATACAGATAATCTGTAGTTATCAACAAGTAACTTCTGTTCTTTCAACTAAAAGCAGGTGTGTTCACAAACTGTCTCCGTGTGCACCCTACTAGAATCTCCTGACTCTCCATGAACAGAAAATGAAGAGAAAAGGTGTTACCCAGGAAGGAAGTCCACGCTGGCTAGGCATTCCTCATGGTCCCATCTCCATGTGTCCGTGGGGTCCTCTGGCTGCTGGAGAGTTGTCACCCCTGCGTAGTTGGAGTTCCTGTGTCTTGTACTGTTCCTCATGAATTGAACCATTGGATCCCCACCCCATTGGCTCAAGGTCACCTGACCTAGCTGGGTCACCTTCTTACTGGTCATTGTACGGGGCTACAATCAACATTGTATCATTGGCTCTGCACACCCCAGCCTTGTGTATTTGTGCTTTTGCACTCTGGCAGGTCCAAACCAGTGAAATGAGGCAATCCAGACAGAGGCTAATGAGATTACCGATTGCAGGTCTGGCATTTTACATAACAAGTCACTACTCCTTTGAGAATGGTTTTAGGTTTATTGCTTTTGTTAGATTGTCTCCACTCAGTTCAGAATCCATGCCCTTTAAATAACAAATGGCTACTTGTTTGAGAATGGTCTCAGGTTTAGCAGATCATTACCTGAAGCTTCCTGTGTCCACATTCGGCTGCTGATTAGATTATCCAAGAGCAAGAATCCGTTTAGAGTCCACAAAAAGGGGGAAACAAAGACAACTGGCTTGTCTGGGATGCTTCCCCTGTCCTTGATTAGACTGCAGTTTCTTCTGGCCAAAAAGGCAATTCTGCACTGGGTGTTCTGTAATGAACCGAATTTGATTAGGGAGCTTAAGCTAAAGGAACCCTTAGGAGGCAGTGATCAAAATATGATCGGGTTCACCTTGCAGTTTGAGAAGGAGTTCTTATTTCTTCTTTCTTTTCTTCTTCTTACAGAAACATCTGCATGATGCTAAGCTAGGTCACATCATCAGTGATGTTACCTGGGGTCGTCAGGTGTTTCGGGTCTTTCAACATCATATACCCTCGCCCAGGCGACCTGACCCGGGTTGGTCAGACCCCGGCCTGTGCTCTGGCAGCAACCCACAGATCTGCCCTCTTTACCCAGAGCCATTTTGACACTTGCTCTGCTGCATCTATGGTGGTAGAAATGGCTCTCCTTCTTCTCTCTCCCGTGATTCCAAGTGCAGTGTATACTTTGCAGAGTGACTGGCCTGCAAAGCCATGACACCCGACCTCCACGGGCCAACACTTTGCTCTCCAGCCTCTTCTTTGGCAGTTGTTCTTCAGATCTTCATACTTGGCTCTTTCCTGCTCGTAGGCCTCGTCCATGCGTTCTTCCCGCGGCACGGTAAGCTCAAGCATAAGAACGTGCTTCGATGAGTCGGACCACAATGCAATGTCGGGCCGCAGTGTAGTGTCTGTGATATAAAGTCAAATATATTAGTATTACAGTGGAGTAAATCGGATTGCAAAGACATGAGAAAGATCAGGACAAAGTTGGTTGGAAGGGGACACTTGCAAGGATGATGGCAGAACAGCAACATCTTCACTTTCTGGAAGCAATTTGAAAGGTGCAGAATAAATACTTCCCAGAGAAGAAGACATATTATAAAGGTAGAATAAGGCAACCATGGCTGACAAGGAAAGTCAAAGACAGCGTAAAAGCTAAAGAGGGGGCATATAATATAGCAAAAATTAGTAAGAAGGTAGAGGTTTGGGAAGCTTTTAAAAATGAACAGAAGGCAACTAAAATAAAAAATAATAATAATGAGAGAAAAGATTAAGTATGAAGGTAAGCAAGCCAATAATATAAAAGAGGATACCAGAAATTGTTTTCATATATTTAAAGACTAAAAGAGAGGTGAGAGCGGATATTGGATGGCTGGAAAATTACACTGGAAACAATGTAATGGAGACAAAGAAATGACGGATGAATGGAAGTATTTTGCATCAGTTTTCACTGTCGAAGACACCAGTGGTTTGCCAGAAATTCAAGAGTGTCAGGAAGCAGAAATGAGTGTAGATGCTGTCACAAAGGAGAAGGTGCTTGGGAAGTTCAAATGTCAAAAGATATATAAGTTACCTGGCCCAGATGGACTACACTGTTCTGAAAGAGGTAGCAGAAAAGAGTGTAAAGGCATTAGGTCTTTCAAGAATCACTAGATTCTAGAATGTCAAGCAACACACATCAAAGTTGCTGGTGAACGCAGCAGGCCAGGCAGCATCTCTAGGAAGAGGTACAGTCAACGTTTCGGCCCGAGACCCTTCATCAGGACTAACTGAAAGAAGAGCTAGTAAGACATTTGAAAGTGAAGAGATTTCCTTGCGTTTGAGATTCTGGAATGGTTCTGGAGAACTAGAAAATTGTAATTATTATTCCCCTATTTAGGAAGGGAGGGGGTTAAAAGACAGGACAATATTGACCAAACACAAGGAATTCTGCAGATGCTGGAAATTCAAGCAACACACATCAAAGTTGCTGGTGAACGCAGCAGGCCAGGCAGCATCTCTAGGAAGAGGTACAGTCGATGTTTCGGGCCGAGACCCTTCGTCAGGACTTCATCTGATTCGTCCCGAAACGTCAACTGTACCTCTTCCTAGAGATGCTGCCTGGCCTGCTGCATTCACCAGCAACTTTGAAGTGTGTTGCTGCAATATTGACCAGTTAGCCTGACTACATTGTTTGGGAAGATGTAGTCCATTATTAGGAATAAGGTTTCAGGGTACTTGGAGGCACATGATAAAATAGGCCAAAGTCAGCATGGTTTCTTTGGGGTGAAATCTTGCCTGACAAGTCTTGGATTTCTTTGAGGATATATGAAGGAAAATCAGTGGATGCTTTTTACTTGGATTTTCAGAAGGCATTTGACATGGTGCTGCGTGTGAAACCCGACGTAGATTGCAAGACCATTTCGCTGAGCCAGAAGAAGCAAGATCTCCCAGTGGCTACCCATTTTAATTCCACTTCTACTTTCGCAATGAGGCCACACTCAGGTTGGAGGAATAACATCTTATATTCCGTCTGGGTAGCCTCCAACCTGATGGCATGAATATCAATTGCTCGAATTTCTGGTAATGCCCCCCTCCTTCACCATTCCCCACCCCCTTTTCCATCTCTCACCTTATCTCCTTGCCTGCCCATCTCCTTCCTCTGGTGCTCCTGCCCCATCTTTCTCCCATGACCCATTCTCTCCTATCGGACTTCCCTCTTTGACCAATCAACTGCCCAGCTCTTTACTTCATCCCCCCCCCCCCCAGTTTCACCTACCACCTTGTGTTTCATTCTCACCTCCCCTACCTTTTAAATCTACTCATCTTTTTCTCGCCAGTCCTGCCGAGGGATCTTGGCTCGAAATGTTGACTGTACTTTTTTCCACAGATGCTGCCTGGCCTTCTGAGTTCCTCCAGCACTTTGTGTGTATTGCTTGGAGGATTAAAGCAGATTTGGGCCCCTTGTCTAAGAAAGGATATATTGGCATTGGAGAGGATCCAGCAGGTCACAAGAATGATCCTAGAAATGAATGGGTTAACACATGAAAAGCATTTGATTGCTCCGTGCCTGTCCTTGGTGGAGTTGAGAAGAGTGTGGAGGGCCGAATCTCATTGAAATATATTGAATACAAGATCATAAGACCATCAGATATAGGAGCAGAATAGGCCATTTGGCCCAACGAGTCTGCTCTGCCATTGAATCATGACTGATCCAATTCTTCCAGCCATCCCCACTCCCCTGCCTTCTCCCCATACCCTTGGATGCCTTGGCTAATCAAGAACCTATCTATCTCTGCCTTAAATGCACCCAATGACTTGGCCTCCACAGATTTACCACCCTCTGACTAAAGTAATTTCTCCTCATCTCTGTTCTAAATGGACGTCCTTCAATCCTGAAGTCGTGCCTAGACTCCCCTACCATGGGAAATAACTTTGCCATCTGTTGTGGCCTTTTAACATTTGGAATGTCTCTATGAGACCCCCCCGCTCCTTATTCTCCTGAACTCCAGGGAATACAGCCCAAGAGCTGCCAGACTTTTCTCATATGGTAACCCTTTCATTCCTGGAATCATTCTCGTGAATCTTCTCTGAAACCTCTGCAATATCAGTATATCCTTTCTAAAATAAGGAGCCCAAAATGCACACAATACTCCAAGTGTGGTCTCATGAGTGGCTTATAGAATCTCAACATCACATCCCTACTCTTATATTCTATACCTCTAGAAATAAATGTGAACACTGCATTCGCCTTCTTCACCACTGACTCAACCTGGAGGTTAACCTTTAGGGTATCCTGCACAAGCACTCCCTAGTCCCTTTGCATCTCTGCATTTTGAATTCTCTCCCCATCCTAATAATAGTCTGCCCATTTATTTCTTCCACCAAAGTGCATGTCTATACACTTCCAACATTGTATTTCATTTGCCACTTCTTTGCCCATTCCCCTAAACTATCTAAGTCTCTCTGCAGGCTCTCTGTTTCCTCAATACTACCCGCTCCTCCACCTAGCTTTGTATCATTGGCAAACTTAGCTACAAATCCGTTAAACCCATAGTCCAAATCATTGACATACATCGTAAAAAGCAGCAGTCCCAACACCGACCCCTGTGGAACTCCACTGGTAACAAGCCAGAATAGGATCCCTTTATTCCCACTCTCTGCTTTCTGCCGTTCAGCCAATGCTCCACCTGTGCTAGTAACTTCCCTGTAATTCCATGGGTTTTTATCTTGCTAAGCAGCCTCATGTGCGGCACCTTGTCAAAGGCCTTATGAAAATCCAAGTACATCACATCCACTGCATCTCCTTTGTCTACGCTGCTTGTCATTTCCTCAAAAAATTGCAGTAGGTTAATCAGGTAGGATTTTCCTTTCAGGAAACTATGCTGGCTTTGGCCTATCTTGTCATGTGCCTCCAGGTATTCCGTAATTTCATCCCTGACGATCGATTCCAACAACTTCCCAGCCACTGATGTCAGGCTGACAGGTCTATCGTTTCCTTTCTGCTGCCTTCCACCATTCTTAATAGCAGAGTAACATTTGCAATTTTTCCAGTCATCTGGTACAATGCCAGAATCTATCGATTCTTGAAAGATCATTGTTAATACCTCCATAATCTCTCCAGCTACTTCCTTCAGAACCCGAGGGTGCATTCCATCAGGTCCAGGAGATTTATCCACCCTCAGACTATTAAGCTTCCTGAGCACCTTCTCAGTCATAATTTTTACGGCACGTACTTCACTTCCCTGACATTCTTGAATGTCCAGTATACTGCAGATGTCTTCCACTGTGAAGACTGATGCAAAATACGCATTCAGTTCCTCTGCCATCTCTGCAACCCTCATTACAATATCTCCAGTGTCATTTTCTATTGGTCCTATATCTACCCTCAACTCTCTTTTACCCTTTATACACTTAAAAATTCTTCTAGTATCTTACTTAATATTAGTTGCCAGCTTCTTTTCATAATCCATCTTTTCTTTCCCAATGACCTTCTTAGTTTCCTTCTCCAAGTTTTTAAGAGATTCCCAATCCTCTATCTTCCCACTAGCGTTGGCTTCTTTGTATGCCCTCCCTTTTGCTTTTAGTTTGGCTTTGACTTTGATTTCACTTGTCAGCCATGGTAGTGTTCTTCTTCCATTCGAAATTTTCTTCTTATTTGGAATATATTTGTCTTGCACTTCCCTCGTTTTTCACAGAAACTCCAGCCATTTCTGCTCTGCTGTTCTTCCTGCTAGTGTCCCTTTCCAGTCAACCTTGGCTAGTTCCTCTCTCATTTTGTTGTAATTTTCTTTATTCCACTGAAATACCGACACATTGGAATGTAGTTTCTCTTTCTCAAATTTCATAGTGAACTTGATCATATTGTGATCACTGTTCCCTAAGGCTTCTTAACCTTAAGCTCTCTTATCACCTCCAGATAATTGCACAACACCCAATCCAGCACAGCTGATCCCCTAGTGGGCTCAACAACAAGCTGTACTAAAAAGCCATCCCTTAGGCGTTCCACAAATTCTCTCTCTTGAGGTCCAGTACTGGCCTGGTTTTCACAATTGCTCTTCTGACACGCCTTTTCTATCTCCTGCTGTAATTTGTAATCCACATCCTGGCTGCTGTTTGGAGACCTGTATACAACTGCCATTAGGGTCCTTTTACCCTTGTCATTTCTTAACTCAACCCATAGAGACTCTACACCTTCTGATCCTACGTCATCCATTTCTAATGATTTAATATTATTTCTTATCCACAGGGCCACATCATCCCCTTAATAACCTCTCTTTCCGCTACACCATATATCCTTGGACATTCAGCTCCCAATGGCAGCCATCCTTTAGCCAAGTTTCAGAGGTGAAGCTGAGGTTGATAGGTTCTTGATTAGTAAGAGTGTCAAAAGTTACCGGGAGAAGCAGGAGAATGGAGTTTAGAGGGATAATAAATCTACCACGATGGAATGGCAGAACAGACTCGATTGGCCAAATGGCCTAATTCTTTCCGTCTTATGGTCTTATTTTGGAAAGTCCAACTAATGTAGGTTTCTGCTATGAAGTAGGGGACAAGAGAATGAAACAAAGGGGCCTAGGAGTACAAGTGTACAGTTCATTGAAATTGATGTCACAGGTAGACATGGTAATGAAAAGGATACTTAGTATGCTGGTCTTCATCAGTCAGGATATCGAGTGTAGAGTGGAACCGTATGTTGCTGTTGTGAGGCCACACCTTGAGTACTGTGTACAGTTTTGGTCACCCTGTTATGGGAAAGAAATGATTAAACTGGAAATAGTGCAGAGAAGATTTATAAGGATGATGTCAGGATTAGTGGGCTTGAATTATGGGGTAAGGTTGATCAGGCTAGGTCCTTACCTCTTGAAACACGGGAGAATAAAGGGCGACCTTATAGAATTGTTTAAGATTATGGGAGAATAAGGGGCGACCTTATATAATTGTTTAAGATTATGAGAGAATAAAGGGCGACCTTATATAATTGTTTAAGATTATGGGAGAGTAAAGGGCGACCTTATAGAATTGTTTAAGATTATGGGAGAGTAAAGGGCGACCTTATAGAATTGTTTAAGATTATGAGAGAATAAAGGGCGACCTTATAGAACTGTTTAAGATTATGAGAGAATAAAGGGTGACCTTATAGAATTGTTTAAGATTATGAAAGGAGTGGATTCAATAGATGATATCAAGATTTCCTCCAGGATATGGAGAGTCCAAAACTAGGGGACATGGGTTAGGGTAAGCAATGAAAGATTCAAAATTGTCTTAAGGGACAATTTTTTTCATTCAGTATATGGAACAAACTGCAACTGGAAGTGTTTGAGGCAGGTACAATTGTATCATTTAAGAAACACTGATAGTTACATGGAGAGGCATTGTTTAGATGGATATGGACTGAACACAGTCACTGGGTGTGCACTGAACCTGGCATTGAATAATTATATCAAAGGCTATGTGTCTGCTGTATTGTTCTATCACTACCAACACATTTTATTTACTACACCTGTACACGACTTGTTAACTTGATCATACACCTCAATCTTTTTAGAGTGGAAATAGCATGGAAAAAGGCTCTTGAGCCCAACTGGTCTATGCTGCCCAGGATGCCATCTAACCTAGTTCCATTTTGCTTGATCAATATCTGAATGCAGGAGGGATTAGCTTAGTTTGGCATTTGATTACTAATTTAATTAATTCAGCACACCATGATCAGCCAAGGGCTTGTTTGTATGCAATACCATTCCATGTTCTACGTATCCCTCAAAACCTTTCCTATCTATATATCTGTCCAAGTACCTTTAAATGTTGTCAATATATAGCAGCTGCCTCAACCACTTCCTCTGGTAGCTCATTCCATATACTACCCATCCACTGTGGAAAAGTTGCTTTATAGGTTCCTACTAAATCTCTCTGTTCTTAACTTAAACCTATGCCCTCTAGTTCTTGATTTCCCAACCCTTAGAAAAGGACTCTCTTTATGACCTTCATGATCTAATACACATATATAAGGCCACGCCTCACATTCCAATGAATAAAATCCTACCCTGCTTTACCTCTCCCTTAGTCCATCAAGTTCTGGCAACATTTTATAAATCATTTCCTTTGCATCTCAATTGTTCATAGTTTTATCTTTGGGCAAAAGTGGATGACCTCAGACATGGATTGTATTCATTTGTTACAATTTGATTTATTTAATAGGTAAATGCTTTTGCTATCTGATACCTCAACTCATAGTTTGCACAATCTTCTTTAAATTTGTCTTAAGCACATTTAAACTGATAACTGAGTTCTTCTAAGTTGTGTTGTTTTATCATCTGAGGAAATCCAAAAGTGTCCAGAGGGATAAGAGCCAAGTGGATGTCACATCAAAGGTTTGTTATGGGAATGAAATCACCAGCATTAAGAGACATGGCAGCATTTCTAGAGAGATGAGAAATGGGAAAGTAGATTATACTTTTACCCTTGTTCTCAATACTTTTTACTGCAGATTAAAATAGATACACTTCAACCTATCTGACAGCAATTATGCCTTATCCACCAACTATCCTTCCTTAAAGTTTCACGACTTACTGCAGTTACATCTACTGCTCCATTCTCCGATCCATCACCCTGGTAACCATCCCCCTGCCAGACTAGTTTAAACCCTCCCCAGTAGTTCTAGCAAGCTTGCAGACAAGAATATTGACCCATTGAGTTGTATAGGTCCTACCTTCACTAGATGAGATCCCAATGATCCACAAATCTGAAACCCTGTTCCCCGCATCCTTCAGCTGTCATATCATCATATTCTTACCCTCACTGGTGTGTGACACAGGCAGCAATCCAGAGATTACTATCCTTGAGGTACTGCCTAGCTGCCTAATTCTCCCTTCAGGACCCCATCCCTGTTCTTACGTATGCCATATATACTAACCATATATACTAACCCATATATACTAACTAACCCATATATACTAACCATATATACTAACCCATATATACTAACCATATATACTAACCCATATATACTAACCCATAGATACTATAACGTCTGGCTGCTTGCACTTTCCCTCCAGAATGCTGTGAACCTGATTGGATATATCGCTGACCCTGGCACCTGGGAGGCAACGTACCATCCAAGATTCCCTTTCACATACATAGGGTCTCCAGGCTGTTCCCTTAACCATTGAATCCCCTATCACTACCGCACTCTCCCTCCTTCCCTTCTGAGCCACAAAGCTAGACTCAGTGCCAGAGACCTGGTTGCTGCAGCTTTACCCTGGCAGGTCAACCCCTTGCCCCCAACAGTATCCAAAGTGGTATTGATGGGAATGGCCAGTGGCATACTCTGGACTATCTGCCCATTCCCTTTCCTTTTCTTGCAACTTAGGAGTTACTACCTCCCTGTAGCTCCTACCTATTATATCCTTTTCCTGAATGAGCAGTAGGCCATTCAGCTCCAGCTCACTAACACAATTTATAAGGTGCTGCACTAAAATGCACTTATTGCAAATGTAGCAATCAGGGACACTTGTATAACTATCACACCACTGTCCTGTGATCCATTCTCACTACTCTAGCTGGCCATTAATATATATATATAAAGAAAGGGAAAACTCAACCTAGACTGCCTCTTCTCACCAAAGCCACAATTCTCCAACTTAACTCTGTCCCATTCCGACAATGGTTGCTCAACTTATTTTTATTGGCCCCTGCCACCTGCTTAGTAACCTCAAGCTTCGTAGAAAGTCCTGACAGGCCCCACTTACTTTTTAAATCTGATGCTTAATTTCCACAAATAACTGTTCCCGTAATCTCAAGCTTCACCTTCTTTACCATCCTACCAACCCAAATAGCCACTTTCATGGCACAATTGTCTTGGACCCCAAGATCCCTTTTTAAGCAACACTGATAAAGCTCCTGTTTTTGTTTACATTTGATATCCTAATATGCAATACCTCACATTGCCCTAACTAAACCTCATCTGATATCTGACGTTTCCCTGCAAGTGATCTATATCCTGCTGTTTCCTTTGGCAATCTTCAACACTATCCACAACACCTCTGAGTAACTGCACACTTACTAATCAACTCATCCACATTTTCATTGAAGTCATTTATATATACAGTATCTCACAGTGTGGAGGTCCCAGCACAGACCTCCGCTGAATTCAACTAGTTATGGACTTCTAGCTAGAATAAGTCCCATCATCCACAACCATTGTACAATAACAACATTTGAAACACATTTGGACAGGTTCTTGGAGAGGAAAGGTTTAGAGTGAAATGTGCCAAATGGAGGCAAATGGCACCAGCTCAGGTTGGCATGGACATGCTTCTGTGCTATATAATTCAATGTTGTATATCTACCCTAGGCTTCCTTTAGTTCTTAAAGAACCCTCAATATCACTGAGCATCCAGGGTTCCATTGACTTGTCAAAGTTACCATTTACCCTTGAAGGCACATATTGGCCTTGAACTCTCACTGTTTCATTCTAAAAATATTCAGTCATAGTGCCGTAGGGCTAGACAGATGGGAAAGGGGCCCTTTGGCTCAATTGATTTATGCCAATCAAGGCAGCAATCCAAGCTGGTCTCATTCCCCTCCCTTTGGCCTATATATCCCAAAGCCTTTTCTGTCCCTGTGCCTGCCTAGATGTCTTTTAAATGTCTGTACCTGTCTGTACCCCTCCCTTTGGCAGCTTCCCTGTACTGACCACCCTCTGTGGAAAGAGTTGCTGCTTTGATCTGTTTAAATTCTTTCCCCTCCCTCCTTAAACCTATACCCTCTAGTTTCAAATCTCCTGGGATTCTGATGACACAAAGATTGGGGGTGTTGTGGATAGACTGGAGGGTTGTCGGAGGTCACAGCAGGACATCAATAGGATGCAGAACTGGGCTGAGAAGTGGCAGATGGACTTTAACCCAGATAAATGTCAAGTGGTTCATTTGGTAGGTCTAATCTGAAGATAGAACATAATATAAATGGTAAGGCTCTTGGCAGTGTGGAGAATCTGAGAGATCTTGGAGTCCGTGTTGATAGGACACTCAAAGCTGGTGTGCAGGTTGACAGTATTGTTAAGAAGACGTATGGTGTGTTGACATTCATCAACCGTGGGATTGAGTTTAAGAGTCTTGAGGGAATGTTACAGCTATATAAGACCTTAGACTCCACTTGGAGTACCATGCTCAGTTCTGGTCACCTCACTACAGGAAGGATGTGGATACTACAAAGAGAGTGCCGAGGAAATTTACTAGGATGTTGCCTCGATTGGAGGTCCTACCTTATGAGAATAGGTTGAGTGTACTTGGCCTTTTCTCTTTGGAGCGACGGAGGACGAGAGGTGACCTGATGGAGGTGTATAAGATGATGAGGGGCTTTGATCGTTTGGATAACCAGGACTGAAATGGCTAACACAAGAGGGCATAGTTTTGCTTGGAAATAGGTACTGAGGAGTTGTCGGGGTAAGTTTCTCACACACAGAGTGGTGGGTGTGTAGAATGCACTGCCGGCGGCGGTGGTGGAAGCAGATTCATAGAAACATAGAAAACCTACAGCACAATACAGGCCCTTCGGCCCACAAAGCTGTGCCAAACATGTCCTTACCTTAGAACTACCTAGACTTTACCCATAGCCCTGTTTTTCAAAGCTCCAAGTAGACCATACAATAGGGTCTTTTAAGAGCCTCCTAGATAGGTACATGAGTTTAGAAAAATAGAGGGCTATGTACTAGTGTTACAAGGGGGCATTGAAGGCGGACCCAGATGCAAGACACAGACACTGAAGTACTAGAAACAGGACTAGGGTTATCGAGATAGCAAGGAGAGTCAGGAAGAAACGACGCTGGACATTGACACAGGCCCTGGACGAGACTAGGATTCAGGGCTAGGACTTGGACTAGAAGCACAGGACCCGGATGGGGAACTAGGAATGAGGAGCCTGGACTAGGAACACAGAACTCGCGAACCAGAGCCCGAACAAGGACCTGGAACCTGGGTCTTAGTTGGGATTCAGAACCAGAACCCAGGTCTAGGCTAGGACTTGGGACTAGGATCTTGGCAAGGACAGGACGAGGTGCTCCAGCACTGGGCTGGGTGAGGAACTGGAACTAGATGAGGTCATGAAGCTCAGATTTGCACAGAGCTGGAACACGGCGCCTGGACTTGGTCTTGGAACACCAGAACACAGAGCTTTGGACTTGGACTGGACGCTCAGAGCCTCGGATAAGGTACTCCAGGGCAGGATGTGGCTCTTGGACTAGGTTTGGCTCGGCTTGGTTAGGCTCTTTGGTATGGAGCCAGGACTCCTCCTTGGAACGCAGGGCTGGGACCCTTACTAGGACGCAGGGCCAGGATGACTGCCGAGGACGCTTGCCAAGGTAGACTGCCGAGGGACTCCTGGACTGGACGAGAACACAAAGCTCAGACTTGGACAGGTCTGGAACACGGCACTTGGACTTGGTCTTGGGACACAGGAACGCAGAGCCTTGGACTTGAGCACCAGAACACAGAGCACAGAGCCAGGACTGCTCCTTGGGGACAGGACATAGGGCCAGAACTTGTATACGGAACACAGATTCAGGACTCCTCCTTGGGAACAGGACCTAGGCCGGGACTCTTCTTTGACACAGACACTAAACACAGGGACACAAAGAGACAGTTCCAAACTCAACAATAGATAGTTCCATATCTTGGCGTGGCAAGGCTCCGGTCTCACTCCAGCGGTTGAACTAGATGGTGATACAGGCGAGGACGCAGGCGAGGTTGTAGGCAAGGTAGCAGACGAAGGTAACAGATGAAGATTACAGGTGAAGATTAGTGCTGAAGTAACTGTTGAGATAAACTGCCAAAGTAACTGCCAGAGATTCAGATGGGGAGGGGAAGGGAACAGTCCAGCAGGGAATCCTTGGTTTGAGACATATTTATGTGCCAGTTGACAATGAGAATCAGGTGCCTCAATTAAGGCACCCAACAGAACAAGGAAGAAAACAAGAAAACCCAGAACAAGGATCAATGGACTGGATCGTGAACCGGAATGTGAACTTCACAGACTGGACCATGACAGCTTGGGAATTTCTAGGCAGTTTCGAGAGTAGGTTACATGGTCAGCACAACATTGCGGGCCAAAGGGCCTGTAACGTGCTGTAAATTTCTATGTTCTATTTACTGACCTTATCCATGCCCCTTATGCTTTTACAAATCTCTACAAGGTCACCCCTCAGCATCATACGTTCCAGGCAATGCTGTATAGACCCAGACTATATAGCTTCTCTTTACAATCCAAGTACTCCAGTCCTGGTAACATCCTCATGAAACTTCTCTGCATCCTTGCCAATGTACCACATCCTTTCTAAAACAGGGCAACTAGAACTCAGGACATCGGAGTTTGGTGTTCATTTCTGATCTGTAAGGAGTCTGTACATCCTCGCTGTGAAATACATGGGTTTTCTTCAGGTCCTTCGTTTTCTTATCACAGTCCAAAGGCGTATTAGGTAGGTTCATTGGTCATTGTAAATTGGCCCACGGTTACGTTAGGGTTAAATCGAGGTTACCGGGGTTTGCTGGGCGGTGTGGCTCAAAGGGCCAAAAGGGCCTGTGCCACATTGTATCTCTAAATAAAATCAAATTACTCTAAGTTCCAGCTCGTCAATAGCTGGTACAGTTGCAACATGACATCCCAACTTTTGTATTGAAAGAACTAGAACATTGAATGCCAGCGTGCCAAACGTTCTCCACTCTCTGCCAGTGTTGCCACTTCCAGATAACTATGCACCGGAACTCCTGAGTCTCTCTGTTCTACAAAATCTACTGTAGACTTACCTGCAAGTAGCTGCTCTGAGACTGCGTTTGCCAATTCCATCATTCAATGTTGTGATGATAGCAATGTTGTGATGGTAACAATGTTGTGATGGTAACAATGTTGTGATGGTAACAATGTTGTGATGGTAACAATGTTGTGATGATAACAATGTTGTGATGGTAACAATGTTGTGATGGTAACAATGTTGTGATGGTAACAATGTTGTGATGATAACAATATTGTGATGATAATAAGTTCATCCTTGGTCTCAGTTTTGGATCTAATTTACAGGGTTGTCATGGATCCAATGTGCTCTAATATCTTGGATCATTTTTTCAACATGGAATTTTGTGAAAAAGTCATACTGAAGTGTACGTAGACTCTATTAACACTAGTCTCATTAAAACAGCTAAGAGTAGTAAAGAGATACAAAACTACAGAAACAGGTTTTTTCTGCCCATTTCACCTATGCCTGATCATGCTCGTCCCATTTGTCCTCAGTGGGCCTGTACCCCTCTGCTCCATTCCTATCCAGTCATCCAATGCTTTATACATCTGCAACATGTCCAAATTCTTATACTAAATGCTTCAGCCCTATGAAGGCAGGAATACCAATTGCTTTCCTCACCACTCAATCCCTTAGTGTGCTGGAAATGTCGTATGGGAAAGGCCCTGCAGACCATGTTCACACTGAACATTTTGAGCACCCTGGTATAGGAAAGGTGACTTAAAATTAAGAGTGTTGACGAGATTTATGAGGATGTTGCCGGAACTGAGAGGCTGAGTTATGGAGAGAAGTTGAGTAGGTTGCGTCATTTTTCATTGGTGTGTGGGAGAATGAGGGGTGACCTTATAGAGGTGTATAATATCATGAGGGGCATGAAGGGGTGAAAGGAACCCTCCTTTTCCCAAGGTAGGGGCATAGATTTCGGGTGAGGAGGGAGGGATTTAATAGTACCCTGAGTGCAACTTTTTCCACACATAGGGTGGTGAGTGACGACTGGTTGGGCCAAAGGGTTTATTCCTGTGTCCTAAGATTATGACTGCATGCAAGTGTTGCTTCCTAAGAAGTGCTGTGATGAACAAAATGGTGACCGGTTTTCTTGAGGATGGTTGAGCAATAAATTTTGGCTGGACCGCAAGTGGAAATGCTTTAATCCTGTTGATGTAATGTCTAGGGATCTTATTTTGCTCAGAGCTGGCAAGCTCATGCTTTTGACACAAAGCTCTGTCCACTATAGTATGATGCTCCCTTGGTTCCTACAGAGGATTAAGCCTTGTATAAAGAGTCCAGTAATGTGTGCCGAACTCGAGTGTGACATGGATGGTGCGGGCGATGAGATCAGAACTGTAAAGTAGCAGCTCCACACCAGAGGTCTTCAGCAGCTGTTGTTTGCCTGTGCTAATGTGGTTTGTGTAAGGTTATCTCAGTATATTGTGTAATAAACTGGTGATTTACACATAACACTGCTGTCAATGTCACCTAGTCCTATTCCTATGGGTATATTGTTGGAAGAAACTGCTGAAGACCTGATAAGGCAGTGAGGCTAAAGTACATTCCTCCACTCAGGAGGCACTTGCTGCACTGTTGAGCGATAAAGGGAACGGGATGTGTGTTGAGCCTCAAGAAAAAGCAGATTCAAGTTCTAATAAATTCTGTCTTGCACTTGTAAAAACCATTTGAAGTGAGAGGGGAAGATGCGGTGAGATTGCATCAATTCCTGTTATACACAGATTCACTATTGACCAATATTTCTTGGAAATAGATTTTCAGAGGAAATAGAGAAATATGCCTCAATGTCATAGGAAGTCATTCCTGCCTGTGGCTATCAAACTTTACAACTCCTCCCTTGGAGGGTCAGACACCCTGAGCCAATATGCTGGTCCTGGACTTATTTCCTGGTGTAATTTACATATTACTACTTAATTATTTATGGTTTTACTACTATTTAATTATTTATGGTGCAACTGTAATGAAAACCAATTTCCCTCGGGATCAATAAAGTATGACTATGACTATGACTACTATTTCAAATGCAGCTTTTCATGTCTTTACATTAACATTGAGCCTCTTTGGAACGAGGCAGTCCCTCAGCATTCAGCATTCTGGCGCTGTGAGTTCTGAGCGGACTGATGAGTGAGCATGGCATCAGATTCTGATGAGCATTGTCCACTCATTGGGCAAGGAGCACATGAATCTATGGAATGACTATTATAAATGTATGACCTTGAGAAAGAGATCACAATCTTTTTCCAATGATAACCCAAGAACAAGAAGGCATAGGTTTGAGGTGAAAGGAGGGCAAGTTGTTTTAACCCACTGAGTGGTTGATATGTGAAATGCACTGTTAGAGATCAGATACCATTCAGGGCAGTGCAGAAAGGAAGATGTTGACAGGACTGGAAGACATGAGTTACAAAGAGACACTAGACTGAAGTACAGACTGGACAGAATTGAAAAACGGGGCCTTTAGTCTAATTCATCAATGGCAGCTAAAGTTTCTCCCTGAGTTAGTCTCATTTCCCCATATTTGGCCCATCTCCCTCTATACCTTCCCTATCTATGCACCTATCCAAATGTCTTCTAAATGCTGTAAATGCACCTGCCTCCTACCATTTCCTCTGGCAGCTCATTCCATATACCCATCATGCGCTGGTTGAAAATTTGTTCCTTTGTGTCACTCTCATCTTAAACCTACGCACTCTAGTTACAGGGAGAAGTCAGGAGAATGCAGGTTGAGAGGGATTAAAAAAATCAGCCATAATGGAATTGTGGAGTAGTCTCAATGGGCTAATTCTGCTCCTATGTTTTGTGGTCTTATAGTTTTAGACTCCCCTGCACTGGGAAAAAGGTGGTAACCATCTCCCTTATCTATGTCCTTTCTGACTTTATAGGCCTCCAGTATTTCACAAACTAAAGCCACAGACTATCTAATTTCTCTCTATTTCCTGAGGAGACTGAGGTCCTTTAATATCTGTCGGACGATGCTGAGGATGTTCCACGAGCCTGTGGTGGCCAGTGCTATCATGTTTGCTGTTGTGTGCTGGGGCAGCAGGCTGAGGGTAGCAGACACCAACAGAATCAACAAACTCATTCGTAAGGCCAGTGATGTTGTGGGGATGGAACTGGACTCTCTGACGGTGGTGTCTGAAAAGAGGATGCTGTCCAAGTTGCATGCCATCTTGGACAATGTCTCCCATCCACTACATAATGTACTGGTTGGGCACAGGAGTACATTCAGCCAGAGACTCATTCCACCGAGATGCAACACTGAGCGTCATAGGAAGTCATTCCTGCCTGTGGCCATCAAACTTTACAACTCCTCCCTTGGAGGGTCAGACACCCTGAGCCAATAGGCTGGTCCTGGACTTATTTCCTGGCATAATTTACATATTACTATTTAATTATTTATGGTTTTATTACTATTTAATCATTATGGTACAACTGTAATAAAAACCAATTTCCCTCAGGATCAATAAAGTATGTCTATGACTATGATTATGACTATGACTAAGACCCCTAATGCTGGTAATATTTCTATGAATCTTTTCTGCATCTCTGTTTACGTCCTTTCTATAGAATGGAAAGCTGAACTGCACACAATATCCCAAGTTCAATCTCAGCTATGACTGTAAGATGGTTTCCCAACACTTGCACTCAGTGCCCATCTGATAAAGGCAATAAACATGACTTATAAGGTTTAACTAAGGTTCCACACAGAAGGTTAGTTAGGAAGGTTCAATTGTTAGGCATTAATACCAAAGTAGTAAAATGGATTCAGCAGTGGCTGGATGGGAGATGCCAGAGAGTAGTGGTGGAAAACTGTTTGTCAGATTGAAGGCCGGTGTCTAGCGGTGTGCCTCAGGGATCTGTACTGAGTCCAATGTTGTTTGTCGTATATATTAATGATCTGGATGATGGGGTGGTAAATTGGATTAGTAAGTATGCAGATGATACTAAGATAGGTGGAGTTGTGGATAATGAAGTAGGTTTTTTTGGTTTTCTCAAACAATACTATGTTTAAATTTGAAAAAAATCAGAAGTAATCTTTATGATACTTCAGTTAAATTTGAACAGTCCTGGAGATCTTTTATTCAACATTTTCATTTCATGTAACTTTTTTTTTCTCTTTGACCATATTTACATTCCCTTCTTGGCTTTTAATTGTTATTAATGGAGGTCGGGTTTGAGGACGTGATTGTTTAAGTTGTTTGTCTACTTGGTACCTAGTTAGCCCATGGCTTTGCTTTGCTTTGCTTTTTAGCTTAGTTGCACGGTGGGTTTTTCTTCTCTTTATTGATATATATGGAAAATTAGTATACTACTATTATTACCTTGTTATTTTATAACTAAACTGCACTGTTTGTATTTTTTTATGTATTAATATCTCTTGTAAATTTATATTGCAACAGTGTATTAGTTTCTATACGTTTTACCTTTTGTGTACTAATTCAATAAAAAGATTTAAAAAGAAAAAAAGTAGGTTTTCAAAGCTTGCAGAGAGATTTAGCCCAGTTAGAAGAGTGGGCTGAAAGATGGCAGATGGAGTTTAATGCTGACAAATGTGAGGTGCTACATTTTGGTAGGACTAATCAAAATAGGACATGCATTGTAAATGGTAGGGCATTGGAGAATGCTGTAGAACAGAGGGATCTAGGAATAATGGTGCATAGTTCCCTGAAGGCAGAATCTCATGTGGATAGGGTGGTGAAGAAAGCTTTTGGTATGCTGGCCTTTATAGATCAGAGCATTGAGTATAGGAGTTGGAATGTAATATTGAAATTGTACAAGGCATTGGTGAGGCCAAATTTGGAGTATTGTGTACAGTTCTGGTCACCGAATTATAGGAAAGATGGCAATAAAATTGAGCGAGTACAGAGGAGATTTACTAAAATGTTGCCTGGGTTTCATCTCCTAAGTTACAGAGAAAGGTTGAACAAGTTAGGTCTTTATTCTTTGGAGCGTAGAAGGCTGAGGAGGGACTTGATAGAGGTGTTTAAAATTATGAGGGGGATTGATAGAGTTGACGTGGATGGGCTTTTTCCATTGAGAATGGGAGAGATTCAAACAAGAGGACATGAATTGAGAGTTAAAGGGCAAAAGTTTAGGGGTAACATGAGGGGGAACTTCTTTACTCAGAGAGTGGTAGCTGTGTGGAACGAGCTTCCAGCAGAAGTGGTAGAGGCAGGTTCTATGTTGTCATTTAAAGTTAAATTGGATAGATATATGGACAGGAAAGGAATGGAGGGTTATGGGCTGAGTGCAGGTTGGTGGGACTAGGTGAGAGTAAGAGTTCGGCATGGACTAGAAGGGCCGAGATGGCCTGTTTCTGTGCCGTAATTGTTATATGGTTATATATCTTCACCACCTTGTCTACCTGCGTCACAGCTTTCAGGAAGCTATATACCGGTACCGCCAGATCTGTCTGTTCAACAACACTCACCAGAACTCCATCGTTCCCTACTTGTCCTACCCTGGATTAGCCTCCCAGGATAAATCCCTTCTCATTTGTTTAAGTTCCATCCGCAGTTCTTTGCCCCACTTTCCCAGTTGATTTCCTGTGGTCACCTCAGACAACCTTCTTTGGTGAACATTACACCCCCAAATTTTTGTACCATCTGCAAAGTCACTAATCATGACAACATTCTCACCCAAATCATAACATATGTTAAACAACATGGAACTAGAGTGGGACTGTTTTCCTTGGAGGGTAAGAGGTTGAGGGGTGATCTGATAGAGGTACTGTATATGAGGGACATAGATAAGGTGACTCTACCTTTTCCTCAGGTAGGGATAGAGGAGTCTAGAACTAGAGAGCAAGGTTTAAAGTGAGATTTAAAGAAGACATGATTAGCAAGATTTTCCACACAGAGAGGAGTAGGGTCACAGTTTAAGGATAAAGGGGAAGCCTTTTAGGACCGAGATGAGGAAAAACTTCTTCACACAGAGAGTGGTGAATCTGTGGAATTCTCTGCCACAGGAAACAGTTGAGGCCAGTTCATTGGCTATATTTAAGAGGGAGTTAGATATGGCCCTTGTGGCTAAAGGCATCAGGGGGTATGGAGAGAAGGCAGGTATAGGGTTCTAGGTTAGATGATCAGTCATGATCATACTGAATGGCGGTGCAGGCTCGAAGGGCCGAATGGCCTACTCCTGCACCTATTTTCTATGTTTCTATGTTTCTATAAGACCATAAGGTATAGGAGCAGAATTAGGCTCATTGAGACTTCTCTGCCATTTCATCATGGCTAATCTGATTTTCCCTCTGTGTCCCCATCTCCTGCTTTCTCCCCCGTGTGCCTTCATGCCCTGACTAATACTCAAAATATGGCAAAATAGTACAACCGTGCCTGAAAGGCAAGTCAAAGCTAATATAAAAGCAAAAGAGAGGGCATACAACAAAGCAAAAATCAGTGGGACGACAGAGGATTGGGAAGCTTTTAAAAAGAGAGCAACAAAAATAATCGTTGGGAGGAAAGATGAAATATGAAAGCAAGCTAGCAAACTATATGAAAGTAGATTGTAAAACTTTTTCCAGTATGCTTAAATAAATAAATAGAAGAAATGAGAGTGGATATAGGACCACTAGAAAATGAGGCTGGAGAAATAATAACGGGGGACAAGGAGATGGCAGATGAATTAAAAGAGTATTTTGCATCAGTCTTCACTGTAGGAAGGGTGTATGGGGTGTCTACGGAGGGGTAGCACCTCTGGTGGGGGGGGTCTGCCGTGCCCTTTTCAGGGCAGCTTGTCCACCTGGCGTTCAGCTCTCACCTGTGGCTCTGAGTAGCTGTCGCACGCGCAATGGCCATACCCCGGTAGACCGCCTTGGCAGACGGGCCAAACCGGTTGAGGGTAGCTGATGGGTCTTCGACCCTCGGTGAGGTAGGGGATCTGTCTATCCCAGTGTGTGAAGTCTGGCCCTGGCAGATTGAGCGGAGGAGACCGATTAATGGTCCAATGGTCAAGAAGGCAGGTCCAACAGGCGTTTGTGAAGCGCTAAGAGCACGACAAGGCACGTAGACGTCCTGATCATCCGCTGCAACAGGAGAGGTCTCCAGCCGTAACGGTTGTCCGTGCCACCGGATCAAGATCTCTTCTGCCGAGAGGGTGGGATTGCCCCCGTGCAACGGCTGTTCCACTTCAAACTCCATCACGCATGGGTTTCAAAAAGTGCCTTCTTCGAATCCGAAGGGCTACCCATCACTGTGAAAGATGTTGTAGTGTCTGAAGGAAGAGAAGGTGCTCAAAAAACTGAAAGACCTAAAGGTACATAAGTCACCGGCTCAGATGAACAGCATCCTAGGGTAGTGGTAGAGATTGTGGAGTCATGAGGAATGATCTTTCAAAAAAATCATTGGGCTGTGGCATGGTGCCAAAGGACTGGAAAATTGAAAATATCACTCCACTCTTTCAGAAAGGAGGAAGGCCGCAGCAAGGAAATTATGGATGGCATGGTTAGAGCATTGCTGAGTGGTTGGAGGCAGTGAGTGGGAATAAAAGGATCCTTTTCTGGTTGGCAGTGGGTGAGTAGTGGTGTTCCGCAGAGCCTGTGTTGGGACCGTTTATTTTTTATGCTGTATATCACTGATTTAGATGGAGCAGATGGCTTTGTTGCCAAGTTTCCAGATGATATGAAAATTGGTGGAGGAGCAGGAAGTGTTGAGGAAACAGGTAGGCTGCAGAAGGACTTGGACAGATTAGGAGAACGGGCAAGATAGCGGCAAATGAAATACAATGCTCGAAAGTGCATGGTCATGCAGTTTGGTAGTAGAAATAAATGTGCGGACTATTTTGTAAACAAGGTGAAAATCCAAAAATTTGAGATGCAAAGGAACTTGTGAGTCCTTTTGCAGAACATCCTGAAGGTTAACTTGCAGGCTGAGTCAGTGGTGAGGAAGGCAAATGCCATGTTAGCATTCATTTCAAGAGGTCTAGCATACAAGAGCAAGGATGTGGTGCTGAGGCTTTATAAGGCACTGGTGAGGTCTCACCTTGAGTATTGTGAACAGTTTGGACTCATTTAAGAAAAGATGTGCTGGCATTGGAGAGGGTTCAGAGGAGGTTCACAAGGATGATTCCAGGGGTGAAAGGGTTATCATACGAGGAATGTTTGATAGCTCTGGGTCTGTACTCGCTGGAATTCAGACAGTTGAGGGTGTGATCTCATTGAAACCTTTCAAACATTGAAAGGCCTAGGCAGAGTAGATGTTGAAAGGATGTTTCCCATGAAGGGGGAGTCTAGCACAGGAAGGCACAGCTTCAGGGTAGAGGAGCGTCCATTTAAAACAGAGATGCTGAGAGATTTCTTTAGCCAGAGGGTGGTAAATTTGTGAAATATGTTACCGCAGGCAGCTGTGGGGGTCAGGTTGTTGGGTGTATTTAAGGAAGAGCTTGATAGGTTCTTGATTGGACATGGCATCAAAGGTTATAGGGAGAAAGTCGGAGTGTGGGTCTGAGGAGGGAATAAAGGAATCAGCCACAATTGAATGGCAGAGCAAACTCGACGGGCCAATGGTCTAACTCTGCTCTTATGTCTTATGGTCTTATTCAAGTTTCTATCAACCTTTTCCGTAAATGCACTCAATAACTTGACTTCTACAGCTGCCTGTGGCAACGAATTCCACAGATTCACCACTCTCTGGCTAATGAAATTCCTCATCTCCATTCTAAAAGGATGCCCCTATATTCTGAGGCTGCCCCCTCTGGTCTTAGACTTCCCCGCCATAGGAAACATCCTCTCCACATCCACTCTATCAAGGCCTTTCACCATTCGATAGGTTTCAATGAGGTCACCCCTCATTCTTCTGAATTCTAGTGAATACAGGCCCAGAGCCATCAAGCATTCTTCATATGACAAGCTATTCAATGCTGGAATCATTTTCATGAACCTCCACAATGTCAGCGTATTCTTTCTTAGATAAGGGGCCCCAAACGGCTTACAATTCTCGAAGTGAGGCCTCACCAGTGCTTTATAAAACCTCAATATTACATACATGATTTTGTATTCTAGTCCTCTGGAAATGAATGCTGACATCGCATTTTCCTTCCTCACCACCGACTCAACCTGCAAATTAACTTTTAGGGAATCATGCACAAGGACTTCCAAATCCGTTTGCAGCTCAGATTTTTGAATTTTCTCTCTATTTAGAGAATAGTCTATCCTTTTATAGTTTTTGTACCAAACTGCACGACCATACACTTTCTGACTCTGCATTTCATTTGCTGCTTCTTTGCCCATTCTCCTGTTCAGTCTATAGCCTCTGTAGCCTCACTACTTCCACAAATCTACCTACTTCTCCCCCTATCTTTGTATCATCCGCAAACTTTGCCACAAAGCCATCAATTCCATTATCAAAGTCATTGATATATAATGTAAGGAGAAGCAGTCCCAGTACAAACTCCTATGGAACACCACTAGTCACTGGCAGCCAACTAGAAAGGGTGCCTTTTATTCTCACTCTTTGCCTCCTGCTAATCAGCCACTGCTTCATCCATGCTAGTTTCTCTCCTGTAATACCATGGGCTTTTAACTTGTTAAGCAGTTACATGTGTGGCACCTTGTCAAAGGCCTTCTGGAAATCCAAGTACACCACATCCACTATTCTCTTTTGTTTATCCTGTTTGTTATTTCTTCAAAGAATGCCTACAGGTATGTCAGGCAAGAAAACCGTGATAACTAGGCCCTATTTTATCATGTACCTCCAAGTAGTCCAGAACCATGTCCTCAACAATCAATTCTCAACAACTTCCCAACCACTGAGGTCAGGTTAACTGAACTAAAAGTTTCTTTTTTTTTCACCTCTCTCCCTTCTTGAAGAGTGATGTGACATTTGCAATTTTCCATTCCTTGCAACCATGCCAGAATCAATTGATTCTTGAAAGATCATTACTAATGCATCCCACAATCTCTTCAGGGCTCTTTCAGAACCCTGGAGTGTAGCCTTTCTGGTACAGGTGATTTATCTACCTTCTGACTTTCAGTTTCCCAAGAACCTTCTCCCTAGTAATGGCAACTTGGTACACTTCTAATTCCTGACACTTCTAAACGTCAGGCATACTGCTGGTGTCTTCCATGGTGAAATACTTACTTAGTTCATCTGACATTTCCTTGTCCCCCATTACTACCTCTCCAGCATCATTTTCCAGCTGCCTGCTATCCACTTTCGACTCCCTTTTACACATTATGAATCTCAAGAAACTTTTGGTATCCTCTATCATATTATTGGCTAGCTTACCTTCTATGTTTAATCTCCCTATATTTTTGTCAGCTCCCCCAAGATCTAACTATTACAAGAATCACCACTTGTAATAACGATCAGGGAGGCATGGAGAGAATCTGTAATTACTGACAAGTACCTTCATTGTCTCAATGGAAAATCATGAGAATTTACACAACTGAATACCTGTGTACACACCAACTAAGTTTTCCTGACCTTCCACAAACAGTCAAAGAATAGTAAAGATGATACCAGCTAAGAAGGAATTTTTGCTGCTGGCCACATGCTCCTTGTAGTCCCATTTCAAATCTTCACATCTCTGGGGCACCTCACATCCATAATGGTGAGTTTCCTATGGAGTCATTGCTGTCTTGCATCTTGACCAGTTGAAGTGCTAGATTCCTGTGTTATTGGCTATAGGTCATGTGTCTGATCTTTAACACCTTTTTATTGGCTCTGCTCCAGGCCAGCATCCATTTATTGCCCTCTTCCTAGCAAGTGACAATCGGTAATTTATGGCTCTTTGCTCTCAGTCAGCAACCAGCTTGAATCATGCAGGGTAAACACAGACCCCAACAGTCACAAACCTGCATGTAATATCCAACCAAAGAACACCTCACGAATAACTTCTTATTTGGAAATGATCCCTCGTCCAGCAGATTACATGAAACATCAATGTGTCTACTTTAAAAGAAACACAGATCAAACTAAGCAACAAGCTCACAAAATGGAGGACATAGAACAGCTGCACAAAATGGCATCCTCCATTCCTAAGTAGATGTTAAGAGGAAAGGCAATTTGTCTTGTCCCACTGTCCTTGATTCATTCAAATTAATTGATTTGTAGACTGTAGTTCATTTTGGCCAACACTACTTTGCACTTATTTACAATTTACAGTGGCAAACTATCAACCTGCAGATTTTATAAATGTAAGGTGCCTTTAGAAAATCCACATGGACTTGCCCACTATGCATACTCAGCACCTGAGGTCAGGATTGAACCCAGCTATCTGGCACTCTACCACCTGTGCCACTGCGTCTCCATGAGACCAGAAGACCATAAGATATAGGAGCAGAAGTAGGCCATTTGGCCCACTGGGTCTGCTCCGCCATTCAATCATGGGCTGATCCAATTCTTCCAGTCATCCCCACACCCCTGCTTTCACCCCATATCCTTCGATGCCCTGGCTAATCAAGAGCTTATTTATCTCTGCCTTAAATGACCTGGCCTCCATAGCCACTTGTGGCAACCAAATTTCACAGATTTATCACTCTCTGACTAAAGTAGTTTCTCAGCATCTCAGTTCTAAAAGGACGTCCTTCAATCCTGAAGTCGTGCCCTCTTGTCCTAGAATCCCCTACCATGGGAAATAACTGCAATATCTAATCTGTTCAGGCCTTTTAACATTCAGAATGTTTCTATGAGATTCCCCCTCATTCTCCTGGACTCCAGGGAATACAGCCCAGGAGCTGCCAGACGTTCCTCGTACAGCAACCCTTTCTGGAAGCATTCTAATGAATCTTTTCTGAACCTTCTCTAATGTCAGTATATCCTTTCTAAAATAAGGAGCCCAAAACTGCACACAATGCTCCAAGTGTGGCCTTATAGAGCCTCAACATCACATCCCTGATCTTATATTCTATACCTCTAGAAATGAATGCCAACATCGCATTCACCTCCTTTACAACTGACTCAACCTGGAGGTTAACCTTTAGGGTATCTTGCACAAGGACTCCCAGGTCTCCTTGCATCTCTGCATTTTGAATTCTCTCCCCATCTAAATAATAGTCTGCCCGTTTATTTCTTCCACCAAAGTGCATGACCATACACTTTTCAACATTATATTTCATTTGCCACTTCTATGCCCACTTCCCTAAACTACGTCTCTCTGCAGGCTCTTTGTTTCCTCAAAACTACCCACTCCTCCACCTATCTTTGTATCATCGGCAAATTTAGCCACAAATCCATTAATTCCAATGTCCAAAACAAAAACATACATCGTAAAAACCCATGATTAACCCCTGTGGAACTCCACTGGTAACCAGCAGCCAGCCACAATAGGACCCCTTTATTCCCACTCTCTGTTTTCTGCCGACCAGCCAATGTTCCACCCATGCTAGTAACTTCCCTGTAATTCCATGGGCTCTTATCTTGCTAAGCAGCCTCCTGTGCGGCACCTTGGCGAAGGCCTTCTGAAAATCCAAGTGCACTACGTCTATTGCATCTCCTTTGTCTACCCTGCTTGTAATTTCCTCAAAGAATTGAAGTAGGTTTTTCAGGCAGGATTTTCCTTTCAGGAAACCATGCCTATCTTGTCATGTGCCTCCAGGTGCTCTGTAATCTCATCCCTAACAATCAATTCCAACAACCACTGATGTCAGGCTAAATGGTCTATAGTTTCCTTTCTGCTGCCTCCCACCCTTCTTAAATAGTAGAGTAGCATTTGCAATTTTTCCAGTCATCTGGTACAATGCCAGAATCTATCGATTCTTGAAAGATCATTGTTAATGCCTCCACAATCTCTCCAGCTACTTCCTTCAAAACTCTAGGGTGCATTCCATCAGGTCCAGGAGATTTATCCACCCTCAGACCATTAAGCTCCCTTAGCACCTTCTTAGTCATAATTTTCATTGCATAAACTTCACTTCCCTGACACTCTTGAATGTTAGGTATACAGCAGACGTCTTCCACCATGAAAACTGATGAAAAATACATAGTTAGTTCCTCTGCCATCTTTGCATCTCTCATTACAATAACTCCAGCATCATTTTCTATTGGTCCGATATCTACCCTTGATTCTCTTTTACCCTTTATACACTTAAAAAAGCTTTTAGTATCTTCTTTGGTATTAGTCAGCTTTCTCTCATAATTCGTCTTTTCCTTCCGAATGACTTTTTTAGTTTCCTTCTGCAAATTTTTAAAATCTCCCCAATCCTCTATCTTCCCACTAGCTTTGACTTCCTTGTATGGCCTCTCTTTTGCTTTTAGTTAGGATCTGACTTCACTTGTCAGCCACGGTAGTGTCCTTCTTCCATTTGAAAATGTCTTCTTATTTGGAATATATCTGTCTTGCACTTCCCTCATTTTTCACAGAATCTCTAACCATTGCTGCTCTGCTGTCCTTCCTGCAAATGTCCCTTTCCCATCTTTGGCAGTTCACCTCTCATGCCATTGTAATTTCCTTTATTCCACTGAAACATTGACACGTTGGATTTTATTTTTTCCCCTCTCAAATTTTAATGTGAACTCAATCATATTGTGATCACTGTTCCCTCAGGGTTCCTTAACCTTAAGCTCTCTAATCACCTCCGGATCATTGCACAGCACCCAATCCAGCACAGCTGATCCACTAGTGGGCAACTAGTAGTCAACAACAAGCTCTTTTAAAAAGCCATCTCTTAGACATTCTAGACTCTTGGGGTCCAGTACTGGCCTGGTTTTCCCAATCCACTTTCATGTTAAAATCCCCAACAATTATGATGACATTGCCTTTCTGACATACCTTTTCTATCTCCTGCTATAATTTGTAACCTTCATCCCGGCTGCTGTTTGGAGGCCTGTATACAACTGCCATTAGGGTCCTTTTACCCTTGTCATTTCTTAACTCAACCCATAGAGACTCAACACCTTCTAATCCTATGTCATCTCTTTCCAATGATTTAATATTATTTTTTATACACAGATCCACACCACCCCTCTGCCTACTAACCTATCTTTCCGATACACCATATATCCTTGGACGTTCAGCTCCCAATGGCAGCCATCCTTTAGCCAAGTTTCAGAGATGGCCACAATGTCATATTTGCTAATGTGTAGCTGAATTTCAAGATCATCCCTTTTATTCTTTATGCTGTGTGCATTCAAATACAACACTCTCAGTCCAGTATTTGTTGCTTTCTGTTTTAACTGCACCATGCCCCTATTGCCCTGTAACTCTGCCACTGGCTTTGATTAAGCCCCATCTCCTGCCTGTTCTTTCTGTAATCTCTGTTGCATGCTATCTTTGATTTATTTTGTTTTCCCCTTCCTCAGCCCTATCACGCCAGTTCACATCCCCCTGTCAAATTAGTTTAAACCCTCCCTAACAGCTCTATTCACTGTGCCCACTAGGATATTGGACCCCTTTGGGTTCAGGTGTAACCCGTCCATTTTGTACAGGTCATACCTCCCCCAGAAGAGGGCCCAATGATCCAGAGATCACACAAACCAATCTTCCGTCTGTGACTCACTTTACAGTGCACGCTGTCGGAGCAGTGCTGCCAGGATGATCAAGGACACGACCCACCCAGCCAACACACTTTTCGTCGCTCTTCCCTCTGGGAGAAGGCTCAGGAGCTTGAAGACTCGTACGGCCAGATTTGGGAACAGCTTCTTTCCATCTGTGATAAGACTGCTGAACGGATCCTGACCCGGATCTGGGCCGTACCCTCCAAATATCTGGACCTGCCTCTCAGTTTTTTCTGCACTATCTTACTTTCCCTTTTCTATTTTCTATTTATGATTTATAATTTGTCTAAGTTGCATGCCATCTTGGACAATGTCTCCCATCCACTACATAATGTACTGGGTGGGCACAGGCGTACATTCAGCCAGAGACTCATTCCACCGAGATGCAGCACAGAGCGTCATAGGAAGTCATTCCTGCCTGTGGCCGTCAAACTTTACAACTCCTCCCTTGGAGGGTCAGACACCCTGAGCCAATAGGCTGGTCCTGTACTTATTTCATAATTTACTGGCATAATTTACATATTACTATTTAACTGTTTATTGTTCTATTACTATTTATTATTTATGGAGCAACTGTAACGAAAATCAATTTCCCCCGGGATTAATAAAGTATGACTATGACTATGATTATTTAAATTTTTATTATTTACTATCAATTTGTAATCCAGGGAGCGCGAAGCGCAGAATCAAGTATCGCTGTGATGATTGTACGCTCTAGTACCAATTGTTTGGCAACAATAAAGTAAAGTAAATCTGAAGCCCTTCTCCTTACGCCAGTCTCTCAGCCACATTTTAACACACCTGATCATGCTATTCTTGCACTCACTAGCATGTGGCACAGGCAGCAATCCTGAGATTGCTACCCTGGAGGTCCTGCTTTTCAGCTTCCTACCTAACTCCCTGAATTCTCTCTGCAGAACCTCCTCCCTTTTTCTACCTACGTCATTGGTACCAACGTGTACCAAGACTTCTGGCTGGTCACCCTCTCCCTTCAGAATACCCTGTACCCGATCTGAGACATCCCGTACGCTGGTACCTGGGAGGCAACACATCATGTGGGTATCTCTATCAGGCTGACAGAACCTCCTGATGGTTCCCCTCACTATGGAATCCCCTATGAGGATATCACACAATATCAGATGCTTGCCTCTGGAATTCAGATCGTTTGCCCGTATTTGGACAGGGGCAGGAATGCTGGTGGCCCCAGAGGGGCCGACATGCTTGCTGGATGGAGCAAGGATCCAATACAGTTTCTGCTTTCAGAACCAGATGATTATTTCAATAAAAATAACAGATGGTCACAAAATGAAACTGGAATCTCATTAGGTGCTTTCACTTCTCTATTTTGAGAGAGAGAGGAAATTCCCCAGGACTTTTGAGGCAAGTCACAAAAGCTGAATCGCAGTTAGCACAGGAGTACAAGATTTGTCTCAGCCTGTTAGTGCAAGCTGCAACTCAAAATTGTACTTTGAAGGTGACAAGAGGTGTGGAGGGAATTAACTGATTTATCTGCTCCAGGACACAAACCAAGCAGCAGCGGTCTGGTGTTGGGGGTGAAGTGCTTCTGGGCTGCAACGGTTTTGAGATTTATTGACATCTAGAATGGAGGAGCCTCACGTCAGACATGTCGAGGTGCTGGGATTTGAAAAAAGATTTGTCCCAAGTCAGCATTATGTGAGTACCAGTAGGAAATGCATATTCCGGTATCATTATTCTTTCATTATGAAAAGCAAATCTAGGTGCATTCTGTGTGTTTTTCTTCTTACTCAGAGAACTATACTCAGAGGGAGGGAGGCAAAAGAGGTGGAGATTTTGGCAATGATGATCAGAGATAGTGTCACGGCTGCAGAAAAGGAGGAAGTCATGGAGGGATTGTCTACTGAGTCTCTGTGGGTGGAAGTTAGAAACAGGAAGGGGTCAATAACTCTACTGGGTGTTTTTTATAGACCACCATGGGCTCTTATCTTGTTAAGCAGCCTCATGTGTGGCACCTTAGTAAGGCCTTCTGAAAATCCAAGTACACTACGTCTACTACATTTCCTTTGTCTACCCTGCTTGTAATTTCCTCAAAGAATTGAAGTAGGTTTTTCAGGCAGGATTTTCCTTTCAGGAAACCATGCCTATCTTGTCATTTGTAACAGAGACATCGAGGAGCAGAGAGGGAGACAGATTCTGGAAAGGTGTAATAACTGGGTTGTTGTGGTGGGAGATTTTAATTTCCCAAATATTGATTGGCATCTCCTGAGAGCAAGGGGTTTAGATGGGGTGGAATTTGTTAGGTGTGTTCAGGAAGATTTCCTGATGCAATGTGTAGATAAGCCAACAAGAGGAGAGGCTGTACTTGATCTGGTATTAGGAAATGAGCCTGGTCAGGTGTCAGATCTCTCAGTGGGAGAGCATTTTGGAGTAAGTGATCACAATTCTATCTTCTTTAGCATAGCACTGGAGAGAGATAGGAACAGATAAGTTAGGAAAGTGTTTAATTGGAGTAAGGGGAAATATGTAGCTATCAGGCAGGAACTTGGAAGCACAAATTGGGAACAGGTGTTCTCAGGGAAAGTACGGCAGAAATGTGGCAAATGTTCAGGGGATATTTGCGTGGGGTTCTGAGTAGGTACATTCCAATGAGACAGGGAAAGGATGGTAGGGTACAGGAACTGTAGTGTACAAAAGCTGTTGTAAATCTAGTCAAGAAGAAAAGAAAAGCTTACGAAAGATTCAAAAAACTAGGTAATGATAGAGATCTAGAAGATTACAAGGTTAGCAGGAAAGAGCTTAAGAATGAAATTAGGAGAGCCAGAAGGGGCCATGAGAAGGCCTTGATGAGCAGGATTAAAGAAAACCCCAAGGCCTTCTGCAAGTATGTGAACAGCAAGAGGATATGAGAGAATAGGGCCAGTCAAGGTGACAGTGGAAAGGTGTGTATAGGACTGGTGAAGATAGCAGAGGTACTTAATGAATACTTTGCTTCAGTATTCACTATGGAAAAGGATTTTGGTGATTGTATGGATGACTAACAGCGGATTGAAAAAGTTGCGCATATGGACATTAAGAAAGAGGATGTGCTGGAGCTTTTGGAAAACATCAAGTTGGATAAGTCACTGGGACCAGACGAGATGTACCCCAGGCTACTGTGGAGGGCGAGGGAGGAGATTGCTGAGCATCTGGCGATAACCTTTGTATAACTGCTGTGTAAGGTTTCACTGATAATGTAATGGTTTCTCTGTAGCAGCAATGTTTGGGTTATGACTAGAGATAATGGGGTTTGGAATGCTGTTGTTCTTCCTTGTGAGTCTGGAAGAGAGATTTTTGCGGTCTTTTGCCGGGGAGAGATGAGGAGAGAAGATGCAAATGGAGAGAGTTGGTAGACCGCTGGACGGGGTGGACTCAGAGCGAGGGTCCGAAGGTCAGCGACAATCAGAGGAGGCTGATGGTGGACAATCGGCTTATCAGTGAGCTCCAACATTGTGCAACAGACTGTTGAATAAGATTGGGCCCTTTTTTTTCTTTTTTTTTCGTTTCTTTATGAACCATATAGTCAAAGTAAGAATTATAAAGCTTAATCGTTTAATCATGTATTGCGTACTGTTTGTTACTTTGGGGTGCTGATTTGTAACCGGGGACACATCACGCAGCATCCACCCAAACGAGATTTCTTAAGTTTGTCCATGCCGGGGGCTATCACCCCTATATTAAGCCGCTAGCCGAAGGAGAGTTACAATTGTGGGGTCTCGTCCAGGATTGATTCCGTTGGATATTGTGTAAATACCCTGAGCAATGAACCAGTGGGGCAGATATTTGTACTCCAGATGAATTGTTAATTCCACTGTTCAGTGCTGGTAAAGTTGCGACTGTGGGCGGAGGTTTGATAAAATGGCTGGCACAGCTCTCATTTTAATGCAGACCGGTGCTGAGGTAGCGGCAGCTGGGGGTGGAGGTTTCAAAGACAGGGTTCTCTCGTTTCTGAGGAGTGAGGGGGAAGAGTGGTCGGATTTGGAATGTCTAATTAGTCCACGTCCCCCAGGGAAGAGTGAGAATCCTGAGTTGGTGTCCGCCCTTACTTCTCTGGTGAAATAATGGAAAAATCAGATTCAAAGTCCCAGCTATGGCAGGCTCCGCCTATTCGCTGGAATAACGCCCACCCCTAAAGGGGAGGAGGAATATGAGAGTTGGACGGAGCGGACCTCTCAGTTGTTAGATGAGTGGCAGTGCTCTGATGATATAAAGCGACAGAGACTGGTTGAAAGTTTGAATGGGTGGGCCGCTGACGTTGTGAGAGCTGTCAGGCTGAAATCTCCCGTAGTGACAGCTGTCAATTACATGCAAGCACTGGACAATGCTTTTGGCCTGACTGGAAGCCCAATGGAGTTCATGGCAGGGTTTTAGAACATACGTCAAGAGAAGGGGGAGAAGCTTTCTGCTTTTATTTTTCAACTGGAGTGGCAGCTAAATTACTTGTAGTGCAGAGGGGTCATCCAGGCGGCTGAGGTGGATCAGTTAAGAATATACCAGATAGCCGGGTGCCCAGTCCCATGACCGGATTGCGTGGGGTCTCCAACAGTCTCGTAAGATGCGCCCCCCTCCACCTTTTGTTGAGCTGATCAGAGAGGTACGGGAGGAGGAGAACGCGACGGAGGCGTGGGAGGATTCCGTCAGCAGGGTACAGTCCTCGGTAGTAGTTCCCTGAGGTGAGGTGACCACAGGCAGCCTACCCCGGGGAGCAGTAGAGGAGATTGTGGCAGAGTTGAGAATGGAGGTATGTCGGCTGTTATCAGCGGGTGTGACCCCCCCCCCCTATCTGTTGGAGCTGATGGCAGATTCCCCAAGCAGACGAACAATGCGGAGGGCTGGTGGAGCGGGTGTCACGCCAGAAGGAGAGAGAGAGCCCCCAGGTACCTCAGCAGGGGAGAGTCGTTGGGAAAACCTAGGAGACCCAGTGAGAGAACGGCCTGGTGTCTCTGGGGGGACACGTTCCCCGCAATGTACTAAGGAACCCCCAAAAGGCTTAGTGGGTCCATGCTTCAGTGTGTCGCTACGAATAGAGGGTAGTTATGCTAAAGCCATACTCGACACCAGGTCGCAGGTCACGTTGTTGTACCGTAGTTTTACAACCGGCATCTGAAGCATTTACCATTGACACCATTCAGGGTGCTGGAGGTCTGGGGGCTTAGGGCTAGTAATTATCCATACGAGAGTTATTTGTCAGTGAAGTTGGAGTTCTCGGAGGCCGATATGGGAGTGTCTGAGGTCCTTGATACATTATTGCTGGTTTGTCCGGACCCTGTTGAGAAGGGCGGTGTTTCAATTCCGGTGGGGACCAACACCGCTCTTGTGAAGAGATTCATGGGGGCCTGGGGGTCTGGAAGGAGAAGGCTGGTGAGAGCTTTCTGGGAACATTGTCCGTTCACCCGGGGTTTTGAGCTGCTTTTGAGGAAGTGCGTGGCTGCACTGGGCTGGATACCAAATTGAAATGAGGGACTGTGTGGTTCGAAGCCAATGGTAGTACGGCCTGGGGAAGTAGCAAAAGTGATGGGGATCCCCAAATTTCCTGGAGTGCCCAAGGGCAAGGCCCTCTTAGTGGAAGACCACGAGGGGGAGTCGGGGTTTCCCACTGGGTGTCACAATGGGGGAGCATTGGGAGCAAGGGTGGACCCAAATGCAAGACACATCTTGTGAGGTTAATTAGATTTAGTTTATTGTTCGATACCGGGAGAGCAAAGCAGAAGCAGCAATAGCAAACTGGACAAGGACTCAGGACTACGATTAGGCTGGGACCAAGGGTCTGGGCTTGGGCTCGGAATTGGATCCCAGAACTAGAGGCGACATGAAGAGGCTAGGGTATGGACTCCGAGCCAGAGACTGGGCAAGGACCCAGTACCTGGGTCTTGCCTCGGGCTCAGACCCCAGAACCAGGCAAGGACATGATATGGGCTAGGGAGAGGAGGAACATGGAAAACAGAGCCTCGGTCTCAGGAGAGTAGGTACATGGAACCATGGACACATACACAGAACACAGAGTCGGGACCCCTCCTTGGGTACAGGACATAGAGCCGGGACTCACACACAGAACCCAGAGTCGGGACCCCTACTTGGGTACAGGACATAGGGCCAGGACTCATGACCCTCCACGGGGTAACGGCAAGAAGGCCTGACCTACCCCACAGAGGCGAGGACAAGGCAAGACAAGACCAACACGGATGAACACCAGACAGTACCTATCTAGCTCCAGTGATGGAACTAGACCGAAGTGCAGGGAGGGCTGCAGACAAGGGCTAGAGGAGAGAGGGGCAGAGAAGGGATTCAGACAGGGGGGAATCACAGAGTGCCAGGGCCAGGACTCGACTCGGAAGTAAGAAGCCGCCAGGGCCAGGACTCGACTCAGAACTTGGATGCAGCCAGGGACAGGACTTGAGTTGGTGCTTGAATGCCCCCGGAGCCAGGACTTGACTTGGAGCCCCTGGGTAGAGTTGAGCTCTTGACTCGACCCAGGAACAGTAGACAGCGGTTCTTGATTCCCTCCGGCGGGTTAACTGACGCACCCACCTTGGTGAGGAAACTTTGCAGGCTCGCTCTGGCGAGGTAACTTGACAGGGTTGCTCCGGTGAGGAAAGGCGATTTACCGGCACTCGCTTTGGGCAGAGACTAGGCTTGCTCTGGCCAGATGACATTGGCACACCGTACCTTGGTGACTTTGCAGACACTCCCGCACCGAACGGCTGAAAGCCGGAGACTATAAACTACTGGTTCAGTCGAGAGTAAATGCCTCCAATCACCAAAGCCGAGGGACACGGGAAAACAGGGAAACAAAAGGAAACAGGGAGTCAATGGTCCGGATCGTAACATAAACAAAGTAAATTTAAAGGGACCCCGATCCGGACCATGACACTGGGGTACTGGTGAGGCCCAAATTGCAGAAGCCCTTGGCTGTATAGGAACGCAGATGGCAGTGATTGTCAGGAACACTACGAAGAGGGAGGTCATCTTCAAGTGGGGGATGCCCCTGGCGCATTTGCTCCCAGTGACGGTAATGTCTGGTGCCCCCGTGAGGCACGCTGGGGAGAAACTATTAGAAAAAGGGGGAAAGTTAACCGCTGAGTCATTCAACTTCAGGGACTCCCTGGTTCCTGTGGGTTGGAAGAGGAGGCTGGTAGAGAAGATGTTGAAGCTGGAAGGTGTCTTTTGCACCGACAAGTTTGATGTAGGTTGTTCCAAGAGCACTCGTCACACTATCCGGGTGACTGAGGACACCCTGTTCAGAGAGAGGTCACGGTGACTGGCCCCTGCAGAGCTGGAGGACGTTGGGCAGCATTTGTGTAAATTGAAGGAGGCTGGGATCATCACCGAGTCCCGAAGCCCCTATGCATCCCCAATAGTAGTGGCCCGAAAGAAGGATGGGAAGGTACGCATTGTGTGGACTATAGGACTCTGAACAGGCGCACCATCCCTGACCCGTATACTGTCCTGAGGATTGAAGACGCGCTGGCCTGCCTGAGTGGTGTGAAGTGGTTCAGTGTGCTGGACGTGAGGAGTGGATATTACCAGGTCCCCATGAGTGAGGCCGACAAAGAGAAAGCAGCATTTATACGTCCCCTGGGATTTTTCCAGTTCGAAAGGGCATCTCGGGAGCTCCTGCAACCTTCCAGCGGGTCATGGAGAAGATGGGGGGGGGGATACAAACTTGCTTGAGGTATTGGTGTATCTGGATGACCTCATAGTATTTGGATCCACCTTGGAAGAACATGAAGCGAGGCTGATAAAGGTGCTGGGCCTCCTGAAAGCTGAAGGGTTAAAACTTTCTCTGGACAAACGCCTGTTAGCTATGCTGGGCACATAGTCTCACGATATGGGGTAGTTACAGACCCAGCTAAGATCGAGTTGCTTACCACTTGGCCGAGACCCCAGACTGTGAGCGCTCGGCGCTTGTTCCTCGGGGTCTGTGGTTATGATTGGAGATTCATGAAAGGCTTACGCAAAAGTAAGTCACCCTTTGAGTCAGCTTCTGTGCGGTTTCCCTCCCTTGGGGAAGAAAGGGAGGGGGAAAAGGACAGGAGGGTGGAGGGTATCTTAGCCCGTTGGAGCCCTTTGGACCGAGGTGGGATGCAAAATGTGAGGAGGCCTTTACGTCGCCGAAGGAGCTGCTGAACCAGGCGCCAGTGCTGGCTTTTGCAGACCCCGATTACTGTTTGTACTGAACACAGATGCCAGCTAAGAGGGTTTAGGAATCAGGAACAGGGCTCTGGGTTGAGGCCCGTTGCGTACCTCAGCCGGAGTCTGTCACCCTCTGAGAAAAACTATCCCACGCACAAGTTGGAATTTCTGGCGTTGAAATGGGTGGTGGTGGGTAAGCTGAGTGACTATCTCTATGGGGCCAAGTTTGAGGTGAGGACGGACAACAATCCCCTAATTTATATCCTGACCTCGGCGAAACTAGATGCCACAGGCCGTTGGTGGTTGTCGGTATTGTCTGCCTATGATTTCAGCCTGGAGTACCGGCCGGGAAGCAGGAACGTTGATGCTGATGCTTTGTCCTGAGGGGCACATGAGGGACTGGACAGGGATGAGGAGTGGGACAGCATTCCTGCCCCAGGGGTGAAGACCCTGTGTCAGTTTGCCATCACCGTGAAGGCAGAGGAAAAGAAGGTGCAGGAGCGAGCAGTGGATCAATTGGGGGCTTCTGATGACACCATCCCCCAAGTTTACTGTAACCTGACTGCTCTGAAGACATATCAGCTGCCGGAATTGAGTTCTGGGGAAGTGGCTGCTGCTCAGTGAGATGATCCAGGCATCGGTACCATTTAGGCGGCAGTCGAAAAGGGAGACATGGCTCAGGTGGAGAGGATGAAACAGGCGTCGGTGCCTCCATTACTATGAGAATGGCCTCTGATGGAATTGAAGAACCAGATCTTATACCGGGTCACGTCACCCCCAGACCGACCCCGGCGTTGCCAGTTGGTTCTGCCCGAGAAGTATTGGAGAATGGCGCTGAAATCACTTCATGATGATTCTGGACATTTGGGGGTGGAAAAGACCTATGGATTGCTCAGAGACCGGTTTTACTGGCCCCGAATGAAGTCGAAAGTTGAAGAATACTGCAAGTCATGCACTCGATGCATATGGCGGAAGACAATGCCAATGCGGGCAGCTCTCTTGTCCCACTTGCAGAGTGCGGGGCCTCCGGACCTGGTGTGTATGGATTTCCTGGCAATAGAACCCGATGCCAGCAACACAGCAAATGTCTCAGTCATCGCGGACCACTACACCAGATACGCTCCTGCTTTTCCTACCAAGGACCAGAGGGCGTCTACGGTGGCAAAGGTGTTTCGGGAGAAGTATTTCATTTATTATGGCCTTCCCAGGAGAATACATAGTGATCAGGGATGGGATTTTGAGAGCAGACTCATCCGTGAGTTACTGGGCATGCTTGGAGTCGAGAAGTCGAGGACCACGCCCTATCACCCACAGGGTGATCCCCAGCCACAGAGGTTTAATCGGACCTTGCTAGACATGCTCGGGACCCTGGAGATCAGCAAGAAGAGCAGATGGAGTCAACATATTGGTTCACAGTTATAATTGTACACAAAATGAAGCTTCTGGGTATTTGCCATATTATCTGATGTCTGGGCGCGAGGCGAGGTCGCCCATTGACCTTTGTTTTGGGACTGACAAGGGTGACTTACCACTGAAAACTTATCTGAAGTATGTGTCTGACATGAGAAGAGATCTGAAAAGGGCTTATGAATTAATTGGGGTCGTGGCTGCCAAGCAGAATCAAGGAAATAAGAGGAGGTATGATCAGAAGGTGAGATTCTCCCAACACCTGTTGGGAGACCGAGTCCTCATAAGGAATTTGGGGCTACCTAGAAAGCATAAGTTGGCTGACCGCTGGGCGGCTAAGCCCTATGTGGTGGAAAGCCAGATGCCAAACCTACCTGTTTTCCAGGTGAAACCAGAGAATGGGAATGGGCCTGTCAAGTTTCTCCATCAGAACCACCTGCTGCCCCAGGACAAGAGGTGCAGGTAGGCCCAGAGCCCGACTTGGAGCCTACACCTAGTAAGAGGGCTCTACGAAAACAAGGGGTGACTGCAGGGCCCACAACAGGCAAGGTTAGGCCTGCCCCCACCCCTGAGAGGGATACTGATTTGGAAGGTGAGGACCTGGATGTGTGGTATATGCTGCCTTTTGCTAACTCCCCATTGGTTGAGGAAGAGACTCCCGGCCCTTCTCCCATTGAGACAGGTGAAGTGGAGGGGGGGGCGGGGAGCTATCTGTGGACAGCCTGGGTAGCAGCGGGACTCTGCAGGGGAGGAAAAGGGGTTTGATCACGGGACAGAGGGCTCCAAGTTGGTCTACGTAGCACCAGGGAAACAGAGTGTGACCCCTACTGTGTTGGGGAGCTATGTCACTACCTTTTACACCTGGATTGAGCTTTGTGTTTTGCAGGAAGGGTTGGTGAATTATCTCAACATCATAAGGTCATGACTAAATTTGGTGGGGGGGAAAGTGTAACGTGCTGTCGGGTTTCACTGCTGTGTAACATGCCATAATGGGTTCTCTGTAGCAGCAATGTTTGGGTTATGACTAGAGATAATGGGGTTTGGAATGCTGTTGTTATTTCTTGTGAATCTGGAAGAGAGATTTTCGCGGTCTTTTGCCGGGGAGCGATGAGGAGAGAAGATGCAAATGGAGAGAGTTGGTAGACTGCCGGACGGGGTGGACTTGGAGCGAGGGTCCGAAGGGCAACTACGACTGGAGGAGTTCGATGGTGGACAATCAGCTTATCAGTGAGCTCCAACATTGCGCAATAGACTGTTTAATAAGATTGGGTCCTTTTGTTTCTTTTTTTTCGTTTCTTTACTAACCCTATAGTCAAAGTAAGAATTATAAAGCTTAATCATTTAATCGTGTATTGTGTACTGTTTGTTATTTCGGGGTGCTGATTTGTAACAGGGGACACATCACGCAGCATCCACCCAAACGAGATTTCTTAAGTTTACCCATGCTGGGGGCTATCACCCCTATAATAAGCCGCTAGCTGAAGCGAGAGTTACATTTGCATCATCAAAGGAGATGGGAGAGGTTCTGGAGAATTGGGGGGTTGAAGATATTGTTCCCTTATTCAAGAAAGGGAGTAGAGGTATCCCAGGAAATTATAGACCAGTGAGTTTTACTTCAGTAGTTAGTAAGTTGATGGAAAAGATCCTGAGAGGCAGGATTTATAAACATCCGGAGAGGCATAATATGATTAGGAATAGTCAGCATGGCTTTGTCAAAGGCAGGTCGTGCCTTACGAGCCTGATTGAATTTTTTGAGGAGTGACTAGACACACTGATGAAGGTAAAGAAGTAGATGTAATGTATATGGATTTCAGCAAGGCATTTGATAAGGTACCCCATGCAAGGCTTATTGAGAAAGTAAGGAGACATGGGATCCAAGGGGACATTGCTTTGTGGATCCAGAACTGGCTTGCCCACAGAAGGCAAAGAGTGGTTGTAAACAGGTCATATTCCGCATGGAGGTCGGTCACCAGTGGTGTGCCTCAGGGATCTGTTCCGGGACCCCTTCCCTTCGTGAATTTTATAAATGACCTAGATGAAGAAGTGGAGGGATGGGTTAGTAAATTTGCTGATGACACAAAGGTTGGGGGCTTTGTGGATAGTGTGGAGGGCTGTCAGAGGTTACAGCGGGACATTGATAGGATGCAAAACTAGGCTGAGAAGTGGCAGATGGAGTTCAACCCATATAAGTGTGTAGTGGTTCATTTTGGTAGGTCAAATATGGTGGCAGAATATAGCATTAATGATAAGACTTTTGGCAGTGTGGAGGATCATTGGGATCTTGGGGTCCGAGTCTATAAAACACTCAAAGCTGCTATGCAGGTCGAATCTGTGGTTAAGGCGGCATAAAAGCAAACCTTTACTCCCAGCTTAAAAGCCGACATGAGGAAATGTAACATCGACATCAACAATTGGGAATCCAATGCCAAGGAGAGGAAACTCTGGCAAGCCATCATCCGAGAAGGAACAGCAACTTTTGAAGCCAACAGATGTGCAGAATTAGAAGAAAAGAGAAGAAAATGGAAAGAGAGGCAGCAACAACCAAAGCCCGATCTGCCATCTGGAACTACCTGTCCTGAATGTGGAAGAACTTTCAAAGCCAAGATTGGACTCATAAGCCACTTGAGAGCCCATAAGTAGATCAACAGAACGAAGACCATCATCCTCGACCTCGAGGGATAGTCACGATCGAAGAAGGCATATGGTGTATTGGCCTTGGTCAACCAAATGATTGATTTTAAGAGCCGAGGGGTAATGTTACAGCTATATAAGACCTCGGTCAGACCCCACTTGGAGTACTGTGCTCAGTTCTGGTCACCTCACTGCAAGAAGGATGTGGAAACTATTGAAAGGGTGTAGAGGACATTTACAAGGATGTTGCTTGGATTGGGGAGCATGCCTTATGAGAATAGGTTGAGTGAGCTCAGACTTTTCTCCTTGGAGTGGTGGAGGATGAGAGGTGATCTGATAGAGGTGTATAAGATTCTGAGAGGCATTAATTGTGTCGATAGTCAGAGGCTTTTTCCCAGGGCTGAAATAGCTAACACAAGGGGGCATAGTTTTAAGGTGCTTGGAAATAGGCACAGCGGAGATATCAGGGGTAAGTTTTTTTACAAAGAGAATGGTGAGTGCGTGGAACGGGCTGCTGGCTATGGTGGTGGAGGCGGATACTATAGTCTTTTAAGAGGCCCTTTTATGTGCCCAATGCCCGCCCCCTAGGCCTGAGTCGACACAGTAGTAGTACTTTTAAGAGACTCTTAGATAGGTACACGGAGCTTGGAAAAATAGATTTCTATGGGTAACCCTAGGTAATTTCTATAGTAAGTACATTTTTGGCACAGCATTGTGGGCTGAAGGGCCTGTATTGTGCTCTAGGTTTTCTATGTTTCTAACTATGTTTCTGTAAAGCTGCAAGTTTGACACATATTGAGGAATTGAAATTTTTTTCAGAATGCAGGAAATGCCAAAATTACATTAGTTCATTTCAACTGTTAGGCACTTCTGTGTGTGTATATATATCTTGCGCTCGCTCTCTCTCCGGTTGGCACCCAGCTTAATGGTGCATTACTGCCATCTTCTGCTCCAGAGTGTGCAATAGACTTACATTCTAAATCCCTTCACCCAATCACACACCCACACATACCCTAACCTCCACTTTATCCTCCCCATCTTTGGCTATCCTAGTACCCTATTCCTGTTTATACGTCATATCCCATATAAAAAACCCTGTACCCCTTAAGAAATCTGTCTGCCTTGATATTCAAAGCAATTTCAGGCAGGCAATTTAATTCATGATTGCAAAGGTTACTGACTTACATAGAACATAGAACACTACAGCACAGTGCAGACTCTTTGGCAGACAATGTTGTGCTGACATCTTACCCCACTCTAAGATCAATCTAACTCCTCCCTCCTACATTGCCCTCCCTTTTTCTATCATCCATGTTCTTCTCTAAGAATTTCTTAAAGCCTCCAAGTGTGACTGCATCTGCCACCAGCACCACTCGCCACTCTCTGTATAAAGACCTTACCTCTGACATCACCACTATCCTCCAATCACCTTAACATTCTGCCCCCTAGTATTAGGGACTTGTAGTTTCTTGTACAGAACGGAAACAAATTTGAAATAAAAGGCCCTAAACTGTGGCCAAAGTGTTGGAATGCTCCTCTTCAGGCAGTCCCTTAAGGCGAAAGGAAACTTGCTCCCACTGCAGTGCTGTGGGTTCCAAGGTCACTGATAAGGCTAATGGAGGGCCACAGTTGGGGCAGGAGGGGTTGCTTACTTTGATCAGATCAGGTGGTCCGGGATCCGGGATTCCCAGCGTCAGCAGCAATGCTGGATTTCTTCAGGTAGGCTTTGACACAAACGAATCTTTCTTTCAGTCTACTGTGTGATTTATTGTATAGCATTAACGAGTCACAGAACAACACAGTGTTGAAATATTCCAGTCTAAGTTAGCCATTTGCCTATCTTTGGCCTATATTTATCTAAACCTTTCCTATCCATGTGCCTTTTAAAGTACAACTTAACAACTTATAAATGTTGTTATTTACCTGCCTCAACCATTTCCTCTGGCAATTTATTTCATATATGGATTACCCTCTCACCTTAAATCAATACCCTCTGGTTTTTGATTCCTCAACCCCAGGAAACTGTGAACATACACTCTATCTCTGTCTTCACGGTTCTATTCTTCTATGATTCAAGGAATAAAATCCCAAACTCTGTCCATAACTCAGCCCCTTATGTCCTGGCAATACCCTGGTAAACTTCCTCTGTCCTTTTCCCACCTTCTCTGGGTAAAACTGGGAAATGTAGCAGCAGCCTTGTCTGTGATGCTGCAGCTGGTTCCCTTGTGTGAGGACTGTGCATTTTGTGCGGGATGGGCTCTGCCAGGTTTCAGATACCCAAAATGTGCTGTACAATGAGCAAACGCAAAAGATCAGTGCAAAAGCTTGTCATGATGGCGCCCCGGAGACTCCACCAGGAGAGAGAGACAGACAGACAGACTGACACACACACACACACGTGCGCACACACACATACACACACACACACACACACCATTTAATCATAATGGGAGTAAAGACAATTCTGCTGCAACACGGGGCGTGGTCTCCCTGGTTCCAGGGTCAGGGATATCTCAGAAAGTGGTGGGGCATCCTGGAGGGCAAGAGTGAGCAGCCAGTCATAATGCCCAATCTGTACCACACAAAGAATGGCAAGCATTTAAAGGTTGCATGGATGAACTACAACAATTGTTCATCCCAGTTTGGCAAAAGAATAAATCAAGGAAGGTAGTGCACCCGTGGCTGACAAGAGAAATTAGGGATAGTATCAATTCCAAACAAGCAGCATACAAATTAGCCAGAGAAAGTGGCTCACCTGAGGACTGGGAGAAATTCAGAGTTCAGCAGAGGAGGGCAAAGGGCTTAATTAGGAAGGGGAAAAAAGATTATGAGAGAAAACTGGCAGGCAACATAAAAACGGACTGTAAAAGCTTTTATAGATATGTAAAAAGGAAAAGACTGGTAAAGACAAATGTAGGTCCCCTACAGACAGAAACAGGTGAATTGATTATGGGGAGCAAGGACATGGCAGACCAATTGAATAATTACTTTGGTTCTGTCTTCACTAAGGAGGACATAAATAATCTTCCAGAAATAGTAGGGGACAGAGGGTCCAGTGAGATGGAGGAACTGAGCGAAATACATGTTAGTAGGGAAGTGGTGTTAGGTAAATTGAAGGGATTGAAGGTAGATAAATCCCCAGGGCCAGATGGTCTGCATCCCAGAGTGCTTAAGGAAGTAGCCCAAGAAATAGTGGATGCATTAGTGATAATTTTTCAAAACTCGTTAGATTCTGGACTAGTTCCTGAGGATTGGAGGGTGGCTAGTGTAACTCCACTTTTTAAAAAAGGAGGGAGAGAGAGAAACCGGGGAATTATAGACCGGTTAGCCTAACGTCGGTGGTGGGGAAACTGCTGGAGTCAGTTATCAAGGATGTGATAACAGCACATTTGGAAAGCGGTGAAATGATCGGACAAAGTCAGCATGGATTTGTGAAAGGAAAATCATGTCTGACGAATCTCATAGAATTTTTTGAGGATGTAACTAGTAGAGTGGATAGGGGAGAACCAGTGGATGTTGTATATTTGGATTTTCAGAAGGCTTTTGACAAGGTCCCACGCAGAAGATTAGTGTGCAAACTTGCAAACTAAAAGCACACAGTATTGGGGGTAAGGTATTGGTGTGGGTGGAGAGTTGGTTAGCAGACAGGAAGCAAAGAGTGGGAATAAACGGGACCTTTTCAGAATGGCAGGCGGTGACTAGTGGGGTACCGCAAGGCTCAGTGCTGGGACCCCAGTTGTTTACAATATATAATGACTTGGATGAGGGAATTAAATGCAGCATCTCTGACACGAAGCTGGGTGGCAGTGTTAGCTGTGAGGAGGATGCTAAGAGGATGCAGGGTGACTTGGATAGGTTGGGTGAGTGGGCAAATTCATGGCAGATGCAATTTAATGTGGATAAATGTGAAGTTATCCACTTTGGTGGCAAAAATAGGAAAACAGATTATTATCTGAATGGTGGCCGATTAGGAAAAGGGGAGGTGCAACGAGACCTGGGTGTCATTATACACCAGTCATTGAAAGTGGGCATGCAGGTACAGCAGGCGGTGAAAAAGGCGAATGGTATGCTGGCATTTATAGCGAGAGGATTTGAGTACAGGAGCAGGGAGGTACTACTGCAGTTGTACAAGGTCTTGGTGAGACCACACCTGGAGTATTGTGTGCAGTTTTGGTCCCCTAATCTGAGGAAAGACATCCTTGCCATAGAGGGAGTACAGAGAAGGTTCACCAGATTGATTCCTGGGATGGCAGGACTTTCATATGAAGAAAGACTGGATGAACTGGGCTTGTACTCGTTGGAATTTAGAAGATTGAGGGGGGATCTGATTGAAACGTATAAGATCCTAAAGGGCTTGGACAGGCTAGATGCAGGAAGATTGTTCCCGATGTTGGGGAAGTCCAGAACGAGGGGTCACAGTTTGAGGATAGAGGGGAAGCCTTTTAGGACCGAGATTAGGAAAAACTTCTTCACACAGAGAGTGGTGAATCTGTGGAATTCTCTGCCACAGGAAACAGTTGAGGCCAGTTCATTGGCTATATTTAAGAGGGAGTTAGATATGTCCCTTGTGGCTATGGGGGTCAGGGGGTATGGAGGGAAGGCTGGGGCGGTATTCTGAGTTGGATGATCAGCCATGATCATAATAAATGGCGGTGCAGGCTCGAAGGGCCGAATGGCCTACTCCTGAACCTATTTTCTATGTTTCTATGAGATCACCTAATTTGTATTTAGGGAGCTTTGAGGTGAGTTGAAAGGTACGACTGTGAATTAATAATCTCAGAATTACTTCCAGTGCTCCACACCAGATGAAATAGGAAAAGATATAGAGTTACGTAACATTTGTCTGGTTTGGCCCACCTCCCTCTCTAAACCTTTTCTGTCTGGTACCAGTCCAAATGACTTTTAAACATTGAAAAGAATATTGTGATGATCTACCCTACTTGCTCCTCACCATTTTATAACTCTCTGTAAGGCCACTCACAGCCTCCTGCATCATAGGGAAAACAGTTCCAGTGTATCCGGTTTCTCCTTTTAGCTCAAGTCCTCCAGTCAATGCAATATCCTCGTGAATCTTTACTGCACCCCTTCCAGCTTAATGCATTCCTTCCGTGCAACAAGAACGGCGCACAAGTGTGATCTCACCAGTGTCTTGTAAAGCTATAACATGATGCTCTGACTGTTGGACTCAGTGCCACACACCTTCACCACTTTGCCTACCTGTGCCACCACTTTCAGAAACTCTGTACTTGTATCCCGAGGTGTCTCTGTTCTACAAAAGTCTCCAGGGCCCTGATATTTTCAGTGTAGGTGCTCCTCTGGTTTAACTTCTCTGGTGCAACTTGTGTTGGTGTAAGTTCAATTCCATTCAAATTCCCTGGTCCACATTCCCAATTGATCTATATCCTGTTGTAATCTTAAATAACCTTCTGCACTGACCACAACACCACTAACTTAGGCAACTGTGGCTGACAAGGGAAGTTAAGGAATGCATAAAAGCCAAGGAGAGTAGATATATGGTAGCAAAAGTGAGTGGGAAGTTGGATGATCGGGAAGCTTTAGAAATCCACAAAAGGCAACTAAAAAAGCCATAAGAAGGGAAAAGATGAAATATGAAGACAAACTAGCAGGATACTAGAAGTTTTTTCAGTTATACAAAGAGTAAAACAGAGGTAAGAGCTGATATTGGACCACTGGAAAATGATGCAGGTGGGGTAGTAATGGGGGACAAAGAAATGGTAGATTACTTTGCTTCAGTCTTCATTGAGGAAGACACTAGCTGAGTGCCAGAGGTCTGTGAGTGTCAGAGAGGAGGAGTGAGTGCCATTACTATTACAAAGGAAAAAGTGTCAGGCAAACTGAAAGGTCTTAAGGTGGATAAGTCACCTGGACCAGGTGGACTACATCCCAGAGTCCTGAGAGAGGTTGCTGAAGAGATAATGGACGCATTGGTCATGATCTTTCAAGAATCACTTGATTCTGGTATGGTCCCAGAAGACTGGAAGATTGCAAATGTCATTCACTCTTCAAGAAGGGAAGAAGGCAAAAGAAAGAAAATTATAGGCCAAATAACCTTAGTGGTTGGGAAAGTGTTGGAGTCTATTATTAATGCCTTGGAGGTCTTGGAGACTAATGATAAGACAAATTCAAGTTATCATGGCTTCTGCAAAAGGTAAATCTTGCCTGACAAATTTGCTAGAATTCTTCAAGGAATTAACAAGCAGGGTGATCAAAGGAGAGGTAGTAGATGTCAGTTACTTGGGTTTTCAGAAAGCATTTGATAAGGTGCCACACATGAGACTGCTTAACAAAATAGAATTCTATGACATCACAGGAAAGATACTGGCATGGATAGAGGAATGGCTGACAGGTAGGAGGCAGTGAGTGGAAATAAAAGGGACCTTTTCTGGTTCAGGGGTCAGTTTTGTGACTGTTGCTTTTCACGTTGTTTGTCAATGATTTAGATAATGGAATTGATGGCTTTGTGGCAAAGTTTGCAGATACGAATATAGGTGGAGGGGTAGATAGTGCTGAAGTAATGCAATTGCAGCAGGACTTAGACAAACTGAAAGAATGGGCAAAAAAAGTGGCAGATGGAATACGGTGTTGGGAAATGTATGATGATGCATTTTGATAAAAGGAACAATAGCGTGGACTATTATCTAAATGGGGAGAAAGTTCAAACATCAGAGGTGCAGAAAGACGTAGGATTCCTCATACAAGACTCCCAGAAGGCTAATTTAAAGATTGAGTCTCTGGTAAAGAAGACAAGTGCAATGTTGGTATTTATTTCAAGGGACATAAAATATAAAAGCAAGGAGATAACAGTGAGGCTTTCTAAGACACTAGTCAGGCTGCACTTGGGGTACTGTCAACAGTTTTGGGCCCCATATCTCAGAAAGGATGTGTTGTCATTGGAGAGAGTCCGGAGGAGGTTCATAAGGATGATTCCAGGAATGAAGTGGTTAACATATGTGAAACATTTGGCAGCTTAGGGGCCTGTACTCACTGGAATTTAGAAGAATTGGGAATCTCATTAAAGAAAACCCTATGGCATTCTACAAGAATGTGAACAGCAAGAGGAGAATACGACCAATCAAGTGTGACAGTGGAGAAGTGTGTATGGATCCGGAGGAGATAGCAGAGGTACTTAATGAATACTTTGCTTCAGTATTCACTATGGAAAAGGATCTTGGCAATTGTAGGGATGACTTAGAGTGGACTGAAAAGCTTGAGCATTGAGATATTAGGAAAGAGGATGTGCAGGAGATTTTGGGAAGCATCAAGTTGGATAAGTCACCAGGACTGGATGGGATGTACCCCAGGCTACTGTGGGAGGCAAGGGAGAAGATTGCTGAACCTCTGGCAATGATCTTTGCATCATCGCTAAGGCCTGAGGAGGTTCTGGAGGATTAGAGGGCTGCGGATGTTGTTCCATTATTCAAGAAAGACAATAGAGACAGCCCAGAAAATTGTAGACCAGTGAGTCTTACTTCAGTGGTTGGTAAGTTGATGGAGAAGATCCTGAGAGGCAGGATTTATGAACATTTGGAGAGGCATAATATGATAGGAATAGTCAGTATGGCTTTGTGAAAGGCAGGTCCTGCCTTATGAGCCTGACTGAATTTTTTGAGGATGTGACTAAACACATTGATGAAGGTAGAGCAATAGATGCAGTGTACATGGATTTCAGTAAGGCATTTGACAAGGTGCCCCATGCAAGCCTTATTGAGAAAGTAAGGAGGAATGGGATCCAAGGAGACATTGCTTTGTGGATCCAGAACTGGCTTGCCCACAGAAGGCAAAGAGTGGTTGTAGATGGGTCATATTCTGCATGGAGGCCGGTGACCAGTGGAGTGCCTCAGGGATCTGTTCTGGGACCCCTACCTTTTGTGATTTTTATAAATGACCTGGATGAGGAAGTGGAGGGATGGGTTAGTAAATTTGCTGATGACACAAAGGTTGGAGGTGTTGTGGATAGTGTGGAGGACTGTCAGAGGTTACAGTGGGACATCGCTAGGATGCAAAACTGGGCTGAGAAGTGTCAGATGGAGTTCAACCCAGATAAGTGTGAGGTGGTTCATTTTGGTAGGTCAAATATGACAATATAGTATTAATGGTAAGACTCTTGGCAGTGTGGAGGATCAGAGGGATCTTGGGTCCGAGTCCATAAGACATTCAAAGTTGCTGCGCAGGTTGCCTCTGTGGTTAAGAAGGCATATGGTGCATTGGCCTTCATCAATGGTGGGATTGAGTTTAGGAGCCGAGAGGTAATGTTGCCACTACATAGAACCCTGGTCAGACCCCATTTGGAGTACTGTGCTCAGTTCTGGTCACCTCACTATAGGAGGATGTGGAAACAATAGAAATGGTGCAGAAGAGATTTACATGGATGTTTCCTGGATTCGGGCTCATGCCTTATGAGAATAGGTTTAGTGATCTTGGCCTTTTCTCCTTGGAGCGACAGAGGATGAGAGGTGACCTGATAGAGATGTATAAGATGATGAGAGGCTTTGATCATGTGGATAGTCAGAGACTTTTTTCTCCAGGGTTGAAATGGCTAACGCGAGAGGGCACAGTTTTAAAGTGCTTAGAAGTAGGTACAGAGGAACTATCAGGAGTAAGTTTTTATGCAGACATTGGTGAGTGTGTGAAATTGGCTGCTGGTGACAGTGGTGGAGGCGGATACAATACAGTCTTGTAAGAGACTCCTGGATAGGTATATGGTGCTCAGAAAAATAGAGAGCTATCGGTAATTTCTAAGGTAAGGACATGTTTGGCACAGCTTTGTTGGCTGAAGGGCCTGTATTGTGCTGTAGGTTTTCTATGTTTCTCTGAAACTTAGCAAAAGTTGAAAGGACTAGATGGGGTGGATGTGGAGAGGATGTTTCCTCTGGCAAGGGTATCCAGAATTAGAGGGCACAGACTCAAAATTAAGGAGCGACCATTTAGATCAGAGGTAAAAAGAAATTTTTTTTTTAGTCAGAGAGTAGCGAATCTGTGGATTTTCTGCCACAGACTGCAGTGGAGGTTAAGTCCATGGGTGCAATTAAGGCAGAAGTTGATAGTTTCCTGATTGTTCAGGGCATCAGAGGATATGGGAGAAGGCAGGTGTATGGGGTTGAGTAGGATCGAGAATCAGCCATGATGAAACGTCGGAGCTGACTCGATGGGCTGAGTGGCCTATGTCGGCTCCTATATTCTGCTCCTATGTCTTACGGTCTAATTTTTGTGCCACCTACAAACTCAACGATATTCTCATCTGTTGTGTTTTGTGACTTTAAAACATAGAGCTCAACGGAAGAAAAACATGGATTGATCGGGAGAATGTATACGCTTCATTTTTTATTCTAGAAAGGCTTACCCTTATAACTTGGTGGCGTAATAACGTTTGTCATTTGTTGTGTCTGTGCAACTATGTAGGCATAGAAACATAGAAAGCTTACAGCGCAATACAGGCCCTTCGGCCCACAATGCTGTGCTGAACATGTACTTAATTTGGAAATTACCTAGCGTTACTCATAGTCCTCCATTTTTCTGAGCTCCATGTACCTGTCCAGGAGTTTCTTAAAAGACCCTATCGTATTTGCCTCCACCATCGTTGCTGGCTGCCCATTGCACACACTCACCACTCTGCATAGAAAAACGTACCCCTGACGTCTCCTGTACCTACTTCCAAGCACCTTAAAACTGTGTCCTCTCATGCTAGCCATTTCAGCCCTGGGAAAAAGCCTCTGACTATCCACAGGATCAATGCCTGAATAATAAAATATTCAATTTCCCTTTCATAAACCCACATTCCAAATAAACATGCTTTCACAATAATAGTCCATAATTAACTTCACGATACTGAAGATTTAGTCTTTTGGGTGGTGCTCTGCTTCTCTCAGGACAGTGCCTCTGGACCTGTGGAGTGGCGTCGGAGTTGGCAGGAGTCTTGTCTCAGTTTCTCGTGTCACGTTGCTGTCAGTGACATGATCACCACTGAGAGATAAGTCCGGTTGCCGTAATGTGTCTGTTTCATTGGATGCAGTCGACTCAGGTGCGTTCGTTGGTTGAGCATCCAGTATCTGGACCACTTGATGTCTCCATGTCTGACCTCCAACATCCACTGTGTGCATCAGTGGTCCAGTGCATGTAGTTATCCTACTGGGGGTACAATTGTCTTCTCAGGACTTCTTCCAATCTCAAAGCTCCTTGTTGATGCACTTGGTAACTGGTCGAACTGGACCTTCTGCACTTTCCTCTGTAAGCCTGGTTTATATGAGATAGATTCCTGTTCATGAAAAGCATTGCAGGTTCTTGATTTGTCATCACATGAACAGGGTTTTGATGCATTCAAAGGAAGTTGTCTACCTTGTACTGTAGAGAAATGTCTTCATTGTTCATCGTTTTGATGGACTTCATGAGTGTTTGTATAAACCTTTCAGCTAATCCATTCATTGCTGGGTGGTGAGGAGCCGACTTGAAATGCCTGATGCCTTTTTTCTTTGTCAGCAGTTGGAATTCTTCTGATGTGTATTGTGGTCCATTGTCACTCACAATTTGTTCTGGTAAGCCACTTCTGGTAAAGATAGTCCTCAGAGCAGAAACAATCTTTGCTGAGGTGGTTGACTTCACTGGTATGACCTTCGGCCAATTCAAATGAGTATCCATAACAATGAGAAACATGAAGTCCATGAATGGACCAACAAAGTCAATAGGTACTCTTCACCACGGTGAAGACAGCCACTCCCATGGGTGTAATGGCACCTGTGGGGATGCATTTTGAACTTCTTGGCATCCCAAACAGCTCTTGACTAAGTCTTCAGTCTGTTTATCTATTCCCAGCCACCACAAGTAGCCCCAGGTGAGACTCTTGATCTTGACTGTGTACCCAGGTGTCCTTCATGCAGATTCTTTAACTCTGATGTGCAGTTTAGAGGGAACCACAATACGAGATACTGTCACATGACCAGCAACAATGAATATAGAATTGAGTTAAGTTTTATAAACAGACATGAACATTTATTAAACTCTGCTCAACAATAGCGAAAAGTATTCAAACAACTAACTTAACTGGAAGTTAACTGCTATACGGCAACCCTGGAACAGTTCCTAAAGTGGTAAATTCGAACACAGTCTTAAAGTGGTAAATTCGGAAGTCAAGTGATTTACACAGTCAATAAGGAGACACTTCCCTGGAAACGGACTTCTTCGAAGATGTGACGTTACTGCTGATTCTGTCCAAAGGATTCACAACAAAGGAAATAAAACGGCTTAAAGAAACTGACCTTTTCCCTGGCAAATGAACACTGCACAAACCTTCCTGCTCTTACAGGGCTTATCTCAGATTTACCATAGAAACCATAGAAACTACAGCACAGAAACAGGCCTTTTGGCCCTTCTTGGCTGTGCCGAACCATTTTCTGCCTAGTCCCACTGACCTGCACATGGACCATATCCCTCCATACACCTCTCATCCATGTATCTGTCCAATTTATTCTTAAATGTTAAAAAAGAACCCGCATTTACCACTTCGTCTGGCAGCTCATTCTATACTCCCACCACTCTCTGTGTGAAGAAGCCCCCCCAATGTTCCCTTTAAACTTTTCCCCCCTCACCCTTAACCCATGTCCTCTGGTTTTTTTCTCCCCTTGCCTCAGTGGAAAAAGCCTGCTTGCATTCACTCTATCTATACCCATCATAGTTTTATATACCTCTATCAAATCTCCCCTCTTTCTGAACAAAGATTCAATAAGGTGGATCCTGTATTAAACTGCCGAACGACACCAACTTTACTCAATCCTTAAGGTTCCCGTACTTTAGTAAGGCCTTCACTCTCCAATACTGGACTTACAATAGAAAGTAAAACTCCACTTTAAAACGAAACTGTGTCATGAGACGAATACGCAGCATAACAGAGCAACTGACAAATTAAACAACGAATTAACTGCGTAACAGCAGGGGATTCCCGTTATACACCTGTTGAGAACATGTCATCACATGACCTCACAGTGGCGGGAAAATTACATCACGGCACCATCACAAGACCATTACACCGCGCACACAAGATAGTCAATTACATCATGGTCATAAAACAGTCACAAGATACCCATGAGGTATGTAACACCTCCCTCCAAAAAGGGAAAAGTTTGGTCTGTTATGAGCAAAATTTTAACAACTAACACAAAAAACCCACAAATGTATAAAATCTACAACATACACAATATACACAGTATTATCATACAGAACCTTGCAAACTAATATACTGTAGGAGTGTTACAAATGTTAAAATACCACTCCATAAAAAAATTACATTGTACATTTAACACCTAGATAGACAGTCAGCAATCACATTATCTTTACCTTTAATATGAGTCATCAAAATATTATACTCCTGTAACATCAAACTCCAATTCAGTAACCTTCTATTTTTGTTTTTCATCTTACTCAAAAACACTAACGGACTATGATCGGTGTAAACTATGAGTGGTTTCTAAGTTGTACCAACACATCAAAATGTTGTAAAGCCAAAACAAGAGATAATAATTCCTTTTCTATGGTTGAATAATTTCTTTGATGTTCATTAAATTTCTTAGAAAAGTAAGCTACTGGAGGATCAAATTCATCACCCTCATCACCCTCATCCCCTTGGCGTAACACTGCTCCTGCAGCTTCATCAGTAGCATCTACAGCTAATGAAAATGGTTTTTCAAAGTCAGGCGACCTGAGCACAGGTTGATGACATAGCATTAAATTAAAGGTATCCGTTAGTCTTGCGAGACCGCCTTCACTCTCCAAGGCGCAGGCCTGGGCAAGGTGTATGGAAGACCAGCAGTTGCCCATGCTGCAATTCTCCCCTCTCCATGACACCAATGTTGTCCAAGGGAAGGGCATTAGGACCCATCCAGCTTGGCACCGGTGTCGTTGCAGAGCAATGTGTGATTAAGTGCCTTGCTCAAGGACACAACACGTTGCCTTGGCTGGGGCTCGAACTCACGACCTTCAGGTAGCTAGTCCAATGCCTTAACCACTTGGCCACGTGCCCACACTGATATAGCAGAGTTTTCAATTTATCAAAGGCCTCTCGACGAGACTCTGTCCAAACAAACTTTTCACTTTTCTTCAAGAGATTAGTTAATGGAAGGGCAATGTCAGCAAAATTCTTACAAAATTTACAGTAATATCCTACCATTCCCAAGAATCTTCTGAGAGTCTTTCTACCAGTTGGAGTGAGTATGTCTAAAATTGCCCTAACAGGAGCTAACTTATCTTGACCCATGACATAACCAAGGTAGGTCACAGTGGCATGACCAAATTCACTTTTAGCTAAGTTAATAGTTAAGTTAGCTTTTGAAAGCCTTTCAAATAGTTTCTCCACTGCAGTAATATGTGCTTCCCAAGTATCATTTCCTGTAACTAAATCATCAATATAGGCATCTGTATCTTTTAACCCATGAATCACAGAATTAATCTTCCACTGGAAAGTACCTGGTGCTTTCTTCATCCCAAAGGGAAGAACATTATATTTCTATAATCCAGATGGGGTTACAAATGCAGAAATCTCTTTACCTCTATCCGTCAATGGAACACACCAATAACCTTTTAACAAATCAATCTTTGTAAGGAATTTTGCTTTTTCCACTTTATCCACACAATCATCTACCCTGGGGATTGGATATGCATCTGTTTTTGTCACAGCATTCACCTTCCTGTAATCAGTAGAAAACTGAATACTACTGTCTGGCTTTGGCACCATAACACACGGTGAACTCCCATTCGAATTAGAAGGTCTAATAATATTATTCTCTAACATATACTTAATTTCTCGTTCAGCAAGTTCACATTTCTCCATGTTCATCCGATATGGATGTTGCTTTATGGGTTTGGCATCTCGAACATCTACATCATGTGAAGCTACTGTGGTTCTCTTAGGAACGTCTGGAAACAAATCCCTGTATTTAAAAATTAACTGCTTCATCTGCTGCCTCTGCCGTGGCTGTAAATGAGCTAATTTCTCATCAATATTTTCCAGAATTGTGAGTTTGGTAACCTGGCAGAAATAATGTTGGGTTTAAAATAAGTTTCAGATGAATCATCCATTAAGTTCCTAGGGGTATCAGACTCACTGTTATTGACCACAACAGTCATAGTAGCCGACTGTTTCTCATAATATGGTTTCATCATACTTATTTGACAAAGCTTCGTTGGCCTTCTTTGATCTGGAGTTTTTATCACATAATCCACGTCATTAACTTTAGATATAACCTCATAAGGACCATGAAATTTAGCTTGTAAAGGGTTTGTTTGCACTGGGAAAAGAACCAACACCTTATCTCCAGGCTTAAATGACCTCATTCCAGCTTCCTTATCATACCAAGTCTTCATTTCCTCCTGAGCTGAATTTAAATTTTCCCTAGCTAAACTACAAACTTTATGCAATCTTTCCTTAAATTTTAAAACATAATCCAGTAAATTAGTATGTACCTCTTTATTAATCCACTGTTCTTTTAACAAGGTCAAAGGTCCTCTAACTCTATGCCCAAACACAAGTTCAAAAGGACTAAAACCTAAGGATTCCTGCACTGACTCCCGTACTCCAAATAGAAGTAAATGAACACCCTCATCCCAGTCATTTTCATTTTCCACACAATACATCCTAATCATAGTTTTGAGGGTAGAATGGAATCTCTCCAAGGCTCCTTGTGATTCTGAATGGTATGAAGACGAGGTAATCTGTTTCTCTCCCAGTTTATAAACTATCTGCTGGAACAATCCAGACATAAAATTACTACCTTGATCAGATTGTATTTCCTTAGGCAACCCAAAGTAATTAAAGAATTTTATAAGAGCCTTTATTACAGTTTTAGCCATTACATTCCTAAGTGGTATTGCCTCTGGAAACTTAGACGCTGTGCACACGATGGTCAACAAATAATGATGGCCAGTTTTGGTTTTTGGCAATGGGCCTACGCAATCTATAATAATTTTGGAAAACGGTTCACCAAATGTGGGAATAGGTTGCAGTGGGGCCACTGGAGTAACTTGATTAGATTTACCCACAATCTGACAAGTATGACACATTTGGCAAAATGTCACCACATCTTTTCTTAAACCAGGCCAGTAAAAATGTTTAAAAACCTTGTTCGCAGTTTTCTTCACACCTTGATGGCCACTCAAAGGCTTACTATGAGCCATAGTAACTCATTCCGATAAACTTTAGGAGCTACTACCTGGTGAACAACTTCCCATTCCTCACTTGCAGGAATTGTAGGTGATCTCCACTTCCTCATTAATACTCCCCACTCAAAATATTATTCTACTGGTACCTTCTCAATTTCACTATCTGGGAGAGCTTGTTCCTTTAATTTGATAATCTCAGGGTCTCTACTGTACTCTGCTATCATCTCCTTCCGAGACAGAGACAAATCTTCATGGTCAGACTTACTACAAGAATCTTGATCAAACAATGAAGGTAAGAAAGTTTCTGACACATCCTAAAATTCGAATCCCAAGTTGAACAGTCATGGGTAACAGACCCATCCTGCACATCAATCTTTTTAGCCATAGCTCGGGTTACAACACAGGAGGAATCCGTGTTAGAATCCATCTTTTGTTCCTCAGAAACGGGCTTTATTGTCAAATGTACTTCAGAAAAAACTTGTCCATTGGCTAAGTCATTCCCTAACAATAGAGGAACATCATTCATGGGTAAACTGGGTTGTAGTCCTACTTTAACAGGTCCTGTAACTTACCCTGACCTTAAATTTACTCTATGCAAATGTACAGGCATAAGGGCACTCCCAACACCTCGTATATGGTGTACCTCACCAATGTCAGACTCATCACTAAACTTTAGAACACTGTCTAAAATAAGTGACTGAGAAGCTCCAGTATCCCTAAGGATTTTTATTGGCACTGGAGTGGACCCTTCTTTCAAGGATACAAATCCTTCGGTTATAAAATGATCATATCCCCTCTTAACTTGGTCAGACCCTGACAAAGCTTCATTGGTATTTATCGAACCCTGTGAATTTCCAGGTGTTTCAATATGTTGCACACAAGCATCTGGGACTGCCTCCTTCTCCTTCTTCAATCGGAAACAGTTAGCTATTATGTGACCAGGTTTCTTACAATAATTACAAATAGGACCAAAATGTCTTTCCCTCACATGTTTCCCTTCATCCTTACCTTTCTCACTAACTTCAGGTTTAATTTCTGGTTTACCTTGACTCTCTGTGCTGTTTTTCCTTTTAAGAGTTCTACCTGAAGGAAATTTACTCTTGTGGATTAAAGCATACTCACCTGCTAATTTAGCAGACTCCAGCAATGTAGCAGTGTCCCTCTCATTTAAGTATATCCTTACTTCAATAGGAATGCTCCTTTTAAATTCCTCCATTAAAGTCAACTATTTTAATTTATTATACTCTCCATTCACATTCTTAGAGGAAATCCATCACTCAAAACACACAGATTTATGATAGGTAAATTCCATGTAAGTTTTTTCCCATGGATTTCTTCAAATTTCTGAATCTTTCTCTGTAAGCTTCCGGAACCAGTTCATACGCTTTTAGTATATGCTCCTTCACAATATCATAATCAAGTGCTTGCTCAGCAGTTAAAGCTGTACAAACTTGTTGTGCCTTGCCTCTAATTACACTTTGTAACATCACTGGCCATTTATCTTTCGGCCACACTGAAATCAGAGCAAGAGTTTTGAAATAATGGAAATATTTATCCACCTCTGTCTCATTAAATGGAGGAGCCAATATAACTTCCCAACTAGCAACAAACTGTTTCCTAGAACCAGAAGCCTGAGTCTCGGACCTTAACTGCTCTATTGCCAGCTCAAACTCCCTCTGTTTATTTGCAGCTTCTAACCGACTTTGTTGCAAGTCAGCTTCTAATTGTTTCTGTTTTAAGTCTGCTTCTACTCTAAGCTTTTCTAACGCTACCTGCTCCAGGTGCGACTGGATCGCTGCTTTACTTACAGGGAACCTATCTAACTCCGCGTAATCAAAAACTCCCGAATTTACATAGTGTTCCGCAATTTTCCTCTGAATTACTGGCTTTGTTGTAACCTTCGAAATTCCTCTAAGGCCCAAACTTCTAGCAATCTCAGATACATCATCCTTTTTTGCCTTCGCTAATAATTCCGGGTCTGACGATGCCATAAACTTGGCAATATTCATTGCTGCTGAATACCACCCATAGACCAATCAGACAAAAGAATCGGGTATTTCCCTTTTCCAAATCAGATTGATAATTAAACAAGCACTTAAGCTCAAAATTGGAACAATCCAGATGAGCCCCCAATTTTTCTGTTATGTGACCAGCAATAATGAATATAGAATTGAGTTAAGTTTTATAAACAAACAAGCATTTATTAAATTCTGCTCAACAATAGCGAAAAGTATTCAACCAACTAAATTAACTGGAAATTAACTGCTATACGGCAACTGTGGAACAGTTCTTAAAGTGATAAATTCGAACACAGTCTTAAAGTGGTAAATTCGGAAGTCCAAGAGATTTACACAGTCAATAAGGAGAGACTTCTCTGGAAACGAATTTCTTCGAAGACGTGACGTTACTGTTGATTCTGTCCAAAGGATTCACGATGAAATAAAACGGCTTAAAGGAACTGACCTTTTCCCTGGCGAATGAACACTGCACAAACTTTCCTGCTCTTACAGGGCTTATCTCAGATTTCTGAACGAAGATTCAATAAGGTCGATCCTGTATTAAGCTGCCAAACGACACCAACTTTACTCAATCCTTCAGATTCCCATACTTTAGTAAGGCCTTCACTCTCCAATACTGGACTTACAATAGAAAGTAAAACTCGGCTTTAAAACAAAACAGTGTCATGAGACAAATACGCAGCATAACGGAGTAACTGACGAATTAAACAACGAATTAACTGTGTAACAACAGGGGTTTCCCGTTATTTACCTGTTGAGAACATGTCATCACGTGACCTCACACTGGCGGGAAAATTACATCACCCCGCCATCACCATCCATCGTTTTTTGACCTACTCCTTGCAAGGTGATTTCATAGACTCTTATCAATGTTGAGTCATTCCTTGTTTCCCTTCAGAAATTCCAAATTTGTTACCGGCAACTGGTCCACCAATGTTGTATGGAACACTTCTACTGGGACAGTATGAAGATTTTTCTTCTTCAGTTGCCAACAGTGGAAGACGTGACAAGCCATCAGCGTTGCTGTGTAGCTTGGTACCCTTGAATTCTATGTCATAAGAGTGGGCTCCGAGGAACTGGGTAGAAGACATCACTTGGATTCCCTCCCTGGGACTAAAACTGGAGACAAGGGGCTGGTGATCTGTTACTAGTGTAAACCTTTGTCTGTAGAGGTAGTGGTTGAACTTCTTTATTCCCCATACTACACTATGGGCCTTTTGGTTGACCTGAGCATAGTCATGTGTTCTGTGCTCGTCAGTGATCTTGAAGCAAATGACGTTCAGATCCTTCATTTATAATGAGTGACAAAACGGCCCCAATGCCATGGGGGGACGCATTGTAAACCAGTCTGAAGGGCAGGGATGGGTCATATTGGGTGAGCAGTTCATCGGATGTTATTAGTCTCTTTGTTTCCTTGAGTACTCTTTCACATGTTTCTGACCATTTCCACTTTGCTCCTGTCTGAGTTGTGACACATTTTCTGGTTTGGGTGCCTGTAGCACTGCTTCAGTCTTCTCTTGTGACTTATGTAAGCCATGCTTGTCAATGACGTGTCCACAATATGAGATTTCATTCTTGAAAAACCCACATTCCTCTCTGTGCACACAGCCCATACTCACTCAGCCTGTTAAGCTCTTTACCAAGGTTCTGAACGTGCTCTTCATTATTCTTGCCAGCCACAATGATGGCATCAAGGTAACATTGTGTTCCTGAGGTATCTTGGAGCACATGGTCCATTGCTCTTTGCCAAGTTGCTCGAGCTGATACAAATAAAGCTGTAACTGCAGTGTCTGGCCTCCAAATGTCAACATTTACTTTCAGTTTGCCTTTGGGAGACACTTTTTTGCCTGTGTAAGTCTTCTTTACTTAGTTTTTATTTAATGGTAGTCTTTTGTTGTCAGCCTCTGAAGTTACAGACAAAGGTAACTGATAAGGTATCCCATGAAAGGCTTATTGAGAAAGTAAGGAGGCATGGGATCCAAGGGGACATTGCTTTGTGGATCCAGAACTGGCTTGCCCACAGAAGGCAAAGAGTGGTTGGAGATGGGTCATATTCTGCTTGGAGGTCGGTGACCAGTGGTGTGCCTCAGGGATCTGTTCTGGGACCCCTACTCTTCGTGATTTTTATAAATGACCTGAATGAGGAAGTGGAGGGATGGGTTAATAAGTTTGCTGACGACACAAAGGTTGGGGGTGTTGTGGATAGTGTGGAGGGATGTCAGAGGTTGCAGCGGGACTTTGATAGGATGCAAAACTGGGCTGATGTCATAAGGGGGGGTGATGGGAGGACCCAAATGCACGACACAGACACTGAAGTACTAGGAACAGGACTTTATTAGAGAGCTGGGACAAGAACACAGACTTGGGCTAGGACATTGGCTAGGAAAGCGGAACCAGGACAAGGAACTAGGAACAAGGAGCCTGGGCTTGGACTCCGAGCCAGAGACTGGACAAGGACCCAGAACCTGGGTCTTGACTGGGGCTCGGACCCCGGAACTAGGCGAGGACATGACGTGGCTACAGGACTGGACGAGGCTTGGGTTCTTCCAGGCAAGGACACGGTGAGGCTTGGGTTCGGACTCCAAGTGAGAGACTGGACAAGGACGCAGAATCTGGGTCTTGACTGGGGCTCAGACTCCGGAATTAGGCAAAGACATGACGTGGACTTGGGAGACAGGACTAGGCGAGGCTATGGGACAGAACGAGAGACTCCTGGTCAAGAGAACGGAACTCCAGCACAGGACGAAGCACATGGACACGATGAGAACACAAAGCCTTGACTTGGTACTTAGAAACAGCCGTGCCTTGGACTTGGGGCAACAGGAACCCCGGAACCTTGGACTTGGGACAACAGGAACACAGAACATAGAGGCTTTATCTTGGGGAGGACAGGAACACAGAACCTTGATCTAGAGCACAGGAACACGGAGCCTTGGACTTGAGAGACAGGAACACAGGGACATGGAACACAGAGCCAAGACCCCTCCTTGGGAACAGGGCGTAGGGCTAGGACTCATACACAGAACACAGAGAGACAGTTCCCAACACAAGGTAGCGGCAAACAGCCAGACCTACCTAGCAAAGGCATGGACACAGAGACAGTTCCCAACTCAAGGTAGCGGCAAACAGCTGGACCTACCTAGCGAAGGCGTGGACACAAAGAGACAGTTCCAAACAACAAAAGACAGTTCCTTATCTAGACACAGCAAGGCTCCAGTCTTGCTCCGATGGTAGAACCTGACAGTGATACAGGCAAGGACAGAGGCGAGGCAAGGCAAGGCTTGGCTTGGCTTGGCTTGGCTTGGCATGGCTTCAGACACTGGTTGCAGGGCAAGGCTTCAGGAGGAAGGGGCAGAGAAGGGAATCAGACAGGGGATTTGGACAGGAACAATCTGGTAGCCAAGCCTTGGTCTCCAGAGGTATTTATGTGTCTGCCCAAATGAGAATCATGAGCCTTAATTAGAGCACCCAACAGAACAATGGAAAACCAGAAAATCTGGAATACGGATTGATGGACCGGACCGTGAACCGGAATGCGGACTTCACGGACCAGACCATGACAGCTGAGAAGTGGCAGATGGAGTTCAACCCAGATAAGTGTGAGGTGGTTCATTTTGGTAGGTCAAATATTATGGCAGAATATAGTATTAATGGTAAGGCTCCTGGCAGTGTGGAGGATCAGAGGGATCTTGGGGTCCGAGTCCATAGGATGCTCAAAGCAGCTGCGCAAGTTGACTCTGTGGTTAAGAAGGCATACAGTGTATTGGCCTTCATCAATCATGGAATTGAATTTAGGAGCTGAGAGGTAACGTTGCAGCTATATAGGACCCTGGTCAGACCACACTTGGAGTACTGTGTTCAGTTCTGGTCGCCTCACTACAGGAAGGATGTGGAACCCATAGAAAGGGTGCAGAGGAGATTTACAAGGATGTTGTCTGGATTGGGAAGCATGCCTTATGAGGATAGGTTGAGTGAACTCGGCCTTTTCTCCTTGGAGCGACGGAAGATGAGAAGTGACCTGACTGAGGTGTATAAGATGATGAGAGGCATTGATCGTGTGGATAGTCAGAGGCTTTTTCTCAGGGCTGAAATGTCTGCCACAAGAGGTCACAGGTTTAAGGTGCTGGGGAGTAGGTACAGAGGAGATGTCAGGAGTATGTTTTTTATGCAGAGAGTAGTGAGTGCGTGGAATGGGCTGCCGGCAACAGTGGTGGAGGTGGACATGAAAGAATCTTTTAAGAGACTTTTGGATGGGTGCATGGAGCTTAGAAAAATAGAGGGCTATGGGTAACCCTAGTAATTTCTAAGGTAGGGACATGTTCGGCACAGCTTTGTGGGCTGAAGGGCCTGTATTGTGCTGTAGCTTTTCTATGTTTCTACAAAGCTGACCCTGTATCCAGCTCCATTTTCAGTTTTACACCAGGCACATCGATTGTGATCCATATTATATTGCGATCTGCTTCAGTGATACTATGCAGTTCTAGGCATGACAGCTCACCTTTGTTGGGCTCTGTGTGGTCTGATTCTGTTTTACATTCAGTCACTTTATGCATTTGCTTAGTCTGTGTTTGAGACTTTTCACTTGGTTGTACTTTTTCTCTACTTTGCATACTCTATGTGACCTTGTCTGTGACACTTTCTGCAAACTTTTTCTTTGAACCGATTTACATCACAGGAGGATTTGCCACATCGATAACATCTTTGGCTTTTTGCACCATTCAGGGACATTCCAATCTCTTTTTCTGCAGATCTTCTGCATCCTTTGCTGCAAGCTCTAAAGACGCCCATTCTGAGGTTAGGTCTCTTTCTGACAGTAGCCTCTTTTGAGTGCTTTGACTATGCATGCCAAATACAAGCCTGTCCCTTAATGCATCTGAAAGTCCGTTTCCAAAGTCACAGAACTGGGAAATTCTGTGCGGTTCGGTAATATATTCAGACATGCTTTAATCCTTTAACTGGTTCCTTCTGTAAGATCTAAATTGTTCAGCTATTACCAGCGGCTTGGGGCTCAAGTGATTTTGTAAAATTGGAACAATTTCATTGAAAGTCTTGCTTGCTAACTTTTCAGGTGTTACTAAGTTGCATAAGAGACTGTACATTCTTGCACCCATTAAGCTAAGAAGCATAGGGGCTTTCTTTTGCTCAACCACATCATTCGCCTTACAGTACAGTCCACCCTCTTGATATACAATTCATTGGCATTATTAAATTTGTCAACTTTCCTGACTGAAGCCATCTCCATGTTACTTTCACTTTAACTTTGCTAGTTGTGCGACTTTCACTATGTACTATGCTGTACTCATTTTGTCAGGGCCCGGGGTGTCTTCTGTCCTCTTTAATTCTTTCCTCTCGTTGTTTTATATTGTAGCTGTTGATGCAGTTCGTGATACTTTCTTACATTCAGATTTATACTTGTCACCAATTTCTTGTGTCTGTGCAACTACATATCAATTCAAATAAAAGCATGCACGCAGCAGATGGCTTTAACTGCTGCATTCACATTGCAGCAGGAGAGGGGGAGTGCAATGCACATGCATGGACAAGAAATCAATACGTAGTGCAGAGAGTTTCTCTAAAAGAAATAGATCCATCGATTACTCTATATGCATACTTTTACATATAACCACCCCTGGTTAGGAAAGATGTTATCTCACAAGAAATCCTCCACAGTGATTAATTCTTTAGGCCTGAATTGGGAAATATGAAATTTAATGTGCTGTGGATGTCCATGCAGTAGTTATATATATGAATTATTTGAACAAAGAATGCATAATCAAACAATATATTTATAATATTGCTCAACTATTACTGAAATATTAAATACTTAACACTCCTCCCTGCTTAGCAATATACTCTGACTCAATATAGAATGCATCTCAATGTATATGCATATAGATGTATAGTAGAGGCCACACTGGGAGCACCAAACACAGTAGGGAGTGATCCCTGCAGAAAGCAGAAAGTGGGGGGAGGGAGGGAAAGATGTGTTTGGTGGTGGGATCCAGTTGGAGAAAATGATGTGTTGGACACGGAGGGTGGTGGGGTGATAGGTGAGGGTAAGAGGAACCCTATCACTGGTAGTGTAGCGGGAAGTTGGGGTAAGAGCAGACATGTGTGAAATGGAAGAGGTGTGGTTGAGGGCAGCATTGATGGTGGACGAAGGGAAGCCCCTTTCTTTGAAAAAGGAGGACATCTCCTTCATTCTAGAATGAAAAGCCTCATCCTGAGAGCAGAAGCAGTGGAGACAGAGGAATAGAGAGAAGGGGTGGCGTTTTAATGCCTCCACCCACCCCTTCACCATATCCTGTGCACTTCTCTCATGTTATCTCCTTACCTGCCCATCACCTCCCTCTGGCGCTCCTTACCCCCGACCCTTGTCTTTCTTCCATGGCCTTCTGTCCCTTTCAGCAATCAGTTTCCTAGCTCTTTGCTTCCTCTATCACCTGGCGTTTCTGTCTCCCCTCCCCCCCACCCTTCAAATCTACTCCTCAGCATTTGTTCTCCAGTCCTGCTGAAACGTTGACCATACATTTTTCCATAGATGCTGCCTGGCCTGCTGAGTTCCTCCAGCATTCTGTGTGTGTTGCTACAAATTTCCGTAGAATCTCTTGCATCCCTATGTTGCATCACATTTTAAGACCATGCGATATGGTAGCAGAATTAGGCCATTTGGCCCATCGAGTCTGTTCTGCTCTTTCATCATGGCTGATCCATTTTCCCTCTCAGCCCCAATCTCCTGGCTTCTCCCTGTATCCCTTCATGTCCTGACTAATTAAGAATCAACCATCCTCTGCCATAAGTAGACCCAGTGACTTGGCCTCCACGGATTCAAAGATTTATTATCAACAAATGTATAAATTATGCAACCTTGAGATTTGCTTGCTTAGCACGCAGTCGCAAAGGAAGGAATCAAAGGAACCCAATTAAGAAAAATAAGACCAACTCCCAGTGCCCACAGAGAAAGACAAACAAACCAAAACAAATCACGCAAACAACAGAAGTGAGCAACAACAGCATTCTGAACCAAACTGAGTCCTTAGTTCCAAACCCCCGGAGCAGGCCGGAGTAGGCCCAAAGCCTCAGTTTTCAGTTCATCATATTAGTGTGGCAAGTCGCAAAGTTCACAGACACAAAGCACAGCAGCCAGGTGCGGTCTCACAGACTTAGCATCACGGAGGGAGGAGACCCTAGACTATCTGGGCCAGTGTTTAAATTGTCCGAACCTTGCACTTTGTACAGGGTCCTGCCATGGCAAATCACTCCAGGCCTAGATTTTACTGCTGGAGAAGCTGTTCTCAACCTCTCCAAATCAGCTTGGCACTTCAACTGATCCAACCTCACCTGATTCTTGATACTCTACCTTTCCAGTCTATCTGGGTCTAGAACATGCTGTCCAGTGATTTGCTTTGGATCTTGCTGCCAAAGAAGCCGTTCTCAGCCTCACCAAATCAGATCAGCACTTGGAGCGATCCACCGTTGCACCCAGGCAAGCAGAACGGGCATCAGAACTCCTCCATTCCATCTTCTCCACTCCAAATCATCCACTTCAACTAGCAGGCTCCAGCTCCAAGTGTGTCGATTTTGCAGTGCACCAGCAGGGCGCATCTCTTGAGTTCACTTTGCCCTGAATCGCCTCTTCATTGTTTGTAGTGATAGTGTACCATAATTTACTTCATTAACAATATTATTAGTAATGTTTTTAATCAAATTCCTTTGCTTTCGAACCACAAGTGTGCTGTTGCATGTCTTTGGTAGTGCCATCTAAAATGGGAAGCTGTCTGTGGCAACAAATTCCACAGATTCACCACCACCTGGGTAAAGAAACTCCTCCTCATCTCCATTCTAAACGGAAGCCCCTCCTTCCTGAGGCTGTATTCTCTGGTCTAAGACTCTCCCAATAACATTATTGGCTCATCTACCTTCGCAATAATATTACTAGCTTGCTTACCTTCATATTGCATCTTTTCCTTCATTTTTGGGATGTATATATCCTGTGCTTTCTGAATTGCTTTCAGAAATTCCAGCCATTACTGCTCTGCCGTCATACCTGCCAGTGTTCTTTTCCAATCAATTTTGGCCAGCTCCTCTCTCGGGTTTCTGCAATTCCCTTCACTTCATTGTAATACTAACACATCTGACAGCTGTAAACACCTACCTTCCTGCACCCCTTCCAAAATCCTCCTTAACCCTTAATTACTTATCTTAATCTTATAGTAATGATCTTACTATAGTGCATTTTTGACACTTTTAATCTTTCAGAAATTCATAAGCTCCCTGTGAGTCGGCACAAGTTTTCAGAGCCTCACTAAGTACTCCATCTGGGCCTACTGCCTTGTGAGGGCTCACCCTTCTGAAAGACAGCCTGACGTTGGCCTCCGAGACACAGGGTCACCGGGTGCCGCAGGGATCCTCACATCCTCACAGCTCTGGTTATATTTCCCTTTTCAAAGTGGCATAAAAGGTGTTGAGCTCATCCGGTAGTGAAGCATCACTGCCATTCTTGATGTTGCGTTTTGCTTTGTAAAAAGTATTAGAAACATGGAAACATAGAAAACCTACATCAGAATACAAGCCCTTCAGCCCACAAAGTTGTGCCGAACATGTCCTGACCTGATAAATTACTAGGCTTACCCATAGCCCTCTATTTTTCTAAGTTCCATGTACCTATCCAAAAGTCTCTTAAAAGACCCTATCGTATCCGCTTCCACCACCGTTGCCGGCAGCTCATTCCACGCGCTCACCACTCTTTGAGTAAAAAACTCACCCCTGACATCTCCTCTGTAACTACTCCCAAGCACCTTAAACCTGTGTCCTCTTGTGGCAACCATTTCAGCCCTGGGAAAAAGCCTCTGACTATCCACATGATCAATGCCTCTCATCATCTTATACACCTCTATCAGGTACTTTGTAATACAAACCCTGCCAGAGTTGACGTGCAACCAATGTCACCTCCAGCCTCGCTTGGAATTGTTTCTTCACTCTTGAAATAGCCCTCTGCAAGTTATACCTGATTTTCTTCACCCATATCTGCAACTGATTATATCCTGTTGTAGTCTTTGCCAAACTTCTATGCTATCCATACCACCACCAATCTTCATATATGGGGTGTCAGGGAGGGGTAGCACCTCTGGTGGGGGAACATGTCACGTCCTTTTCAGGGCGGCTAGTCCACCTTTGGTCCCCACCTGGCACTCAGCTCTCACCTGTGGCTCCCCATAGCTGTTTGCATACGACAGCGGCCACACCCCGGGCAACAGCTTCGACAAGCCGGCTAAACCAGGTGAGGGTAGCCGACAGGTTTCAAACCTTCGGTGAGATAGGGAGTTGTCTATCCCAGCATGTGAAGACAGACTCCGGCGGATTGAGCGGACGAGACCAATAGAAGGTCCAACGGTCAAGAAGGTGGTCTCTGCAAGCGCTGTAGAACATGTAGAGCAGGACAAGACACAGAAGATGTCCTGGTCATCCACTGCGCCTAGTCCCATCTCCAGCCGTCTAGACTCTGTTTTGCCACTGGACCCAGATGGGAATTGGGAAGAGAGAGTGAGGCTGACGCTGCGCAACTCTCCCTCACTTAAATCCAAATCACGCGCTGATCTCAACACCATCATTATGGTGTCGAGGTCCTCATCGAAGTCAACGATGGACGAACAACAACAATCTTCATATTATTTGCAAACAAGGTCATTTGTGTACATCACAAGCCAGAGACTTCCCCGTACAGATACCTATGGAACACCACTAACCACTGACCTCCAGTTAGAATAAGTCCCTTCAACCACCACCCTCTGTCTACTATGGACAAGCCAGTTCTGCGCCCAAGCAGCCAATTCACCATGGACCCCATGCATCTGAAGCTTCTGGATGAGCCTCCCATAAAGGAACTTGTCACACACCTTACTAAAATCCACGTATACAACACCCACAGCTCTGCCTTCATCAACCACCCTCGTCACCTTGACAAAAAACTCAGTCAAGTTAGTAAGTCATAACTTAGCCCACACAAAGCCCTGTTGGCTCTCCCTAATGGCCAGGGCTTCTTGTAAAGTAACTAATCAGAAGCTCAAACTGGGTGTGTTGGTTTAATGAGGAGGCCCAGACAAGAGGGAACATGATGTGGACCATGCTTTGTGTGGGTCAGGACAGCACACCGGTGCAGTTTTGGGGAGTAAACTTTTCCTTCATGTTGAACTGACACTGTTTTATTTGCAGGTTTATATGCTCATGGTGAAGTGGAGTGACTTGTCAGAAAAACTCATCTACCGAAAGTTCTCTGAAATCTATGATTTCCATGTAAGTAGTTCACTTTAATTGTCCACTCAAGAAGTGAAAGTATAGCCGGGGTACTGCAGAGCTGTCAGTCGCACTCCCAGGCACACAAGCCAAACTGAAGAACCTGCCACAGCAGGTACTAATAGAGTCATGTCTGATAAAGCTGCCTTACTGGGGAGAGCTACGAGACACCACTCCTCTGCCCCAAAGCCAACGGGACACCGAGGAACAGGGATGCAGTTAGGTTAGGGAAAGGGGTGAAAACTACAAAGCTGTCATTGTGCATGACTTCAACTTCCCCATTAGAGACTGAGACCTCCTTAGTGCAAGAGCCTTAGCTGCGGCGAAATTTGATAAATGCAAGAGAGTTTCTTAACACAGTATGTGGTTAGTTCAACAAGAGGAGAGGCCATACTGGACCAGATGTTTGGTGACAGAGTGGGGGAACATTTAGGAAATAATGATCACAATGCCTTAAGTTTATGGATAGTTATGCATAAGTGTGGACCTTACAAGAGAGTATTAAATTGGAGCAGGGCAAAGCATGAGAGTATTGGACAGGAACTAAGAACTAAGGACAGTTAATTGGAATCAGCAGATTCTTGGTAAGTCCTTGCAAAAAAAAAACTTGTTTCACATATCTCTTCGTACTTTTCCCCTCTCAACTTAATTACATGTCCTCTAGCATTAGAAATTTCAGTTTTGGGGAAAAATGGTTTTCTACTCTATCTATACCTCACATAGTTTTATCAAACTATCATATCTCACATCAGTCACTCTGGAGAAAGCAGCCCCAGATTGTCCAGCCCCTCCTCTTAGCACATTTCCTGTAAACCAGGCAGCATCATGGTAAGCTCTCTCTGCACTCTCTCCAAAGCTTCCAGTCCTCACTGCTGTGCCTTGAGGTTCCCACCTGCTTTAAAAGGGCAGGAATCATTCTGACGCCAGGAAGAGCAGGATGAGCTGCCTCAGTGACCATTGCCTGGTAGCACCAACAAAGCACCTGTGAGGGAGTGCTTTGAGAGGTTAGTCATAGCTAGAATTACCCCCTGTCTGAGTAAGGACCCAGAGGCAACTTGCCTACTGCTGCAACTGCTCTACAGCACCTACTATCTCACTGCCTCTCACTCAGCTTTGGAGCGCCTTGACAACTGAGCAACATATGTCAGGCTGCTGTTAACAATTACATCTCAGCATTCCACACCATCATCCCCTCAGTCCCAGTCAACAAACATCAAAATCTGGGCCTCTGGAACTTCCCTCCACAACAGAATCTTTGATTTCCTCATCAGCAAACCGTAGTCAATATGGATCAGAAATAACACATACAAAATGCTGGAGGAACTCACAGGTCAGGCAACATTTATGGAAATTAATAAACATGGAACATTTTGGGTTAATAGCCTTCATCGGGACTGGGAAAAAAAGAGGAAGAAGCCAGAATGAAAAGGTGGCAAGAGGGGAAGGAGGACAAGATAGAAAGTAATAGGTGAGGCCAGGTGGGTGGAAAATGTAAAGGGCTGGAGAAGAAGAATCTGAGAAAACCCTGGGAGAGAGCACACCGGGGGGAGGTGATATGCAGGTGAGGTGAGGAGACGAGAAGAGATAAGAGGAAACCAGAGTGGGGAAGAAAAGGACAAGGTGATGTGTGGGCCACCTTCAAGAGGGAGAATCCAGAACGAGCATCTGGCCTGAATGGAGTACCTGGCACTGAAGACCTGTGCTGACCAGCTGGCTGGGGTGCTCATGAATATCTTCAGCCTTTCGCTTCAGCAGTGCATGGTCCCATCTGTTTTAAACAGACTCCAATCATACCAGCTTCGTAACCTGCTTCAATGTGCGCTTACATCCACTGTGATGAAGTGTTTTGAGAGGCAGGTGTTGAGACTTATCATCTCCTTTCTGAGTAGGCAAATTGGCCCCAGTTTCCCTACTTGGGCAACAGGTGGACAGTGTGTGCCATCTCATTGGCTCTTCACACAACCCTGGAATATCTTCACAGCAAAGGTGCATACATCAGGATACTCTTTATCAATTACAGCTCTGCATTTAATATTATCATCCCCTCAAAATCTATTTCAGTAAACTCCAACACCTGGGCTCCCTTGTGGAATTGGATCCAGGATTTCCTTACCTGAGGACCCCAGTCAGTTCGGATTGGCAAAAACATCTCTGCAGTCTCCATCAGCACAGGAGCACCACAGGGCTGTGTGCTCAGCCCCTGCTCTACTCACTTTACACCTGTGACTGTGTGGCTAAGTACAGCTCCAACACCATACTCAAGTTTGCTGATGATACTGCTGTCGTGGGCTGTAGCAAAGGCGGTAATGAATACAGGAGGGAGACTGAAAATGTAGCTGAGTGGTGTCATAACCACAACTTCTCACTCAGTGTCAGCCAGACCGAGGAGCCGACTGTAGACTTCAGGAGAGGGAAACCAGAGGTCCATGAGCCAGTCCTCGTGAGAGGATCGGAGGTGCAGAGGGTCAGTAACTTTAACTTCCTGGGTGTCACTCTCTCAGAGGACCCGTCCTGGACCCATCATAATTACAAAGAAAGCATGACAGTACCTCTACTTCCTCAGAAGGTTACAGTGATTCAGCATGAAATTAAAAACCTCGACAAACTTCTATAGACGTGTGGGGGAAAGTATATTGACTGGCTGTATTATGGCCTGGAATACCAATGCCTTTGAATGGAAAATGCTATAAAAAGTAATTGTTTCATCCCAGTACATCACGGGTAAAGCCCCCCCAACTATTGAGCTACAGGAGATGTAGCACGCATCATCAAAAATCCTCTCCTCCCAAGCTGAGCTCCTTTCTCGCTGCTCCATCAGGCAACAGGTACGATTGCCTCAGGACTCGGACCACCAGCTTCAAGAACAGTTACTACCCCTCAACCATCAGGCTATTGAACAAAAGGGGATAACTACACCCATCTGTTGAGATGTTCCCACAACCAGTGATCCCACTTTAATGACTCTATCTTGTTATTTCACGCTCTCATTATTTATTGCTATTTATTTCTATTTCTATTTCAACCACTTGTTGTCTCCTCCACTCTTGGTCTTTCCTTGATTCTGTTAACAATTATTTTTCTATTGATTTGCTGAGCACGTTCACAGGAAAAAGAATCTCAAGGTTGTATATAGAGACATGTACGTACTCTGATAATAAATTTTAGAAACATAGAAACATAGGAAAGCTACAGCACAATACAGGCCCTTTGGCCCACAAATTTGTGCTGAACATGTCCCTACCTTAGAAATTACTAGGGCTACCAATAGACCTCTATTTTTCTAAGTTCCATGCACCTATCCAAAAGTCTCTTAAAAGACCCTTTCATATCTGCCTCCAGCACCGTTGCCGGCAGCCTATTCCATGCACTCACCACTCTCTGCATAAAAAACTTACCCCTGACATCTCCTCTGTACCTACTCCCAAGCACCTTAAACCTGTGCCCTCTTGGGGCAGCCATTTCAGCCCTGGGAAAAAGCTATCCACATGATCAATGCCTCTCATCATCTTATACACCTCAGTCAGTTCACCTCTCATCCTCCGTCAATCCAAGGAGAAAAGGCCGAGTTCACTCAACCTGTTTTCATAAGGCATGTCCCCCAATCCAGGCAACATCCTTGTAAATCTTCTCTGCACCCTTTCTATGGGTTCCACATCCTTCCTGTAGTGAGGCAACCAGAACTGAGCACAGTACTCCAAGTGTGGTCTGACCAGGGTCCTATATAGCTGCAACATTACCTCTCAGCTCCTAAATTCAATTCCATGATTAATGAAAGCCAATACACTGTATGCCTTAGCCACAGAGTCAACCTGCGCAGCTGCTTTGAGCGTCCTATGGACTCAGACCCCAAGATCCCTCTGATCCTCCACACTGCCAAGAGTCTTACCATTAATACTATATTCTGCCATCATATTTGACCTACCAAAATGAACCACCTCACACTTATCTGGGTTGAACTCCATCTGTCACTTCTCAGCCCAGTTTTGCATCCTATCAATGTCCCACTGTAACCTCTGACAGTCCTCTACACTATCCACAACACCCCCAACCTTTGTGTCATCAGCAAACTTACTAACCCATCCCTCCACTTCCTCATCCAGGTCATTTATAAAAATCACGAAGAGTAAGGGTCCCAGAACAGACCCCTGAGGCACACCACTGGTCACCGACCTCCATGTAGAATATGACCCATCTACAACCACTCTTTTGCCTTCTGTGGAAAAACCAGTTCTGGATCCACAAAACAATGTCCCTTTGGATTCCCATGCCTCCTTACTTTTTCAATAAGCCTTGTATGGGGTACCTTATCAAATGCTTTGCTGAAATCCATATACACTACATCTACTGCTCTTTCTTCATCAATGTGTTTAGTCACATCCTCAAAAAATTCAATCAGGTTCGTAAGGCACGACCTGCCCTTGACAAAACCATGCTGACTATTCCTAATCATATTATACCTCTCCAAATGTTCATAAATCCTGCCTGTCAGGATCTTCTCCATCAACTTACCATCCACTGAAGTAAGACTCACTGGTCTATAATTTCCTGGGCTATCTCTACTCCCTTTCTTGAATAAAGGAACAACATTCACAACCCTCCAATCCTCCGGAACCTCTCCCGTCCCTATTGATGATGCAAAGATCATCGCCAGAGGCTCAGCAATCTCCTCCCTCGCCTCCCACAGTAGCCTGGGGTACATCTTATCCGGTCCCGGCGACTTATCCAACTTGATGCTTTCCGAAAGCTCCAGCACATCCTCTTTCTTAATATCTACATGTTCAAGCTTTTCAGTCTGCTGCAAGTCATCCCTACAATCACCAAGATCCTTTTCCATTGTGAATATTGAAGCAAAGTATTCATTAAGTATCTCTGCTATTTCCTCCGGTTCCATACACACTTTCCCACTGTCACACCTGATAGGTCCTATTCTTTCACAGTCTTATCCTCTTGCTCTTCACATACTTGCAGAATGCCTTGGGGTTTTCCTTAATCCTGCCCGCCAAGGCCTTCTCATGGCCCCTTCTGGCTCTCCTAATTTCGTTCTTAAGCTCATTCCTGTTTGCCTTATAATCTTCTAGATCTCTAACATTACCTAGCTCTCCGAACCTTTTGTAAGCTTTTCTTTTCTTCTTGACTAGATTTATTACAGCCTTTGTACACCACGGCTCCTGTACCCTACCATAACTTCCCTGTCTCATTGGAATGTACCTATGCAGAACTCCACATAAATATCCCTTGAACATTTGCCAATATTGTCAAAGCTCGAATGAGCCAAAGCCTCACCACTCTGCCTCAGACCACTCCGTTGATGACTGCTCTGCTAGGCAATGTCTCCCTTTTATGCCTGAAGCTTCCCTGCTATTTAACTCACGATTGCTGCTCTGGATTTAGCCACTGATAGGCCACGTACAATGGACTAATGCTCTCGAAGCTCCTATTTTAAGTAACCGCTGCCGACCTGTGAGAAATCCCTCTTGGTAAAGCTCTCTTGATGCCACTGATAGGCCACGTAGGAAGATAGAGGACTGGGAAGTTTAAAAATACCCACAGAGAGCAATTAAAAAGTCATTAGAAGAGATAAGATGAAATATGAAAGCAAACTAGCAAATAATATCAAAGTGGATAGTAAAAGTTTATTTCAAGTATGTTAAAAATTAAAGAGAAATGAGAGTGGATATAGGACTGCTAGAAAATGAGGCAAGAGAAATAATAACAGGGGGACAAGGAGATGGCTGATGAACTAAATGAGTATTTTGCATCAGTCTTCACTGTGGAGGACACCAGCAGTATGCCTGATGTTGTAGTGTGTGAAGGAAGAGAAATGGGTGCAGTTACTGTCACAAGAGAGAAGGTGCTTAATTAGCTGAAAGACCTAAAGGTCCATAAGTCACCCAGATCAGATGAACTGCACAGTAGGGTTCTGAAAGAGATAGTGTTAGAGATTGTGGTGGCATTAGAAATGGTACTTCAAAAATCATTGGACTCTGGCATGATGCCAGAGGACTGGACAATTGCAAATGTTACTCCACTCTTTAAGAAAGGAGGAAGGCAGCAGAAAGGAAATTATAGACCAGTTAGCCTGACCTCAGTGGTTGGGAAGATGTTAGAACCAATCATTAAGGATGAGGTGTTGGAGTACTTGGAGACACAGGACAAGATAATACAAAGTCAGCATGGTTTCCTTCAGGGAAAACCCTGACTGACGAACCTGTTGGAATTCTGTGAGGAGATTACAAGTAGGATAGATAAAGGGGATGTAGTGGATGTTGTATATTTGGACTTTCAGAAGGATTTTGACAAGGTGCCACACATGAGGCTGCTTACCAAGTTAAGAGCCCATGGTATTACAGGAGAGTTACTAACATGGTTAGGGCATTGGCTGATTGGTAGGAGGCAGCGAGTGGGAATAAAAGGATCCTTTTCTGGTTGGCTGCCAGTGACTAATGGTGTTCTGCAGGGGTTGGTGTTGGGACTGCTTCTTTTTATGCTATATAATAATGATTTAGATGGCTTTCTTGCCAGGTTTGCAGATGATATGAAGATTGGTGGAGGAGCAGGAAGTGTTGAGAAAACAGGTAGGATACAGAAGGACTTAGATAGATTAGGTAAATGGGCAAGACAGTGGCAAATAAAATACAATGTTGGAAAATATATGGTCATACACTTTGGTAGTAGAAATAAATGTGCAGGCTATTTCCTAAACGGGAAGAAAATACAAAAATATGAGATGCAAAGGGACATGGGAGTCCTTGTGCAGAACACCCTAAAGGTTAACTTGCAGGTCAAGTTGATGGTGAGGAAGACAAATGCCATTTTAGCATTCCTTTCAAATGGTCTAAAATAGAAGAGCAGAGATGTGATACTGAGGCTTTATAAGGCACTGCTGAGGCCTCACCTTGAGTATTGTGAACAGCTTTGGGCCCCTCATCTTAGAACAGATGTGCTGGCATTGGAGAGGGTCCAGAGATGGTTTACAAGAATGATTCCGGGAATGAAAGGGCTATCATACAAGGAATGTATGATAGCTCTGGGTCTGTACTCACTGGAATTCAGAAGGATGAGGGGTAGGGTGGAATCTTATTGAAACCTTTCGAATTTTGAAAGGCACAGACAGAGTAGATGTGGAAAGGATGTTTCCCATGGTGGACGTGTCTAGAACAAGAGGGCAGAGCCTCAGAATGGAAGGATGCCCTTTCAAAACAGAGATGTAGAGAAATTCCTTTAGCCAAAGGGTGGTGAATTTGTGAAATTTGTCGCCACATGCTGCTTTAGAGCCCAGGTTGTTGGGTGTATTTAAGGCAGAGATTGATAGGTTCTTGATTGGACATGGCATCAAAGGTTACGAGCTGAAGGCTGGGAACTAGGGTTGAGGAGGAGGAAAAAAAGGACCAGCCATGATTGAATGGTGGAGCAGATTTTATGGGCCAGATGGCCTAATTCTGCTCCTATGTCTTATGGTCTTATGGTTTTATCAGGCATTGCTCCTTCAACCCGAGAGTTTCCTCATTTTGGCAGTAGGGCAGGCCATGGACCAAATGGGGATAGGGATTGGAATTAAAATGGTTAGCTATCAGGAAATCTGATCTCTTCCTTCCTGACGGTCAACACAGGTACAACTCAAGGATGTGTGCTGTACTCTACAATCATAACTGCGTGGTAGGTGTAGCTCCAATGCCATCAATATATCTACTGATGACACCACAGTTGTTGGCAGAGTCTCAGATGGTGATGAGGAGATGTACAGAAGTGAGATAGGTCAGCTGATTTAGTGCTGTCATAGCAACAACTGTACTCAACGTCATCAAGAGCAAGAAATTAATTGTGAATGTCAGGACAAGGAGGTCAGGAGAACACACAACAGTCTCATTGCCTCATGCTGACAGAATAGATCATTGACTTTGCTACCAGAGGTGAGAACACATTAGATCTGGTTTATGCTTCCTGCCCCAATCTCCCACCTTGGATACTCTGGTGAATTACGTATCTGTTACAGTAATTCCGACATACAGATCAAACCAGGTCAGAGGGAGATAAAGACCTGGCTAGAAGGAGCAACCTCAGCATTGCTGGACTGGAGGATATTCAGGGAGACGGCTACCTGTGGTCATCATAGTAACTTTGATAAATATGCCGGATCTGTGACTGGCTCCATTGAGAAGTTAGTAAACTCATCTATTGAAGGCAAATCAGAAGTCTTGGGTGACAGCAGAGGTCTGGACACTGCTGAGAGATTGCGATGTTTCCTTCAGATCGGGGGATAAGACATCTCTTAGGTCAGCTAGAGCTGGGCTTTCCCATGCCACCAGGAAGGCAAAACAGGATAATTCACAAACTATATACAGTCATCTCGGTGACTCCAGAGACACAGGCACATGTGGCAGGGCATTGAGACTGCAAGTCCACTCTGTGTGTCAACCTCTCCTACCCTACCCCAACCTTTCTAACCAGTTTTTACAGGAGCACAATTGAAGGGGTCTCGACCAGCTGCCACACCATCTGATACGGGAATTGCAAGGCATCTGGCTACGTCCCTAAAAAGCATTGTGAAGATTGCTGAGAGGGTAATTGGGATCTCGTTTCCGCACATTAGAGATATTTCTCAGGAGCTGTGCACACAGTCTCAGGATCCTTCCCATCCGTCCAACAATCTCTTTGATCCTCTACCATCCAGCGGAAGGTACTGTAGCTTTAGGACAGGATACAGTGCCTTTCCCTAGGTCGTGAGACTGCTGAACTCCCTGCCACCACTCTGGTCTCATCACGTATGAAGTGCCAATAACATTATACTGTTTACTATTTAAATTGTGTCATAAATGCACCTTATTATTTGTTAATTTATTTGTGGTAACTTCACTTTATGTGTTGTGTGGTCTGGGAAAACTGTTTTTGTTTGGTGGTATACATGGGTATGGTTGAATGATAACAAACTTGAACTTGGTGGGACAACAGTGGAGAGGGTGATGAGCAGCTTCAAATTCCTGGGCGTCAGCATCCCAAAGCATCCATCCTGGGTGCAACATGTAGCTGCGATCACAAAAGAAAGCAGGCCAGTGGTTTTAAATCTCTAAGAGTTTGAGAAGGTTTAGTATGTCGCCAAGGACTCTCGCAAATGCCTACAGATGTATCGCAGCATGTATGGAGGCTGCAGAGGATTGTGGAATCAGCCAGCTCCATCATGGACACAACCCTGCCTACTATCGAGGGCAAATTCAAGAGGCGGTGCCACAAAAAGGTGGCATGGATCACTAAGCACCTTCACACTCCAGGAGAGATGTCCTCTTCTCATTACTACCATCAGGGAAGAGGTAGAGGAGGCTGAAGACCAACACTCAACAATATAGGGACAACGTCCCACTGAGTGGTTATGGTCCCTGATCCCTGATCCTCCCATCTAGCTTCACAGTCCAGGATCTGCTTTCCCCATCTCATGCACAGTGGCAGACTGACCAAGAGCAGCCTGAATTCTGGAGCTGTCACTCCACTCCTGCAGCTGTGGCACCCTTGGGTTTTGCTTTCTTCACCATGGTAGAATGGCTGAAACGCATGGCCCACGATGATAGCATTTTTGAGCTTATTACACCTAGCCTTCAGGCCACAGCCTGAGGTAGTTTCTTCTCAACTTTGTTCAGCTCGTGGCTCTCAAAATGCTCATGTGGACAGTGCCTGCCAGAGGACAGGTCTAGCAAGGTACTGCGGAAGTGAGCTGAGGTGATATTCCGGCCTCCGCTAAACACTATTTCAGCAGGAGCTCATAGCTGGTGAAGAGCTTTCTCTCCAGAAATACAGACTGACCTGCTGAGTGCTCTCAACATCTTCTGTCCCCAGTTCAGATTTCCAGCATCCACCTTTCAATTAGTTACTTATTTCTGGAACCCTTGCTTGAGCAGGGGTTTGGTGTTTCTGATTCAGGAATGCTGTATAGCTACAGTATGTGCTGCAGATCTGCACTAACAACGTTGTTCTTTTATATCAGAAAATGCTGAAGGAACTGTTTCCTATTGAAGCTGGAGAAATAGATCCCAAAGCCAGGACTCTCCCACATTTACCAGGTTGGTCAGAAACAGGGATAATTCTGGAAGAGTGTCAAATGACTTTATTGCTCGGAATGTAGAAGCTTGAGAGAAGATTTGATAGAGATATAGAAAATTATGAGGGGTATAGATAGGGTAAATGCAAGCAGGCTTGTTCCACTGATGTTGAATGGGACTACAACCACAGGACATGGGTTAAGGGTGAAAGATGAAAAGTTTGAGGGGGACATGAAGGGAAACCTCTTCATTCAGAGGGTCGTGAGTGTGTGGAATGAGCTGCTAGCACAAGTGGTGCACGCGAGCTTGATTTCTATGTCTAGGAGAGGCTTGGATAGGTCCGTGGATGGTAGGAATATAGTCTCAATCATTGACCTGGGACTAGGCAATTTAAATGATTTGGCATGGACTAGATGGGCCAAAGGGCCTGTTTCTGTGCTGTACTTTTCTATAAATACTCCTTTATTTGAGAAATGGCAGTAAAGCTAGGCCAGGTAATTAAAGCCTGTGACTCTGTGACTCTAATAACACAAGGAGTTACTGGAAACAATTCTGAGGGACAGGATTAATCCATGTGTCAAGTTCAAAGCACATCTATTATCAAAATAAGTCTAAATTATACAGCCTCGAGATTTGTCTGCTTACAAACAGCCACAAAACAAAGAACCCAGTTTAATAAGAGACCCAACACCCAATGTGCAGAGAGAGGAAAACAAACGCAAATCATACAAACAATAAAAGCAAGCCACACCCACTACTGAAGTCAGGCTCATTGGACTATAATTTCCAGGCTTATTCTTAAATTCTTTCTTGAGTAGCTGAACAACAGTAACTATTCCTCCCGCATCTCACCTATGACTAAGGATTTTTTTAATGCCTGTGCGAGGGCCCCTGCAATTTCTGCACTAGCTTCCCACAAGATCTGAGGGGACATCTTGTCAGACCCTGGAGACTTATCTGCCCTAATTTGCCTCTAAATGGCAAACACCTGCTATTCTGTAATCCAGGCATGGTCCCTCTATTTGACAACACTTGTACCATTCACAGTGAAAGTCCTATCTTGATCTGATTTTCCAAAAATCCAATACTTCCTACTTACCTGACTTAAACTCTATTTAACAATCTTTGGCTCACTTACCCATCTGGTCAAGATCCTGCTGTAATAACAACAGGCTCTGCACTGGCAGCGGGAGAACACTGATAGTCACAGGCCTCCAGTCAACACTCCACTAACAGCCTCTTCTCTTACCATCAAGACAATTGTGTATTGATTTAACTACTCTCCCCGAATCCCATAGGAACTAACCTTCCAGAGCTGCCTACCTTATGGAACCTTATCAAAGGTGTTACTGAAGTCCATATAGTCCACGTTTACCACCCTGTCCTCATTGACCTTCTCGGTTACTTAATGAAGAAACTGAATCAGATCCTTGAGCCATGATCTCTCATCTATGAAGCTGCGATCTGAGCCATAATCTCTCACACAGAAGGCCATAGAACATAGAACATAGAATAGTACAGCATAGTACAGGCCCTTCAGCCCACAATGTTGTGCCGACCCTTAAACCCTACCTTCCATATAACCCCCCACCTTAAATTCCTCCATATACCTGTCTAGTAGTCTCTTAAACTTCACTAGTTTATCTGCCTCCACCACTGACTCAGGCAGTGCATTCCACGCACCAACCACTCTCTGAGTAAAAAACCTTCCTCTAATATCCCCCTTGAACTTCCCACCCCTTACCTTAAAGCCATGTCCTCTTGTATTGAGCAGTGGTGCCCTGGGGAAGAGGTGCTGGCTATCCACTCTATCTATTCCTCTTATTATCTTGTACACCTCTATCATGTCTCCTCTCATCCTCCTCCTCTCCAAAGAGTAAAGCCCTAGCTCCCTTAATCTCTGATCATAATGCATACTTTCTAAACCAGGCAGCATCCTGGTAAATCTCCTCTGTACCCTTTCCAATGCTTCCACATCCTTCCTATAGTGAGGTAACCAGAACTGGACACAGTACTCCAAGTGTGGCCTAACCAGAGTCTTATAGAGCTGCATCATCGCCCTGTAAGCTTTCTTAACTACCCCATCTACCCATGAGGCAACTTTCAGGGATCTGTGGACATGTACCCCCGGAATCCTCTGCTCCTGCACACTACCAAGTATCCTGCCATTTACTTTCTACTCTGCCTTGGAGTTTGTCCTTCCAAAGTGTACACCTCACACTTCTCCGGGTTGAACTCCATCTGCCACTTCTCAGCCCACTTCTGCATCCTATCAATGTCTCTCTGCAATCTTCGACAATCCTCTACACTATCCACAACACCACCAACCTTTGTGTCGTCTGCAAACTTGCCAACCCACCCTTCTACCCCCACATCCAGGTTGTTAATAAAAATCACGAAAAGCAGAGGTCCCAGAGCAGATCCTTGTGGGACACCACAGGTCACAACCCTCCAATCTGAATGTACTCCCTGCTGAACCTCCAGGGCAGAGAGAAGTTATGAGGTGTTATCCCACATTATATGTCAATGACCTGAATGATGGAATCCATGCTGGTTTTGTGGCCAAGTGTGTGAATGATGGAAAAGTAGGTGGCACGCAGCATTGAGGCAATGAGGAGCCTACAGGAGGACAGATTAGAAGAATGTGCGAAGAAGTAGCAGATGGAATACTACTTCATGCATTCTGGTAGAAGAAAATTAAGTGTAGACTATTTTCTAGACAGGGAGCAAACCCAGAAATTAGAGGCGCAAGGAGACTTGGGAGTCCAAGTGTAGGATTCACTAAAGGTTAACTTGAATGTTGCGGCAGTTGTCAGGAAAGCAGCATTAGCCTTCATTTTGATCGGACTAAAGTATAAAAGCAAGGATATAATGCTGAGGCTTTATAAAATATTGGTCAGACCACATTTGGAGTGTTGTGAGTGTTTTTATTTAATAAGGGATGTGCTGGTGTTGAAGAAGAGTCCGGAGGAGGTTTATGAGAATGATTATGGAATGAAAGGGTTATTGTATGTGGAGCGTTTGCTTGCTCTGGACCTGTACTCACTGGAGTTTATAAGAATGAGCGGGGGAATCTCATTGAAACCTATTGGCAGTTGCTAGGCCTGACAGAGTGGACTTTGAGAGGATGTTTCCAATAGGCGGGGAGTCTAGGACTGGAGAGCACAGTCTCAGAATACAAGAATGTCTATTTAAAACAGAGATGATGAGGAATTTCTTTAGGCAGAAGCTGGTGAATCTGTGGAATTTACTGCCGCAGACGCTGAGGAGGTCAAGTCATTGAGTATATTTAAAGCAGAGGTTGATAGGTTCTTGACCTGTAAGGGCCATGAAATTGTGGAGTAGACGCTATGGGCTGAATGGCCTGATCACACTCCTATGTCTTGTTTTCTAATGGTCTTTACCCTTCACAGCTCCCAGATGGTTGGAAGGTCACAAAACCACAGAGAACAGACAGAGCACCCTCGCTGACTACTTACAAACGCTGCTCAGCCAGCCTCCCAAGATCTCACACTGTCAGTGGATTGTCAACTTCCTTCAGGTTCGCCCTGATGATGTTGCTATGCCTAATCCTCACCCGTGAGTATGGTTCATCCAATCATCACCCTTCTGCTTCACGTAGAGATAGTCAGAGATAGTCAGAGGCTGGAGACAGTCAAGGGCCAGGACAGAAGGAGGATGTTGATAAGACAGACAGAACAATGGCAATGACTGATAAATGTAAGGTGATGCACTTTGCTAGGAGTAATAGAACACACACCAGGAATGGTAGGGCTTAAGGGAATATTCACGCACTTGTAAATGGGATTAGTGTGGAAGATTTTCGACATGGACAGGGTAGGCTGAAGGTTTATTTCTGTGATCAGCTCCTTTCATTTTGGAGCGAAATCCCAGACAATTCAAAGTACTGCACAAATAATAATTAGGGTGGCTAATGTAACCCCACTTTTTAAAAAAGGAGGGAGAGAGAAACCGGGGAATTATAAACCGGTTAACCTAACATCGGTGGTGGGGAAACTGCTAGAGTCAGTTATCAAAGATGTGATAACAGCACATTTGGAAAGCGGTGAAATCATCTGACAAAGTCAGCATGGATTTGTGAAAGGAAAATCATGTCTGACGAATCTCATAGAATTTTTTGAGGATGTAACCTCAACCTTGAGTGGATAGGGGAGAACCAGTGGATGTGGTATATTTGGATTTTCAAAAGGCTTTTGACAAGGTCCCACACAGGAGATTAGTGTGCAAACTTAAAGCACACGGTATTGAGAGTATGGTATTGATGTGGTTGGCAGACGGGAAGCAAAGAGTGGGAATAAACGGGACCTTTTCAGAATGGCAGGCGGTGACTAGTGGGGTACCGCAAGGCTCAGTGCTGGGACCCCAGTTGTTTACAATATATATTAATGACTTAGACGAGGGAATTAAATGCAGCATCTCCAAGTTTGCGGATGACACGAAGCTGGGTGGCATTGTTAGCTGTGAGGAGGATGCTAAGAGGATGCAGGGTGACTTGGATAGGTTAGGTGAGTGGGCAAATTCATGGCAGATGCAATTTAATGTGGATAAATGTGAAGTTATCCACTTTGGTGGCAAAAACAGGAAAACAGATTATTATCTGAATGGTGGCCGATTAGGAAAAGGGGAGGTGCAACGAGACCTGGGTGTCATTATACACCAGTCATTGAAAGTGGGCATGCAGGTACAGCAGGCAGTGAAAAAGGCGAATGGTATGCTGGCATTTATAGCAAGAGCATTCGAGTACAGGAGCAGGGAGGTACTACTGCAGTTGTACAAGGCCTTGGTGAGACCACACCTGGAGTATTGTGTGCAGTTTTAGTCCCCTAATCTGAGGAAAGACATCCTTGCCATAGAGGGAGTACAAAGAAGGTTCATCAGATTGATTCCTGGGATGGCAGGACTTTCATATGATGAAAGACTGGATGAACTAGGCTTATACTCGTTGGAATTTAGAAGATTGAGGGGGGATCTGATTGAAACGTATAAAATCCTAAAGGGATTGGACAGGCTAGATGCAGGAAGATTGTTCCCGATGTTGGGGAAGTCCAGAACGAGGGGTCACAGTTTGAAGATAAAGGGGAAGCCTTTTAGGACCGAGATTAGGAAAAACATCTTCACACAGAGAGTGGTGAATCTATGGAATTCTCTGTCACAGGAAACAGTTGAGGCCAGTTCATTGGCTATATTTAAGAGGGAGTTAGATATGGCCCTTGTGGCTAAAGGGATCGGGGGTATGGAGAGAAGGCAGGTACAGGGTTCTGAGTTGGATGATCAGCCATGATTATACTGAATGGCGGTGCAGGCTCGAAGGGCCGAACGGCCTACTCCTGTACCTATTTTCTATGTTTTATGTTTCTATGTTTTAATAGTACTATTGAAAAAAGGATAAATTCCACATAAACCTACCCTCTGGCTAAAGAAATTTCTCATGGACAAGGCATGGACAGTTAGCTTAGCTTCAACTATTGGGAAAAGTGGGAATTCATTCCTAAAGAAGTAGGAGATTCAGAAAATGTTGTCAGTCAAGTGGAAGTCATCTGGTTTTACGAAGAGGAAATTATGTTTGATAAATCTCTGGGTTTCTTTGAGGTTGTGAAAATGTTGGCAATGGGGAAACCAATGGTTCCAATGCAACAGGATACAGGTAACAATAGGATTTGGGAGTGAAGCACTGACAGGGACTGGTGGATTGACAGTGTTGGGAGTGATGCACTGGCTGGGACTGATGTATTGACAGTGTTGGGAGTGATGCACTGGCTAGGACTGAGTACTGTCAGTGTTGGGAGTGATGCACTGGCTGGGACTGATGTATTGACAGTGTTGGGAGTGATGCACTGGCTGGGACTGATGGATTGACAGTGTTGGGAGTGATGCACTGGCTAGGACTGAGTATTGTCAGTGTTGGGAGTGATGCACTGGCTGGGACTGATGGATTGACAGTGTTGGGAGTGATGAACTGGCTGGGACTGATGGATTGACAGTGTTGGGAGTGATGCACTGGCTGGGACTAATGTATTGACAGTGTCGGGAGTGATGCACTGGCTAGGACTGAGTACTGTCAGTGTTGGGAGTGATGCACTGGCTGGGACTGATGGATTGACAGTGTTGGGAGTGATGCACTGGCTGGGACTGATGTATTGACAGTGTTGGGAGTGATGCACTGGCTGGGACTGATGGATTGACAGTGTAGGGAGTGATGCACTGGCTAGGACTGAGTATTGTCAGTGTTGGGAGTGATGCACTGGCTGGGACTGATGGATTGATAGTGTTGGGAGTGATGCACTGGCTGGGACTGATGGATTGACAGTGTTGGGAGTGATGCACTGGCTGGGACTGATGTAGGACTGAGTACTGTCAGTGTTGGGAGTGATGCATTGGCTGGGAATGATGGATTGACAGTGTTGGGAGTGATGCACTGGCTGGGACTGATGTATTGACAGTGTTGGGAGTGATGCACTGGCTGGGGCTGATGGATTGACAGTGTTGGGAGTGATGCACTGGCTAGGACTGAGTATTGTCAGTGTTGGGAGTGATGCACTGGCTGGGACTGATGTATTGACAGTGTTGGGAGTGATGCACTGGCTAGGACTGAGTACTGTCAGTGTTGGGAGTGATGAACTGGCTGGAACTGATGGATTGACAGTGTTGGGAGTGATGAACTGGCTGGGACTGATGGATTGACAGTGTTGGGAGTGATGCACTGGCTGGGACTGATGGATTGACAGTGTTGGGAGTGATGCACTGACTGGGACTCTAAGACTAACATCCTGGGAAAGAACTGTCAACAGGGACTGAAGCATAAACAGGTTAAGAGTGATGTACTGACCATATGACATAAGAATCAGGCCATTCAGTTTTCCGAGTTAGCTCTGCAATTCCATCACGATTGATTTACTATCCCTCTCAACTCCATTCTTCTGCATTCTTTCTGTAAAGTTTGATGCCCTGACTAATCAATAACCTATCAACATCCGTTTTAAATATATTCAGTGACGGCCTCCACAGCTGTGTGTGGCAATGAATTCCACAGGCTGCCTACACTCTGGCTAAGGAAATTTCTCGTCGTCTCTATTCTAATTGAATGTCCCTCTGTCTTGGTCGTGAATTATGCATATGTTTTCACCAATTACATTAGCTACACAGGCACCTGTAGAATTCACCAAAACCGGCAATGTGAGCCTGCCTGGAGCTCGGAGGGGCCACCCAGCTTGAGTCCTGTGTTCCATAGCAGGTGCCTCGGGCTCAGCCAGGGATGTGCTTACATGCTCATGATCATGCTGTGATACCAGGGGCAGCATAGCAGAATCCTCCAGCTCTTGGTGGGCTGGTTTAAGGTGATGTACTGAATACATTCAGGTTTACCCCTCCTATCTATGACAAGCGTCTTTTCTCTCTGTCATTTCTACAGTCCTGATAGAAAAAACTACGGAACCTGGACCTCTGTACCTCCCTCTGCATCTGGATCCTCAACTTCCTAATCGGAAGACCCCAATCTATGTGGATTAGAAATCATATTTCCTCCTCACTGACAATCAACACTGGTGCACCTCAGTGTGTGCTTAGCCCACTGCTCTACTCTCTCTACACACACGACTGTGTGGTTAGATGTAGCTCAAATGCCATCTATAAATTTGCTGATGGTACACCCATTGTTGGCAGAATCTCAGATGGTGATGAGAGGGTGTACAGGAGTGAGATATATTAACTAGCTGAGTGGTGTCGCAGCAACAACCTGGCACTCAACATCAGTAAGACCAACGAGCTGCTTGCAGACTTCAGAAAGAGTAAGATGAGGAACACAAACCAATCCTCATAGAAGGATCTGAGAGTAAGCAATTTCAACTTCCCGGGTGTATCTCTGAGGACCTAATCTTGTTTCAACATACATTATCAGCTATAAAGAAGGAAAGAAGGCATGAGAGTGGCTATATTTGATGAGGAGCTTGAGGAGATTTGGTGTGTCACTTACAACACTCACAAATTTCTACAGCTGTACCATGGAGACCACTCTGACTGGCTGTTTGGAATGGGAGGTGGGGGGAAGCTTCTGACAGGATTGAAATACGTAGCAGAGAGTTGTACCCTGAGCCAGCTCCACATGGTACCAGCCTCTGTAGTGTCCAGGATTTCTTCAAGGAGCGTTGCCTCAAAGAGACAGCATCCTTCATTAATGACCAACCTCCCGGGACAGGGACAGGGACAGGCCCTCCTCTCACTGTTACCATCAGGGAGGAGGGACAGAGGCCTGAAGGCACACATTCAAGGATTCAGGAACAACTTCTTCCACTCTGCCATCTGGTCTTCTGAATGGACGTTGAGCTCACGAACACTACCTCACTATATGTTTTAAATGTTTATTTGGCACTACTTATTTAATTTAACTATTTTATATATATACTTACTGTAATTCACAGTTTTTTCTATATCATCATGTATTGTATTGTACTGCTGTTGCAAAGTTTGACGACATATGTCAGTGATATGAAACCTGATTCTAATTTTAAAATGTGCAACGGGACATCATAAGGGAGCTTAAAGGAATGCTGGTGTGCATCATGGCAGATGAAAATGAACGAGGCAGTGTATAGGTCAACAGGAACCTAAGAGTACTGTAAGCCATGATGCGGGGTAGGAATTGGTGCAAAATAATTGAAATATTCGGATTGAGATGGCACCGAGCCAGTCTGAGGAGATCGAGAATGGCTTCTTTGGCATCGAAATCCAGGACAAAAAGAGAATTGCTGGGCAGTATATTCTAGGCCTGGAGTAATTTGCCATGGCAGAGCCCGGGCCCTAATGCAAGGGACAATCCACTGTTTGGACAATTGAAATACCAGCCTGGATAGACTGGAAAGGCAGGGTGTCAAGAGTTAGGTGAGGTTGGATCATTCAGGGCACTGAGCCAATTAGGGGAGGTTGAGAACGACTTCTTCGGCAATGAAATCTAGTCCTGGAGTGATTTGCCGTAGTGAAGCCCAGGCCCTACTGTGAGGTATGATCCACTGTTTGGACAGTTTAAATGCTGACTCAGATAGACTGGGAGCTCCTCTCTCCGCGATGCTAAGGCTGTAATGCTGAGGATGGTTTTTGAATATAGGATCCCAGCAGCATTTGATGAAGGCACACCTTACAAAAGCTGGAAAAACAAAATTGGAATGTGGACTTGTGTTACAAAACAGGAGAAGACAAAGAAAGCCTTGGCTGTTGTGTTGTTGGTTTCTGGGAGAGTGAGAGAGATTGTGATGGGAATTTCGGTGGAAGACTTGAGCAAAGATAATGGTATGAACATGCTAATAAATACACTTGAAACTGATGTTTTGAAGGAAGAAAAGGATTGGATTTATGAGGCATATTCAGACTTTGACAAAGTATATAGAAACAATTCTAAAAATATGGCTGATAATATTATTCATTTTGAACAAAAGTACAGTTGCATCAGTCCTGGGCACGATTCTAAACTGCAACCAGTGATGAGGCTCTGACTGGGGACCTTCAGAGCTTTGGGGAAAGTGGAGTTACCCCTTAGTCATTCATTGCTCCGAGGGCCCCTCTGACTCGGAATGGTAGCACCTGCAAGGGTTCCTGCTCAGGATACGAGCAAAGGCCAATGGCAGATCCGGCAGGTTCAGTCACTGAACTTATGACAGAGGAGGCAGATGAGCTACGACCTCAAATGTCAACGGCTATAGTATAGGCGGATGAACATTTGGGAAGAGAAATGGCGATTTCTTTAGTTTGCCCAACGGTAGGCAATAGCAAATCACTGTTGCAATTTGTTAAGAAAACCATGGTCAAACTCACAAAATGTATCACACAACAACAGCGTCAAGAGGATCTTCGAGACAACTCTGAAGATGTTTCGCTCGGTAGGGTTGATTCTGGCCAGCAGGGGATCCCCGACCGTCATCAAGCTAATGGCCATAAAATTCACGTAACACAAAAGAAAATTATTACCACTTGGAATGTAACAACCCTATATCAATCAGGAAGATTGGACAATGTGATAAATGAAATGGAAAGACTAAAGATTAACATCATGGGGATTAGCAAAGTTCGTTAGACACGTGCTGGAACATGTCAGATTAGAAATAACACTAGTTTATTCTTGTGGAATAAATGGAGTAGGAATTCTTATGGATGAAAACATGGCAAAAAGTGTTTTAGGACATTAGGCAATATCAGAAAGAATGCTCCTTGTTAGATTCAGAGGACAACCATTAGATTTAGCAATTATACAGGTATATGCACCAACAACAGATGGAACAAATGAAGACATAGATAAATTCTATGAAGAGCTTGCACAAGCAAAGAATGCATGCAAATCTCAAGATATTGTTATTGTCATGGGAGATCTAAATGCTAAAGTAGGACAAGGTGCTGATGGAAATACCATAGGAAAATTTGGACTAGGGGAAAGAAATGAAAGAGATGAGAAATGGGTAGAAAGGTGCAAGATGAATAATCAGGTCATTATGAATACCTACTTTAAAAACCATCCAAGATGCTTGTGGACCTGGAAAAGTCCAGGTGATAACACTAGAAATCAAATTGACTTTATTACTATAAACCAAAGATTTAGAAACTCAGTGACTCAATGCAAAACATATCCAGGTGCAGACTGTGATAGTGACCATAACCCAGTAGTATGTCATGTAGAAGTAAAACTTAAAAAACTAAAGAAGCAAAAACCTGAACAATCCCTTGACTACTTGCAATTAATTAAAGAAGAAAACTTAAGACAAAAATTTACAATTGAAGTAAGGAATAGATTTCAAAGTCTAGAAATAGAATCTGTTGAAGATGATAGCAATCATGTAGAAATGAAATTTAACTCTCTAAAGGATGTCTTGGTAGAATCAGCAAAGTCAGTGATTCCTAAAAAAGAAAAAAGAACAAAGAACAAATGGATAACAGATGAAATCAAAAATCTAATGGAAGAAAGGAGAAAGAAGAAAGTAAATCCAATAGAATATAAGCCCTTAGATGAAAAAGTTAAAAGCTTATGTCAAAAAAGCCAAAGAAGAATGGTTAAACCAGGAATGTGAGCAACTAGAAAGAATCCCTGTTACTGATCCAAAAAGGTTACATCAACAAATCAAGAATATCACTGGTAAAAAGCTCCTCTGTTCTTCAGGTGGATGTTTGAAAACAAAGGATGGTACTATTATCATGAAAATAGATGAGATTATGAACAGATGAGTATATTCAGGAATTGTTTGAAGACAATAGAAAAACCAGAAATTAAGAAAAACATTGAAGGTCCAAGTATTTTAAAATCTGAAGTTTGTAATGCAATAAGAAGATGAAGAGAGGAAAGGCAGCAGGTCCTGATGAATTAGCAATAGAACAAATTATTGCCCTTGAAGATTATGGAATTGAAAAACTTACTGATTTAATCAATGACATTTATGAGACTGCAATAATACCAGAAGAGATGAAAAAATCAGTATTTATCACTCTTCCTAAGAAACCTGGAGCAACAGAATGTGAATTACATAGGACCATAAGTTTAATGAGTCATATCACCAAGATACTTCTAAGAATTTTCATGACAAGAGCTAAAAGTAAGATACAAGCTGAAAAAGGCAAAGAACAATGTGGTTTTGTTAAAGACAAAGGTACAAGAAATGCAATATTGATGTTAAGGATACTATCAGAATGAGCTATTCAAATGCAAAAAGATTTGTTTGTCTGTTTTATCGACTACACAAAAGCATTTGATAAAGTGAAGCACAATAAGTTATTTGAAATATTACGGAAAACTCTAGATCTAGATTCGAAAGACCTTCGCCTAATCAGAAATCTGTACTGGGAACAAATTGCTGCTGTAAGAATAGATGGAGAAGTGAGTCAGTTTATGAAAATCAAGAGAGGAGTTAGACAAGGGTGTGTTTTCTCCCCTGATTTACTTAATGTGTACAGTGAAACAATATTACAAAAAATAAGAGACATCTTGGGAATCAAAGTTTGTGGTGAAAACATCAATAATTTCAGATATCCAGATGACACTGTGTTAATTGCAAGGGAATTAGGAAGAACTACAAAACTTAATTGATATAATTGTTGAAGAAAGTGCAAAAATGGGTCTATCTATCAATTGCAAAAAGACAGAATGTATGGTGATATCCAAAAAGAAAGAGAATCCTATCTGCAGGCTGAGAATAAACGGGGAAGACATAAAACAAGTACAGAACTTTTGCTACTTAGGAAGCTGGGTGACATCAGATGGCAGGTGCGACTTGGACATCAAAAGAAGAATATGGATGGCAAAAGACACCTTTACGAGAATGAAGAGTATACTAAACTAGGCATGACAACCCGCCTCAGAGTACTGAAATGTTACGTTTATCCAGTTATGTTATATGGCTCAGAATGTTGGACAATATCTAGTAACAAGAGGAAACAAATTGTAGCAGCAGAAATGTGGTTTTTGAGGAGGATGCAAAGAATATCATGGAGGAAACGAATATCTAATGAGGATGTCACGAACAGAGCAAACACAAAAAGAGAAATAATGTACAAGATAATGAAAATGCAACGTAACTTCATTGGACATGTGATTAGGAAAGAGGAGTTAGGATGCATGGTAATTATGGGGAAGATTGAGGGAAGAAAGCAAGAGGAATACAAAGACAAATGATGATGGAGACAGCAGCCAGACAACTGGAAATGAATACCAATCAATTGATCCACTTGACCCGAAACAGGAGTGTGTAGGCCATGGCAGTCAAGGCTCAAACTGGGCATGGCACCTGATGATGATGATGAAGATGATGACAGTTGCAAACGTAAATACAAAATGGAACTTTTGACAGTTTTAAATTGCTAGACACTTAGCTTTCAAATTGTTGGATAGCACATCTCTAGACATAAAGGGCAGAATGCTAGTGTTATCTGCATGCACAGAACTTACATTTGCATCTATGAAATCAGCACTGAAGAGGAGTTTTGGAGAAAAGGTTGCTAAGACAACAGTTGGAATTAGTTTGAGTCAGGAAATGGCAGACTTCACTGAGCAGAAGCAGGAGTATAGCAAGTGTAGATCCCAGAGGGACCAGACAAGGCTACCATTACCTGGCACAAACCTAAGAAACAAGTATGGTAGGAGATCAAAATGTGCGATATGTCAAAGTATTTACCACTGGGCAAGAAACCGTCTGCACAGACCCGAACAAGTGAGGCTAACTGAAGAAAATAACAAATCTGAAGATGTAGAAGAGTGCCATATCACACTGTTTACAAAGGAATCACTTACTAATTCAAAGACATCTGAGACAGAGATTTTGATCAGACGACCCTAAGACCATAAAATATAGGAGCAGAAGTAGGCTATTCAGCCCATCGAGTCTGCTCTGCCATTCAATCATGGGCTGATCCAATTCTTCCAGTCATCCCCACTCCCCTGCTTTCACCCCATAGCCTTTGATGCCCTGGCTAATCGAGAACCTATCTATCTCTGCCTTAAATACATCCAATGACTTAGCCTAGTGGCAACAAATTCCACAGATTTACCACCCTCTGACTAAAGTAATTTCTCCGCATCTCAGTGCTAAAAGGACGTCCTTCAATCCTGAAGTTGTGCCCTCTTGTCCTCGAATCCCCTACCATGGGAAATAACTTTGCCATATCTAATCTGTTGAGGCCTTTTAACATTCGGAATGTTTCTATGAGATCCCCCTCATTCTCCTGAACTCCAGGGAATACAGTCCAAGAGCTGCCAGACATTCCTCATACGGTAACCCTTTAATTCCTGGAATCATTCTCGTGAATCTTCTCTGAACCCTCTCCAATGTCAGAATATCCTTTCTAAAATAAGGAGCTCAAAACTGCACACAATACTCCAAGTGTTGTCGCACGAGTTCCTTAACATCACAACCGACTTAACCTGGAGATTAACCTTTAGGGTATTTTGCACAAGGACTCCCAAGTCCCTTTGCATCTCTGCATTTTGAATTCTCTCCCCATCTAAATAATAGTCCGACTGTTTCTTTTTTCCACCAAAGTGCATGACCATACACTTTCCAACATTGTATTTCATTTGACACTTCTTTGCCCGTTCCCTGAAACTATCTCAGTCTCTCTGCAGGCTCTCTGTTTCCTCAACACTACTCACTCCTCCACCTATCTTTGTATCATTGGCAAATTTATCCACAAATCCATTAATACCGTAGTCCAAATCATTGACATACATCGTAAAAAGCAACTGTCCCAACACTGACCCCTGTGGAAATCCACTGGTAACTGACAACCAGCCAGAATAGGATCCCTTTATTCTCGTTCTCTGCTTTCTGATGATCAGCCAATGATCCACCCACACTGGTAACTTCCCTGTAATTCCATGGGCTCTTATCTTGCTAAGCAGCTTCATGTGCGGCACCTTGTCAAAGGCCTTCTGAAAATCCAAGTACACTATGTCTACTACATCTCCTTTGTATACCCTGCTTGTAATTTCCTCAAAGAATTGCAGTAGGTTTGTCAGGCAGGATTTTCCTTTCAGGAACCATGCTGGCTTTGGCCTATCTTGTCATGTGCCTCCAGTTATTCCATAAACACATCCCTAACAATTGGTTCCAACAACTTCCCAACCACTGATGTCAGGCTAACAGGTCTATAGTTTCCTTTCTACTGCCTCCCACCCTTCTTAAATAGCAGAGTAACATTTGCAATTTTCCAGTCATCCGGTACAATGCCAGAATCTATCGATTCTTGAAAGATCATTGTTAATGCCTCCGCAATCTCTCCAGCTACTTCCTTCGGAACATGAGGGTGCATTCCATCAGTTCCAGGAGATTTATCCACCCTCAGGCCATTAAGCTTCCTGAGTGCCTTCTCAGTCATAATTTTCACTGTCCATACTTCACTTCCCTGACACTCTTGAATGTCTGGTATACTGCAGATGCCTTGGAAACAAAGATGCAGATTATTTTTCCATCCTATAGCAGATAATTGACAGCTGTGAGATGTGCCAAAAGTTTGGAAAGCCCAAGCCACAGTTTGTCTGCCACTAGTATCTGAATACAATGAGACGGGAGACATAGACCTACACGAACTGGAGCAAGGCGTGTAGTAAGTAGACAAAATAGAAGGATATGCGTAAGCCTAGTAATTTCTAAGGTAGGGACATGTTCAGCACAACTTTGTGGGCGAAGGTCCTATATTGTGCTGTAGGTTTTCTATGTTCTAGGAGAAACTGTGAGATTTGTAGACCAAAACACTGGTATTTCACTTGAAGCTGAAGTCTTAGCATGAGTAGGCAAAGGCACTGGGAGAAACAAATGTTGGTGCAACTTGAATTACCTAGAACCAATGATGGTCACTGGCACTGCAGACAGACTTCCTATTCAATCAGGCTGGACCATCTGAGAAACATCAAGATGAAGATGCCCTAGTGACTAAAGAGGTGATGTTTGAATCTGCAAAAACAGGATGGAATCAGAAGTTGGATAAATAATGGAGTGTTTGAGGTAGCTAGAGAGATTGGCCAAAAGACAGAGTCTACAAGATGGGTGCGCACCCTGAAAGAAACTCCGACAGGAATTATACCAAAAGCAGAAGTTTTGAGGAACTGAACATAGAACTCTGAAAGACTTACCAACATGTGCATCAGAGTCTCTCTGACTACTTTTCTCAGTGATATGTCAAAAGCATTGGCAACCCCATCGCATGGATACAAAATCCTTATTCTAACAGGGAATGGAGCTGTCAATTGACATTTACATTAAACCCCCTCCTGAAGCTAGAAGCAAAGGAACACTGTGGAAACTCAAAAAGTGTGTGTAAGGTCCAGCAGATGCATCACTAGGCTAGTATAAAAAGGTCAAGGATGTAATGTTGAAAACAGATGGAAAGCTATCACAAGTGGATCCAGCTGTTTTTTTTATTGGCAAGATTCAGGATATCCTGTGATTGGAATACTTGCCTGTCATGTAGATGACTTCATGTGCGGAGGCTCACAAAACTTTGCCACAGCAGTTATCCCTCAGCTGAAGACAGTCTTTCAGGAGGAACATGACAGATCCTGCTATGTAGGGATAGATATCCTTGTTGTTAATGGGACAGTACAACTGCACAAAGAGAGCTACATCAGGAATCTTCAGACAATCCACGTGGAATCTTCACATGCCACAAACAGGATGTACCCCTCAGTGAAGCTGGAGTGGAGCAATTTAGGTCAAAGGTAGGTCAGATTGTAAGGGTGATAAAGCAGAGCAGATCTGACATCATGTTTGATGCCTGCAGCCTGGCATCCAGCACAAAAAGTGCCACAGTACAAACTTTACCTGAGGTAGACAAGATAGCGTATAGAATTCAATCTGAAAAGGTAGTCTTGAAGTCAACAGCTCACTGAGGCTCGTTGTCTTCAGTGAGGCCTCACTTGGAAATCTTCCTGATGAAGTTACTCAAGGGGGTCACTTCATTGTACTGATGGGAGATGAGGGAAGATTTTCACCTCTCTATTGCCAATCAAAAAACGATCTGAAGAGTTGTACAGCGTATGCCGGCTGGAGAAAGCCTTGCAGTGTGTGAAGGTATTGACAGTGCTGTTTTCTGGCCATGCTGTATTCTGAGCTTTTCCATGGTGACCCAAAGAAGAACAGTCTACATATAACTTGTATCACAGACAACTACTCTTTGTTGATGCCATCAAGTCACCAAGTCGGTTACAGAGAAGAGGCTTCATCCAGAGATAAGCAGCATCAAAGAACTTGTCCAAGCACAGAAAATTCATCACATGTTATGGTCAACTACAAATGAACGACTAGCTGACCGTCTGACAAGGAAGGCTCTTGTGCTGTTAAAGGCCCTTAGTGAATGCATTTGGTACCTTAAGAATTGTATTAATTTCAGGGGTTAGAACTAAATCCCATATCCTAATGGACATTTGAATTCTCTTAAAATTGTTTTCATATTTAATTTTTTAATACATACATAAAAAGGATGGGAGTTTGCAGAGCTCTGTTCATTTGGTCTATGTAAGTATTTAGTACGCATGCGTACTCTCTGTTATGCGTGTGAGCGTGGGTAGAGGGAGACGATTGTGGGATGTAAAGGTGTCAGCACTCAGGTATTGAACGGAGACATTGGAAGTAAAGTTGTTTAAACAGAAGGAAAATGTGTCCTTGTTGTTTGGGTGTTAACGTTTGGATATAAGAACTCAGTTTGGTTCAGGATGCTGTTGTTGTTGCTTGCTTCTTCTGCTTGCGTGATTTGTGTTTTTTTTCTCTCTTTCTCCGTGCACACGGAGGGCTGGGAGTTGGCTTTTTAATTGGATTATTTTGGGTTTCATGCTTTATGGCTGCCTATAAACAAACAAATCTCAAGGTTGTATAAATTACTTTGAATTAAATATGTTGAATCTTGAATTTACTGAGGAAGACAGAACACTGTTGAGAGGCTGACCAGGAGGTCATGGCATCAGGAATAAAATCACCTGGCACTTGTAACAGCTGTCCATGTACCAACTCAGCCACAGATAACTGCAGGTCCTCCTTTGGAGACATTCTGAGCCCCAGCAGGACCCACAAGTGATGATTATGCCAACACTTATTCATCAGGGAAGCCCACAGAGCAGTTTTTAAGGGGCAGTGAAACTGCTCACACAGGCCATTGGACTGTATGTGATACACTGTAATGTGTTGTAGGCCCATGCCTGGTTCTGTGCCATCGCAGCTCAGAGGTCTGATATGAACTTGGATCTGTGGTCAGAGGAAACATCAGATGGCTGTCAAACCGAGCAACCCAGGTGCTGGTGAACACCCAAGCCATGTCTGTGGCCATTGAAAATGCTGGAGGGAATCCCTCTGGCCACCAGGGGGTACGGGTCCACCATGGTAAGAAGGTGCGTGAAACCGCGGGAGGGGGGAAGAGGATCAACAAGGTCCACATTGACATGGTCAAACCATCGTTCATGGATCTCAAGAGGTTCCAATGGCACCCAAACATTGGGTGAATTTTTCTAGCTAGCACTCAACATAGGCTGCACTCCAATCATACATGTCCTGTCTAAGGCCATGCCACACAAACGTTCGTGCAACCAGTTTCTGTGAGGCCTTTCAGCCCAGATATGAGAGGCCATGAATGGAGTTAAAAGCAGTCCACCTCCAGTTTGTGGGCACTATGGGACAAGGGCAACCAGTTGAAATATCACACAGGAGAGAAACCCCAGCTTCCCCGCATTTAATTCATCTAACTGCATGCCTGTGACTGCTGTTCGGTAAGCCTGGACATCTGGGTCAGCAGCTTGATGAGCTGCCATGAACGGCCTCAGTGGCTGGCAGTGAAAGGCAATTAGCCACAGTATTACTTTTCACCTTGACGTGTTAAATGTCAGTTGTGACATGTAGGCCAGGTTGTGTTGCTGCCATGCAGACAAAGGGTCTGATATTTTGGCCATTGCATGCTCAAAGGGCTTGTGATCAATGAATGCAGTGAAATGGCGACCCTCCAGCAGAGAAGTAATGGCAATGGGTGCATTGGGGAGTAGGTACACTGGTAGGGTCATGTTGGAAAGAGCTCATATGGCGTCATCAAATGCTCTGGTCATGTCTGTACGCGATTAGGGCATTGCCTTTAAGGGCACTGTACAGGTTCAGCAGCTCATGGAATGAAGTAGTGATAGAAATTCACCATATCTAAAAACTCTTGTAGTTTTTTAGTAGTGTGGGCAGTGGGAAATCCATAATAGCGATGACTTTTGATTTTGAAGGTTTTGCACCTTCTGCGGTGATGTGATAACCGGGAAAGTCAATGGTTGACCATACAAACTGGCAGGGTTAATAATCAACCTGTGTTGGCTTAAGCAATTGAGAAGTGTGCGTAGGTATGATACATGTTCAGATTTGGGTGCACTGTCAACAAGCATGTCATCCAGGTAAACAAATGAAAATCAAAGTCTTTTAATACAGTTTGTCAGCCGTTGTCTGTGCTGCACTTTTCAGCCCAAACAGCATGCACAGAAACTCAAAAAGGCCAGATGGGATTATCACAGGTGTTCTGGGAATGTCTTCTGAGCACACAGGCACCTGATGATAGCCCCTAACTAAATCAGCTTTAGAAAAATATTAACTTTACAGCTAAGCGTGCAAAAAAGTCTTGGATGTGTGCGACCGGGTAATGACGTAGGGTAGTGACATCATTAAAGTGTCGGTGATCACCACGTGGGTGGCAACTACCTTCAGACTTAGGGATCATGTGAAGCGACGAAGCCCGGAGGCTATTCGAGCGTTGTACAATGCCAAGTCTTTCCATGCTGGCAAACTCAGCCTTCGCCGTTGCAGGCTTTTTTGGGTCCAATCAATGTGCCGAGACATGGAATGGCAGGCCAGTTGTGTGAATGTGGTGCTATACTCCATGTTTTGCAACTGTAGTGGAGAATGTGGGCTTGGTGAGGTTTGGGAATTTGCCCAGCAGCTGAGTGAACTCACATGCAATGACAGAGTCATTGTGAGAACTTACAGTGTGAGCAGAGTAACCACCCAATGTCCTTGACGTCCACAAGCCAGCAGTTTATAAGGTCAACAGTCCTTGGGCTCAGGAAATCTGTGCTGAATAGAGGTCCAGCTACCTTAGTCAGGATGAAGTCCCATGTGCAATATCCCACTGAAGCAGAGTGTTGTGTTTCCATAAGCCTGGATATTTCTGCCGTTGGCAGCCTCCAGCAAGGTTTTAGTAGATGACTTTGGCAGTAGAGCACTTGAGCACCTGTGTCACAGAAGAAACACCATCTTGGAAGGGGTGTCCATGACGAACAGCAGATGACCTCGGCAGCTGGAACTCACAGATGTGACGCTGAGGCTTTAGAAGGCACTGGTGAGGCCTCACCTTGAGTATTGTGAACAGTTTTGGGCCCCGCATCTTAGAAAAGATGTACTAGCATTGGAGAGGGTCCAGAGGAGGTTCACAAGGATGATTCCTGGGATGAAAGGGTTATCTTACGAGGAACATTTGATAGCTCTGGTTCTGTACTCGCTGGAATTCAGAAGGATGAGGGGGGATCTCATTGAAACCTTTTGAATATTGAAAGGCTCAGCCAGAGTAGATGTGGAAAGGATGTTTCTCATGGTGGGAGAGTCTAGGACAAGAGAGCACAGCCTCAGGGTGGAGGAGCGGCGCTCTTTCAAAAAAGAGATGTAGAGAAATTTCTTTAGCCAAAGGGTGGTGAATTTGTGGAATTTGTTGCCAAATGCAGCTGTGAAGGCCAGGTTGTTGGGCGTATTTAAGGGAGAGATTGATAGGCTCTTGATTGGACACAGTATCAAAGGTTACGGAGAGAAGGTCGGGAACTGGGGTTGAGGAGGAGATAGAGAGAAAGGATCAGCCATGATTGAATGGCGGAGCAGACTTGATGGGCCAGATGGCCTAATCCTGCTCCTTTGTCTTATGGTCTTATGGTATTCAGAGACCTCTGATGTCCCGATGTGCTGGCACTGTCGAAGCTGCAAGGCAATTGGCACTTCCTGGCCTCCGTACCAAAGCGAGCATGGAAAGAGCACAGTCCTGGTGTTGTCTGTTTCCCAGCCACAGGCGTGTGTGTGTTGGAGGCCCTGCTGACTGGGCTTATTAAGGCAAGGAATGGAGGAGGAATTATGCCCCTCTATCTGGCTGAGTGTAGACTATCAGCCATTTAGGGCACTGAGGCGTGTGGGAGAACAAAGGGATCTGGGAATACAGGTCCATAATTCAATGAAAATAGCATCACAGGCAGATAGGGTTGTATAGCGAGCTTTTGGTACATTGGCCTTCATAAAGCAAGTTATTGAGTACTGGAGATGGGATGTTGTGTTGAAATTGTATAAGACGTTGAAGTGGCCTAATTTGGAGTATTGTGTGCAGTTTTGGTCACCTACCTACAGGACAGATGTAAATAAGGTTGAAAGAGCGCAGAGAAAATTTACAAGGACATTTCTGAAACTTGAGGACCTGAGTTATAAGGAAAGATTGAATAGGTTAGAACTTTATTCCTTGGAACGTAGAAGATTGAGGGGAGATTTGACAGAGGCATAAAGAATTACAAGAGGTATAGATATGGTAAATTGAAGCAGGCTTTTTCACTGAGGTTGGGTGGGATGACACACAGAAGTCATGGGTTAAGAGTGAAAGTTGAAAGGTTTAGAGGAACAAACATAGAACATAAAGTGCAGTAAATACTTCACTTCATTGCATCTTCATGTCAGACCAGCTTCTTAAAGTGAACCTCAACTAAATGTCGGTGGATGAGAATTATGCATATATTTCAAGCTATTATCTTACCCTACAATAAAATGGGCTCTTTTTAAGCAGCCTCATGTGAGGCACCTTGTCAAACTGACTCTTCTTTGTCTATCCTGCCTGTTATTTCCCCAAAGAATTTGGTACATGGAGCTTAGGAAAATAGAGGGCTATGGGTAACCCTAAGTAATTTCTAAAGTACGTACATGTTCGGCACAGCATTGTGGGCCATAGGGCCTGTATTGTGCTGTAGGTTTTCTATATTTCTAAGTTTCTAATTCCAACAGAGTTATCAGGCAGGATTTCCCCTTAAGGGAACCATGCTGACTTTGACATATTTTATCATGTGCTTCCAAATACCCCAAAAGCTTCATCCTTAGTAGTAGACTTCAACATCCTCCCAACCACTGAAGTGAGGCTAACTGACCAATAGTCTCCTTTATTTGCTTCCTTCTCTTCTTAAACAGTGAAGTGACATTTTCAGTTTTCCAGTCCTCTGGACCTATTCCAAACTTTGTGACTCTTGAAAGATGATCATTATTGCCTCAATCACTCTCTTAGTCCATCAGTCCACTGATACCCACATTCCAGTGAGAACAAACCCAGCCAATCCAATCTCTCCTTTCCATGCAACAAACTGGTGAATCTCTTCTGCACTCTCTGTATCACAACCACAGCGTACCTGTAATGTAATGACCAGAACTGTGCACAATACTCCAAGTGCAGTCTAATGCTTTGTACAACTGCAACATGATCTTGCAATTCTTATACTCACTGCCTCAGCCTGTGAAGGGTTAATTGAAAATGACTTCTTAATTATCCTATCCACCAGCGTTGTCACTTTCAGGGTGCTATGGACTTGCCCTCCAGGGTGTCTCTGTACAACAGTGCTCCTAAGTCCTCTGCCATTTACTCTGCGTGTCCTACTGGAATTTGATTTCCAAAAGTGCATCACTTCCCCCATATCTGGATTATATTCCATCTGCCACTGCTCCTTCCAATTTTCCAACTGATTCTTAGACAACACGTGTCCTTCTCAATAACTCCAATTTTTGGGTCACCTGCAAACTTGCTAATCAATCTACCTGTATTCTCATACAAGTCATTTATAAATATATATGACAAAAGCAGAGGTCCCACCACTGACCCCCATGGCACATCAATAGTTTCAAAGGTCCCACCATTGTCTCTGTAAAACATCACTATTTACAGAACTTCCTGCACCATACCTTGTGATGCAACACGAGATACAGAGGTGCCAACTCTGACCCCTGTGGTACACCACTAGTTACATAGTACCAGTCAGAGATCCTACAGCTCTAGAACTTCTCCCCCAAGGAGCCGGTGTGGTGGTGTAATTGGATTAACTTCGGCTGAGGCCGATGGACCTTCAATGATTGGAGAAGTGTGAGAAGGGGAAAGGGCAGAAGTGACGTATGGGCCTTGAATTGCAGAGGAGGGGAGATGTGGGATGGATGGATGCAAACTTCTCATACAACACATGCATATTTGCAGGACAAAGAAGACAGAAACGTACCTGATATCAAAAGGCAGACCAAGGACTAACTCCTCTGGTAAGTTATCAATCCACCCAACAGAACTGCCGCTTATGATTGACTTAGATCAACAGTTTCACTGATGTTAGAATTGTAATATTTGTTTGTCATATACAGTGGATGGTATGTGTGCCACATTTTGACTGATCAAATGCAAGAGGAAATTTTACAGTAAATGAGCAGACTCTGAGGAGCATTTATGTATGAGGAATCTTGGGGTGCAAGCCTAATTTTCCTAGGGAAAGGGAATCAACAACTAGAAGACCTCAGTTTAAGGAGAGAGGGGAAAGATTTCAAAGGGACCTGAGGAACAACTTCTTTATACAGTGTAAGAATACAGTGTAAATAGTGAATACAGCCCAGTCCAACACAGGACAAGCCCTCCCCCCAAACTGAGCACATCTACATTGTTGCAGAAAAGCAGCATCCATCATCAAGGACCTCTACCATCCAGACCATGCTCTCTTCTCGCTGCTGCCGTCAGGAAGTAGGTACAGGGGCCTCAGAACCCACACCATCAGGTTAAGGAACAGTTATTACCCCTCGACCATCAGGTTCTTGAACTAGAAGGGATAACTTCACTCACCCAACGCTAAACTGTTCCACAACCTATGAGCTCACTGTCAAGGACTCTTCATCTTACGTTCTTGATATTTATTGTTTATTTATTAATTATTATTATTTTTCTTTTTGTATTTGTACAGTTGTTGTCTTTTGCACACTGGTTGTTTGTCTGTCCTGTTGGGTGTATCTTTCATTGACTATACTGTGTTTTTTGTATTTACTGTGAATGCCCAAAAGAAAATTAATCTCAGGGATGTATACAGTGACATATATGTACCTTGATAATAAATTTATTTTGAACTTTGCTCCTTGAAAGAAGGCACACAAGTATATAGGGCAGAAAGAAAGGTTTGCCACATGTTTCATGATTTTCACAGTCAATAGTAAGAGTGTTTCCCTTTATTGGTAAGGGTGTTGAGTATAAAGATTGAACATATGAAAGTTTGGTCAGGCCACATTTGGAGTATTGTGTGCAGTGCTGGCCATCGCATTACAGGAAGGATGTGGAGACTTTGGAGAAGATGCAGAAGAGGTTCACCAGGATGTTGCCTTGTTTAAAGACTATTAATTGTAAGGAGAGGTTCAACAAACCTTCATGGTTTTTCTGAGTGCTGGAGGGGAGTCCTGATAGATGTCTATAACATATGTAACATAAGGCTAGATTGTCAGAATCTTTTCCCCAGAGTCATACAGCACAGAAACAGGCCCTTGACCCAAATTATCCAAACCAATCAAGAAGCCTAGATCCATTTGCCTGTATCAAATCCGTTCCTGTCCATGGACTTGTCCAAATGTCTTTCAAATGTTGTTATCATAGCTGCCTCGCCATTTCCTCTGGCAGCTCATTCCAAATACACATCACCCTCTGTGTGAGGAAGTTGTCCTTCAGGTTCATTTTAAAACTCTCCCCTCTAACCTTAAACTGGTTCTTGATTCCCTTTCCCTGGGAAAAAGACTATGTGTAATCATCTATGCCTTCATGATTTTATACACCTCCTCAAGGTTACCCCACAGTCTTCTACAATCCATGGAATAAAGTTCTAGGCTGCCCAGCTTCTCCTCAGTCATTGTCCTATTAACTCTTACTGCATACTCTCCAGCTGAATGACATCTTTGCTATAACAGGGTAACCAAAACTGTACACAATACTCCAGGAGCAGCCTCACCAACAGCTTGTAGATTTGCAGTATAACAGTCCAGCTTCCATACTTAGTGCCATGACTGATGAAGTCCAGCATGCTACACAGCTTCTTCACCACCTTCTCTATTGGTAACCCTACTTTCAGGGAACTCATAACTTCCTTCATTCTACAACATTCCTTGGACTCCTACTATTCACTGTGAAAGTCATATTGACTGCCCAAAATGAAATATTTTCCACTTAGGGTCCTAGATTCAGTGTGTTTCAGCACCGATAAAAGCCCTTCAGCCCAAACATTTCCGTGCTGACTAAAATGTACTTCCCAGCACTTGGCCCATATCCTTCTAATCTCTTGTCATACTCCTGTCTTATGTGCCTTACATACCTGCCTTATTTAAGTATATACCTGTCTATATACGTAATGAATCAAAAGAACAAACCTCAATCACTTCCCCTGGCAGCTGGTTTCCTGCTGTGTAAAAAGAAAGTTGTCCTCAGGTTTTTAATAAACCTTTCACCTCTACCTTTAAAACTATGTCCTCTAGTTTCCACTCTACCCTGGAAGAAGACTGCTCATCCCATGCATGATCCTGGTGACTTTAAAACAATACCTCCATGAGATTACCCAAGTTTCCTATGCTCCAACGAGTTACGGCCCAACCTGTCCAACCTCTCCTCATATCTCAGTTCCTTAAGTCCGGATAACTTACTTATAAATCGTTTCTGTACTCTTTCCAGTTTAATTATTCCTTTAACGTGGTGACCAAAACTGGAAAAACATACTCCAAGTGTGGTCTCACTAATGTCATATACAATTGCAACATAACCTCCCAACTTCTATATTCAATGCCTAACTGATGAAGGCCTGCATGCCAAAAGCCTTCTTCACTGCCCTGTCTAGTCCACCTTAAGGGAACTGTGCACCTGTGCTACAAGGTCCCTCTGTTCTGCAACAGAACCCAATGCCCTTCTGTTCAATGTAAATGTCCTACCTTTGTCTTCCTTTCCAAAATGTAACACTTCACATTAAATTCTAAATTAAATTCTTTTTGCTGTTCCTCAGTCTTCCTACCCAGCCAATCAAGACCCTGCTGTAGTTCTTGATATTCCACGTCACTGCGTACACCACCTATTTTACTGTCATTTGCAAACTTACTAATTGTTCCTTGACTATTCTCATCCAAATTGCTTGTATAAATAACAAACAACAATAGGCCCAGTTCCAATTCTTGGGGAATACTACTAATCACCGGCCTACTCTCCAATAAAAGACTCATACCATCATCTCTGCTTTCTACCATCATCAATCGTGCATCCACTCTCAAGCAGCTTAACCTTCCAGACTACCCTTCAATGAGGGACCCTGCTAAAGTCATATCGATATCACCAATTCTCTTGTTTACTTCTTCAAAAAGCTAACAGGTTTATGAGACACAATTTCCCACACTCACAGCTGTGCTGACTATTAGACCTCGTTCTGATCAAATGCTGGTCCTCAAGATTCCCTCCAGTAATCTACCTACCTACCACTCATCAGGTTGTAGTCGCCTGTTATGTCTATGTTGCCCTTCTTAAGTAATGGCAAAACATTATAAAAATGGAACTATCCTCTAGTATTCCAGAACTTCACCTGTGACTAAAGATGATGCAATTTCTTCTCTAGATTTTCACGAGGTACAAAGATGCACTTGATGGTCCCAGAGATTTAATGTGCTCTAAGGCTGCCAATTTCTTCCTTTTGGTAATTCAAAGTGTTAAATACAAGAAAACATGGATCTAAGTTGAGAAGGGGAAAATTTAAAGGAGATTTTCAAAGCAACTTTTTTTACATAGAGCTGTAGAGTACAGAAATGGGCCCTTCAGCCCATCATGTCAATGTTGACTGCCATACTATCAATATTCATCCTACTTGCTTCCACTAATTCTACGTCCCTATGTGTTTGCTTTTTCCAAGTACCTTTTCCAGATGCTGGGACTACAGGCAATTCTGCACGTGTGGTAAACCAATGTTATATACAACTGTAAACATGATATCCAAACTCTTGTACTCAATGCCTCAGTCATTGAAGACAAGCATGCCTTACACCTTATTCACCACCCTGCCTCAGTAAACTATCTACTCGTGGCCCCCAGGTCTTTCTGTACAACAACACTGTATGCCTATACTGGCTTAACTTCCCAAAGTGCATGAAATTTTCACTTGACCGAGTTTAATCCATCTGCCATACTGTAGCCTACTTTTCAGTTGTAGAGTTATAGGGCTGTACAGGATAGAAATAGGCCCTTTGACTCAACTCATCTCTACTGACCAAGTTGGCTACCTGAGATAGTCCCATTTGCCTATGTTTGCTCTCTATATATTCTAATCATTTCATTTCCATGTACCAGCCTAGATTACTGTGACAACATCTAACCTCCCTCTCATCCTCATCACTCCTCATTGCCACCTCCTCAGAAACCTCAACCAAATTCATGAGACATGATTTCTCACACGCAAAGCCATGCTGACTATTCCTAATCAATCTTTGTCTCTCTCTCAAAACCCCTCCTGATAACTTTGTTATCACTGACGTAAGACTCACCAGTCTGCAGTTCTTTTCTATATTCTTGCTGTCCTGTTTAAATAAAGGAATGACATTCTAGACTTCCGGTACCTCAACCATGGCTAATGAAGGTACAAAAAAATTGTCTTCCAGGGTCCTATGCTCTATATTTCCAATAACATCCTGGAATACATTTGGGCAGGCTCCATTTCCTGTGGATCCATACATAGGTCACCTCACAAATCATGAAGAGAAGCTAGTCTCTCCCTAGCTACCCTTTTACTCTTCACATGATGTTGGAATCTTTTAAGATTCTTATCTTATCTGCCAGGGATCACCCTTGACTACTTTCCCTCCTAATTTCTTTCTTAAGTGTTCTCTGTATCTTGAGGAGTTTATTTGATACAAACCTGATATGTCTCCTTTTACCTAACCAGCCTTGCTCTTCATTCTAAACAGGAATGTGCTATCCCTGAACTCTCATCTCACTTCTGAAAGCCTCCCACTTGCCAAGCATCCCCTTACAATTTCCCTAAAGAGCCTTTCCTAGTCAACCTATGCAAGTTCCTGTCTGATGCCATTAACATTAGCTTTGCCCCAATTTATGACTGCCACTTGTGTCATGGTCCGGTACGTGAAGTCCGCATTGCAGTTCACGGTCCGGTTCATCGATCCGTATTCCGAGTTTTTCCTGTTTTCCCCGGTTCTGTTGGGCTCCTTAATCGATTCTAGTTTCGGTCTGGCTACATAAATAGCTTTGGGATTCAGCTTCTTTTGCTGGACTGTTCCCTTCCCCTTCCCATCCGAATCCCCGACAATTACCTCGGCAGTTTCCCTCGGCAAGTATCCTCGGCAGTCATCCCGGCCCTGCGTCCTAGAAAGTATCCCAGCACTGCATCCTAGAAAGGGTCCCAGCCCTGCGTCCTAGGGGGGTCCTGGCCCTGCGCTCCAAGATGGAGTCCTGGCTCCGTACCCAAGGGCCTAACCAAGCCGAGTCCAAGAGCCGAGCCTAGCCTAGTTCAAGAGCCAAGTCCTGGCCTGGAGTTCCTCGTCCTGCGCTGGAGTTCCTTGCACAGCCCAGGAATTCCTCGCCCAGCCCAAGAGTACCTCACCTAGCCTGGTGCTGGAGATTCGTTGTCCTGTGCTGGAATTCCCTCGTCCTGTGCTGGAGTTCCCTCGTCCCGTGCTGGAGTTCCCTCGTCCTGTGCTGGAGATTCATTGTCCTGTGCTGGAGTTCCCTCGTCCTGTGCTGGAGATTCCTCGTCCTGTGCTGGAGTTCCCTCGTCCCGTGCTGGAGTTCCCTCGTCCTGTGCTGGAGATTCGTTGTCCTGTGCTGGAGTTCCCTCATCCTGTGCTGGAGTTCCCTCGTCCTGTGCTGGAGTTCCCTTGTCCTGTGCTGGAGTTCCCTCGTCCTGTGCTGGAGATTCCTCGTCCTGTGCTGGAGTTCCCTCGTCCTGTGCTGGAGTTCCTTCATCCAGTCCAGGAGTCCCTCGTCTAGTCCAAGCCACGTCCAAGTACCTTGTCTAGTCCAAGTCAAGTCCTAGAACCTCGTCCTGTTCAAGTCGAGGCTTTGTGTTCTCGTCCTGTCCAGGTGCCTCATCCTGTGCAGGAGTTCCACGTCCAGTCCTGTAGCCACGTCTTGTCCTCCCCTAGATCTGGGATCCGAGCCCGAGTCAAGACCCAGGTTCCGGGTCCCTGTCCAGTCTCTGGATCGGAGTCCTAGCCCAGGCTCCTGGTTCCAAGTTCCTTGTCCTGGTCCTGCTTTCCTAGTCTTAGTACTAGCCCAGGCCTGGAGTCCTTGTCTCGTCCAGGGCCTGTGTCCGTGTCCAGTGTCATTTCTTCCTGACTCCCCTTGCTTTCTTGATAAACCTTGTCCTGTTCCTAGTACTTCAGTGTCTGTATCTTGCATTTGGGTCTGCTCTCAACGCCCCCTTATGACAACTTGAGGATCAGTTCTATCCTTTCCATAACTTGAAACTTATGAAATTATGGTCACTGTCCCCGAGGTGCTCCATGACTGTCACGTCAGCAACTTTCCCCAAGTCATTTCCTACAAGGAGGTCAGTTGTAGCTCCTTCTCTACAAAGGACAGTGACATATTGCAATAGACAACTGCTCTGAACACACGTAACAAATTCTGCCCTGTCTAATCCGTTATCAATCAATATTAGTGAAGTTTATATCACCTACAGTTACAACCCTAACATATCCTAACACCCTGAAATCCAGACATATATATACTCCTATAATTCCCACTATTGGGGTCCAATAGTAGAATCCCATTAAAATGATTGCCCTTTTATTATTTTTAATTTCTACCTGTTTGACTTTACTGATGTTCCCACTGGGGATGTCATCTCTCAGTATTGCTGTGATGTTCACTAGTGCAACTACCCCTCCAATCTTACCTCCACCTCTACCATGCCTGTAGCATCTGCGCCCTGGAACACTGATCTGCCAGTCCAGACATCCCAGAACCATATTTCTGTAACAGCTGTAATTTCTTAGTCCCGTGCTCGAATTGATGCCTTGAGTTCACCTGCTTCACCTGTCAGGCATCTCACATTAACCATATAACCATTACAGCACAGAAACAGGCCATCTCGGCCCTTCTAGTCCATGCCGAACTCTTACTCTCACCTAGTCCCACCAACCTGCACTCAACCCATAACCCTCCATTCCTTTCCTGTCCATATATCTATCCAATTTAACTTTAAACGACAACATCGAACCTGCCTCAGATTAAAATAGATTTTATTTTATTTTATCTTAATAAGATGCAATGTAGTTGATCAGACTTCCCCAGTCACTGTCATAGTCATAGTCATAGTCATAGTCATACTTTATCGATCCCAGGGGGAATTGGTTTTCATTACAGTTGCACCATAAATAATTAAATAGTAATAAAATCATAAATAGTTAAATAGTAATATGTAAATTATGCCAGGAAATAAATCCAGGACCAGCCTATTGGCTCAGGGTGCCTGACCCTCCAAGGGAGGAGTTGTAAAGTTTGATGGCCACAGGCAGGAATGACTTCCTATGACGCTCTGTGCTGCATCTCGGTGGAATGAGCCTCTGGCTGAATGTGCTCCTGTGCCCACCCAGTACATTATGTAGTGGATGGGAGACATTGACCAAGATGGCATGCAACTTGGACAGCATCCTGCTTTCAGACACCACCGTCAGAGAGTCCAGTTCCATCCCCACAACATCACTGGCCTTATGAATGAGTTGGTTGATTCTGTTGGTGTCTGCTACCCTCAGCCTGCTGCCCCAGCACACAACAGCAAACATGATAGCACTGGCCACCACAGGCTCGTAGAACATCCTCAGCATCGTCCGGCAGATGTTAAAGGACCTCAGTCTCCTCAGGAAATAGAGATGGCTCTGACCCTTCTTGTAGACAGCCTCAGTGTTCTTTGACCAGTCCAGTTTATTGTCAATTCGTATCCCCAGGTATTTGTAATCCTCCACCATGTCCACACTGACCCCCTAGATGGAAACAGGGGTCACCAGTACCTTAGCTCTCCTCAGGTCTACCACCAGCTCCTTAGTCTTTTTCACATTAAGCTGCAGATAATTCTGCTCACACCATGTGACAAAGTTTCCAACCGTAGCCCTGTACTCAGCCTCATCTCCCTTGCTGATGCATCCAACTATGGCAGAGTCATCCGAAAACTTCTGAAGATGACAAGACTCTGTGCAGTAGTTGAAGTCCAAGGTGTAAATGGTGAAGAGAAAGGGAGACAAGACAGTCCCCTGTGGAGTCCCAGTGCTGCTGATCACTCTGTCCTGACCCTTCCTGTCCTGCGTAATATTCCTGGTCACTTTCCCTTTTATATTTGTCTCGGCTTTCTGATTTGCCACACTACTATTTTGGATACCATACCCTGCTGTCCTAGTTCAAATCCTCCTGAGTAGCACTAGCAAATCTTCCTGTCAGGATATTGGTTCTCCTACAAGTTGCCTCTGTCCCAGAAGAAAATGCAATGGTCCAGGTACCTTTTGAGGCAGAACAACTTTTGAAGAGAAGTAAGCTTGATAATGGCTGCATTTGGAACATAAGTATCAAACTTCAACCTCATCACCTCACACTAACCAGGCACCCAACTTTGGAAGGACGAGTCTGCCAGTCTGACCCTAATTCCCTCTTCAGTCTTTAAGGCACAGCTTGCTATAATCCTTTTTATTCAGCTAAGTTTCACCTTTATCTATCTCCCTCCTTGAGCTTTTGACTTAAGGTCTAATGATCATTCAGACTGAGCTGTTGGTGAATATTAATTCATGGAGCCAATGTTATACTGCTTATATTGGGCACTCATTCCATTTGCCTGCATTAGGACCCTTCTCTGCACCTTGAAGTGCTTCTTTGAACAGAGTAATTCTATCTGATACCTCTGGTACCACATTTCTGATATCAACTACTCTCTAAGCGAAAAAAAAGTCACCCTGAGATCCCCTTTAAATCTCCACCTCATCTTAAAACTATGCCCTTATGTTTTTGATACCCCTACCATGGGAAAAAGATCCAATCAATGACTCCAACAATTTTATATGATCAGGTAAAACTGCACCCGCCCCCCCCAGATTTCTAGGTTCCAATGTCAATAAACTCAGCCTATACAATCTCTCCTTATAACGACCATCCTCCAATCCAGTTAACATCTTAGTGAACCTTCTCCCATAAAGCTCCAGCTATCTCCCTCCTTCCTTTCATGCTGTTTTAGGACAGATCTGATAGCCCTGGGTAACAGATTGATGTGTGCTTCAAGGCAGAGGTACAGTCGACGTTTCGGGCCGAGACCCTTCGTCAGGACTAACTGAAGGAAGAGCTAGTAAGAGATTTGAAAGTGGGAGGGGGAGGGGGAGATCCAAAATGATAGGAGAAGACAGGAGGGGAGGGATGGAGCCAAGACTTGTTCAGGTGATTGGCAAAAGGGATATGAGAGAATCATGGGACAGGAGGTCCGGGGAGAAAGACAAGTGGGGGGGGGGGAACCAGAGGATGGGCAAGGGGTATAGTCAGAGGAACAGAGGGTCAGATGCTGCCTGATGTGCTGAGTTCCTCCAGCAATTTTGTGTGCATTTCTTTGTCTTTCATGTTCTTCTCCTTGGTGAAGTATTCATTTAGGACTAAGCCCACATCCTCAGGCTCCACACCAATTACCTTTTTAGTCTTGGAGGGGACCCAGTTGTTCTCCAAGTAGAATCATGGAGTCATAGAACATGGAAAAAGGCCCTTTGGCCCAACTGGTCCATGCTGATTGAGATTCCCATCTGAGCTCATGTCATTTGTCCATATTCCTCTGAAGCAGGGATTCCCAACCGGGGGTCTATGGACCTCCTGCTTAATAGTGTTGGTCCATGGCATTAAGAAGTTTGGGAGCCCCTGCTCTAAAGCTTTCCTATCCACGTATCTGTTCAAGTACCTTATGGCTTGTCATGCGAAGAGCGTTCGTTGCCTCTGGGTCTGTATTCACTGGAATTCAGAAGAACGTGTCACCAGGTTCGGATATGGCCCAAGTGCGGAGTGAGAGACACTGAAGCAGGTCAATAGTTCACAAAACTTTAACGCAAACAGTGTTAAAGGGAAAATAAAACAATAAACGCTAGGCCAAGCAGGGTCATTGACTAAAACACTCAAATGGAAAACAAAGCCTACACCTGCAGCTGAAAAGAACAACTAAGAATAAAACAAACACCTCAAGTCTTCAGAGTCAGTTGACTTGACAATCCAATTTCTCAAGCAAGGTGGAATGCAGATAACGAAGCGTAGCTATGTCCAAGTCTCGATAAATACTATGACGGAATCAATGGAGTTAAATACTATCATAATTAAATAATAATTAGCTGTCACGTGCATATTCAGGAGTGCAATTGCCTTCTCTGCTGTGCTGCCGAATCTGTGGTTGTGACAAGGCCCCACTCTATAGGCGCAGCCCCTGAGGCGCACAGACCTGCGTCCACTGGAAGTCCCAGATGAGGGAATTGTCCAAAATGTCCTTCAGTGATGCTGGTAGACAAGTGCCATGGTGTACACTGCCAATAACGGAGCCAAAGACTTCCATGTAGAGACAGAAACAAGAGCTTAGACAGAGGTAGCTCGACCAAGTGATACTGTGAGACGGATCACTCTCAAAGTGAGGACTCTCCGATTGGAGCTAATCAGGCATCTGTTTCAACAATAAAACTAACACAGAATCCCTGAGCCTGTCAAAATAAACTTAACAAACTTAAACAGAAAGCGCCAGGAAACCGCATTACAAAGAGTGAATCGCTTGATAAAAACACAAAGAACTCTTAAACTATTAATAACTGTCGTTAAGCATCAATTAACCATTTCAGGTACTCTAAAAACCTTAGAGCCCAATGCTCTGATGTCCGGCACAGGCCTGAAGAAGTCACTACAGGACCCCCTTCCCTATAGCTGGCACTTGATGGCCCTGGAAGACCCGAAAACTCAAGATCCCGGGAAGACTCGAGAGACCTGGGGAACTTGAGAGGGAGGCATGGGGAACTCGAGAGGCAAGGAGACTTGGGGATCCAGAGAGACTGAGAGACCTGGGAATCCTGAGAGACGGAGAGACCTGGGAACCTCGAGTGAGATCAAGAAGGGTGGCTTGGGAGTCCTCGAAATGGGGAGGAATTGAAAAACCCTAAACACATTGAATAAGCCTTGGAAACAATGGGAAAAATAAAAACCTTGGGAACATAGAGAAAAGTCCTTGGGATACATTGACAACATGAAAATTGAAACCTACAGAAGGAACCTTTTCAAATCTTGCTCACAATGTTTTATCTTTTGCAATGTTTTCCAGAGGGTATTAGGATATACTCTCAATTTTACAGATCAAGACAGCACAGACAGGTTTCTTCCATCGCGAAGCTAGCTGGTTCTCTGTAGATCTGTTTAATTTGCTACATGAAAGTTCAATTTTTCCAGTCTGTACCATGACTTTCATCAAGAGGTTGACAGGGTTACTTTACTTGTGTATTTGCACACTCCAGCCAGGGATCAGCTTTTGGAGTAGGGCTCTTCCAGAATTTACACTATTGACTTGAATGATGATTTGTTGAATCAATTGATAAGCTTGCTCGAAGCGCTCATTTGTTGTGCAGACCTGAGTCACGGGACCACAACGCTGGGAACCTGGGTACTTGTGACTTGAAAAGCGTGGAATGGATACCGGAGAAACTCAATGTAGACTAGAGAAGCTCAGTATGTAGACTGAGGATTCTCGGAATGTAGAGTCAGGACATACACTGAGAATAGAAGGCACCCTCTCCTCAAGCCACCAATGTCAAAACATCACTGTTCAAACTTTGCTGGATCCTTCTGTCATGATGGAGACAGAAACAAAAGGAATTCCATCGGAACATTGTTGCCTCGACGAATCACTCTTACCGATGAATCTTAGGGCCAAGGTCAGCTGCTGTCTCTCTGCTGGGTCCATCTTTGTGTGGTTGAGACTTGCTGTCACTCCAATGAAAAATGTACCAATCTACTCAATCTCTCATCCTTGAGTCTCAGGAACATCCTTGTTTATCTCCTCTGTACTATTTTCAGTTTAATGGCATCTTGCCTAAGCAGAGTGACTAAAAATGAATGCAATATTCCAAGTTTGACTTCACCAACATAACATTCTGACTTTTATACTCAATGAAAGCTTAAAGCCTTATTCACCATCCCGTCTACCTGCAAATGCTACTCTTAGGGAAACCTGTATTTGCATTCCTATGTTTCTCTGTTCCACAACACTCACCAGGTCCCTATTGTGAAAATCCTACTTTGTTTGATCTCCCAAAATGCAACACATCTGTCAAAGAACAACATGCTGGATGGTGATATTTATTTAATCGCTACATAGGAACAGCAAAAGGCACACAGCCCACACATGATGCAACAAGGTTTCAGGGTAACTAAAACACTGAGTGTACTGCTCGTGCAAAACTGAATGGCCCACACCTGCTCGTCTGTTTCCAGATTTCTACACGTGTTTCCATTCAAGTAAGACTGTTAGAACCTATACTAGAAAGAGTGTACATGGAACCCAAACAACCTGTACATAAATTAAAATATACCTGATTGTTTGCTTGGTTTGGCCAGTGCTCTGTATTAACCTTGTTCTTTCTTACTAGAAATCACAGGACCAATGTTGCTGCAAACATATCGCTCAATTGCAGATTATCGGAAGAATTCCAAGTATGAAATGAGCATCCAGACTGGGGATGTTGTCGAGATTGTGGAAAAACATGAAAATGGTAAGAAGATCCTCTTCCTCAAAGAAACACAAATGCTCCCTGTGAATCCTCAGTAAGACACGACTGTACCTACTCTGACTCAGTCTCCTCCCTTACCACCATTTGGTGACCTAAACAGTCTTTCTAAGTGAGGCAGCATTTCACAGTGGCATTTATTGCATCCAGTGCTCCCAGGATGGCCTCTTCTACTTCAGTGAGATCCAGCTCAGACTGGAGGACCACTTTATCAATCATTTTGCTTCATCTGCTGTAACAGCCAGGATCTCCCAGTGGCCATTCATTTTAATTCTACTTCCTATTCCCATACCATCGTGTCTCCCCCAGGTCCTCTTTTACTGTCACAGTGAGGCTAGATACAGATTGGAGGAGCAATACTTCATATTCTTGGGAGTTTCCGACCTGATGGTATTAACATTAATTTTTCTAACTTTTCAAATTGAAGTTCAAGTTTATTGTCATCGAGCTGTACACACGTATACAGCTCAATGAATCAATATTCTGCTGGGACCAAGGTGGAAAACACAGTTTGTCTCACATACAGCACATAAAATAATATTCTCACAATAATATTAACAGAATTTGGTAACCTCTCCCTTCAGTATAACCTTTATTTTCCCTCATCCCTGTGGCCCTATTACCCCGCTCTTTCCATCCCCCACCCTCACAACCTGCCCATTACCCACACCTTTCCCCTTCTGCTTCCCTCCCACTTCCCTTTATTCCATGATCTACAGTCCTCTCCTATCAGATTCCTTCTTTTGCCCTTTTTGCTCTTCCATCTATCACCTCTCAGCTTCTCACTTTATTTATTTTGCCCCCCTCATCAGGATTCACACATCTACCAGCAGGTAGCTCATGCTCCCCCTTCCCCCACCAATTTATTCTGTCCTCTGACCTCCTTCCTTTCCAGTCCTGGTGAAGGGTTTGTCCTTTCGTAGATGCTGCCTGACATGCTGAACTCCTTTGGCATTTTGGGTGTGTTGCTCCACATTTCCAGGATTATTAGTCTTTCTTGTGTTAGCCAGTGTACTGTTGTCCCTGCTTTTATCTCTGCCGGGAGCCAGCTTTTGTCAGAGATGACTCTGATGTCTTTGTGCTGCCCCAAGATTTGTGTGGCTTCCTGTCGAAGGATGTAACTCTGCGGAAGCTGCAGGAAGATGGAGGATTCCCAGTTCCCACCTTAACATCCAACAGTCACCACTGAAGACAGACCTAAGATGAGCTTGTTTCAGAAATTCATTTACAATTGGAAGGTCTGGGGAGCATGAAGAACAGGAATGGAAAGGGCGTATCGTGGTGTTTTAAATGTAGCTGAGCCTGCATTTTGATTTTTTTGTGAAACAGTTAAATAGTTTTGAAGCTAAAAGGATCTTATAAATAAATTTTATCTGCAAATAATATTGAGTAGCTAGCCTTTTTGTGTGGTGTCACCCTACATCTTGAGGAAAGTTAGTCAGAGAAGGAGCTTTTCTTTTTGAAGCAAAGGAAGGTGAGAGGTGATTTGAGCCAGGTGTATAGGTACAGCGGATAGCCAATACCTTTTCCCAGTAGACATCCTTTTATGGTGACTGGAGGAAAGCTTAAGGGAAATACCAGAAGTAAGATATTTTTACACAGCATGGTAGATGCTTGGAATGCACTGACAGATGTGGTGATGTGGTGATACATTAAGGGACTTCTATAGTTATGGGCTGTGCAGGAGGTGTAGACTAGATAGGTTTATAGAGGTCAGCACAACACTGTGGGCTGAAGAATCTGTATTATGCTGTAGTATGTTCTATATTCTATTGATTGGATGACCCGCAGGAAGAGGAAGGAATGGAGGCAGGTGGTGATGGAATGCTTACAGTGCATCCCACCCCAAAACTGCCTCTCTATTTTGGGAACTGGTGGGGTGAGTGTCGGTCTGGATCTAGATGGAGCCAAGATGATAGCAACTGGGGAAGGCTGAGCTTCGCAGAAGGATGGGAAGTGGAGCGAGGTCCAAGAGTAACAGAAGTAGGAGAACTGCTAGTGACAACAATAGATAGTTGCTTCATAGGTGTAGGTGTGAATCTGGAATGGGTCACCTTCTTGGTGGCAGGCTCAGGAATATTGAAGGAGGCGGGTAAAATATCCAGAAATTATGTTCCATAATGATACATAGAAAATAGAAACATAGAAAATAGGTGCAGGAGTAGGCCATTCGGCCCTTCGAGCCTGCACCGCCATTTATTATGATCATGGCTGATCATCCAACTCAGAACCCCGCCCCAGCCTTCCCTCCATACCCCCTGACCCCCGTAGCCACAAGGGCCATATCTAGCTCCCTCTTAAATATAGCCAATGAACTGGCCTCAACTGTTTCACGTGGCAGAGAATTCCACAGATTCACCACTCTCTGTGTGAAGAAGTTTTTCCTAATCTCGATCCTAAAAGGCTTCCCCTCTATCCTCAAACTGTGACCCCTCGTTCTGGACTTCCCCAACATCGGGAACAATCTTCCTGCATCTAGCCTGTCCAATCCCTTTAGGATCTTATATGTTTCAATCAGATCCCCCCTCAATCTTCTAAATTCCAACGAGTACAAGCCCAGTTCATCCAGTCTTTCTTCATATGAAAGTCCTGCCATCCCAGGAATCAATCTGGTGAACCTTCTTTGTACTCCCTCTATGGCAAGGATGTCTTTCCTCAGATTAGGGGACCAAAACTGCACACAATGCTCCAGATATGGGTGAAAGGAGGGATGAGGTCCTGCAAAGTAAATTTAGGGAGCTAGATCCCTAAATTAGGGATTAAGGAGTTGTTCTCTTAGGATTACTTCCAGTGGGCATGTACTAGCTTGTCCAAGAATATGATAAGGAGTGGTGCGGGTGAGGGAAGCTTCTAACTTCTGTATCACTGAAATATTCCTGGGTATGTGTGAGTTGTCCAAGCAGGACAGGTTCACCTGAATTGAACAATGGATCTTAAGACCATAAGACGCAGGAGCAGAATTAGGCCATTAAGCCAATTAAGTCCGCTCTGCCATTTCATCATGGCTGATCCTGGATCCCATTCACCCCATACACCCGCTCTCTCACCATATCCCTCGATGCCCTGACCTATCAGGAATTTCCCTTCGGCTTTAAATATACCCACTCACCTGGCCTCCACAAAGTCTGTGGCAGACCATTCCAGAGATTCATCACCCTTTGGCTAAAAGAATCCCTCCATACTTCCTTTCTAAAATATCACCCCTCACTTTTGAGGCTGTACCCTCTAGTTTTGGATACCCCTACCAGAGCAAACACCCACTCCACATCCATCTTAACTAGCCCTTTCAACAGTTGGTTAGGGTTCAATGAGATCCCCATGCATTCTTCTAAATTCCAGCGAGTACAGGCCCAAAGCTGCCAAACTTTCCTCATACATTAAGTACATTAACCCTTGGTAATTTCTACATTAAGTACATGTTTGGCACAGCATTGTGATCTGCAGGGCCTGTATTGTGCTGTAGGTTTTCTATGTTTCCATGATTGGTATGTGTTCCTTCGTCTTACCCTTCCTGAAGTCCACAATCTGCTCTTTTGTCTTACTATTACGGAGTGGCAGGTTGTTGCTGTGGCACCACTTCACTAGTTGGATATCTCACTCCTGTACACCCTCTCGTCACCATCTGAGATTCTACCTATGGTTGTATTGTCAGTAAATTTATAGATGGTATTTGAGCTATGCCTAGCCACACAGTCATGTGTATATAGAGTAGAGCAATGGGCTAAGTACGCACCCCTGAGGTGCGCCAATGTTGATTGACAGTGAGGAGACGATGTTATCACCAATCCGCACAAATTGTGGTCTTCTGGTTAGGAAGTCGAGGATCCAATTTCAGAGGGAGGTACAGAGGCCCAGGTTCTGCAACTTCTCAATCAGGATTGTGGGAATGATGGTATTAAATGTTGAGGAACAGCATCTTGAGATAGGTGTTTGTGTTGTGCAGGCGGCCTAAAGCCATGTGGAGAGCCATTGAGATTGTGTCTGCCATTGACCTATTGTGACGATAGACAAATTGCAATGTGTCCAGGTACTTGCTGAGGCAGGAGTTCAGTCTAGTCATGACCAACCTCTCAAAGCATTTCCAATCCTCAACACTCATAAATCACCTTTTTCACTCCTCAAAAACCTTGTTCAAGTTAGTAAGCCATGACCTGCCTTGCATAAAGCCATTCTGACTGCCCCTAATTTGGTCATGCTCTTCCAAATGCTCAAAAATCCTATCTCTAAAATTCTTGTCTAAAAGCTTTTCTATTACTGACTTGAGTCTAGGGTTTACAGAGTTATTCCTATTACTCTTTTCACTCACCAGTCCTCCGTGGTCTCACCTGTGGTTAGAAAACATGGATACCATGGTCAAGGCCCTAGCAATCTCATCTCTTGCCTCTCTCATTGACCATCAGGCTCTAGGGACTTAACCACCTTAATTTTCTTTATTTCTACCCCTTTATTTACCTCAAAATGCCACAGCATATAAGCATGATGCACACTGATCTGACTATCCTTCCGTGTTCTATTTCTGGCCTCAATAGCATGTGACAACGGCAGCAACCCTGAGTTCAGAACACTGGAGGTCCTGCCCTTTAACCTAGCACATAATTCTCTGATCTTACTTTGTAGGACCTCATCAACCTTCGCGCCTGTGCCACTGCTACTGGTGTGGAACACAACCTCAGGCTGCTCACCCTCCCCCTTAAGGATGCTTTGGACTCAGACAGAGATGTTCCTGGTCTGGCACCTGGGAGGCAATGTACCATCTGGGAATCTCATTCTCGTCCACAGAACCTCCTGTCTGTTCCCATAACCAATGAATCCCTATCACTACTGCTCACCTCTTCCCTTCTAAGTCACAGAGCCAGACTCAATGCCAGAGACCTGGCTGCTGTGACTTTCTCTGCTAGATCATCCCCAACCCCCCCAGAAGCATCCAAGGGGAAAGGCTATCTAAATTGGAGGGGGACTGTAATTGGTTAGGTTGATCAGAGCCAAATGACCCAAATCAATTTGAGTGATCAGGAAATGCAGTAATAAGCATACAAGTACAACAAAGTAACTTAAGCCTAATTTATTATCATATAACAGAGAGCACAAATAAACCACGCTAAATGTTAGTAAGTTAAAAAAAATTCCACAAAGATTTCAGGGCTCACGATTCTCAGCTGCGACTTGATTGTTGTCATTGTCAGAGGAACTCCAAATTCCGACACGTGAAATCTCCCTGGGCCCATCTTAGGGGGTCTTTGGTCCAGGTGAAGTCCCAAGATCTGAGAGAGAGGTTCCTCGATAAATAGAGGGTTCAATCCACAAGCATTGAGAGACACACTGAGACAGATAAATTTTTTGGTCTTTTGATCTCATGACACTAATGAATCCAGAGGCGATTAGCAAACACTTAAACATATCGGGTAAGAATCCAAGCAACACATACAAAATGCAGAGGAGCTCAGCAGGCCAGGCTGCATCTATGGAAAAGAATAAACAGCTGACATTTCAGACCAAGACCCTTCATCAGGACTCGTGAAGGGTCTTGGGCCGAGATGTTGTCTCTACTTTTTTTCCACAGATGCTGCCTGGCCTGCTGAGTTCCTCCAGCATTTTGTATGTGTTGCTTGGATTTCCAGCATCTGCAGATTTTCTAGTGTAAGCATACAACCACTATGCAGACTTTCATCTAATATTTGTACAAAATTTAATCCATCACAACACAGGGACATGTATCTTTGAGATCCTGCTTTTTGGCCTCTTGCCTGACTCCCTATACTCACAATGCAGACCCTCATTCCCCTTGTCTACCCAAGTTGCTGGTGCCAATGTGCACCATGGCCTCTGGCTGCTCACTCTCTCCCTTAAGAATATCTTACAACTGCTCAGAGACATCCTAGATCCTGGCGCCTAGTAGGAAACACACCATCACATCTTAGGACCACAGAAACTCTTGTCAGCCCCCCAGCTACCAGGTCTCCTATCACCATTGCCCTGTCTGCCTTCACCCTTCCATGCTGAGCTTCGGATTTGGTCAAGGTGCCACTAACCTGGTTGCTGCAGGAGCATCCACATGGGTGTGCTTGTTGCTGAGTGAGCAACTGAGTGTTCATTGGGCACTGAACCTGTAACTGTTCTCCGGTGCAGGCTGGTGGTTCTGTCAGATGGAAGGACGGAGGGGCTGGCTGCCGGCAGCATTCCTGGAGCCCTTGGATAGTCCTGACGAGATTGAGGAGCAGGAGCCCAACTATGAAGGTGAGAGTGTGATCCGCCTGTGCATAACGTGAGCTGGTGCACTATAGGGCAGGCCCGTGTGGCCCAGCAGCCTCAGCCTCAAGCCATAGCAAGCCACAACTGAGGCAATGCACTGAACAGCCACAGCCCTCGTCACCTAGGTCACGCTGGGCCTGCGGGAGGGCAAGGGTAAGGGTTTGTAAAAGATCAGCTGCAGCCTGTGCAGAGGAATGTGCTGTTATGCACCACCTTAAGGCTGTGTGGAGAGGACTTGTGTATACAGCAGCCTGAGCATATGTGGTAACCTGGCTCGAGCCCATACAGTGATGACCTGTGTATTATAGATCTGTGTAATACATTAGCTGAGCTGTATAAGACGGGTGTGTAAAACATCAACGTGAGTCTGCGTAGAGTGGGGCCTAGAGTTATACAGTATGGAAAAAGAGTCTTCACTTCTCCATGTCCATGTACGTCTCTGCATCGGTCCCACTTACCCATAGGTCCTCTGGTCTATGGCCCTCCATGTCTTTGTGAGACAAGGCGCTACTTAAATATAATGAATTTCTCTGCCTGCACCACCTTCTCAGGCAGTCACTCTCAGTGAAATTTCCCATTCCGATTCCTCTAAACCTCTCACCTCTCACCTGAGACATTGCTGGAAGAATATTTCACTATACTCTGTCTATCCCCCTTTAATTTATATCTTTTAGCCTCCTTCAGCCAGTGAAAATAAGCCAAGATAATCCAATCTCTCTTTGTGACAAGAAATATTCCAATTCTGGTGAATCACCTCTGCTCCCTCTCCAGTATAATCTCACCCCGCCCCCCCCGCATGGTGTAGCGACCAGAATTGCATTCAGTTGTAAGACCAAAAGTCGCAGGAGCTGAATTAGGCCATTTGGCTCAGCAAGACTACTCTGCCATTCAATCACGGCTGATCCTTTTTTCACCTCTTCAACCCCATTACCCGGCTTTCTCCCCGTAACCTTTGATGTTCAGTCATTTAGTTCAGTCTGACTCTTCGTGATCTTGTGGACCACAGGGTTCATAGGGTTTTCATGGCAAGATACGGAAGTAGATTGCCAGGCCTTTCCTCCACATCCTTGGGCTCCACAGCTGCTTGTGGTAACAAATTCCACAAGTTCACCACCCTCTGGCTAACAAAATGTCTCTGCTTCTCTGTTTTAAATGGATGCCCCTTTAACCTGAGGCTGTGCCCTCTTGTCCTGGACTCCCTACACCATGGGGAACATACTGTCCACATCTATTCTGTCTAGGCCTTTCAACATTCAACAGATCCCCCTCATTCTTCTAACTTCCAGTGAGTACAGACCTGGAGCCATCAAATGTTCCTTGTATAGTAATCCTTGCATTTCTGGAATCGTCCTCATGAACTTTCTCTGGAACCTCTCAAATGCCAGTATATCCTTTCTAAGATGAGGGGCCAAAACTGTTCACAAAACTCAAGGTGTGGCTTCAGCATCACATCCCCGTTCTTGTATTCAAGAACTCTTAAATGAAAGCTAACATTGCATTTGCCTTCCTCACCACCAGCTCTACCTGCAAGTTAACCTTTAGGGTGTTCTGCACAAGGACTCCCAAGTCCCTTTGCATCTCAGATTTTTGGATTTTCTCCCCGTTTAGGAAATAATCTGCACATTTATTTCTACTACCCAAGTGCACGACCATGTATTTTTGAATGTTGTATTTAACTTGCCACTTGTCATGTGTTGGCTTGCTCTTTGCCGTTTGTGCAATTTGTTCTTTTGTTGTGTGTTTTGGGTATTTGATGTTTTTTAAAAATGGGTTCCAAGGTGTTTCTTTGTTTCAAGGATGCCTGTGGGAGGACAAATCTCAGAGGTGTACTCTGTGTCCACACTTTGAAAATAAATGTACTCTGAATCTTCCAGGTGTATACAGTGAGACAGTGATCGGGTTTATTCCGAGCAAATGCAAAGTGTTGCATAAGGAAGGTCAAGTGTGAAGGGATATAATAAATTGCAAGACCCTTAACAGCACTATTGTACAGATGGGTCTTGAGTTCCAAGTCCATAGCTCATTGAAGGTGGCCAGGTAAATAGATAGAGTGGTAAAGAAGATGTGCTTGCCTTCATTAGTCATGGCATTGAGTATAAGAATCAGGCAGTCATGTTGTCCTATGTAACTTAGTTGAAATTTGGAATATTGTGTACAGTTCTGTCTGTCCCATTACAGGAAGGATGTGGAGACAGTGGAGAGGATACAGAGCAGGTTTTACGAGTATACTGCCTGGATTAAATGGAACAAATTTGGGCTGTTTTCTCTGAAGGGAAGACCTGATAATTATAAAAGGTAGAGTGCTCTGAGGATCTTTTTACCAAGATCAAAGTGTCAGGTACCAGAGGCCATGCACTCAAGTTGAGAGGGGGAAGTTTAAAAGAGGCAAGGTTTTTACGCAGAGTGGTGGAAGCCTGGAATGGGCTGCCGGGGTGGTGGTAGAGGCAGGTATAATAGAGGTGTTTAAATAGCTTTTATATCAACATGTGAATACGCAGGGAATTGAGGGATACAGATCATCTACAGAGAGGAGAGATTTAGTTTAACTTGGCATTCTCAGTTTTACAAGCCTCTGCTCATTGGATGCTGTTGAATCTAAAAACCAGCTTCTGCCAACCTAATTCTACCTGCCCCTGCCTTATGTGATTGAAATAGGCCTTCCCCAAATTTAGGACGAAAGCTTGACGGCCATCCTTATTCTATCAATAACAACTTTAAAACTGACTGAATTCTGACAACTGTTCCCAAAATGCTCCCTTGCTGAAATTCCCACTCTTGCCCAGCTTATTTCCCAAGATGAAATCCAGTGGAGACCCTTCTCTTCTCAGACTATCTACATACTGACTCAAAAACAATACCTCTGGGTCCACCTTATAAATGTTATCCCACCTAATCCCTTTGTGTTAAGGCTCAAGGGAATTAAAATCCTCCATGACCAAAATCTCTGTCAGTGTACCTGCTCCTCCGTTTCTAGCTGACTGTTGGAGAACTGGTAGTAAAACCACAAGCAAATTAATCACTCTTTTTATTTTGTTCCATACATATGCCCTTATTTCAAAGGTTCAAAAATCCAATTTAATGTCAGAGAAATGTATATAATATACACCCTGAAATGCTTTCTCTTCGCAAACATCCATGAAAACAGAAGTGCCCCAAAGAATGAATGACAGTTAAACGTAAGAACCCCAAAGTGCCCCCCAGCTCCCCTCACTCCTGTGTGTAACTGGCAGCAAGTAACAATCCCCCTTCCCCCTCGGCAAAGAAAAGGCATGCATTGGCACTGCCACTGGGCACTCAAGTGTGAGCAAAGCAATAGCAAAGACACAGACCTGCAGTTACCCCAAAGACTTTGCATTTCACCCGGTATTCAACATACCGCAGGTTCTCTCTCTCTCTCCCTAATAAGGGAGAAGAAGGTGTCTCCGTTTTCCCAGCGAGTGGGGAGACATAACAACAACTTACTGGTTTACGATGTTAAAAGTCTGTTATGTCGCTTTTTTTGAGCTCTGTACCTGAAGTTCGCAAAGATCCCAGGTGTCCGGGCCCAGAGCAGCTGATTTTCCGACTCCCCCGACGACACACGGGTCTCCTGCCGTGACACCGACCCTCGATCCGCCCGCCTCCAGAGCCCCGAGATCTTAGGCTTCCAAATCCGAGCCGGGTTCTCAGGCTGAACCCTTGCCGTGCTGAACAACGGCCGGCCCTGAAACCCTGAGAACGGGTCCCATTCCCGTAAAAAACCAAAGTCAACATGTAATTCCAGGCCAGGGTCTCCAAGAGAACCCGGAAAGGGAAAGATAAAGATATTAAAGATGGAAATAGATCTGTTTCCTATTTGAAGAGCCTCCCAGGATATTCTTCCTGAACACTGCCAAAATCAACACTTTCATGGCCATGCTTTGACATATCTGAAACTTCAATAGCATGAATTAGTCATTAGTCATTAGTCATACTTTATTGATCCTGGGGGAAATTGGTTTTCATTACAGTTGCACCATAAATATTAAATAGTAATAGAACCATAAATAGTTAAATAGTAATATGTAAATTATGCCAGTAAATTATGAAATAAGTCCAGCACCAGCCTATCGGCTCAGGGCGTCTGACCCTCCAAGGAAGGAGTTGTAAAGTTTGATGGCCACAGGCAGGAATGACTTCCTATGACACTCTGTGTTGCATCTCGGTGGAATGAGTCTCTGGCTGAATGTACTCCTGTGCCCACCCAGTACATTATGTAGTGGATGGGAGACATTGACCAAGGTGGCATGCAGCTTAGACAGCATCCTCTTTTCAGACTGTGATAAACCATGTATATATGTTGTAACTCGGTTGCCTGTCTGGACACACTCCTCTACTGACTGCCCCTGTGGCTCCTCCCACAGAGTCCTGTATAAAGGTGTTCGTCTTGCCCCTCCCCCTCAGTCCGGGGGCAGACACTCACTGTGGAGGTCGTATTGTACAGCGAATAAAAGCCTGTCAGTATTTTACCAAACCTCAGTCTTTTGGAGTAATTGAAGGTGCTTCACAGACACCACCGTGAGAGAGTCCAGTTCCATCCCCACAACATCACTGGCCTTATGAATGAGTTTGTTGATTCTGTTGGTGTCTGCTACCCTCAGCCTGCTGCCCCAGAACACAACAGCAAACATGATAGCACTGGCCACCACAGGCTCGTAGAACATCCTCAGCATCGTCCGGCGGATGTTAAAGGACCTCAGTCTCCTCAGGAAATAGAGACGGCTCTGACACTTCTCGTAGACAGGCTCAGTGTCCTTTGAATCACTTGGATGTGTGTGTGTCTATATGTGTGTGTATATATATATATATAAAATAAAAAATATGATATTCCCATGCTGTTATTTCCTTGGTCTAACTTGTCAGGTAGCTATCACTGAAATTCAAACAATTTCACCATTTCACTTTCTACACCCCATCTGTTCTTCCAACTGGACTTTTGCTTGGTCTATACCCTATATACACCATCACAATGTGATGCTATGTAATACATTAGTTCGGACCCAAGTAGGGTGGATCTGTGTAGTACATTGGTTTGGGAGGAGATGGTCTCATTGGGGTCAACATACACAAAATGCTGGAGGAATTCAGCACGCCAGGCAGCATCAATGGAAAAGAGTAAACAGTCAACGTCTCGGGCTGAGACCCTTCATTAGGACTGGAAAGGAAGGGGAGAAGTCGGCGTAGGAAGGCGGGGGAAGGAAGGAAGAATACAAGGTGACAGGTGATAGGTGAAACCAGGAGAGGGGGCGGGGGGTGAAGTAAAGAGCTGAGAAGTTGATAGGTGAAAGAGGTAAAGGGCTGGAGAAGGGGGAATCTGATCGGAGAGGACAGAAGACCATGGAAGGGAGGGACGAGGGAGGAGCAGCAGAGGGAGGTGATGAGCAGTTCAGGAGATAAGTTGAGACAGGCGAACAGGAATGGGGAATGGTGAAGGAGAGGAGTAGGGGGCGATTACCAGACGTTCAAGAAATTAATGTTCATGCCATCAGGCTGGAAGCTATCTAGATGGGATATAAGGTGTTGCTCCTCCAACCTGAGTGTGGCCTCATCATGGCAGTAGAGGACTGACTGACATGGCGGAATGGGAATGGAAAGTAGAATTCAAATGGCTGGCCCATGGGAGATCCCACATTTTATGGCAGATGGAGCGCAAGTGTTCGGCAAAGTAGTTGTCCATCAGCACTGGGTCTCACCGATATACAGGAGGCCACATTATGAGCACCAGGTACAGAGGATGACCCAAACGGTGTCGCCTCACCTGGAAGGACTGTTTGGGACCCTGAATGGGAGTGAGGGAGGAGCTTTAGGGGCTCCACACTGTGGCACTTGTTCCACTTGCAAGGAGGGAGATCAGTGAGGAGGGACGAGTGGTTGGGAGGGTCGTGTAGCAAGCTATCCCTGTAGAAACCGGAAAGAAACAGGGAGATGGTGGGATCCCGTTGGAGAGGGCAGAAGTTGTGGAGAATTATGTACTGGACACAGAGGTAGGTGAGGACAAGAGGAACCTATCACTAGTGTAGCAGCAGATGGAGTGAGGACTGGTGTGTGTGAAATGGAAGAGAGGTGGGCAAGGGCAGCATTGATGGTGGAGGAAAGGAAACCCCTTTCTTGAAGAAAGAGGACCTCAGTTGTTGTGGAATGAAAAGCCTCATCCTGAGAGCAGATGTGGTGGAGACGGAGGAACTGAGAGACGGAGATGACATTTTTACAAGTGACAGGGAGGGAAGAAATACAGTCCAGATAGCTGTGAGACTCATTAGGTTTATAAAAGACATCAGTAGTAGGCTCTATAGCGATGGAGACAGAGAGATCGAGAAAGGGTCTCATAGGTTCTCATTGGGATGCCTGTTATCTAAATTTTTTGGGCAGTTCTGGTCAGTTGATCTGATGAACTGAGTGACTTAACGGAAATAAGACTGTGCAGACTGTTGGGTTTGACCTTGTGTGGTCTTGCAGGTGAACGTTATAAAGTCATTCGAAGCTATATGGCAGTGCAGGAGGATGAGATGAGCCTGGAGGAGAACGATGTGGTGGATGTGATCCACAAGCTGTTGGATGGCTGGTGGGTAGTCCGGTAAGTGTACACCTTGAAAGTACCTCCATTCCTTCTTCAGCAGCCCTGAAAAGTTTTTATTTTTCTCTCCACGTGGTGCTAAACAAGGCAACAAATCTGGAAAACTGCTGCAGCACTAATAGGTGGTGTAGTTTGTCGCTGCTATACGGTGCGAACTATCACCGCTGTTGGTCTGTAGCCCTCCTGGAGCAGCAGATGTGTGTGGAGGAACAGCAGCTCAGTCCTCAGGAACACCTCTCCACTCTTGTTCATTGTCATCTTTCCAAATAGTTCCATCTATTATCAGAGAAAGAATACAGTATACAACCAGGCAACCACAAGAAACAGAAGAACTCTGGAAGAATTAGATTAAATTCAGCTTTATTGTCATTGTGCCGAGTACAGATACAAAGCCAATGAAATGCAGTTAGCATCTAACCAGAAGTGCAAAGAATAGTGTTATTTACAAAATAACTGTGAATAAAAAGTAAGTGCTACAGCATACAAATATAAAAGTACTGAGACAGTACAATCTGGGTGCAATACTGCTTAGCGCTGTGATGTGAGATTCAGCAGCGTCACAGCCTCAGGGAAGAAGCTGTTCCTGTGCCTGCTGGTGCGGGAGCGGAGGCTCCTGTAGCGCCTACCGGATGGGAGGAGAGTACAAAGTCCATGGTTAGGGTGAGATGCATCCCTGATAATGCTTTTCACCCTGCCCAGGCAGCGTTTATGGTAGATGTTCTCAATGGTGGGCAATTGGGTGCCAATAATCCGCTGGGCAGTTTTCACCACACGCTGGAGTGCTTTGCAGTCCAATACGGGACAATTGCCATACCACACTGAGATGCAGTTGGTGAGTATGCTCTCAGTGGTACAGTGGTAAAAGTCCGTCAGTATCCTGGGACAGAGGTGAGCTTTCTTCTTGCTCCGCAGGAAATAAAGACGCTGTTAAAATAAAAGCATCAATGTGTCAACCAACCCCTCCCCCCTACCGACTTCAGCAAAAAACGTCAGTGCCCACCACACACCAAGCCATAGCAAAGCACCCAGAGAGAAACCATGATCTGCAATCAACAAAAACTATCGTTTACTCTACAGCTTGACATGCCACAGGCTGTCTCTCTCACACTAGAGAGATGTCACCCATTTCACAGAAACTAAAAGTTGCTGAAACTGACACCCTGAAAAGGAAAAAAAGAGACATTAAAGAGAGAGAAATTAAGCTGTTTCCGCAGATGAGCTCGCACGGCATCATCGCAGGAGGGAGCTGCCTTTGTTTCAGTATTTCATGGGCCAGCAGTGTTATATTCCTTTCTGTCACTCGTTTTCGAATCCACAGCTTTCTGATGTTGCAAGGTTTGTATAGTTGTGGTGATGTTCTTCTGGGCAAAATGAAATGCCTATAAATTGCAGCGGATTAAAGATCATTGCTACACAGGAAGAGGCCTGGCAATTCACCTGATTCATACCCTCGTGACATTGACCCGTGCTAATCTCATACCCCACATTTGGCTGTTCCTATTCAAATACTTGTCCCACTGCCCTTTACATGTTGTATCTGCCTGTATCATGTCCTATTGCAGATAGTTACAGATAGCCACCATTCTCTGTATGAGAATGTTTACCCTTCATATCCCCTTTGCATTTCACCCCTTCTCCTTAAACCTATGCCCTCTCATTCTGAATTTGTCTGACTTGGAGTTAAAATTTGCTTACATTTTAACACTTAAATTTCAGGATTCTTATTAATCCTATTTGCCAAGGTTATTTCCCTATTGCCCGCCTGATTTCTTTTCTTATGTTTTCACCATCACCTTGAAATCTCAAGTGACATTTCCTGTGCCTCCTTTTCCCAGACTAAATTTATAATCTATGTTTTTTTCCCCTGCAGTCACATGCTGACTACTAGCTCCCAATGTCGTTTTCCAGTTCAGCAGCTGCTCCCAACCTACCTCTCCCACCTTCCCCAGTTAGGGACCCCAACTCAGCAACTGCCCAGTTGGGATATTTCCTTTAAGGAGTTGCCAGAGTTGCCACTATTCAGGGGGAGCAGCTTGTGGAATGAAGCAGTAATGAAAATTCACAATGCCTAAAAACTCCTTTCATTTTTTTATTAGTGTGGGATAGCAGGAAATCCATAGCAGCAGTTACTTATGATGGGAGGGGTTTCACACCTTCTGTGGTGATGCGATGGCTAAGGAAGTCAATCCTTGACAACCCAGACGGGCATTTAGCAGGGTTAATAACCAAACTGCGTTGGCCTGAGCACTCAGAAAGTGTGCGTAGATGGGATATATACTGTATATACATTCGGATTTGGAAGCACTGGCAACAAGTCTGTCATCCAGGTAAGCAAAAAGAAAATCTGAGTCTTTTAAGACAGAGTTTGTCAGCCTTAGGAAAGTCTGTGCTGCATTTTTCAGCCCAAAGAACATGCACAGAAACTCGAAGAGGCCAAATGGGGATATTGCAGGTGTTTTGGGAATGTCCTCCAAACACACAGGCACCTGAAAATAGTCCCTAACTAAATTGACTTTGGAAACAATTGACTTTTTGGCTAAACATGCTGGATGTGTGTGACTGGATAGTGATTGGGGTGGTGGCCTCATTAAGGCATCGGTAATCATCACATAGGCAGCAACACCATCAAACTTGGGGGCAAAGCCCCGTTTCGACTGGTGTACATTTCCAAGACTTTCCATGTTGGCAAACTCAACCTTCACGGTTACCAGCTTTCCTGGGCCCAGTCTATGCAGATGAGCATGGACTGTGTGTGTGGTGTGTGTGTGGGGAGGGGGTGGAGGGGTCAGTGAATGTGTGTGTCTCTGTGTGTTGGGTGTCTGTATGTGTGTGTGTTTGTTTGTTGTGTCTGTGTGTTGTGGGTGTATGCGAGGGTCAGTGTGTGTGTGTGTGTGTGTGTGTGTGTATTGGTGTGTGAGGGGTCAGTGTGTGTGTGTTTTGCATGTATCGATGTGTGTGGGGTCACTGTGTGTGCTTGTGTATGTGTATTGTGTCTGTGTGTGTGTGTGTGTGTGTGTGTGTGTGTGTGTGTCTATGTGTGTATGTTGTGTCTGTGTGTGTGGGGGGGTTCAGTGTGAGTGTGTTTGTTGTGTCTGTGTGTATGTTGTGTGTGGGTAGCAGTGTGTGTGGGGTCAGTGCAGACATCCCACCCTGCAAAAACTCATTTCAGGGAGGTAGCACCATCAATTTGCGGGAGACTCCCGGAACTTCCGGGAGAGGTGGGATGTCTGCAATAGAGTAGCTCCTTAGCAGCTGGCCAGCTAGTTTAAATAACGTTAGCTATGCTAATGAATGAATGACACCTGTTAAATTCACCTCAACATGTCTTTTACATTTACAATCTTAACCCACCACGGGCAATAGAAAAGTCACTGTTGCAAACAGTGCAGCGAGCAACACTGTCATTATTTTTGACCCCTATTAGGCAGGGGTACACTTTAGTGTAGTCTGGGGTGACGTACATTTTATATTTTCTTTTTTTGGAACACTCTGCCATGGCGTGCTCTCTCTCTCTCTCTCTCTCTCGCTCTCTCTCTCGTGCGCTCGCTCTCTCAAAAAAAATGATCAGGGAGCCACTGTCAATATGTGGGAGACTCCCGGAACTTCCGGGAGAGGTGGGATGTCTGTCAGTGTGTGTGTGTATGTTGCGCGTGTGTGTGTGTGTGTGTGTGTATCGGTATGTGAGGGGTCAGTGTGTGTGTGCATGTGTGGAGGAGGGGTCAGTGAGTGTATCTGTGTGTGCATGTGTGTGTCTGTGTGTATGGTGTGTGCATATGTGTGTGGAGGCGTCTATGTGTGTGGGCGGGTCTGTGTGTGTGTGTGTGTGTGTGTGTGTGTGTGTGTGTAGCAGTGTGTCTGCATGGGGGGCAGTGTGTGTGTGTGTGTGTGTGCGTCTGCGTGGGAGTGTATTGTGTGTCTGTGTGGGGGGAGCAGTGTGTCTGTGTGGAGAGTGTGTGTGTGTCTGCGTGGGGAGCAGTGTGTGTGCGCGCGTGTGTGTCTGTGTGGGAGGAGCAGTGTGTGTGTGTGGGGAGTGTGTGTGTGTCTGCATGGGGAGCAGTGTGTGTGCGCGCGTGTGTGTGTGTGGGGAGTGTGTGTGTGTCTGCATGGGGAGTGTGTGTGTGTGTGTGTGTGTGTTTGTGTTGTGGGGCAGTGCGTGTGTGTTTGTGTGGGGGGGGGCTCAATGAGCTGAGTTTATTTTAGATTTTGAGCACCTGCAGTTTTACTTTTAGTTTATAGGAACAATGACGTTGTTCTTGTCGAAACAGGAAATTTGAGGCGACTGGGTACTATCCCTCTATGTACCTCCAGAAATCAGGCTACACACTCAACTCTGGATTCAACGTGAACAAAGTGAAGAGCCCACCCCCCCGCAGGTGAGGCTGCCCCGCACGGAGTTAAACTGTTCCCCTCGCTCTGCTCTTCTCAGTCCATCAGAGAGGGAGTGGTCAGAGAAGAATGACTTTGAATGTTGTCAGTTCCTGTCTCTTCTGGAATATTTGTGGAACTGAAACGCAACACTTGTCAGCAATACTGAGTGCTGACAAAGCACAGCAAACTCTCAGAAAAGAGCCTATTGTTTACTGGCCTCAAAACTGTGCTTTGGTATTAAGTTCAGAACAGGAATTCATTCCCATCCTTGAGCATAAAAGCTAGAGTTGTAAGATTCAGTCTTTCATTAGATATTTCAGAGTTCTGAATGGCAATTTTTAAATGGTCCTGATTGTGACTCCAGTTAACATGGCTGAACGTAAGGTCACAGATTGAAGTGTTTATGGAAAAAACAGGATGTTCTGACCATCATTGCTCAAAATTAAGGTCAGACATTTGCTGACTTTCACATTGTTGTGACACACTGGTGACTGCTCCACGTCAGTGAGCACAGACTGAATGCACTGTAAAATACACACACACACACACACACACACACACACACACACACACACACACACACACACAACACACACTGACCCCACCCCGCCACACACACACACACACACACACACACACTGACCCCACCCCACCACACACACACACACACATACACACACACACACACACACACACACACACTGACCCCACCCCGCCACACACACACACACACACACACTGACCCCACCCCACCACACACACACACACACACTGACCCCACCCCGCCACACACACACACACACACACACTGACCCCACCCCGCCACACATACACACACAACACACACACACACACACTGACCCCACCCCGCCACACATACACACACACACACACACTGACCCCACCCCGCCACACACACACACAACACACACACACACACACACTGACCCCACCCCGCCACACACACACACAACACACACACACACTGACCCCACCCCGCCACACATACACACACAACACACACACACACACACACACACTGACCCCACCCCGCCACACACACACACAACACACACACACACTGACCCCACCCTGCCCCACACACACACACACACACACACTGACCTCACCCCGCCCCCCACACACACACACACACACACACACTGACCCCACCCCGCCCCACACACACACACACACTGACCTCACCCTGCCACACACACACACACTGACCCCACCTCGCCACACACACACACACACTGACCCCACCTCGCCACACATACACACACACACACACACACACACACACACACAAAACACACACACACTGACCCCACCCCGCCACACACACACACACACACACACATACTCACTGACCCACCCCTGCCACACAGACACACACACACACACACACTGCCCCCCCACACACACACTGAACCCACCCCTGCCACACATACACACACACACATTGACCCACCCCTGCCACACACACATACACACACACACACACATACTGCCCCCCCACACACACATACACACACATACACAGTGACCCACCCCTGCCACACAGACACACACACACACACACACACACACACACACATACTGCCCCCCTGCCCCCCCCACACACACAGTGACCCACCCCTGCCACACACACACACACACAGTGACCCACCCCTGCCACACAGACACACAGACACACACACACACACACACACACACAACACACACACACACACAACACACACACACACACACCACACACACACAGTGACCCACCCCTGCCACACAGACACACAGACACACACACACACACACACACACACACACACACAGACACACACACACACACACACACACAGTGACCCTCCCCTGCCACACACACACACACACACACACACTGAGAGCGGTGCTGTACTCTCCTGCTGATATAATGGTCCTTCTGATAAACTCATGTGAGTTTATGACTGTGTCAGGTCCCTCCGAACAGCTTCAGGTATACCCGTCCAATCTCACAGCCCCAGCATAGAAGGATCTCCCTTTAGAACAGAGACGAGTAGAGGGTGGGGAACCTGTGGCCTTCATTGCCACATATGGCTGTGGAGGCCGTGTCATTGAGTGTTTTTAAAGCAGAGGTTAATAGGTTATTGATTAGTAAAGGCATCAATGGTTATAGGAAGCAGGCAGAAGAATAGGGTTGAGAGGCAAAGTAAATCAGCGATAATAGAATGGCAGAGCAGACTTGATGGACTATATGGCCTAATTCTGCTCTCATGTCTTATGGACAAAAATCCTAGCCCTCCTGTTGCCTGGCAGCATGATGTAATGGTGGAGGGAGAAAGGTACTTGGACAAATGGGGCAAGCTTTGATGGTCAGCAGGGGCAAATTAGGCTGAAGGGCCTGCTTCTGTGCTGTATGACTCCCTCAGTAATTCACAGCATGTTTCCAGGTCAACCATACGTAATGCAAAGAGCATCCATGGGACAGAGCGGAAGCGGATAAGCCAGGAGACGTACAGGCGGAACAGCAGACGGCACCTCCAGCAGAGGGTCAACACAAGTGATGCAGCCAACAACAAGAACGTGTGGAAGCAGAAGGTGGATCCAAGGACAGAAAGGAAGCTTCAATTTGCAGGTACCAGCAGCTCCACAAATACCCGCCATTCTCAAGTTTTCACCACCCACAGGCAGTGTTGTAACCTGAGTGTGAGGAGGTCATCAGGCAGGGTCCTCTTGGTCAATGCCCCATCCCTCTTCCTGGGTCTGGGGCCAGAATAGGTTATTGCTTCAAACACTCTGATCCGAGTCAATTGGGAACGTTTCAGACACTCTCCTTCATTTGGGTAGCACACCCCAGGAACACCAGTTCAATGAGGGCCATTGGTTTAAAGTTTATAGGGCTGCTGTTTATAACCAATGAAGTCAGATATGGTATCAGCCTCTCACTTAAAAAAAAACTAAACATCCTTTCCGAAGCTGTGGAGCTCACACGGAGTGCTGGAGGAACTCAGAAGGTCAGGCAGCATGTATGGAGAGTCAACATTTCAGAGAGAGACCTTCATCTGGAAAGGAAAGGGAAAGAGGCCTAATAAGAAGTTGTGGGGGAGAGGAAGGAACACGAGCTGGCTGGTGGTAGGGGAAACCTGCTGAAGGAGAAGGTGGGGGCAGGGAGATGAAGTGAGAAGTTGGGTGATGGGTGGAAGACTTAAATGACCACAGTATTCCCTGCCCCTCTGCCTCAATCCCACACCAGCAGAAAGAACCTCTTCCACTGTACCCTAAGCAGACTGCCAAACTACAGGAGCTGGGCAAGAGCTTGAAGTGAAACGTACGGTTCTGGTTTGAGCAGAACACCAAAATTGTGGGGTGTTAACTCCAAGGAAAATGTACAGAGGAGAATCAGCTGGCAAAGGTCAGGCATGGAAGGATTTAGCAGTTTTATTCAAGAAGGTTAGGAAAAGTAGACAGGTTGTGCAGGATTCCCCTGTGGCATTTCACTTGAAAATCCAGGCGCTCCCTGAAGCAGTATGTGGACAGTCCAGAGAGGAGTTTGTACAAGATCTTGTCCTGCGGAATGAGCCTGGCATGGTGAGTGACTTTTCAGTGGGTCAACACTCGGGAAACAATGATCTCCATGCTTTGAGACTGTGCAAATAAGGGAACAATTCATATGCTGTGAATAAGTGAACCTTGAAGGTAAGTATTAAATTGGGGAATGTAAATAATGAGTGCATCAGACAGGACCTAGGGAGATTTAACTGCAGAGAATTGTTTTCATGTCTAACATGTGAAGGTTGTTCTTAAGACCGGCTGCACAGAACTGTGTACTGGTTTGTTCTAGTAAGAGAAAAGGAAGCGAATGGCAAGGCGCAGGAACCTTGAATGGTGAAAGGAGGAGTTACTTCTGTGAAGAAGAAGGCAGCATGTGTAAGGCTTAAGGAACGGGAATCACTTGAGGATCATAAAGGAGCAAGATGGGAACTCAAGAAGGGACTTAGGAAAACCAAGAGTACTCACTAAATTACCTTGGCAAATAGGATTAATGAGAATCCCAAGTCATTCAACACATACATTGAGCAAGGGGCTAACTGGTGTAGAAGCATTTAAGGATAAAAGAAAGGTCTTGTGTTTGGAGGCAGAGGATGTGGACAAAGTCCTAAACGAGTACTTTGTATCAGTATTTATTGAGGAGAAGGACAAGGATAGTGGGATCAGTGTGGAGTATGCTAAGATACAAGGACATTTGAAGACTGTGGACAAGGTAGTGTACTAATTCTTGGAAGAACATTAAGATGGCTAAGTCCCCAGGATCTAATAGAACATATCCCAGGTTATTGAAAAAGACAAGAAGTCTCATTAGAGACATAGAAATGTAGAAAACCTACAGCACAATACAGGCCCTTCAGCCCACAATGCTGTGCCGAACATGTACTTACTTTAGAGATTACCTAGGGTTACATATAGCCCTCTATTTTTCTAAGCTCCATGTACCTATTCAGGATTCTCTTAAAAGACCCTATCGTATCCGCCTCCATCACTTTCACCAGCAGCTCATTCCATGCACTCATCACTCTCTGTGTAAAAAAACTTACCCCTGACATCTCCTACTTCCAAGCACCTTAAAACTGTGCCTTCTCATGCTAGCCATTTCAGCCCTGGGAAAAAGCCTCTGAGTATCCACATGATCAATGTCTCTCATCATCTTATACACCTCTACCAGGTCCATCCTCCGCTGCTCCAAGCAGAAAAAGCAAGCTCACTCAACTTATTCTCATAAGGCATGCTCCCCCTTCCAGGCAACATCCATTGCTGGAGCTTTGATCAGACCTTTGTATCTTCTCTAGCCACAGGTGTGGTTCCAGGGGACTGTTAAGTAGCTTATATCTTCCTTTGTTCAGGAAGAGAAATAGAGATAATCCTGGAAAACATAGACTAGTGAGTCTCACATCAATAGTAGGAAAGCTACTGGAGAAAATTCTTAGTGATAAGAATTATACAAATTTGGAAAACTATGGCCAAATTAGAGATAGTCAGAATGGCTTTGTATGAGACAGCTCGTGTTTGACTAATCAGATTGAGATGTAGATGTAAGATCAAGATGTAATGATTGATCAAGGTAAAACAGTGGATGTTACATGCAAGGATTTTAATAAGGTTCCTCATGGGATGCATGGATCCATGGTGCCTTGGCTTAATGGACCCAAATTGGCTTGTCCACAGAATAGAAAGTAGTGGTGGATGAGTTGTATTCTGGATGGAGGTCCATGACTAGTGGTGTTCCAGAGGGATCAGTACTGGTCACTCAGCTGTTGGCTATATATGTATATAAGTGAGTAAAATGAAAATGTGGTAGGATGAGTGAGTAAATTTGCTGACAACACAAAGATTTGTGGCATTGTCCATTGCGTGGAGGATTGCCAAAGAATACAATGGGATATTGATCACTTGTAGATATGGACAGAGAAGTGGCAAATGAAGTTTAATTCTGGTAAGTGTGAGGTATTGCACTTTATGAGATCTAGTGAAAAGAGGCAGTACACATTTAGTGGCTGGAATCTGAACAGTGTTGATGGACAGATGTATCTTGGGGCTCAAGTCTCCAGATTGGGAAGTCCAAATCGAGATTGAGATCAGTTTGCTGATGCTGACTGCACAAGCTGGTATGGTGGTAAAGAAAGCATTCTTCCCTTTATTAGGAAAAACACAGTCAAATGGTCGAGAAGTTATATTGCAGTTTTATAACATAAAGCTAGAGTATTGCATTCAATTCTGATTTGCCCAGTACAAGAATGTGGATGTTCTGGAGAATGGGTTTTACCAGAATGCTGTCTCAGTTAGAGGGGATGCACTGTAAGGCAAGTCATAAAGAACAGCACAGCATGGAAATAGGCCCTTTGTCCAATCAATCCATGTTAACCAGGGCGCCCACCCCGTTGGCCCCAATTTCATGTGTTCAGCCCTTATCTCAGCCCTGCCAATCAAGGTACTTCTTAAATTGTATTATTGCACCAGCCTCAACCACTTCCTCTCACTCCATATAGTCACCACTGGCTCTCACTCCATAATCTCACCACATTCTGTCACCCCATTTTCTCACCACCTTGTCTCACTCCACAGTCACTACTTTCCCTCATTCCACATCATCATCGCTTTCTGTCTTTCCATATCGTCACCACTTCCTCTCATTCCATATCATCACCACTTTCTCTCACTCCACATTCTCTCCACATTCTCTCTCATCACATTCTCTCTCTCCACTTCCTCTCCCTCCACATTCTCTCCACATTCTCTCACTCCACATTCCCTCACTCCACATTCTCTCCACATTCTCTCACTTCACATTCTCTCACTCCACATTCCCTCACTCCACATTCCCTCCACATTCTCTCTCTCCACATTCTCACCACTTCCTCTCACTCCACATTCTTAACCTGGCCAACCTCTTGCTATAACTGAGGACCTTTAATCTTGGTAATATTCTGATAAATCTCTGCACTTTGTCCAGTTTAACTGTATTGTTCCAATACAAAGGGACCAGAACTGTACACAATGCTCAGAATGCAGCCTCACCAATGCTCAAATTAACCAATTTCCCCCCGGGATCAATAAAGTATGACTATGACTATGACAATGACTTACAAAACTGCAACATAAAGACCCAATGCCTATACTCAGTGCCCTGCTTGATGTAAGCCAATGTGCAAGACACCTTTTACATGATACTGTCTACCTGTGCCACCACTTTCAATGAACTATGCACTTGTACTCCTAAGTTCTTCTGTTTCACTGCATTCCCTCGTGCTCTACCCATAATATAAGTCCTATACAGGCTTAACTTTCCACTTATTTATATTGAAATCCATTTTTCCACACCTCAGCCCACTTCCCTAACTGGTCATGATTTTGCTGTAATCTATGATGACCTTCTTCACTATCAACAACACCTAGTAATTCAATAGATATATTTAATGTCAGAAAAATGCATACGATATCCATCCTGAAATTCTTTTTCTTCGCAAACACCCACAAAAACAGAGGAATGCCCCAAAGAATAAATGACAGTTAAATGTTAGAACCCCAAATGTGTCATCTGCAAACTTACTGATCAGGCCTTGTGCATTCGCATCCAAGTCATTTATATAGGTAATGATTACATGGGTCGTGGTACCAACCCCTGCAACACACCACCAGTCTGGCCTCCATTCTAACAAACAACCTTCCTACCTTGGAGCCAATTTTGGATCCACCAAAGTACAATGGCTCTTCCTGGATTCCTTGGGACCTAACCTTCCAGGCCAACCTACCATGCAGGACCTTGTTGGAGGCCTTGCTAAAATCCAATTGGACAAAATCCACTGTCCTACTCCACCTACCTTTGTGGTTGTTACTTCAAAAAGACTCTGAAAAGTTAATTGGGCACACCTTCCATGTACAATGCCGTGCTGACAGCTTCCAATCCGATTCTGTCTGTGCAAGTGTTGGTAGATCCTGTCCCTCAGAATTCCCTCCAGTAACATCCCCACCACTGATGTCAGGCTGATCAGCCTGTAGTTGCATGACTTGTATTTGCTCCCTATATCGAAACAGAAGTCGTTAACCACCTTACATTCTTTGGAAACTTCATTGTCTCTGAACATGGTTCTGTTACTTCTTTTCTAGCCTTCCACAAAGTCCAAGGGTGCACTTAGTTAACCCCTGGGGATTTTTCTACCTTAATATGTTGTAATACTACAAATATCACCTCTTTAGTAATAGTTCCTAGTACATCTTCACTGGTTTCCCTTATATCCTGTGTATACATGATTTTCGCTTCAATAAACTCAGAGGTGAGATCATGGTTAAAATTCCTACCTATCTCCCACAGCTCAAGATACAGCCAGCTTTGCTTATCTTTAAGAGACCTGCACATTCTCCCTAGCCACCCCATTACTTTTAATGGAGGGTGTATATTTAAAATGAGAGGAGTATGTTTAAAGGAGATAAGTGGAATAAGGATTGTACAGCTGGAATGTACTGCTGAGTCTTCTAGATAGGCACATGAATGTCTAGAGATTGGAGGGCTATGGATTTTGTGTAGGCAGAAGGGATTAGTTAAGTGTTCAATGGCTAGTTAATTAGGTCAGCACAACATCACCGGTTGAAAGGGCTGTTCCTGAGCTCTTCTGTTCTATGTTTTAAAACAGAGACACCTAAAACTAGACTATAGACTTAAGTTGAGGAGTAAGGCTTTAAGAGGGTTAACAAGGAAGAACGTCTTTCACCCAGAGGTTGTTTATGTTCTGGAATGCACTGCTTGAGAAGGTGGCAGAAGCAGAGGCAGATACATTTCAAAAGTATCTGAACAATCAAATACTTGGCCCTGCATGTACTGGGTTCTGATCAATGGGATTTGTGGAGACACGTGCTTTGCTATTGATGGTGTCTTTTGTGCTGCATGGTATTGGTTGTTTCAATGTGTGTGTGTGTGTATGTGTACATGTATACTGGGCTATTCAAGCATATGGTATCCGTACATGTTGTGGGTATGTGTGTCAGTGTGAAGTCTCTGCTCTTCTCCTTCCGTGGTCCTGTGTTGCTCGTTTAGGGCTGTGTCCTGACTGTAAGCGTTGTCTGTGTGGGAAGTTTGGATATGTGCCAGTCCAGCTGAGTGACCATCAGTTACTTTTTTTTTCTCTCTCTCAGATGCCATCAGTGAGGAGGAAGGAAGTCAAAAGATGTCCCCAGAAATTCCTCCCCGGCCCACTCTCAGTGAGATCATGGCACACTGCTCTGAGAGAACCAAGAGCAAAATAAAATGAGTGTGAGCCTTTGCAGGAAACCATTGGCAGCAGGTATGGCCATGTGGCTTGTGATCCAATTGTCGTCGTGTGGGTGTGAATCCAGCTGTGGGCTTGTTGATTAGATTAGATTCAACTTTATTGTCATTGTGCCGAGTACAGATACAAAGCCAATGAAATGCAGTTAGCATCTGACCAGAAATGCAAAGAATAGTGTCATTTACAAAATAACTGCGAATAAAAAAAGTGCTACAGCACACAAATATAAAAGTACTGAGACAGTACAATACGGATGCAATACTGCTTAGCGCTGTGATGTGAGGTTCAGCAGTGTCACAGCCTCAGGGAAGAAGCTCTTCCTGTGCCTGCTGGTCTGGGAGCAGAGGCTCCTGTAGCGCATACCGGATGGGAGGAAAGTGAAAAGTCCATGGTTAGGGTGAGATACATCCCTGATGATGCTTTTCGCCCTGCCTAGGCAGCGTGGCTCTTGCTGTGCTTAAGATTCATGTTCAGTATCCAGCTGTGGCAGATAGCCGTGTTTGAAGTCCAGCTCTGGAGGGAGGCTGTTCTAATGGGGTTCCACCTTGCTTGAGTGATTTTGGATTTTGGAATTCACTGTGTGCAAATTTGATGAACCAAGTGGCCTCACGCTAACCTGAACCCAGGCTCATTGTTCAAGGAGCTAACTATTTCTTCTTCTCCTGTCCCTCCCACTGTTGCCTGCAACATTCAACAGGTCAGGCACTGGCTGTGGAGAGAAATTTGAAATCTAATGATAAAGCCTAAAACTTTAATCTTTGTTTCTCTCTGCACAGATACTGCCTGACTGGAGTCCTTTCTGTATTTTTTGCTTTTATTTCCAGCATCTGCAGTTTAGCTCTGAATTCATCTGAGGAAGTTCCAGGTCCCAGACTGCACCATGCACTGAAGTTGACTGTACATGCCCCTGTGTTTGTATTGGACACCAGCTTGTATCTTTCTGCAGCAACTAACCTGCGCCAAGCTTGTCTTAGGAGTTGCTGAGACAATGGGTCAGGGAAGACAAGCAGGAACAAATCCTCTGCAAGAATTTACACATGTGTTAAAACAATAAAAGACAATCTTATTTCCTTCATCTGGTTTGTGTTTTTCCTACTGTGATCTTCATCCTAAGATTACAATGTCCCTAATTTGTCAGATTAGAACAGAAGCATACCCTGTATGTTGATATTTATTTGTAAATTGAAAAGCAATTTGCCCTTAAACCTTATGGTTACAAATTGGCATATAGGAGGGAGACAGAATATCTGGTTCAGAGGTGCCACAGCAACTTCCCACACAATGACAGTAAAATCAAAGAGCTGATTGTTGATTACAGGAGGAAGAAGCTGGAGGTCCATGAGTGAATCCTCATTAGGGGATTGGAGCTGGAGAGGGTCAGTAACTTTTAATTCATTGGCATTACCATATCAGAGGATCTGTCCTGGGACCAGCAGGTAAACACCAGCACAGAGAAGGCATGACAGCTCCTCTACTTTCTTAGATGTTTACATAGATTCACCATATAATCCAAAACTTTGACAAACTTCAATAGATACTCAGTGGAGAGCATCCTGACTGTTTGCATCATGGCATGATGTGGAAACATCAATGTCCAGGAATGGAAAAGTCCTCAGAAAGTGCTGGATGTAGTCCAGGTAAAGCCCTCTCCGTCATTGGGCAGATTTACAAGGAGCTCTGTCACAAGAAATCAACGTGCGTCATCAGGAACCACATTATCCAGTCCATGTGCTTTCTTGTGACTGCCATCTAGTAAAAGATACAGGAGCCTTAGGTCCCACACCACTGAGTTCAGGAGCAGTTATTACCCTAAAACCACCAGGCTCCTGTATCAGTGTGGATAACTTGACTCACTCGACACAACTGATTGACTCACTTTCAAGGACTTTGCAACTGTCATTCTCAGTATTATTTATTTACTTCATTTTATTTGCGTAATTTGTTTTCTTTGGCACATTAGACACGACATTTGTTATGTACAGATTTTCATCAATTCTTTTTTTCCTGTAAATGCCTGCAAGCAAATGAATCTCAGAGTAGTATAAGGTGACATATATATAATTTGATAATAAAGTTACTTTGACTTTGTCCTGTACCAGGTTCAATGCTGACTCCGTGTAGCTGCAGAGATTAACCACAGCCAGCCCGTACTGAAGAGCAAGACGCTTCATGATTGTAGACTTGTGCATATGGGAAGCTCTGTAGCTGTCGTGTGCCCTCTTCGAGCCTCGATTTACTTTCAAAGCATCATCCTGTTATGACAGATAGCTACATTGATAATTACAAAAATGATTTTTGTGGGTAGAACTGATCTCTGGTTTGTGGGAGTTACTGATCAGTGTCATACACCAGGGGACTAGAAGGTAAGTGCGGCCTGGGTGGAAGCCCAGGCAAGGCAGAAGAAAGGCAGGCACCTTGCACGTTGTTTATGAATATTTGTTACAAAAAATTGGCTCTGTTGACTCTAAAATTGAAAGGAATGGCCTGAACAAGCTCTGATCTTGACTCCCACTGAACTCCTCAGAGAAAGCTGTTACTGGCATGGTGATAGGAAGCAGAATGCTCTGGGGCATCAAACTGACTAGGGCTCTGTGACCAGGAGTGTAGTGCTGGAGCCTCTATTGTTTGTCATATATATAAATGACTTGGATGAGAATGTAGGTGGTCAGAGTAGTGAGTTTGTAGGTGATATGAAAATTGAAGTCATAGATGATGAATAAATTTGTGATCAGCTGGAAAGTTGGATAGAGCACTTGAAGGTAGAATTAATTTTAAATGAGTGTGAGATGATACACTTTGGTAAATCACATTCTGACAGGGTATACAGAGTAAATGACAGGGACGTTAGCAGCAGAAATACATAAAGACCTTGATGTGCAAGTCCATAACCGTCTGAAAGTGGTGTCCCACCTGGATAAGGTAATGTTTGCCAAATCATGCCAAATCAAAGAGTATTATAGCGGGGTCATCATGTTGCATAATGTTACATATGATAAAATATAGTATGCCAAAGTCAGCATGGTTTTCTAAAGGGGAAATCTTGCCTGCCAAATAGACCATAAGAGATAGAAGCAGAATTAGGCCATTCAGCCCATTGAGTCTGCTCTGCCATTCCATCATGGCTGATCCTGGATCCCACTCAACCCCATACACCTGCCTTCTCGCCATATCCTTTGACGCCTTGATCGATCACGAAGCTATTAACTTCTGCCTTAAATACACCCATGGACTTGGCCTCTACCGCAGTCTGTGGAAGAATGTTCTACAGATTCACTACTCTCTGGCTAAATAAATTCCTCCTTACCACTGTTGTAAAAGGTCACCCCTCAATTTTGAGGCTGTGCCCTCTAGTTCTGGATACCCCCAGTATTGGAAACATACTGTCAACATCCACACTATCTAGTCCTTTTAACTTCCGGTAGGTTTCAATGAGATCTCCATGCACTCTTTTGAATTCCAGTGAGTACAGGCCCAAAGCTGCCAAATGCTCCTCATATGTTCATCCCCAGAATCATACTCAGGAACCTCCTCTGACTCTCTCCAATGACAACACATCCTTTCTGAGATATGCAGCCCAAAACTGTTAACAATACTCCAAGTGCAGCCTGACAAATATCTTATAAAGCCTCAGCGTTATCTCATTGCTTTTATATTCTATTCCCATTGAAATAAATGCCAACATTGAATTTACCTTCTTTACCACAGACTCAACTTGTAAATTAGCCTCTGGAAGTCTTAGAAACATGGAAACATAGAAAACCTATAGCACAATACAGGCCCTTCGGCCAACAAAGCTGTGTCGAACATGTCCCTACCTTAGAGCTACCTAAGCTTTACCCATACATGTAGCCATCCAGGAGTCTCTTAAAAGACCCTATCGTTTCCGCCTCCACTGCCGCCGCTGGCAGCCCATTCCACGCACTCACCAGTCTCTGCGTAAAAAATTTACCCCTGACATCTCCTCTGATCTACTTCCAAGCACCTTAAAACTATACCCTCTCGTGCTAGCCATTTCAGCCCTGGGGAAAAGCCTATGACTATCCACATGATCAATGCCTCTCATTATCTTGTACACCTCTATCAGGTCACCTCTCATCCTCCGTCACTTCAAGGAGAAAAGGCTGAGTTCACTCAACCTATTCTCACAAGGCATGCTCCCCAATCCAGGCAACATCCTTGTAAGTCTCCTCTGCACCCTTTCTATGGTTTCCACGTCCTTCCTGTAGTGAGGCGACCAGAAATGAGCAGAGTACTCCAAGTGGGGTCTGACCAGGGTCCTATATAGCTGCAACATTACCTCTCAGCTCTTAAACACAATCTCACGATTGATGAAGGCCAATACACCGTATGCCTTCTTAATCACAGAGTCAACCTGCACAGCAGCTTTGAGTGTCCTATGGACTCGGACCCCAAGATCCCTCTGATCTTCCACACTGCCAAGAGTCTTACCATTAATGCTATATTCTGCCATCATATTTGACCTACCAAAATGAACTAGCTCACACTTATCTGGATTGAACTCCATTTGCCACTTCTCAGCCCAGTTTTGCATCCTTTCAATGTCCCACTGTAACCTCTAATGGCCCTCCACACCATCCACAACACCCCCAGCAAATCTACTATCATCAGCAAATTTACTAACCCATATCTCCACTTCCTCATCCAGGTCATTTATAAAAATCACAATGAGTAGGGGCCCCAGAACAGATCCTTGAGGCACACTACTGGTCCCTGACCTCCATGCAGAATATGACCTGTCTACAACCACTCTTTTCCTTCTGTGGGCAAGCCAGTTCTGGATCCACAAAGTAATGTCCCCTTGGATCCCATGCCTCCTTACTTTCTCAATAAGCCTGGCATGGTACTTTATCAAATGCCTTGCTAAATTGTATATACATGACATCTACTGCTCTACCTTCATCAATGTGTTTAGTCACATCCTCAAAAAATTCATTCAGGCTCGTAAGGCACGACCTGCCTTTGACAAAGCCATGCTGACTATTCCTAATCATACTATGCCTCTCCAAATGTTCATAAATCCTGCCTCTCAGGATCTTCTCCATCAACTTAGCAACCACTGAAGTAAGACTCACTGGTCTATAATTTCCTGGGCTATCTCTACTCCCTTTCTTGAATAAGGGAAAAACATCCGCAACCCTCCAATCCTCCGGAACCTCTCCCGTTCTCATTGATGATGCAAAGATCATTGCCAGAGGTTCAGGAATCTCCTCCCTCGCTTCCTACAGTAGCCTAGGGCAGGAGTCCCCAACCTTTTTGCACCGCGGACAGGTTTAATATTGACAATATTCTTGCGGACTGGCCAACTGGGGGGTGGGAGGGTGTTAATCACGACTGTAAGTCGCTTATCAGTTGCTAATACACTCAATTTCATTTCTAAAGGGGTTTATCTAATGAATTTAATATTAAACACACAGCACATATTTTCCTCACAAGAATGTAGTGATAAGTCAATTATAACAGTGGTCCAAACCTCCGGGCCGTGGACCAATACATTGCCGCGAAGAATGCCGCGGTACAGCGGTAGCCAGAACACACCCAGCACATCTTTAAGAAAAAAGCTGAAGCAAACAAGCCAATTGATTAGGTGCTGCCCGGCACGTAAATGTCGGCCCAGATCAGAGGCAACGCAATTGGCAATCTTGGCTTCCCTTCTGCTGTCATCAATGATGCCCTCACCCGCATCTCCTCCATTTCCTGCACTTCGGCCCTCACCCCATCCTCTTGCCACTACAATAGGGACAGAGTTCCCCTTGTCCTCACCTATCACCTCACCAGCCTCCGGATCCAACACATTATCCTCCGCAACTTCCACCACCTTTAACAGGACCCCACCACTAAGCACATCTTTCCCTCTCCACCCCTCTACGCTTTCCGCAGGGATCAGTCCCTCCGCGACTCCCTGGTCCACACATCCTTCCTCACGGATCTTCCACCCGGCACTTATCCCTGTAAGCGTAAGTGCTACACCTGTCCCTACACCTCCCCTCTTGCCACCATTCAGGGCCCCAAACAGTCCTTCCAGGTGAGGCAATACTTCACTTGTGAGTCTGTTGGGGTCATCTATTGCATCCGGTGCTCCTGTTGCGGCCTCCTGTACATCGGTGAAACCCGACGCAGATTGGGGTCCGCTTCGTCGAGCACCTCCGCTCCATCTGCCACAACAGATAGGATATCCCGGTTGCCACTCACTTCAACTCTACTTCACATTCCCATTTGGATATGTCCATACATGGCCTCCTCTACTGCCATGATGAGGCTAAACTCAGGTTGGAGGAGCAAAACCTCATATACCGTCTAGATAGTCTCCAGCCCCTTGGTATGAACATAGAATTCTCCAACTTCCGGTAATTCCCTCCCCCTCCCTTCCCCTATCCTTATTTCACTCTGCCCCCTCCCCCAGCTGCCTATCACCTCCCTCATGGTTCCGCCTCCTTCTACTACCCATTGTGTTTCCCCTATTCCTTCTTCACCTTTCCTGCCTATCACCTCCCTGCTTCCCCTCCCCCACCCTTTATCTTTCCCCTGGAACCTACCAGCCTTCTCCTTCCCTCCCTCCCCCCACCTTCTTTATAGGGTCTCTGCCTCTTCCCTCTACAGTCCTGACAAAGGGTTCCTGCCCGAAACGTTGACTGATCGTTTCCACGGATGCTGCCCGACCTGCTGAGTTCTTCCAGCGTGTTGTGAGTGTAACATTTTAAGTAACGTTCAGATATTAAACACACAACACATATTTTCCTTGTATGAACATATAAAATCATTGCAACACATCAATATCGCTGAATCAGTGGGAGCCCTGGGCTTGTTTCCCTGCAACAAGACGGTCCCATCGAGGGGTGATGGGTGACAGCGATTCTCGAAGGGCGTTCCTTATGTCCAGTCTATTTCGCAATTTAGTTTTCATTGCATTCATTGCGGATGTCAAGTGACTGGCAACAATGAATATAGAAATGAGTCAGGTTTTATAAGCAAATACACATTTATTAAACTCTGCTCAAATTTAGTAAAAAAAAACAAACCAAAACCTTAACCGGACGTAAACTGCTATGTGGCCATTTAACAAACCACCAGTCAGTACTAGTTCTTAAAGTGGTAAATGCAAAAACAGTCTTAAAGTGGTAAATTCAAACACAGTTCTTAGAATGGTAAATTTGAAAGTCCAAGAGATTTATACAGTCAATTAGGAGAGACTTTGCTGAAGTAAAGAATTCCTCGAAGACTCGACATTACTGCCGATCCCAGCCGGAACCTGCCTTGTCCGCAGGACTCATGATGACAGAAATAAAACGGTTTAAAGGCACTGACCTTTTTCCTCCATAGACTAGATACTGCACAACCTTTTCTGCTGCTTTTAGCAGAGATTATCTCATGCAGATCAATCTTACTTGAACGAATTCAGTGGTGGTTGATTCGCTCCAAAACCGTCGAATGACTCCTTCAGGTTCCCGTCTTCACTCTTCAATATTACTGAAAAGGTACATCAACAAATCTGGCAGCTATTGGTGAAACTGCCAGCCCAACACTTCTGTACCTTACAATAGAAAGTAAAACTCCGTTTTAAATCAAAACTGCGTCATGAGATTAATAAGCAGCATAGCGGAGTATTTAACTGACGATCTAACTGAAAACTAATTGCGTCACCAGGGGTCTACACTTATATATCTGGTGAGAACAGGTCATCACGTGACCTCACATCGGTGGGAAAATTACATCATGTGACCTCCGCAAGACCATTACATCATCCTCATGAGACAATCACAAGATATCCATAAAGTATGTATTACAGAAAATTCTGCTTTGCAGTGATATGATGTTGGAAATGGAAGCAACGTTTTCAATGCTTTCGTGGCTATCTCAGGATATTCAGCCTTAACTTTGATCCAGAATGCTGGCAGAGATGTTATGTCAAACATACTTTTCAGCCCGCCGTCATTTGCAAGCTTGAGGAGTTGATCTTTTTCCTGCACTGACATGGAAGGTTCACCGGAAACATTCACAAATGGGTCACGGACCTATTCCTTTGCACGTCTTGGGTCACTGATGACCTCACGTGCGTAATGACCTTGCGTGCGTTAAAGTTCAACAGTGGGCGTGACAGGGAAAGAGGAAAAGTGCAGCTGACTCATATCATTTCATATCGCCAAATCATATTGTTTCCTCATGGCTTGCGGCCCGCGGCCCGGTAGCACATGCTTTGCGGCCCGGTACCGGTCCATGGCCCAATGGTTGGGGACCACTGGCCTAGGGTACATCCCGTCTGGTTCCGGTGACTTATCCAACTTGATGCTTTCCAAAAGCTCCAGCACATCCTCTACCTTAATATGCTCAAGCTTTTCAGTCCGCTGCAAGTCATCCCTACAATCGCCTAGATCCTTTTCCGTAGTGAATACTGAAGCAAAGTATTCATTAAGTACCTCTGCCATCTCCTCTGGTTCCATACACACTTTTCCACCGTCACACTTGATTGGTCCTATTCTCTCATATCTTACCCTCTTGCTCTTCACATACTTTTAGAATGCCTTGGGGTTTTCCTTAATCCTGTCCGCCAAGGTCTTCTCACGGCCGCTTCTGGCTCTCTTAATTTCATTCTTAACCTCCTTCCTGCTAGCCTTATAATCTTCTAGATTCCTATTGTTACCTAGGTTTTTGAACATTTTGTAACTTCTTCTTTTCGTCTTGACTAGATTTACAACAGCCTTTGTACACCATGGTTCCTGTACCCTACCATCCTTTCCCTGTCTCATTGGAACGTACCTGTGCAGAACTCCACACAGATATCCCCTGAACATTTGCCACATTTCTTCCGTATATTTCCTTGTTTCCAATGTATGCTTCCAAGTTCCTGCCTGATAGCCTCACATTTCCCCTTACTCCAGTTAACTGTTTCCCTAACATGTCTGTTCCTATCCCTCTCCAATGCTATGGTAAAGGAGATAGAATTGTGATCACTATCTCCAAAATGCTTTCCCACTGAGAGACCTGACACCTGACCAAGTTCCCAATACCAGACCACGTACAGCCTCTCCTCTTGTAGACTTATCTACATATTGTGTCAAGAAACCTTCCTGAACACACCTAACAAACTCTACCCCATCTAAACCCCTCACTCTAGGGAGATGCCAATCAATATTTGGGAAATTAAAATCTCCCACCACACCAACCCTGTTATTATTACTCCTTTCCAGAATCTGTCTCCCTAACTGCTCCTCTATGTCCCTGTTACTATTGGGTGGTCTGTAAAGAACACTCAGTAGAGTTATTGACCCCTTTCTGTTCCTAACTTCCACCCATAGAGTCTCCGTAGATAACCCCACTATGACTTCCTCCTTTTCTGCAGCCGTGACACCATCTCTGATCAACAGTGCCATGCCCCCAACTCTTTTGCCTCCCTCCCTATCCTTTCTAAAACATCTAAAGCCTGACACTTGAAGTAGCCATTCCTGCCCCTGAGCCATCCAAGTCTCTGTCATGACCACAACATCATAACTTCAAGTGCTGATCCACGCACTAAGCTCATCCGCTTTATTCATAACACTCCTCACATTAAAATAGACACATCTCAAACCATTGGTCTGAACGTGTCCCTTCTCTATCACCTGCCTATCCTCCCTCTCGCACTTTCTCCAAGCTTTCTCTATTTGTGAGCCAACCTCCCTTTCCTCCGTCTGATCAGGTTGGTTTCCAACCCCCAGCAATTCTAGTTTAAACTCTCCCCAATAGCCTTAGCAAACCTCCCCGCCAGGATATTGGTCCACCTGGGATTCAAGTGCAACCTGTCCTTTTTGTACAGGTCATACCTGCCCCAAAAGAGGTCCCAATGATCCAGAAATCTGAATCTCTGCCCCCTGCTCCAATCCCTCAGCCACACATTTATCCTCCACCTCATTCTATTCGTATACTCACTGTCACGTGGCACAGGCAGTAATCCCAAGATTACTACCTTTGAGATCCTGCTTCTCAACTTCCCTGTAGTCTGTTTTCAGGACCTCCTCCCTTTTCCTACCTATGTCATTGGTACCAATATGTACCACGACCTCTGGCTGTTCTAACATTGAAACATGGAAAACCTACAGCACAATACAAGCCCTTCGGCCCACAAAGCTGTGCCAAACATGTCCTTACTCTAGAAATCACCTAGGGTTACCCACAGCCCTCTATTTTTCTGAGCTCCATGTACCTATCCAGGAGTCTTAAAAGACCCTATCATATCCGCCTCCAGCACCTTCACCGACAGCCCATTCCATGCACTCACCACTCTCTGCGTAAAAAACTTACCCCTGCCATCTCCTCTGTAATTACTTCCAAGCACATGAACACCATGCTAATGTCCATTATGAGGACTCCTAAGTCCCTCTGCACCTCTGATATCTGAACCTTCTCCCCATTTAGATGATAGTCTGCACAATTGTTCCTTTTACCAAAATGCATTATCATACATTTCCCAACACTGTATTCCATCTGACACATTTTTGCCCTTTCTTCCAATTTGTGTAAGTCCTGTTGCAATTGCATTGCTTCCACAGCACTGCCTATCTTCGTATCTCCGCAAACATTGCCACAAAGCCATCAATTCCAGTATTCAAATTATTGTCAATCAATTTTAAAAGTAGTGGTCCCAATACTGACCCTGAGGAACACCACTAGTCACTGGCAGCCAACCAGAAAAGGTCCCTTTTATTCCCACTTGCTACCTCCTGCCTGTCAGCCATTCCTCTATCCATGCCACACATGCCTTCTGAAAATCCAAGCAAATGACACCTACTGCCTCTCCTTTGTCCACCCTGCTTGTTACTTCCTCAAAGAACTCTGACAGATATGTCAGGCAAGATTTCCCTTTGCAGAAATCATGCTGAGTTTGACGTTTTTATCATTAGTCTCCAAGTACTTCAAAACCTCAAATTTAATAATAGACTCCAACACTTCCCACTGACGAACTGGCCTGTAGTTTCCTTTGTTCGGCTAACTGGCCTTTAATTTCCTTTGTTTTGCCTTCCTCCCTTCTTAAAGAGTGGAATCTTCCAGTCCTCCAGGACCATGCCAGAATCAAGTGACTCTTGAAAGATCATGATCAATGCAACCTCTCTCAGGAGTCTGGGATGTAGTCCATGCAGTCCAGGTGACTTATTCACCTTAAGACCTTTGAGTTTACCTACCACTCACTGTTGCTCCCTGACACTCACAGTCAACTGGCAAAGTATCAATTAAGTTCATCTGTCATTTCTTTGTTCCCCCATTACTGCCTCACCAGCATCATTTCCCAGTGGTCCAATATCAACTCTCACCTCCCTTTTACTCTTTGTGTAACTGAAAACACATTTAGTATCCTGCTTTATATTATCTGCTAGTCTGCCCTCATATTTCATCTTTTTCCTTCTGTTATGAGGTCGGCAACAATGAATATAGAATTGAGTCATGGTCACTGCTGCTTCCCCCAGGTTGGTTGTCCCCCCTAACAGTACTCAAAATGGAGTACTTATTGTTGAGCAGGATGGCCAAGGGTGCTCTCTACTCTCTGACACTTGTTACATGCTCAAGGAGATCTGTGTTTTTTTTTTGTGTGAATGATGTAATGGTCTTTTGGAGGTCACCTGGTGTGATTTTCCCGCCAATGTGAGGTCACGTGATGACATGTGACCCATGACTATATAAAGGTCGACCCAGGTGACGCAAGGGATTTTTGAGTTTGTAGATTTCCAGGTAGAACGTGCTGTATCTCTGTTTCTGTTGCGTGTTTGTTTTTGTGACGCAGTTTGTTTTAAAACGGAGTGTGTGTTCTGTTGCACAATACCATATTATTGAACTGGATATTTTTGCTAGATGTGTTGATTTACCCAATTCCAACATTAGAAGGGAGAGTGAAGAATTTATCGAAGAGCAGGATCGAAGGATCGAGAGGAGTTGGCATCATTTGGCAGTTTAGTAAAGGATCGACCTTATTGAGTCTTCATTGGAGTAGCAACCTGCATCGAAGATAACTCTTGCCAAAAAGAGCAAGGAGTTCATACAAAAAGGTGCTCTCTCTCTAAAGGAATTTAAGGTCAGTCGATTTAAACTATTTATTTTCAGCATTGTGAATCCTGTGGACAGAACCAGCAGTAAAGTTGCGTCTGTGAAGAAATCCTTCTCCAGAGAAGTCTCTCCCAATTGAACGTGTAAATCTGTTGGACTTTCGAAGTTATCGCTTTAAGAACTATATCTGACTGTATCGCTTTAAGAACTGTTTTCGCATTTAACACTTTAAGAACCAGAGCCTAGTGGCGAGTTGGTGAACGGCTGCATACCAGTCAACTTCCAGTTAAAGTTTTCATTTGTTTTTTTCCTTATCATTTATCCGTGATTAATAAATGTTTGGTTAATTTTTATATAACCTGTCCCGATTGATATTCATTGTTGTCGATTACGTAACACACTTCCCCTTCCCTTTCCTGGCAGTCACCCATTTATCGGTCTCCCGTAGCTTCTAACAGTAAAGGGTTGGAGCTGGAACTAGTTGAACTCACAATCACTTGGGAGGCTGAGGAATGATACTTAGGACATATAAAGGTAGTTATTACACCCAAGGTGCAGGACGCAGTTGATAGTCAGGAAGGGGAAAGGGATTAAACAACCAGGGGTTAAACAAACAAAGAGTGCAGAAGGGACTTTCCAAGATGTTGCCTGGAATGGAGGGCTGAATTAATAATGAGAAAATGGATAGGCTGTTTTTTATTCTCACTGAAGTGAAGGAAACTCAGGGGTGACCTTACAATATTTATATTATAAAGTTGGAGAGTTTAGAACCAGTGGGCATAGTTTTAAAGTGTGAGGGAACAAGTTTAGAGATATGAGGGTTATATTTCATGCAATTGATAAAAATAGTTGTAGACGAATGTGTCTTCACAAAATCATTCAGAGTCTTCCCTAACCAGAAACCATGAGATGCACAACCTGCTGAGGGCTAGTTCAGAGGCAATCAACACTGGTGACCAAGAAAGTTACAAGAGGTCCATGTACGATCTCACAGGCAAAGTGACAATTCCTGACTAAACTTGAATCAACGAAGGATGCTCGGCAGTTGTGGCAGGGCTCGAATGCTATCACCTCTTACAAAGTAAAATCACATGACATCGGTGACAACAGAGCTTCACTTCCAAATGAGCACAATGCTCTCAATGCTTGCTTTCACTGTCAAACATGGCGGGACCATCACAAACACCCAGTGCCCCCAGTGATGCTGTGATTTCATTCTCTGAGGCTGATGTGCAAGCAGCCTTCAGAAAGGTGAATCCAGGAAAAGCACCCAAGTACTAAATACCTGAGCTGATCAACTGGTTGGAGTGTTCACTGAGATCTCTCACCTCTTGCTTCAACAGCCTGAGGTACTCCCCTGCTTCAAACAGATTTCATTTATATCCTAAGAAGAACTTGGTAACCTACCTGAATGACTATTTCCTGTAGCACTTACATCCACAGTACTGAAGTGTTTGAGAGATTGTTGATAACTACTCCTGCTTGAGAAGCAACTTCAATCCATTCCAATTTGCCGACCGGCACAACAGGTCCACAGCAGATGCCATCTCACTGGCTCTTCAGTCAACCCTGGAACATCTGGACAGCAAAGGTGTATACATCAGGATGCTCTTTATTGACTACAGCTCGGCATTCAATATCATCATCTCTTAAGACCTTAAGACCATAAGATATAGAAGCAGAATTTGGCCATTTGGCTCATCGTTTCCTCTGCCATTTCATCATGATTGATCCAATTTTCCCCTCAGTGCCAATCTCCTGCCTTCTCTCCATTTCCCTTCATGCACTAACCAATCAAGATGCTATCAATGTCTGCCTTAAATATAAATAAAGATCTGGCCTCCACAGATGTCTGTGGCAAAGAATTCTACAGACTCAACACTTTCTGGTTGAAGAAATTCCTCCTCATCTCCATTCTAAAAGCATGCCCCTCTATTCTGATACTGTGTCCCCTGGTGTTAAACTTTACCACCATAGGAAACACCCTCTCCACATCCACTCTATCATGGCCTTTCACCATTCGATAGGTTTCGATGAGGTCACCCCTCATTCTTCTGAATTCCTGCAAGTACAGGCCCAGAGTCATCAAACACTCTTCATATGACAAGCCATTTAATCCTGGAATCATTTTCGTGAACCTCTTTTGAACCCTCCAGTTTCAGCACATCCTTTCAAAGATAAGGGGCCCACAGCTGCTCACAATACTCCAAGTGAGGCCTCACCAGTGCTTTATAAAGTCTCAACTTTACATCCTCGCTTTTATATTCTAGTCCTCTTGAAATGAATGTTAACATTGCATTTGCCTTCCTTACCGCAGAATCAACCTGCAACTTTTCCTTTAGGGAATCCTGCACATAGACTCCAATCTCCCTTTGCACCTCAGCTTTTTGTATTTTCAATCCATTTAGAAAACAGTCAACCCTTTCATTTTTACTAAAGTGCATGACCATATGCTTCCTGACATTGCATCTCATCTGCCTTTCTTTGCCCACTCTCCTCATCTGTGTAAGTCTTTCTGTAGCCTCTCTACTTTCTCAAGAATACCTGCTTCTCCACCTGTCTTCATAACATCTACAAACTTTGCAACAAAGCCATCAATTCCATTATTGTAAAGAGAAGCAGTCCCAACACAGACTAATGAGGAACACCACTAGTCACTGGCAGTCAGCCGGAGAAGGTTCCCACTTTATTCCCACTCTTTGCCTCCTACCAATCAGTCAATGCTTTAACCATGCTAGTATCTTTCCCGTGTACCATGGGCTCTTAACTTGTTAGGCCGTCCCCACATTAAGCACATCTACATGAAGCATTGTCCCAGGAAAGCAGCATCCATCATCAGTGACCCATACCACCCAGGGCATGCTCCCTTCTCACTGCTGCCATCAGGAAGAAGGTACAGGAGCCTCAAGACTCACAACACCAGGTTCAGGAACAGTTATTACCCCTCAGCCATCAGGCTCTTGAACTAAAGGAGATAGCTTCATTCAACTTTACTTGTCCCATCACTGAACTGATCCCACAACTTATGGATTTCCTTTCTCGGACTCTTCATCTCATGTTCTCATTATTGATTGCTTATTTATTTATTATTATAATTTCTTTCTTTTTGTATTTGCATAGGTTGTTGTGTTTTGCATACTGGTTGAACGCCAAAGTTGATGTGGTCTTTCATTGGTTCTATTAAGGTTATTATTCCATTCTTGATTTATTGAATACGTTTGCAAGAAAATGAATCTCTGGGTTGTATATGGTGACGTATGTTACTTCGATAATCAATTTTCTTTGAGCTTTGAACTTTGATCTTTGAATTTATGCTCCAATTCAGTGGATGTGGGTGAGGTACTGAACGAGTACTTTGAGTCAGCATTCACCAAGGGTGTGTGGGCACGTGGCCAAGTGGTTAAGGCATTGGACTAGCGACCTGAAGGTCGTGAGTTCGAGCCCCAGCTGAGGCAACAAGTGTTGTGTCCTTGAGCAAGGCACATAACCACATATTGCGACGACACCTGTGCCAAGCTGTATAGGTCCTAATGCCCTTCGCTTGGACAACATTGGTGTCATGGAGAGGGGAGACTTGCAGCATGGGCAACTGCTGGTCTTCCATACAACCTTGCCCCCTGCACCCTGGAGAGTGAAGACTTTCTAGGCGCAGATCAATGGTCTTGCAAGACTAACGGATGCCTTTACTTCACCAAGGAGAAGTACATGGAAGGGCGGTGAGAGCATTCTGGGCATGAGGGACAATCTCCTCATCCATATGGTGGTATGTATATGGAATGAACTACCAGATCAAGTGGCTGAGGTAAATATATTAGCAACTTTTAAAGGTTGTTTGGACAGGTACATAGATAGGAAAGTTTTCGTGGGATAATGGGGCAGGCGCAGTCCATTGGGACATGGTTGTATGGGGCATCTTAGTCAGCACGGACCATTGGGCTGAAGGGCTAGTTTTCGTGCTGTCGGACTCTAGGATCTTCAGTTGGATTTAAGACTTTGGTACCTGTCAAGTAGGTAGTTGGTATGTATGTTCACTTTCACTTTTTGATACACTGTAACAACAAAAAACTTATGATTTTTAAATTTATTTTTGAAACAGATAATTTCTAAATCAACTCTCAAATGAAAGGAAAGGGGCTCCCTTCCTCTGGAAGTGGAACTCAGTCTCAAGTGGCTTTCAGCAGGTGGGAAGTCTCACCTATTGTCTGAATATTGGTTATTATCATCATTACTGGTTTATTATTGTCACAGGAAGAAGTGTTAGATGTATAGTTGGAGTTAAAGATGGATAAATCGCAATGATTTCCTAGCTGCTGTGAGGAATGAGGGAAGGGATAGCTGGGTCTTTGCAAATATTTAACCCTTCCCTGGCCGTGGATGAGGTGCAAGATGATCGGAGGACTGCGTATGTGCAACCATTATTCAGGAAGGATAGACTTGGTAATTTAATGTCAGTGAGTACATCGTCAGTGGTGGGGAGGATATTGGAATATATTCTGATTAATCTACACTTGCAGAGCAGGAGTTAATCATAAATAGGGTGCTTTTTTGGGGAAAGATCATGTCTGACTAATGAATGAATTTTTCAAAGGGGTTGATGAGATGAGAAATGCATTTCACATGAATTTCAGCAAAGCCTTTGACAACGTCCCATGAGAGATACTGGGGATTCAGAACAATTTGACTGATACCTGGAATCAGTGTTGTACCAAAGATATGAATACTAAGACATTCATTGTTTGTAATATACATGCACGATTTAGATATGACTGTAGGGGTTATGATAAATAACTTTATAGATGACAGATTTGGTGTTGATATGTGTTGTTTATTTCATATTTGAGTAATCCTGTACATATATTATTTAATTAAGCATTTTTGTTCATTTAAATAGTTATATGTAAAAGTATGTTAATTGCAAACATCATCGCTCTACCGCGTGATACGTGCATGCCTTGCAAAAAAGTGAACTCATAGAAACATAGAAAGCCTACAACACAGTACAGGTCCTTTGGCCCACAAAGCTGTGCCGAACATGTCCTTACTTCAGAAATTACCTAGGGTTACCTATAGCCCTCTATTTTTCTAAGCTCCATGTACCTATCCAGGAGTCTCCTAAAAGACCCTATCGTATCCACCTCCACCACTGTCGCCAGCAGCCCATTCCACACAATCACCACTCTCTGAGTAAAAAACTTACCCCTGACATCACCTCTGTATCTACTCCTCAGCACCTTAAAACCATGCCCTCTCATTTTAGCCATTTCAGCCCTCTGACTATCAACACAATCAGCCCCTCTCATCATCTTATACACCTCTATCAGGTCACCTCTCATCCTCTGTCGCACTAAGGGGAAAAGGCTGACTTCACTCAACCTATTCTCATAAGGCATGCTCCCCAATCCTGGCAACATCCTTGTAAATCTCCTCAAATCTTTTCGGACTCCTGCATTTTCTTTTGAATTACTTCAATGTTTTCAAATAACAAAGCATAACATTGGCGAACGAGATATTTTTACAATGATGGCTACTGACCTTAAACATAGCAAGACATTCGAAATACTATCAAAACACAGCGAGAGGAATAGCAAGTTAAGAAAAGCAATACAGCCCAGCATGTGCAAAGATGGTCTTCAGAAGGGAAGACATGATCGAATTTTTTTTTAAGTCAGAAAATGGAAGAATTTATAGGATCATAAAGAAAAATGGAGGAATTTATGGATTCATAAAGAGTAAGAAAGAGTAAGGGTGATAATAATGATAAAAAATCAGAAATGCCTGGCTACATTGGAAAGATTGATGAGTTTGATTACACAACACTTATGTATACTGAACTATTGGAACAGTATTTTGAAACAAATGAAAGAGCCAATGAGAAGTGAGTGCCAGTTTTGCTAAGAGCATTGGGTTTAAAGGCACACAGTTCTGAATCAGAGTCAGGTTTAATATCACTGGCATATGTTGAGAAATTTGTTGCTTTTGTGACAATGCATAATAATAAAAATGTGAATTATAGTATTACAGAATTAAATAGTTAAATTAAATTAGTGCAAAATTAGAAATAAAAAAGTAGTGTCCAAGGGTTCACTGTCCATTCAGAAATCAGATGGCAGAGGGGAAGAAGTTGTTCCTGAATCACTGGGTGTGTGCCTTCAGGCTTCTGTACCTCCTTCTTGATGGCAGCAATGAGAACAAGGCATGACCTGGGTGATGGGGATCCTTAATGATGGATGCCACCTTTTTGAGGCAATGCTCCTTGAAGATGACCTGAGTACTATGGAGGCCAGTGCCCGTGAGGAAGTCGGCTAAGTTTGCAAATCCTTGCAGCCTATTTCAATCCTGTGCAGTAGCCACACTCCCCCGACTCCTCCCACCCCCTACACCAGATGGTAATCCAGCCAGTCAGAATGTTTTCCACTGTACATCTGTAGAAATTTACAGGTATCTTTGGTAACAAACCAAATCTTATCAAACTCCTAATGAAACTTAACCACTGTCATATCCTCTTTCTTGCTGTATTGATATTTTGCTCCAGGATAAATCCTCAGAGATAGTGATGCACAAGAACTTGAAATTGCTCACTCTTCCACTCTTAATCCCTCAATAATGACTGGTGTGTAATCCCTTGTTCTATGCTTTTTGAAGTCGGCAATCAATTCTTTGGTCATCCTGACGCTGAGTGTAAAGTCATCGCTGCGACACCACTCAGCTAACTGATTTACCCTGCTCCTGTATGCTTTCTTGTCACCATCTGAAATTCTGCCAACAAAATTGTCAGCAAATTTATAGGTGGCATTTGAGCTATGCCTAGCTACACGGTCATGGCTGCAGAGAAAGTAGAGCAGTGGGCTAAACACACAACCCTGAGGTACGCCAGTTTTCATTGTCAGCAAGGTGGAAATACTATTTCTGATCTGCACAGATCATGGTCTTCTGGTTAGGAAGGCAAGGATCCAGTTGCAGAGGGAGGTACCGAGGCCCAAGTTCTGGAGCTTTTCAATCAGAACTGTGAGAATGATCGTATTAACCACTGAGCTGTAGTCAATAAACACCATCCTGACACAGGTATTGTTCAGCCAATGAGATTGCAATTGCTGCAGACCTATTGTGGTGATAGGCAAATTGCAGTAGGTCCAGGTCCTCACTGAGACAGGATTCCATTCTATCCATAACCAACCTCTCAAAGCAAGTGCTCTGGTTAATGTAGACGTTAGTGGTGATAGACGGAAATCATCAAGACAGCTCACCCTGATCCAACCAAACAATCATAAATGACTTTGCTAATATTGTAAAAGTAATGCAGGGGCTAAAGCTATTGAGATTGGGTGTGACTCCTACCAGAGTTCATGGCCTGTTGACGTTGGGTACGACTACAACCAGAGTTCATCCCCGTCTCTCCTCCGACTCCCCGTCAAAAACCCATCCACCGTCCTCCCCATCTCTCCTCCGACTCCTCGTCTCTCCTCCGACACCCCGTCTCTCCTCTGACACCCCGTCTCTCCACTGTCCTCCCCGTCTCTCCACCGTTCTCCCCGTCTCTCCACCGTTCTCCCCGTCTCTCCTCCGACTCCCCGTCTCTCCACCGTCCTCCTCGTCTCTCCTCCGCCTCCCCGTCTCTCCTCCGACTCCCCATCTCTCCTCCGTCCTCCGTCCTCCCCATCTCTCCCCCGACTGCCTGTCTCTCCTCCGACTCCCCGTCAAAAACCCCATCCACTGTCCTCCCCGTCTCTCCTCCGACTCCCCGTCTCTCCACCGACTCCACCCCAAAAACCCCTGCACGTCCACCGTCTTCCTCGTCTCTCCTCTGACTCCCCACCAAAAAACTGCGTCCACCGTCCTCCCCATCTCTCCTCCGACTTCCCGTCTCTCCTCTGACTCCTCCCCAAAAACACCCGCACGTCCATCATCCTCCTCGTCTCTCCTCTGACTCCCCGTCTCTCCACCGTCCTCCCTGTCTCTCCTCCGACTCCCCGTCTCTCCACCGTCCTCCCCGTCTCTCCTCCAACTCCCCGTTTCTCCTCCGACTCCCCGTCAAAACCCCGTCCACCGTCCTCCTCGTCTCTCCTCCGACTCCCCGTCTCTCCTCCGACTCCACCCCAAAAGCCCCTGCACGTCCACCGTCCTCCTTGTCTCTCCTCTGACTCCCCGCCAAAGAACCCCGTTCGCCGTCCTCCCCGTCTCTCCACCATCCTCCTCGTCTCTCCTCTGACTCCCCGCCAAAGAACCCCGTTCGCCGTCCTCCCCGTCTCTCCACCGTCCTCCCCGTCTCTCCTTCAACTCCCCTCCCCGTCTCTCCTCCGACTCCCCGTCAAAACCCCGTCCACCGTCCTCCTCGTCTCTCCTCCGACTCCCTGTCTCTCCTCCGACTCCACCCCAAAAGCCCCTGCACGTCCACCGTCCTCCTCGTCTCTCCCCTGACTCCCCGCCAAAAAACCACGTCTGCCGTCCTCCCCATCTCTCCTCCGACTCCCCGTCTCTCCTCCGACTCCCCCCCAAAAACACCCGCACATCCACCGTCCTCCTCGTCTCTCCTCTGACTCCCCGCCAAAGAACCCCGTTCGCTGTCCTCCCCGTCTCTCCACCGTCCTCCCCGTCTCTCCTCCGACTCCCCGTCAAAACCCCGTCCACCGTCCTCCTCGTTTCTCCTCCCACTCTCCGTCTCTCCACCCATTCCCCGTCTCTCCTCCGACTCCCCGCCAAAAACCCCCGCACGTCCACCGTCCTCCCCATCTCTCCTCCGACTCCCTGCCAAAAACCCCGTCCACAGTCATATGAGACAGCGTGTTATCCGAAAACAAAACGACACATGAACACCCATTGGCTAATAGCACCCTGCTATCTAATAACTCAAGCAAATGTCTAGCTAGAGACTTCCTCAGCATTTAACATAACAAAGAAGCCATTTTAAATTTAACATACCAAAAAAAGAGACTCCGTACATTCTCTCCCCACCAAGTAAAAGTCATGCCCTCATGACATTAACAGGGTTCACCAGTACTCCTTGTAAAACACAAAACCCAACCCAGGTGCATAAAGCAGTGACGTAACTTCCCAGGGCTGTAGAGATCACACCCTGCTCTCCCGGCGCTGTATAAGTCAACCTCTCCGGGGTGTGCCTACTCCTCTGAGACCTCTGTACTCCCTCTGCTGACACTTCCTGTTCAGACACCCCAGGTGACACCCCGGGCCTACCTGTCAGACCCTCACTGAGCCTCTCCTAAGTTTCCCGACACCTCTCCCTTCTTAGTGGCCCGGGGACCTCCCCCCTCAGAGCATCTCGTCTCTCACAATCCCTCCGCAAATGACCCGCTTCCCCACAGCTGTAGCACACCCCCGGCCACTCACATTCCCGCTGGAAATGCCCCTCCCTCCCACAGTTATAGCACCCACTACCCGCCGCCTCTCTCCTCCCAGTACGCCCCCCTGGGACCCCTTGGATTTCTCTGATCTCAACCCAGCTACCACCTCCTGAACCGCTGAAGACCGTCCCCGGGGGTCTGAGCCTCCTGTTCGGCCTGAAGCACTCTCCTCCTCCTGCACCTCTCTAATCAGCTGCCCAAAGGATGGAGGGGAGCTCCTCTTATATGACTGCCGGATACTCCAAGCCACCCTATCATCCTCCCGGGAACTGCTACATATCTGGCTCATCCTCAACTTCGCCACTTCATCCGCCTTCACTACCCCTCGTCGCCGCAGCACGGTAAGCTTCCCCTCCAGCTGGAAAATGTATTCTGAGAGCTTTTCCCCTCTTCCCTGCCCCATTTGTTGAAACTCCGCTAAATGTTGCCAGGGATCTCCTGACAGTCCAAATACTTCCTCCAAAGCGTCCAAACACTCCGACAGGGAAGCCGAAGGGCGTTCCGCTCTCAAATCGCGGACCACACGGGCCGCCCCGCCCCTCAAACTTTCCACCAATCGCTGTCTCTTTTCCTCATCCGAAACTGGCCACACCTCTAACAACTGGGATGTATCCTCAACCCAGGTCTCATAGTCATCCTTCCCTTCCGGGGTGGGCCTGGCTCCCGAGAAAATTCTCAGCTTCGGGTGGAGCCCCTCAACCCTTCTCGCCAGGGAGGTAACGGCAGCCGCTAACTCGGAGGTCTCAGCCCTAACTGGGGGACGGGGCCTGGCCAAGCCTTCCCACTCCACACCTCCACTGCTGGCTACTGGCACCTCCCCTGGGGCCTCATCTAGCTCCTCCTCCAGCACCTCCTCACTTTCGTCCTCTGGGAGGGTGTGGAGACCCCACGGCCCTGCCTCCCCCTGGACGTGGACTGTCGCTGCTAGTTCCAATGTCATGACGTCGGCACTCGTCTGAACCAACATCCAGCTGGACTCCAGTTCTTTCCCACACCTTCTAGCTATAAGCTCTACCTGCCTGATACCTTTAATCAAACTCAACCCTCGCACTAGTACATCTGCTGAAATGCGGAAATCCACCCCACTTAGCACGCACGCATGATTCACCTGTACACCTTCTAATTCACACCAATTTACAATCTTATCTCGATCCATCTTCACACTAGTTAACGCGACAACTAATACAGCTTTACTGAAAATCCAAATCCGGGACGGTAGCCCCTAGTTGTAACGCTCAGTTATATTGGCTCGTATATGTCTAGGGGAAATCCCACCCGGCACCTGCCTCAACGCTTCCCACGGAGTCGGTTGCCACCCGAATCAATCCCAAACATCAATCATCAGCCAGCACACCCAGTATATTTTACCAAGTACACTTTACAGATATTACTAATTCTATGACATTAATATAAATTCGATACAGACAAGGAAGTAATGAAAGAAAAGGCGCCAACACTTATCAAAGTCCAAGTTCTTCGTGCGCAACTGTTGGAACTCAATCGATTCCGGACAACCACCCGGATCCTGTCGACTCAGGGCTCGGGACCACCCGGAGTGATCGACCGGAGCCTCTCCACACGTCCGCCGTCCTCCCCGTCTCTCCCCCGACTCCCCGTCTCTCCCCCGACTCCCCGTCTCTCCCCCGACTCCCCGTCTCTCCTCCGACTCCCCGTCTCTCCCCCGACTCCCCGTCTCTCCTCCGACTCCTCGTCTCTCCACCGTCCTCCCTGTCTCTCCTCCGACTCCCCGTCTCTCCCCCGACTCCCCGTCTCTCCCCCGACTCCCCGTCTCTCCTCCGACTCCCCGTCTCTCCCCCGACTCCCCGTCTCTCCCCCGACTCCCCGTCTCTCCTCCGACTCCCCGTCTCTCCCCCGACTCCCCGTCTCTCCCCCGACTCCCTGTCTCTCCTCCGACTCCCCGTCTCTCCCCCGACTCCCCGTCTCTCCCCCGACTCCCCGTCTCTCCTCCGACTCCCCGTCTCTCCCCCGACTCCCCGTCTCTCCTCCGACTCCTCGTCTCTCCACCGTCCTCCCCGTCTCTCCCCCGACTCCCCGTCTCTCCTCCGACTCCCCGTCTCTCCCCCGACTCCCCGTCTCTCCACTGTCCTCCCCGTCTCTCCCCCGACTCCCCGTCTCTCCTCCGACTCCCCGTCTCTCCACCGTCCTCCCTGTCTCTCCTCCGACTCCCCGTCTCTCCTCCGACTCCCCGTCTCTCCACCATCCTCCCTGTCTCTCCTCCGACTCCCCGTCTCTCCTCCGACTCCCCGTCTCTCCTCCGACTCCCCGTCTCTCCCCCGACTCCCCGTCTCTCCTCCGACCCCCCGTCTCTCCTCCGACTCCCCGTCTCTCCTCCGACTCCCCGTCTCTCCACCGTCCTCCCTGTCTCTCCTCCGACTCCCCGTCTCTCCACCGACTCCCCGTCTCTCCTCCGACTCCCCGTCTCTCCTCCGACTCCCCGTCTCTCCTCCGACTCCCCGTCTCTCCCCCGACTCCCCGTCTCTCCTCCGACTCCCTGTCTCTCCACCGTCCTCCCTGTCTCTCCTCCGACTCCCCGTCTCTCCTCCGACTCCTCGTCTCTCCACCGTCCTCCCCGTCTCTCCTCCGACTCCCTGTCTCTTCCCCGACTCCCCGTCTCTCCTCCGACTCCCCATCTCTCCACCGTCCTCCCCGTCTCTCCTCCGACTCCCCGTCTCTCCTCCGACTCCCCGTCTCTCCTCCGACTCCCCGTCTCTCCCCCGACTCCCCGTCTCTCCTCCGACTCCCCGTCTCTCCCCCGACTCCCCGTCTCTCCTCCGACTCCTCGTCTCTCCTCCGACTCCCCGTCTCTCCCCCGACTCCCTGTCTCTCCTCCGACTCCCCGTCTCTCCACCGTCCTCCCTGTCTCTCCTCCGACTCCCCGTCTCTCCTCCGACTCCCCGTCTCTCCCCCGACTCCCCGTCTCTCCCCCGACTCCCCGTCTCTCCACCGTCCTCCCTGTCTCTCCTCCGACTCCCCGTCTCTCCACCGTCCTCCCTGTCTCTCCTCCGACTCCCCGTCTCTCCACCGTCCTCCCTGTCTCTCCCCCGACTCCCCGTCTCTCCTCCGACTCCCCGTCTCTCCCCCGACTCCCCGTCTCTCCTCCGACTCCCCGTCTCTCCACCGACTCCCTGTCTCTCCTCCGACTCCCCGTCTCTCCACCGTCCTCCCTGTCTCTCCTCCGACTCCCCGTCTCTCCCCCGACTCCCCGTCTCTCCTCCGACTCCCCGTCTCTCCCCCGACTCCCCGTCTCTCCTCCGACTCCTCGTCTCTCCACCGTCCTCCCTGTCTCTCCTCCGACTCCCCGTCTCTCCTCCGACTCCCCGTCTCTCCTCCGACTCCCCGTCTTTCCGCCGTCCTCCCCGTCTCTCCCCCGACTCCCCGTCTCTCCTCCGACTCCCCGTCTCTCCCCCGACTCCCCGTCTCTCCTCCGACTCCTCGTCTCTCCACCGTCCTCCCTGTCTCTCCTCCGACTCCCCGTCTCTCCACCGTCCTCCCTGTCTCTCCTCCGACTCCCCGTCTCTCCTCCGACTCCCCGTCTCTCCCCCAACTCCCCGTCTCTCCACTGTCCTCCCCGTCTCTCCCCCGACTCCCCGTCTCTCCTCCGACTCCCCGTCTCTCCCCCGACTCCCCGTCTCTCCCCCGACTCCCCGTCTCTCCACCGTCCTCCCTGTCTCTCCTCCGACTCCTCGTCTCTCCGCCGTCCTCCCCGTCTCTCCCCCGGCTCCCCGTCTCTCCCCCGACTCCCCGTCTCTCCACCGTCCTCCCTGTCTCTCCTCCGACTCCCCGTCTCTCCCCCGACTCCCCGTCTCTCCCCCGACTCCTCGTCTCTCCACCGTCCTCCCTGTCTCTCCTCCGACTCCCCGTCTTTCCGCCGTCCTCCCCGTCTCTCCTCCGACTCCCTGTCTCTCCACTGACTCCCGGTCTCTCCTCCGACTCCCCACCAAAAACCCCTGCACATCCACCATTCTCTCCGACTCCCCCCCAAAAACCCCGTTCCCACTCATATGAGACAGCATTATCATCCGAAAACAAAACGATACATGAACACCCATTGGCTAATAGCACCCTGCTGTCTAATAACTCAAGCAAATGTCCAGCTCGAGACTGTCTCAGCATTTGAGTGTACGGGGTCTTTCTTTTGTTACATTTAAAATGGCGACTTTGTTGTATTAGTCTGGGGAATGCGGCTTTGTTGTGTTATAACGCTGCAGAGAGTTTGCGCTAGCAGTTTGTTTACTTTAAAATGAGATAACAGGATTCTATTAGCCAATGGGTGGTTATGTATCGTTTTGTTTTCGGATGCCATGCTGTATGATATGACTGTGGACTGAGTTTTGGCGGGGAGTCGGAGGAGAGATGAGGAGGACCGTGGACGTGTGGAGAGGCTCCGGTCAATCACTCCGGGTGGTCCCGAGCCGTGAGTCGACGGAATTCGAGTGGTCGTCTGAAGTCGAATTGAGCTCCAACGTAGCGCGCGAAGAACTTGGACTTTGATAAGTGTTGGCGCCTTTTTTAGAGATTGGAACGCCTCCTCACATTGAGCATCCCACCTCAATCCAAAAGGCTCTCCCGGGTTCAAGTATCCTCCTACCTCCGACCCTCGGTCTCCCGTCCTCCTCCTCCCCACAGGTGGATAGCCACACAACAGCTGGTTCAATGGATGACTCAATTTCGCATATCCTTTCACGAATCGCCGGTAATATCCGCAAAACCCCAAAAACGAGCGTAAGGCGCTCACCTTCTGAGGTCTCGGCCAGGTGGTGACTGCAGCTATCTTATCCGGATCGGTGGCCACTCCATTTCGCGAGATTATGTGCCCGACATAGCTGACCGACGTCTTACAGGACTGACATTTATCCAGGGAAAGTTTTAAACCTTCCTCCTTCAGCCGGCTCAGCACCTTCAGCAGCCGCTCCTCATGTTCCTCCAACGTAGATCCGAACACTAGCAGGTCGTCCAGGTACACCAATACCTCCAGCAGGTTCATGTCCCCCACTGTCTGCTCCATGAGCCGCTGGAAGGTGGCTGGGGCCCCCGAGATGCCTTGGGGCATTCGTTCGAACTGGAAAAACCCCAGGGGGCCGATAAAGGCTGTCTTCTCCTTATCAGTCTCACTTATCGGAATCTGATAATACTCACTCCGCAAATCCAATACACTGAACCACTGTGCACCACTCAGACAGGCCAAGGCATCTTCCACCCTCGGGACCGTATATTGGTCGGGAACAGTGCGGCGGTTCAGGGTCCTATAGTCCACGCACATGCGTAACTTCCCATTTTTCTTCCTTGCCACCACTATGGGGGACGCATATGGGCTTCGGGACTCCGCAATAATTCCTGCGTCTTTCAACTGCCGCAAGTGCTGCCGCACATCCTCCACATCTGCTGGGGCCAACCGCCGCGACCTCTCCCTAAACGGGGTGTCATTTGTCACCCGGATAGTGTGCCGAGTGCTCTTGGAACACCTTACATCAAACTCGTCCTGAGAAAAGACACCCCCTAACTTCAGCATCTTCTCCACCAGCCTGCTCTTATACTCCGGCGGTGCAGGGGAGTTTTCAAAATTAAAGGCCTCCTCGGTCAGCCGCCCCCCCGTTTCCCAATACCTATGCCTTGCTGCCTATCCTTTTGATATAAAGTATATCCTTTGATGTTAAGGATTGACGGTGGATATGCAATGGCAAGCATTTAAAGATCGCATGGATGAACTACAACAATTGTTCATCCCAGTTTGGCAAAAGAATAAATCAAGGAAGGTAGTGCTCCCGTGGCTGACAAGAGAAATTAGGGATAGTATCAATTCCAAAGAAGAAGCATACAAATTAGCCAGAGAAAGTGGCTCACCTGAGGACTGGGAGAAATTCAGAGTTCAGCAGAGGAGGACAAAGGGCTTAATTAGGAAGGGGAAAAAAGATTATGAGAGAAAACTGGCAGGGAACATAAAAACTGATTGTAAAAGCTTTTATAGGTATGTATGTAAAAAGGAAAAGACTGGTAAAGACAAATGTAGGTCCCCTACAGACAGAAACAGGTGAATTGATTATGGGGAGCAAGGACATGGCAGACCAATTGAATAATTACTTTGGTTCTGTCTTCACTAAGGAGGACATAAATAATCTTCCAGAAATAGTAGGGGACAGAGGGTCCAGTGAGATAGAGGAACTGAGCGAAATACATGTTAGTAGGGAAGTGGTGTTAGGTAAATTGAAGGGATTGAAGGCAGATAAATCCCCAGGGCCAGATGGTCTGCATCCTAGAGTGCTTAAGGAAGTAGCCCAAGAAATAGTGGATGCATTAGTGATAATTTTTCAAAACTTGTTAGATTCTGGACAAGTTCCTGAGGATTGGAGGGTGGCTAATGTAACTCCACTTTTTAAAAAAGGAGGGAGAGAGAAACCGGGGAATTATAGACTGGTTAGCCTAACGTCGGTGGTGGGGAAACTGCTGGAGTCAGTTATCAAAGATGTGATAACAGCACATTTGGAAAGCAGTGAAATCATCGGACAAAGTCAACATAGATTTGTGAAAGGAAAATCATGCCTGACGAATCTCATTGAATTTTTTGAGGATATAACTAGTAGAGTGGATAGGGGAGAACCAGTGGATGTGGTATATTTGGATTTTCAAAAGGCTTTTGACAAGGTCCCACACAGGAGATTAGTGTGCAAACTTAAAGCACATGGTATTGGGGGTAAGGTATTGATGTGGATGGAGAATTGGTTAGCAGGCAGGAAGCAAAGAGTGGGAATAAACGGGACCTTTTCAGAATGGCAGGCGGTGACTGGTGGGGTACCGCAAGGCTCAGTGCTGGGACCCCAGTTGTTTACAATATATATTAATGACTTGGATGAGGGAATTAAATGCAGCATCTCCAAGTTTGCGGATGACACGAAGCTGGGTGGCAGTGTTAGCTGTGAGGAGGATGCTAAGAGGATGCAGAGTGACTTGGATAGGTTGGGTGAGTGGGCAAATTCATGGCAGATGCAATTTAATGTGGATAAATGTGAAGTTATCCACTTTGGTGGCAAAAATAGGAAAACAGATTATTATCTGAATGGTGGCCGATTAGGAAAAGGGGAGGTGCAACGAGACCTGGGTGTCATTATACACCAGTCATTGAAAGTGGGCATGCAGGTACAGCAGGCGGTGAAAAAGGCGAATGGTATGCTGGCATTTATAGCGAGAGGATTTGAGTACAGGAGCAGGGAGGTACTACTGCAGTTGTACAAGGCCTTGGTGAGACCACACCTGGAGTATTGTGTGCAGTTTTGGTCCCCTAATCTGAGGAAAGACATCCTTGCCTTAGAGGGAGTACAAAGAAGGTTCACCAGATTGATTCCTGGGATGGCAGGACTTTCATATGAAGAAAGACTGGATGAACTGGGCTTGTACTCGTTGGAATTTAGAAGATTGAGGGGGGATCTGATTGAAACGTATAAGATCCTAAAGGGATTGGACAGGCTAGATGCAGGAAGATCGTACCCGACGTTGGGGAAGTCCAGAACAAGGGGTCACAGTTTGAGGATAAAGGGGAAGCCTTTTAGGACCGAGATTAGGAAAAACTTCTTCACTCAAAGAGTGGTGAATCTGTGGAATTCTCTGCCACAGGAAGCAGTTGAGGCCAGTTCATTGGCTATATTTAAGAGGGAGCTAGATATGGCCCTTGTGGCTACGGGGATCAGGGGGTATGGAGGGAAGGCTGGGGCGGGGTTCTGAGTTGGATGATCAGCCATGATCATAATAAATGGCAGTGCAGGCTCGAAGGGCCAAATGGCCTACTCCTGCACCTATTTTCTATGTTTCTATATTTCTATATGGAGGGTTATGGGCTGAGTGCAGGTTGGTGGGACTAGGTGAGAGTAAGAGTTCGGCACGGACTAGAAGGGCTGAGATGGCCTGTTTCCGTGCTGTAATTGTTATATGGTTATATGGTTAAATTCCAAACTATGGCCCTGTTATGGGACCACTGGTTTCGTTCACTGTGGACTGTCACTTTAAGAGACGCTTGGATGAGGCGGGACTATGATGTCAGTAACAATCTGCGACAGACCACTGAGATTTTCAGTGTCAGGAGAGAGAGAGAGAGAGAGAGAGAGAGAGAGAGAGAGAGAGAGAGAGAGAGAGAGAGAGAGAGAGAGAGAGAGAGAGAGAGAGAGAGAGACAGGCTGTGGGAACTTCAGCTTGTCACTGCTATGGTTTGGAACTCTCCTATGCCCATAAGATTGGGGTGATCATTGGCACACAGTGCACAACGGATGTGTGACTGTCACTTCGTATAATCCACATGTATGGATTTGTTGGAGACAAATTGAAGGCAATATTCCTGTGACTGTCACCTGGTGATATTTCTAAGTGGATTTCGGAACAACTTGACAGATAGGATCTTTGGAAACTGTTATTTCATTTACCCAGCATGGAATCTGTGGAATTCTTCGTAATTGCCTTCTCTTTACATTTTCATGTGGATTTACAAATCTCTCTCCTCACTCATTTATTCCGTGGATTACTGAACCTTTCTATTTTGCCATCTTAAGACTTTAAGAACTGTTCCTAAACTTGACTGTTTGGGAGCCACACACACTGTTACAAACCTCGTGGGTATCATGTGACTGTCTAATGACCATGATGTAATTGAGTATCTTGTGAACATAAACAACAGGAATTCTGCAGATGCTGGGAATTCAGGCAACACACATCAAAGTTGCTGGTGAATGCAGCAGGCCAGGCAGCATCTCTAGGAAGAGGTACAGTCGACGTTTCCGGCCGAGACCCTTCGTCAGGACTAATTGAAGGAAGAGTTAGTAAGAGATTTGAAAGTGGGAAGGGGAGTGGGAGATCTAAAATGATAGGAGAAGACAGAAGGAGGAGAGATGGAGCCAAGAGCTGGACAGGTGATTAGCAAAGGGGATATGAGAGGATCATAGGACAGGAAGTCCAGGGAGAAAGACAACGGGGGGGGGGGAACCCAGAGGATGGGCAAGGGGTATAGTCAGAGGGACAGAGGGAGAAAAAGGAGAGTGAGAGAAAGAATGTGTGTATAAAAATAAATAATGGATGGGGTATGAGGGGGAGGTGGGGCATTAGTGGAAGTTAGAGAAGTCGATGTTCATGCCATCAGGTTGGAGGCTACCCAGACGGAATATAAGGTGTTGTTCCTCCAACCTGAGTGTGGTTTCATCTTTACAGTAGAGGAACCCGTGGATAGACATATCAGAATGGGAATGGGACGTGGAATTAAAATGTGTGGCCACTGGGAGATCCTGCTTTCTCTGGCGGACAGAGTGTAGGTGTTCAGCAAAGCGGTCTCCCAGTCTGCGTCGGGTCTCGCCAATATATAGAAGGCCACATCGGGAGCGCCAATATATAGAAAGCCAAATATATATAAGCGGAACAAGTGCTACACATGCCCTTACACTTCCTCCCTTACCACCATTCAGGGCCCCAGACAGTCCTTCCAGATGAGGCAACACTTCACCTGTGAGTCGGCTGGGGTGATGTACTGCGTCCAGTGCTCCCGATGCGGCCTTCTATATATTGGCGAGATCTGACGCAGACTGGGAGACCGCTTTGCTGAACACCTATGCTAGAGATGCTGCCTGGCCTGCTGCGTTCACCAGCAACTTTGATCTTGTGAACATGATGTAATTGTCTTGTGATGGTGGCGTGATGTAATCTTCCTGCCAGTGTGAGATCACATGATGTAATTTTCCTGCCGGTGTGAGGTCAAGTGATGGCACGTTCCAACAGGTATACAAGGGGAAACCCCTGTTGTCACGCAGTTAATTCGTTCGTTAGTTAGTTTGGCTGTGTATTCGTTTCATGATGCAGTTTCACTTTAAAGTGGAGATTTTTAACTTTCTATTGTAAGGTACAAAAACGTTGTGCCGGCAGTTTCGCCAATCGCTGCCAGTTCTCGTTTGTTGCACCTTTGTTTTACCTTTACAGTCTAGTACTGGAGAGTGAAGACCTTACCAAAGTATAGGAACTTGAAGGACTGAGTAATGTTGGTGCTGTTCGGCTGTTTTATAAAGGATCGACCTTATTGAATCTTCGTACAGGAATAGTGGCCTGCATCTGAGATAACCCCTGCAAGATCAGGAAGGTTTGTGCAGTGTTCACCCTCCAGGAAAAGGTCAGTTCTTTTAAGCCGTTTTATTTCCTTTGTGCTGAATTCTTTGGATAAGGCATCTCTCGACTGGGATCAGCAATAACGTCACATCTTCAAAGAAATCAGTTTTCAGGGAAGTCTCCATACTGACTGTATAAATCACTTGGACTTTTGAATTTACCGCTTTAAGACCGTGTTCAAATTTATCACTTTAAGAACTATTCTGGAGTTTGGCTGTTTGTTAAATTGCTATATAACAGTTAACTTCCGGTTAAGTTAGTTGTTTGTTTACTTTTCATTATTGTTGAGCAGAGTTTCATAAATGTTTATGTTTGTTTATAAAACCAGACTCAATTCTATATTCATTGTTGCTGACCACGTAACAGAAATTGGGGGCTCGTCTGCAATTTGTTCCAATTTTGAGCTTTAGCACTTGTTTAATTATTCATCTGATTTAGAAAAGGGAAATACCCAATTCTTTTGTTTGATTGGTCTGTGGGTGGTATTCGGCAGCAATGAATATTGACGACTTTCTGGCATCGCCAGACCTGGAGGTATTAGCGAAGGCAAAAAAGGGTGATATATCTGAGATTGCTAGAAGGTTGGACCTTAAAGGAATTTCGAAGGTTACAACAAAACCAGTAATTCAGAGGAAAATAGTGGAACATTATATAAATTCGGGAAATTTTGATAAAGAAGTGTTAGGTATGTTTCCAATATGTAAATTAGAGATGAAGTTACGAATAGTACAAGTAAAGTTGGGATTATTTAAAGTGGAGGTGGCCAAAAGAGAAACCAATAGGAAAAGGGAATTTGAAGAAAGAGAAGCAGATAAACAGAGGGAGTTTGAGCTAGCGATGGAGAAATTAAAGTCCGAGAATCAGTCCTCTGGCTCGAGGAAACTGTTTGTTGTTAGTCAGGAAATTAAATTGGTTCCTCCATTTAATGAGGCAGAAGTAGATAAATATTTCCAAAATTTTTAAATTATTGCTCTGATTTCAGAGTGGCTGAAAGATAAATGGCCAGTGCTGTTACAAAGTGTAATTAAAGGTAAAGCACAACAAGTTTATCCAGCTTTAACTGCTGAGCAAGCACTTGATTGTGATATTGTGAAGCAGCATATACTGAAAGCATATGCACTGGTTCCGGAAGCTTATAGAGAAAGATTCAGAAATTTGAAGAAATCCGTGGACAAGATTTACGTGGAATTTGCCTACGATAAATCTGTATGTTTTGAGAGATGGGTTTCCTCTAAAAATGTGAATGGGGAGTATAATAAAAGAGTTGATTTTAATGGAGGAATTTAAAAGGTGCGTCCCTGTTGACGTAAGGACATATTTAAATGAGAGGGACACTGCTACATTGCAGGAGTCTGCTAAATTTGCTGATCAGTATGCTTTAATCCACAAGAGTAACTTTCCTCCAGGTAGAACTTTTAAAAAGAAAAATACCATGGATAGTCAAGATAAACCAGAAATTAAATCAGAAGTTAGTGAGAAAGGTAAGGATGAAGGGAAACATGTGAAGGAAAGACATTTTGGTCTTGTTTGTAATTATTGTAAGAAACCTGGTCACATAATAGCTAACTGTTTCCGGCTGAAGAAGAAGGAGAACGAGGCAATTCCAGATGCCTGTGTGCAACATATTGAAAAACCTGTAAATCCAAAGGGTTTGAAAAATTCGAATGAAGCTTTGTCAGGGTCTGACCAAGTTAAGAGCATTTTATAACCGAAGGATTTGTATCCTTGAAAGAGGGGTCCACTCCAGTGCCAATAAAAATCCTTAGGGATACTGGAGCTTCTCAGTCACTTATGTTAGACAGTGTTCTAAAGTTTAATGATGAGTCTGACATCGGTGAGGTAAACTATATACAAGGTGTTGGGAGTTCCCTTATGCCTGTACATTTGCATAGAGTAAATTTAAGGTCAGGGTTAGTTACAGAACCTGTTAAAATAGGACTACAACCCAGTTTACTGGTGAATGATGTTTCTCTATTGTTAGGGAATGATTTAGCAGATGGACAAGTTTTTCCAGAAGTGCATTTGACAACTAAGCCCATCTCTGATGAACCAAAAATGGATTCTAACATGGATTCTTCCTGCGTTGTAACTCGAGCTATGGCCAAAAAGGTTCCTGAGGCGGATGGGTCTGTGCAGGATGAGGCTGCTACCCATAACCACTCAACTCGGGATTCGAATTTTAGGATGTGTCAGAAACTTTCTTACCTTCATTGTTTGATCAAGATTCTTGTAGTAAGTCTGACCATGAAGATTTGTCTCTATCTCGGACGGAGATGATAGCAGAGCAGAGTAGAGACCCTGAGATAGTCAAGTTAAAGGAACAAGCTCTCCCAGATAGTGAAATTGAGAAGGTTCCAGTAGAATATTATTTTGAGAGGGGAGTATTAATGAGGAAGTGGAGATCACCTACAATTCCTGCAAGTGAGGAATGGGAAGTTGTTCACCAGGTAGTAGCTCCTAAAGTTTATCGGAATAAGATTTTAACTTTGGCTCATAGTAAGCCCTTGGGTGGCCATCAAGGTGTGAAGAAAACTGCGAACAAGGTTTTTAAACATCTTTACTGGCCTGGTTTAAGAAAAGATGCGGTGACATTTTGCAGAATGTGTCATACTTGTCAGATTGTGGGTAAACCTAATCAAGTTACTCCAGTAGCCCAACTGCAACCTATTCCCACATTTGGTGAACTGTTTTCCAAAATTATTGTAGATTGTGTAGGCTCGTTACCAAAAACTACAACTGGCCATCAATATTTGCTGACCATCATGTGCACAGCGTCTAGGTTTCCAGAGGCAATACAACTCAGGAATATAATGGCTAAAACTGTAATAAAGGCTCTTATAAGAGTCTTTACTTATTTTGGGTTGCATAAGGAAGTACAATCTGATCATGGTAGTAATTTTATGTCTAGATTGTTCCAGCAGATAGTTTATAAACTGGGAGCCAAACAGATTACCTCATCTACACACCATCCAGAATCGCAAGGAGCCTTGGAGAGGTTCCACTCTACCCTCAAAACCATGATTAAGGTGTATTGTGTGGAAAATGAGAAGGATTGGGATGAGGGCGTACACTTACTTTTATTTGCAGTATGGGAGTCAGTGCAGGAATCCTTAGGTTTTAGTCCTTTTGAACTTGTGTTTGGGCATAGAGTTAGAGGACCTTTGGCCTTGTTAAAAGAACAGTGGATTAATAAAGAGGTACATACTAATTCGCTGGATTATGTTTTGAAATTTAAGGAAAGATTGCATAAAGCTTGTAGCTTAGCCAGGGAAAATTTAAATTCAGCTCAGGAGAAAATGAAAACTTGGTATGATAAGGAAGCTAGAATGAGGTCATTTAAGCCTGGAGATAAGGTGTTGGTTCTTTTCCTGGTGCAAACAAACCCTCTACAAGCTAAATTTCATGGTCCTTATGAGACTATATCTAAAGTTAATGATGTAGATTATGTGGTAAAAACACTAGATCGAAGAAGGCCAACGAAGCTTTGTCATATTAATATGATAAAACCATATTATGAGAAACAGTCTGCCACTATGACTGCTGTGGTCAATAATAGTGAGTCTGATCCCACTGGGAACTTAATGGATGATTCATCTGAGTCTCATTTTAAACCAAACATTATTTCTGCCAGATACCAAACTCAACAATTCTGGAAAATATTGATGAGAAATTAGCTCATTTACAGCCAGAGCAGAGGCGGCAGATGAAGCAGTTAATGGTTAAATATAGGGATTTATTTCCAGACATTCCTAAAAGAACCACAGTAGCTTCACATGATGTAGATAGTGGAGATGCCAAACCCATAAAACAACATCCATATCGGATGAACATGGAAAGTGTGAACTTGCTGAACAAGAAATTAAGTATATGCTAGAAAATACTATTATTAGACCTTCTAATTCGAATTGGATGTCACCTTGTGTTCTGGTGCCTAAGCCAGACAGTAGTATTCAGTTTTCTACTGGTTACAGGAAGGCAAATGCTGTTACAAAAACAGATGTGTATCCAATCCCTAGAGTGGATGATTGTATGGACAAGGTTGGACAAGCAAAGTTCCTTATGAAGATTGATTTGTTAAAAAGTTATTGGTGTGTTCCATTGACGGATAGAGGTAGAGAGATTTCTGCATTTGTAACCCCATCTGGGTTATATGAATATAATGTTCTTCCCTTTGGGATGAAGAATGCACCAGGTACTTTCCAGCGGATGATTAATTCTGTGATTCATGGGTTAAAAGATGCAAATGCCTATATTGATGATTTAGTTACAGGAAATGATACTTGGGAAGCACATATTACTGCGGTGGAGAAACTATTCCAAAGGCTTTCAAAAGCTAACTTAGCTAAAGGTGAACTTGGTCATGCCACTGTGACTTACCTGGGTTAAGTTGTGGGTCAAGGTAAGTTAGTTCCTGTTAGATCAATTTTAGAGGTACCCACTCCAACTGGTAAAAAGACTCTCAGAAGATTCTTGGGAATGATAGGATATTACCATAAATTTTGTAAGAATTTGCTGACATTGCCCTTCCATTAGCTAATCTCTTGAAGAAAAGTGAAAAATTTGTTTGGACAGAGCCTTGTCAGGAGGCATTTAATAAATTGAAAGCTATCCTATGTCACAGACCTGCTCAAATCACCTGACTTTGAAAATCCATTTTCATTAGCTGTAGATGCTAGTGATGAGGCTGCAGGAGCAGTGTTGCTCCAAGGGGATGAGGGTGGTGAGGGTGATCATCCAGTAGCTTACTTTTCTAAGAAATTTAATGAGCATCAAAGAAATTATTCAACCATAGAAAAGGAATTATTATCTCTTGTTTTGGCTTTACAACATTTTGATGTGTATGTGGGTACAACTCAGAAACCACTCATAGTTTACACTGATCATAATCTGTTAGTGTTTTTGAGTAAGATGAAAAACAAAAATAGAAGGTTACTGAATTGAAGTTTGATGTTACAGGAGTATAATATTTTGATGACTCATATTAAAGGTAAAGATAATGTGATTGCTTACTGTCTATCTAGATGTTGAATGTACAATGTAATTTTTTTATGGAGTGGTATTTTAACATTTGTAACACTCCGACTGTATATTAGTTTGTAAGGTGCTGTATGATAATACTGTGTATATTGTGTATGTTGTAGATTTTATACATTTGTATTTTTTTTGTAAATCATTAGTTGCTAAAATTTTGCTCATAACAGACCAAAATTTTCCCTTTTTGGAGGGAGGTGTTACATACCTCATGGGTATCTTGTGACTGTATTATGGCCATAACGTAATTGAGTACCTTGTGAGCATGATGTAATTGTCTAGTGATGGTGGGGTGATGTAATCTTCCTGCCAGTGTGAGGTCACATGATGTAATTTTCCCGCTGGTGTGAGGTGACGTGATGGCATGTTCCAACAGATATATAAGGGGAAACTCCTGTTGTCATGCAGTTAGTTTGTCAGTTAGTTCATTCGTTAGTTATTTCGTTAGTTAGTCGTGCTGCGTATTCATTTCATGATGCAGTTTCACTTTAAAGTGCAGTTTTTTTACTTTCTATTGTAAGGTGCAAAAACGTTGTGCCGGCAGTTTCGCCAATCGTTGCCAGTTCTTGTTTGTTGCACCTTTGTTTCTCCTTTACAGTCTAGTATTGGAGAGTTGTGACAGGATCCTGAATTATCCCTTATGAACTGTGCTTTGAAAAAGAGAGAGAGAGCTGTACAGCACAAACAACTTGTTATTAAGAGAGAGAGAGGCAAAGACTGCTCATAGTTTGTTTGGAATTTCTGCAAGGACACTGCCAGCTTCTGAGTTCCTACAGAGAGAAGGGAGGAGCTACTTGATGGACAGTTGATGTTCAGTACAACAGTATTTAAACCAGCATAGTTGCTTGTTTCACAGGACACGCAGACGCACTAAGATGTGGTGAAGTTACCACTATCCTATTTAGGTGCCCAGGAGTGTGGGACTGAGGATCGATTGTGAGGGATCGGTCTGTGATTATCAGTGCGTGAAAGAGCGACCTTGTGGAGTCTACTAGTGTGTTTAACCTTTGCCTGGGTTGGTAGACTATCACTTGAAGACGGTGCTCTTAAGTTAGTCAAGTTTGGCTAACTTGGAATTTACGGAGGACAATGGGAAAAATTGACGGCATCGGCTTACTCGAACAACCACAACACCTCTCTCTCTCCATCACTACTCAACTCACTACCACGAACTGAACTGAACTTTACTCATTGTCATAAGACTGCATCCACTTACCCCTAGGCTTGAAGAAGCTTGGTTTTTACATATTTCCACACTTAGATATATACATAATCATTGCTAACCTGTTTGATATATCTGAATTTATATGACTGTATAGCATAGTTACTAATAAATAGCATTAGAGAACAGCAATATCAGACTCCAAGGTGTTTTCCATTTCTGCTGGTTCTTTAACCCGTCACTGGGTACATGACAGAGTGAAGACCTTACCAAAGTATGGGAACCTGGAGGATCAAGTAAAGTTGGTGCTATTCGGCGGTTTTAAAAAGGATCGACCTTATTGAATCTTCATACAGGAATAGTGGCCTGCATCTGAGATAATCCCTGCAAGATCAGGAAGGTTTGTGCAGTGTTCACCCTCCAGGAAAGGGTCAGTTCCTTTAAGCCGTTTTATTTCCTTCGTCCTGAATCCTTTGGACAAGGCATCTCTCAGCTGGGATCAGCAGTAACGACACGTCTTTAAAGAAATCAGTTTTTAGGGGAGTCTCCTTACTGACTGTATAAATCACTTGGACTTTCAAATTTACCACTTTAAGACTGTGTTTGAATTTAGCACTTTAAGAACTATTCCAGAGTCTGGCTATTCGTTAAATTGCTGTATAACAGTTAACTTCCGGTTAAGTTAGTCATTTGTTTACTTTTCACTATTGTTGAGCGGAGTTTAATAAATGTTTATGTTTGTTTATAAAACCTGACTCAATTCTATATTCATTGCCGACCATGTGTTGCCGACCATGTGACAACTCATATACGCTGTTATATGACCATGCAACAACCCATATAACACTGTTAACTTCTGTTTATTTTGTTTAATTTTCTATAATTTGAGTAGATACTAATAAAGATAGTGGTTTTAACATCGAAACCAGACTCCATTCGTGATGTATTGCTGCTGGTATGTAACATAAGTTGGGGGCTCGTCCACGACATGAACAAAATTGGAGCTTATTGATTGATTAGTTATCGATCTGATTGATTATTTCCCTTTCGATTGACTTGTATGTGGAAACCATCAGCAATGGATATTAATGCATTTCTGGCATTGTCAACCCCTGAGGCAGTAGGAGGAGCCAAAAAGGATAACTTGTTGGCCATTGCTAGAAAGCTGGGAATTATTACGGTAAAACGGGATATGAAAAATGTACAGATTCAGAGGACAATAGCTGAGCATTATGTTTCTTTGAGGAAGTTTGAAGAGGGGGTGTTAGAATTGTTTCCTGAAAGTAAACCAGTTACCCCTGAGCATCAGTTATGGCTGGAACAATTAAAGTTTGAGTGAGAGAAACTTAAATTGGAGGAAGCAGAAAAACAGAGGCAGGAAGCAGAGAGATAAAGGCAGTTTGAAGCTGAGGAAAAAGAAAAACGAAGACAGTTTGAGGTTGAACAGCAACAAAGATTACTAGATGCTGCCGAGGTAGAAAAACGAAGGCAGTTTGAGCTAGACAAGGTAAGGCTGGAGAGGCAACCGGCTGACTCTGGTGATAAGTTTGTGGCCAGTTGGGAAGTTAAATTGGTCCCTCCATTTGATGAAACCAAGGTTGATAAATATTTTTAGCATTTTGAGAAAGTGGCTCAGAGCCTAAAGTGGCCAAAAGGAAGCTGGCTTCTCTTGTTACAGAGTGTAATTGAAGGTAAGGCTCAGCAGGCTTATTCTGCCCTTCAATTGAAGATGCAGCTAATTATGAGGCTGTGCTTAAAGCCTATGAACTGGTTCCAGAAGCCTATAGGTAAAGGATTAGGAATTTGAGGAAATCTGTGAACCAGACTTATGTGGAATTTGCCTACGAGAAGTTTGAACGCTGGTGCACATCTAAAAATGTGGATGATGATTTTAACAAGTTGAAAGAGTTGATTTTAATTAAAGAGTTTAAAAGCTGCATCCATAATGATATAAAGGCATATTTAGATGAAAAGGATGTTGCCACTTTGCAAGAATCTGCTAAATTAGCAGATGAGCTTGCCTTAACCCACAAGTTTAAGTTTACCCTGAGTAAGACCTTCCAAAAGAGTAGCATGGATAGCCAGGGTAAACCAGAAATTAAAACTGGGGCTAGTGACAAAAGTAAGGATGAAGGGAAGCAATTAAAGGAGAAACATGTTAAAACCATATTTCAAAATGCAAACAGCAGCTGTGCCAGTTGGTGTCAATAGCAAAGAGTCAGCCCTCTCTGGGAACATCTTAGCTGATTCACCTGAAGCCTACATTAAAACAAACATTGTTTCAGCTAGACTAGCAAATTCGACTGTTTTGGAAAACATTGATAAAAAATTGGCTCATTTACAGTCACAACAGAGTCAGATTTTGCAGGAGTATGATCTAATGTTAACTCACATTAAAGACAAGGATAATATATGTAATTGCCGATTGTCTTTCCAGATGTTAAGCCTGCAATGTATTATTAACAGTGAGATGGAATTTATTATTTGTATACACTCCTGCCATACATTACATTGGTCTGTAGTATGCTATATGATAACCATACATGCATTGTTTCACCTATTGTAGATGACAGTTAAAAATTTCGCTCTTCCAGATCAAAATTTTCCCTTTTGGGGGGAAGATGTTATGTGTCACACTGGTGGGGCATTGGGAGCAAGGGTGGACCCAAATGCAAGACACATCTTGTGAGGTTACTTAGATTTAGTTTATTGTTCGATACCAGGAGAGCTAGGCAGGAGCAGGAGTAGCGAACTGGACAAGGATTCAGGACTACGACTAGGCTGGGACAAGGGTCTGGGCTTGGACTCAGAATCGGCTCCCAGAACTAGAGGAGACATGAAGAGTCTAGGGTATGGACTCCGAGCCAGAGACTGGGCAAGGACCCAGTACCTGGGTCTTGCCTCTGGCTCGGACCCCAGAACCAGGCAAGGACATGACATGGGCTAGGGAGAGGAGGAACATGGGAACACAGAGCCTCAGTCTTGGGAGAGCAGGTACCTGGCACCATGGACACATACACAGAACACAGAGTCGGGACCCCTCCTTGGGTACAGGACATAGGGCCAGGACTCATGACCCTCCACGGGGCAACGGCAAGATGGTCCGACCTACCCCACAGAGGCGAGGACAAGACATGACAAGACATGACTCCCCGCAGGGCAATGGCAAGATGGCCAGACTTACCCCACGGAGGCGAGGGCAAGACAAGACCAACATGAAAGCACACCAGACAGTACCTATCTAGCTCCGGCAATAGAACTAGACCGAAGTGCAGGTGGGGGGCTGCAGACGAGGGCTAGAGGCGAGAGGGGCAGAGAAGGGATTCAGACAAGTGGGTAGGAGAGGAATCACAGACCGCCAGGGCCAGGACTTGACTCAGAACTGGGAAGCCACCAGGACCAGGACTTGACTTGGTGCTAAAATGCCGCCAGGGACAGGACTTGACTTGGTACTTGAATGCCCCCGGAGCCAGGACTTGACTTGGAGCCTCCGGGTAGTGGTGAGCCCTCGACTCGGCCTGGGAACAGTAGACAGCGGTTCTTGATTCCCTCTGGCGGGTTAACTGATGGACCCACCTTGATGAGGAAACTTTGCAGGCTCGCTTTGCGAGGTAACTGGACAGGGTTGCTCCGGTGAGGAAAGGCGAATTACCGGCACTCGCTTCGGGCGGAGACAAGGCTTGCTCTGGCCAGATGACATTGGCACACCGTACACTTGGTGACCTTGCAGACGCTCCTGCGCCAAATGGCTAAAAGCCAGAGACTATAAACTACCGGTTCAGCCGAGTGTTAATTGCCTCTAATCACCAAAGTCGAGGGACACGGGAAAACAGGGAATCAACGGTCCGGATCGTAACATAAACAAGGAAAATTTAAAGGGATCCCGATCCAGACCATGACATTATGGGACCGCAGGTTTCGTTCACTTTGGACTGTCACTTTAAGAGACGCTTGGATGAGACGGGACTATGATGTCAGTAACAAGCTGCGACAGACCACTGAGATTTTCAGTGTCAGTAGAGAGAGAGAGGGGGATAGAGACAGGCTGTGGGAACTTCAGCTTGTCACTGCTATGGTCTGGAACTCTCCTATGCCCAAAAGATTGGGGTGATCATCTGCATGCAGTGGACAATGGATGTGTGACTGTCACTTCGTATAATCCATATGTATGGATTTGTTGGAGTATCCTGTGGTATCACTTTTGTTGGCCCTTACCTGGAATCGGGGTGTTATGTGGTAACCACTTGAAGACCATATTCCTGTGAGTGTCACCTGGTGATATTTCTAAATGGATTTTGGAACGACTCGACGGACAAGATCTTCGGCGACTGTTATTTCGTTTACCCAGCGTGGAATCTGTGGAATTCTTCGTAATTGCCTTCTCTTTACACTTTCGTGTGGATTTACATATCTCTCTCCTCACTCATTTATTCAGTGGATTACTGAACATTTCTATTTTGCCATCTTAAGACTTTAAGAACTGTTCCTAAACTTGACTGTTTGGGAGCCACACACACATATACACATAACACTGTTAACTTCTGTTTATTTTGTTTAATTTTCTATAATTTGAGTAGATGCTAGCAAAGATAGTGGTTTTAACATCAAAACCAGACTCCATTAGTGATCTATTGCTGCTGGTACACAACAGCCCTCTTTCAGCCATGACTTAGTGATGCCCACATCAGACTGACCAATCTCTAATCGCGCCACAAGTTCATCCACCTTATTCTTAATGCTACACACGTTTAAATACTACAGCTTCAGTCCTGCATTCTTCCCCCTTTTGATTTTTGCCTCTGTGGTACAAGTTATCTCTTTGCTCTGCCTGTGTTTGTATCCAATCATTGGCTTAGCTACTGAATGATCTCACAACTGTGCTGAACACCATGAAGTACTGACAAACAGGCATTGGTGCCAATTTCTGTGCCTTTGGCTGGAAAGCTTACTGGACCAAGGAAGGACAATGCTGTTCAGAGGAAGTATGAAAGTGATGAAAGCAATGGTCTGACTACAACAGTTTTTGTAGGTAACATACCTGAGGAAGCTTCTGATATGTTAATCAGGCAGTGGCTTGGTTTTAAGCCGGAAGAGAGTTCAAGGAGCTTCAGGAAAGTTGAAAGCATTTGGACTTTGTGGATACAAAGAACCAGAATCTACTCTGCGTTTATTCAGATTATTGCTTGAACTTCAGGTAGGAGACAAAAAGCTGATCAGGAAAAGCATTATCCTCCAAGAGTCAGAAAGCCTCCACAGCGATGAAATCTTTCGGCCTGGATGGTGCATTTTAATATTTACTATGCTGTGGATGTCTGTATATGGTAGCTGTATTATATAACATACTGTGTATAAAGTTGAGATGTATTCTACATTGTGTTGGAGTTTATAGCTAAGCAGGGAGGAGTGCTGTTTAGTTTATATTTCAATAATATTTGAGTTATCTTGTGTGTATGTACAAACCCCATTTCCAGAAAAGTTGGGATATTTTCCAAAATGCAATAAAAACAAAAACCTGTGATATGTTAATTCACGTGAACCTTTATTTAACTGACAAAAGTACAAAGAAAAGATTTTCAATAGTTTTACTGACCAACTTAATTGTATTTTGTAAATATACACAAGTTTAGAATTTGATGGCTGCAACACACTCAACAAAAGCTGGGACAGAGTTAAAATAAGATTGAAAAGTGCACAGAATATTCAAGTAACGCCGGTTTGGAAGACTCCACATTAAGCAGGCTAATTGATAGCAGGTGAGGTATCATGACTGGGTATAAAAGTAGCGTCCATCAAAGGCTCAGTCTTTGCAAGCAAGGACAGGTTGTGGCTCACCTCTTTGTGCCAAAATTCATGAGAGAATTGTTAGTCAGTTCAAAAGGAACATTTCTCAATGCAAGGTTGCACAGAACTTAGGTCTTTCAACATCTACAGTACATAATATTGTGAAAAGATTCTGAGAATTCAGAGACATCTCAGTGCGTAAAGGGCAAGGTCGGAAACCACTGTTGAATGCGCGTGATCTTTGAGCCCTTAGGCGGCACTGCCTAAGAAACCATCATGCTACTGTGACAATTATAGCCACCTGGGTTCAGGAGTACTTCAGAAAACCATTGTCACACAACACAGTCCGTCGCTGCATCCAAAAATGCAACTTGAAATTGTATTACACAAGGAGGAAGCCATACATCAACTCTGTGCAGAAACGCCGGCGAGTTCTCTGGGCCCGAGCTCATCTGAGATGGACCAAAAGACTGTGGAACCGTGTGCTGTGGTCAGATGAGTCTACATGTCAGCTAGTTTTCAGAAAAAACGGGCGTCGAGTTCTCCGTGCCAAAGATGAAAACGACCATCCAGATTGTTATCAGCGAAAGGTGCAAAAGCCAGCATCTGTGATGGTATGAGGGTGCATCAGTGCCCACGGCATGGGTGAGTTGCATGTATGTGAAGGTACCATTAACTCTGAGGTGTATATTAGGATTTTAGAGAGACATATGTTGCCATCAAGGCAACGTCTCTTCCCAGGACGTCCATGCTTATTTCAGCAGGACAATGCCAGCCCACATTCTGCATGGGCTACAACAGTGTGGCTTTGTAGACACAGAGTGTGTGTGCTTGACTGGCCTGCTGCCAGTCCAGATCTATCTCCTACTGAAAATGCATCATGAAGAGGAGAATCAGACAACGGAGACCACGGACTGTTGAGCAGCTGAAGTCTTATATCAAGTAAGAATGGACAAAATTTCCAATTGCAAATCTACTACAATTAGCATCCTCAGTTCCAAAACGATTAAAAAGTGTTATTAAAAGGAAAGGTGATGTAACACAATGGTAAACATGCCTCTGTCCCAACTTTTGTTGAGTGTGTTGCAGCCATCAAATTCTAAATTTGGGTATGTTTACAAAATACAATTAAGTTGGTCAGTAAAACTATTGAAAATCTTTTCTTTGTACTTTTGTCAGTTAAATAAAGGCTCACGTGAATTAACATATCACAGATTTTTGGTTTTACTGCATTTTGGAAAATATCCCAACTTTTCTGGAAATGGGGTTTGTATATATATATATAGCTTAATTAAGCATTCTTGTTCATTTAAATAATTAACTATAAGTTATACAGAAAAATATTTTAATTGCATATGTCATCATACTACCACGTGATATGTGCATGCCTTGCAAAAAGTAAACTCGAAGTTAGATATGCATTTTTGGACTCCTGCGTCTTCATTATTCTTTAATGTTTTCAAGTTACAAAACATATCAATATACAGAGGATAAACTAAGGCAACAGAATATGATATGATCATTTAGGAGCAATGCAGGTAGAACTTCATAGTTGAAAGTGGGCGGTGAGGGGGCTGATAAGGGTAGGACAAACACAAAGAATGGTAGGGCTTTGGGTGTATAGATGGACTCTGTGCAACATAAAATGCAGCTTGAGTTGCACAGTTCTTGTTTTCACTCTGCATGTAGGATACACCGAACGATCCACAGGATGTTACTTGGAGGAGCGACTTTCACTTCTGAGGAGAATGAGTTAATCAGGAGGGCTAAAAGAAGGCATAGGTATGAAGCTGCCCTAGTGGACAAGGTGAAGGAGAATCCTGAGGGATTCTACAGATATGTGAAGAGCAAAAAGATTTCAAGGGACAAAATTGGTTTTCTGGAAGATCAGAATGGTAATCCATGTGTGGCACCAAAAGAGGTGGGGGAGGTCTTAAATGAATTTTTTGCATCTGTATTTACTCAGGAGATGGACAGGGAGTCTAGAGAAGTGAGGCAGAACAACATTAACTTCATAGACCCTATATAGATTACAGAGGAGAAGGCGTTTGCTGTCCTGAGGCAAGTAAGGGGGATAAATCCCCAGGGCCTGACAAGATGTTCCCTTGGACCCTGTGAGAGGCAAGTGCAGAAATTGCCAAGGCCCTAGCAGAGATACTTAAATCATCTTTAGTGACAGGTGTGGTACCAGGGGACTTTGGAGGAAGCTGGGAGGGACTAGGCACAATTATCTGAAGCATAGGCAGCACAAGCAAGTGGAAACTTTTCCTCAGGTGCGGGATAGGTTTAGGGTAAGGGGACTTGGAAAGAAACTGAGGAAGAGCTGTTTTTTCAGCTAGGGGACAATTAGAATCTGGAGCCCACAACACTGAAGAGTATGGAGTGCTGAGGCTGTGGATTGACATCGGGACTCAGGGTTAGTATAGATGCATACTAACACAATGGTCTGTGTATGATGGGCCTAGAGTACAAAGCCCTGTGTATGAAAACCCAGCCCTTCCAGCCCATTGGGTACTGTGGAACTCAAAAATGGATTCAAATGATGAATTTACTGATAGAAAGATCTGGTGATGCCACCCATCCCAACTCTGCAACTTGTCTGTTCTCAAGTGAATGCATTGCCACAGCTTTTTGGTTCTATCTCCCAGGTAGAAAACCATCTGGTAAGTGGCTCAGGTATTGGAGTCATTCTTCTCACCAGCTCTGTGGAATGTTGAGGCTATGAGAGGAGCACTACAGGTAATTAATTGTTTTAATTCTGCTGGTGTGAAGTCAGTAATCCAATATCCACTCTATTCACTTTGTTCAGCACAGGTTCCCCATGGTTCATGAGATGAAAGTAAAAAGATTGTTTGTAATTTGGTTTCCTGTTGAATAAGGTGATAAATGTTTTACAGGGAGAATTAAAGCAATTTTGGGCCCCAGCTGTTATATCTGACTATGAGTGATATCAAACCATGGGGAGCATATGGGAGTGGTTCACTGGTTTAGACCAAGGAGTGAGGGGCTAAGGTTGTGCTGGAATATTGGAGAAGATGGATTTCCTCTCCCCAAGATAAGGGTAGGGTGGATTCACTCTTGCTGAGCAAGGGTTGGTAGCCTACTGAACAAACCCATTTGTCAGTGGTTTACCAACAAATCCTTCCCACGAGCAGGAAGGCCAAGACCTAAGGTAAGCAGCAAAGAACCAGAAGCACTAGGTGAACACATTGCCCATATGAATTGAGATGGAAGGTCAACAGAGTTATGACGAGTGATGCATTTGATTTATTGGCTGATTCCTTCAGAAAGCTGGCACAGACTGGATGTTATCATAATCTTCATTCAACGAATCTGAAACAACCACATCATCATAGTCGCCTTCATTTTCTTGCTCAAGGTTGACATAATCCTGAGGGGGAGTTGGCTCAAAGCCAGGTGGTGGCTCATAGTCGTGGGATGAATTGTCTTGGGTGTCTGACTTGATCGCTGCATTCTCTGTAACAGAATGAAGGTCAGAGATTTAAGGGTAATAATGGAGTGATCCTCATATCTTTGCAAAAAACAGTACTGCTGGAGCATTGATTTAACATCTTATTCGTGCAGCCTTCCTTCACTGGTGTCTGGAGTGAGATCTGAACTGACATTGTTCAAAGGCCTTCTTGTTGTTAATGGTCGTTCAATGCAGGACATTCATCACAGTAGCATCAGACTCTGAGTTTGAGCTACTTCCAGTGGTTGGGGTGTATTAAGCAATAGTCCACATGTACCCTCTAAAGGTAAGACAGACGAGAGAGTCCTGGGAATTGTTGACTGTGGCAGCCACTGCTCATCTTCCCAGAGACTCCGGGAAACCCAGGAGAGACAGATTCCTTAAGCAGTTGGACCAGTGACATCACTGTGTGGAAAGATGAGAAAGGGGAGCCAGCCACACCCCCACACCAGGGGGAGGCACAAGAAAGGGCTACTCTCTCCCAGTAGCAGAGAGCCAGGCTCAATCCTGTCCTTGTGTGCAGTATGAGAGGAGTTTGAACATACTCTCTCTTAGTGCTCTCATATTCCTGAGAACTGGTCACCAAAATTTCCCAAAGGATCTGGGGAGCGAGTGGGAGCAACTGATGAGAACCTGGGGAGAGGGAAATGGCTCGTCCCGTCTGGGTGACTCATTTCTGATTTTCATCTCCAAGTATTCCAGCCCAGCAGGGTTTATGCAGCTGGCCACTCCTTACCAGCAGGGTGGTGTCCTAGCAGCTGCAGGGGTCCTCTCCAATTTGTGTGTCCTTCTGTCTTGCTACAGTTTGTGGCACACGTTTTGCACTTCTGTTTGCAGAGGGAGGTGTTAGTGAGTGTCGTGGGTGGTTGGATACTCTGCTGTCACTGGTGAGGAAGGGTCTCCATGTTGCCTCTTTTACCGATCCTCCTGCGGCCCTCCCAATGCTGTCCCTTTCCCAGACCACACTCTACCCCACCCATTACCACCCATTTTCTTTCCACTCCTGATTCCATCCACCGATTACGCACACGTTCCATCCACTGTACCTCATCCCTCATCTAGTTCCACCTGCCTTTCACCTTTCCCATAATGTTTCTCACTGTCACCTTCTGTATTGATCAGGTTGCCCTTTGCATTCCTGTTTATCTCCCTCTTGCAGCTGTCTTCCATTTTAATCCTCTGACTCCACCTCCACCTGACTTTTAGTCCTAGTGGAGGGTCTTGACCAAAGTCTCCATTTCCCTTCACAGATGTTGCTTGATCTGCTGAGTTCCTCCAAAAGGTCATGTTTTGCTCCTTTTGTTCTCCTTGTCTGCTTCAACCTCTTACCCATCTGCCTGTCTTCCGACTCCATCTCTCCCCTTCCTCACCTGCCCATTATCCTTCACGTCATCCTCTGGTAACGTACCATCCTCCAGACCCTCCACTCCTCTCCACTCCCAGTCGATACAGTTGTTCGACCCAAAATCTCAACACTTACTTTTCCCCAAAAGAAGCTGCTCAGCTCACTGATTCCTCCAGCAAGTTGTTTGTTGCTCCATATTCCAGCATCAGTATCCCCTTAATTCTCAAAAGTTATTACTTGTCTTGATTGGTGGATCTGTTACTGGGTGATTGAGGTAGCTGTGAGACTATGTGTGGTTGGTGGTTGTGTGGCATTGGAAGATCCCATTAACCTTGATTGTGGCGAGAGGGCATTTATCTCCAGACCTGCCAGCTCCATCCACATCTTTCCTCATGATCCACTCCACAGCTTCCTGCCCACCTTTCTCATCTCTCCTGATCACTGGTTCTGAGAACCCTGTTGGCAAGACCAGCACTGCTGTCCCAACACAGAGGTTGCAGGCCTGACCGCTATGACAGAGACCTAGGAACATACCATAATTATGCTCATCATCCAGCTGGTATGTGTTCTTTCTTGTGTGGACTTTGCTCCGTGACGCATTTGTGAAGCAACTGTAATACAAGAAGAATAAAATGGAAGTTAGCAGCCACAGATTCAATCCTATGCCACAGTGTGTGTATGAAGTGTGGATCTCACCCACCTGACTGATGATACTGTGAGTTGTGCTGGAACTATCCAGGAGTGGGATGGCGCCAAGAAGGTTCAAAAGAATTGGATCTAACCCTTCATCCTCCATTACTCTTCAGATCAGCTGCTCATCACATCTTGGGTACAGATGTGTCCACATTTCAGTAATGAAACTGAGAAGCCTTTTCATTTGTATTTAGAAGCACAGAAAACCTACAGCACAATACAGGCCTTTCGGCCCACGATGCTGTGCTGAACATGTACGTACTTGAGAAATGACCTAGGGTTACCCATAGCCCTCTATTTTCCTAAGCTCCATGTACATATCCAGGAGTCTCTTAAAAGACCCTATTGAATCCGCTTCCACCACCATCGCCGGCAGCCCATTCCACGCACTCACCGCTCTCTGTGTAAAAGACATCTCCTCTGTACCTACTTCCAAGCACCTTAAAACTGTGCCCTCTCGTGCTAGCCATTTCAGCCCTGGGAAGAAGCCTCTGACTATCCACACAATCAATGCCTCTCATCATCTTATACACCTCTATCAGGTCACCTCTCATTCTCCATTGCTCTGAGGAGAAAAGGCCAAGTTCACTCAACCTAGTCCCCTACCACTGCTACCATCCTCTTCCTTTCCCTACCCTTCTGAGCCACAGGGCCAGACTCTGTGTCAGCAACGTGGCCACTGTTGCTTCCCCCAGGTAGGTTGTCCCCCTCAACAGTATTCAAACAGGAGTGCTTATTGTTAAGGGGGACAGCCACAGGGGTACTCTCTAGTAATAGAAACATGGAAAAATAGAAAATAGGTGCAGGAGTAGGTCATTTGGCCCTTCGAGCCTGCACCGCCATTTATTATGATCATGGCTGATCAGTCAACTCAGAACCATGTACCAGCCTTCCCTCCATACCCCCTGATCCCTTTAGCCACAAGAGCCATATCTAACTCCCTCTTAAGTATAGCCAATGAACTGGCCTCAACTGCTTCCTGTGGCAGAGAATTCCACAGATTCACCACTCTCTGTGTGAAGAAGTTTCTCCTAATCTCGGTCCTAAAAGGCTTCCCCTTTATCCTCAAACTGTGACCCCTTGTTCTGGACTTCCCCAACATCGGGAACAATCTTCCTGCATCTAGCCTGTCCAATCCCTTTAGAATTTTATACGTTTCAATCTTCTAAATTCCAACGAGTATAAGCCTAGTCAATCCAGTCTTTCATCATATGAAAGTCCTGCCATCCCAGGAATCAATCTGATGAACCTTCTTTCTACTCTCTCTATGGCAAGAATGTCTTTCCTCAGATTAGGGGACCAAAACTGCACACAATACTCCAGGTGTGGTCTCACCAAGGCCTTGTACAACTTCAGTAGTACCTCCCTGCTCCTGTACTCGAATCCTTTTGCTATGAATGCCAGCATACCATTCGCCTTTTTCACCGCCTGCTGTACCTGCATGCCCACTTTCAATGACTGGTGTATAATGACACCCAGGTCTCGTTGCACCTCCCCTTTTCCTAATCGGCCACCATTCAGATAATAATCTGTTTTCCTGTTTTTACCACCAAAGTGGATAACCTCACATTTATCCACATTAAATTGCATCTGCCATGAATTTGCCCACTCACCCAACCTATCCAAGTCACCCCGCATCCTCTTAGCATCCTCCTCACAGCTAACACTACCGCCCAGCTTCGTGTCATCCGCAAACTTGGAGATGCTGCATTTAATTCCCTCATCTAGGTCATTAATATATATTGTAAACAACTGGGGTCCCAGCACTGAGCCTTGCGGTACCCCACTAGTCACTGCCTACCATTCTGAAAAGGTCCTATTTATTCCCACTCTTTGCTTCCTGTCTGCCAACTAATTCTCTATCCACATCAATACCTTACCCCCAATACCGTGTGCTTTAAGTTTGCACACTAATCTCCTGTGTGGGACCTTGTCAAAAGCCTTTTGAAAATCCAAATATGCCACATCCACTGGTTCTCCCCTATCCACTCTACTAGTTACATCCTCAAAAAATTCTATGAGATTCGTCAGACATGGTTTTCCTTTCACAAATCCATGTTGACTTTGTCTGATGATTTCACCGCTTTCCAAATGTGCTGTTATCACATCTTTGATAACTGACTCTAGCAGTTTCCCCACCACCAATGTTAGGCTAACCGGTTTATAATTCCCCGGTTTCTCTCTCCCTCCTTTTTTGTTGCAGTTTAGGAGGCATATCGTAAAGTAGTCATACAAAGTTTATAAATAGTTTTGAGAAAATATTTACCAACTTTGTTTTATTTAAACGGTACTTTACTGATTTGCTGCGGGAGAGCTGGATTTACACGTCTCAATCCCACGTCATCATGTGATGCCCTCTCTCCTTCCTTTTTTAAAAAGCAGGGTTACATTAGCCACCCTCCAATCATCAGGAACTAGTCCAGAATCTAAAGAGTTTTGAAAAATTATCACTAATGCATCCACTATTTCTTGGGCTACTTCCTTAAGCACTCTGGGATGCAGACCATCTGGCCCTGGGGACTTAGCTGCCTTTAATCCCTTCAATTTACCTAACACCACTTCCCTACTAACATGTATTTCCCTCAGTTCCTCCATCTCACTAGACCCTCTGTCCTCTACTATTTCCGGAAGATTATTTATGTCCTCCTTAGTGAAGACAGAACCAAAGTAATTATTCAATTGGTCTGCCATGTCCTTGTTCCCCATGATCAATTCACCTGTTTCTGTCTGTAGGGGACCTACATTTGTCTTAACCAATCTTTTTCTTTTCACATATCTATAAATATGTGAAAAGATATAAATATAAATATAAGTAGTATCTGACTCTTGCCCTTCCCTCTCCTGACTGTTACATAGAAAACATAGAAACATAGAAAACTTACAGTCAATACAGACCCTTTACCCTTTACCCACTTATCTGTCTCCCGAGGCCCTGGGGTGACTACTTGCCTATAGCTCCTATCACCTCCTCACCTTCCCTGACCAGACGAAGGTCATCGAGCTGCATCTCCCGTTCCCTAACCCGGTCCCCAGTCCCTAAGGAGTGCAGCCTGATGCATCTGGCGCAGATGTGGCCGCCCAGGAGGCTGGATTAAGTACTTCATGACTTAATCCAAGTAATTACTGAGCAGTGATAGAAAAGCAATGCAGTGTCCTCAGGGAGATTTGTTGTATCAACGAACTATCACTGTCCTTTCAGCTGAATAGTAACCCGGCCTGTAACGTGAGAGTCCCTGGTGAGGTTCCTCCGTTGGAACCCTTCAGCCAGGGAGAAACCACTTGGTCAATTACCCAGGGAAGAGCCACGTAAATCGTGATCGTTGTTTGAGCAGTAATTGACAGGTCTGGATGTTGTTTACCTGCAGGACCCTGCAGCATACTTTCTGTGTTCATTCCTATCTTTCTAGATCAGGTGATCCCAAGCTGGGGTTCATGGACTCCCTGCTTAATGGCATTGGTCTACGGTCTATGGCATGAAAAAGGTTGGGGGACCCCTGGTCTAGACTGATTAATCAAAAGATTGCATATAAACTTCTCTGAATTTTCCATTCAAGATGTGAAATATTTCAGAAAAATTGTAACTTTAAAAGCTCTGTCAGTTGTTGCTTTGATGTTTCACTGAACTGGGAGCCCGGGTTGATTATCAGCCAACTGGTGAGCTGGATTTTGTAACCATCCACAGAAAGTACTGCGGCAACTCAGCTTATCAGGCAGCACTTATGGAGGGCGATCAACAGCTGACATTCTGGACCAAGACCCTTCATTACGTTGGAAACGGTGATTGCCTTGGCATAAAGGCACGGTGAGAATTAAAACTCAGGGAGTCGAATTTCCAACCCTCGCATTTCAGAGTGAGAAGATAAAGAGAAGATTTGGGTAAATTGGTCTTTTCTTGGCGATTCAGGAGCGTGAATGTTAGTGTCAGAGCCTTACTGAAGGTTGGGAAAAAGAGAGATCAGAATGATGTTGTGGCCATCACTGAATCGTGGCTGAAGGATGGTTGAAATTGGGAGCTGAATGTCCAAGGTTATATGTTGTATCAGAGGGATAGGAAGGTAGGCAGAGGGGGTGATGTGGCACCACTGGTAAAGACTGGCATCAAATTAGCAGAAAGATGTGACATAGAATTGGAAGATGTTGAATCCATGTGGGTTGAGTTAAAAACCTGCAAGGCTAAAAGGACATTGATGGCAGTTACATACAGGCCTCCCAACAGTGGCTGAGAGGTGGACCACAGATCACAACAGGAAATGGAAAAAGCAAGTCAAAAGGGCAATGTTATGGTAGTCAAGGGAGATTTTAACATGCACGTCGATTAAAGTTGTTAAAGTGAGAGTGAATTTGTTTAATGCCTAAGCGATAGCTTTAGAAACGTAAAACACAGAAAACCTACAGCACAATACAGGCCTTTCGGCCCACAAAGCTGTGCCGAACAAGTCCTTACCTTAGAAATTACCTAGGGTAACCCATATCCCTCTATTTTTCTGAGCTCCATGTACCTGTCCAGGAGTTTCTTAAAAGACCCTATCGTATCTACCTCCACCACCGTCGCTGGCAGCCTATTCCAAGCACTCACCACTGTCTGCGTAAAAAACTTACCCCTAACAACTCAAACATGAGGAAATCTGCAAATGCTGGAAATTCAAGCAACACACACACACAAAAATGCTGGTGAACGCATCTATAGGAAGATGTTTCGAAATGTTGACTGTACCTCCTCCTATAGATGCTGCCTGGCCTGCTGCGTTCACCAGCATTTTTTGTGTGTGTCCCCTGACATCCCCTCTGTACCTACTTCCAAGCACTTTAAAACTGCCCTCACGTGCTAGCCATTCCAGCCCTGGGAAAAAGCCTCCGACTATCCACACGATCAATGCTTCTCATCATCTTATACACCTCTATCAGGTCACCTCTCATCCTCCGTCGCTCCAAGGAAAAAAGGCCGGGTTCACTCAGCATATTCTCAGAAGGCATTCTCCCCAATCCAGGCAACATCCTTGTAAATCTCCGCTGCACCCTTTCTATGGTTTCCACATCCTTCCCGTAGTGAGGTGACCGGAATTGACAACAGTTCTCCAAGTGGGGTCTCACCAGGGCCCTATATAGCTGCAACATTACCTCTTGGTTCCTAAACTCAATCCCACGATTGATGAAAGCCAATGCACCATATGCTTTCTTAAGCACAGAGTCAATCTCAAAGCTGCTTTGAGTGTTCTATGGACTCGGACCCCAAGATCCCTCTGATCCTCCACACTGCCAAGAGCCTTACCATTAATACTATATTCTGCCATCATATTTGACCTACCAAAATTAACCACCTCACGCTTATCTGGATTGAACTCCATCTGCCACTTCTCAGCCCAGTTTTGCATCCTATCAATGTCCCGCTGTAATCTTTGACAGCCCTCCACACTATCCACAACACTCCCAACCTTTGTATCATCAGCAAATTTACTAACTCATCCCTCCACTTCCTCATCCAGGTCATTTATACGAAGAGTAGGGGTCCCAGAACAGATCCCTGAGGCACACCACTGGTGACCGACCTCCATGCAGAATATGACCCGTCTACAACCACTCTTTGCCTTCTGTGGGCAAGCCAGTTCTGGATCCACAAAGCAATGTCCCCTTGGATCCCATGCCTCCTTACTTTCTCAATAAGCCTTGCATGGGGTACTTTGTCAAATGCTGAAATCCATATTCACTACATCTGCTGCTCTACCTTCATCAATGTGTTTTTAGAGCAGTTTATTGCTGAGCCTACTAGGAGATCAGCTATACTGGATTGGGTATATGTAATGAACCAGAGACGATTAGGGAGCTTAAGGTAAAAGAACCTTCAGGAGTCAGTGATCACAGTATGATTGAGTTCAACTTGAAATTTGAAAGGGAGAAAGTAAAGTCTGATGTAACAGTATTTCAGTGGAGTAAGGGAAGTTACAGTGATATATGAGATGAGTTGGACAAAGTAAACTGGAAGGAGCTGCTGGCAGGGACATCAGCAGAGTAGCAATGGCATGCGTTTATGGGAAGAATGAGGAAGGTGCAGGACATATATATTCCAGAAATGATGAAATACTCAATGGTAAAGTAGTACAACTGTGGCTGACAAGGGAAGTCAAAGCTATTGTAAAAGTAAAAGAAAGGACACACAACGAAGCAATAATTAGTGGGAAGATAGAGGATTGGGTCATTTTTAAAAACCTTCAGAAAGCAACTAAAAAAATCATTAGAAAAGATGAAATATGACAGCAAGCTAGCTAATAATATCAAAGTGGATCGTAAAAAGTTTTTTCAAGTATGTTAAAAATAAACGAGAAATGAGAGTGGACATATGACCACTAGAAAATGAGGCAGGAAAAATAATAATGACAAATAAGAAATTTTTTAAATACTACGTTGCCTACCTTTCTGACTTCATATCCTACTGATATTACTGATAAAATTTTAGGTTTAAATCCTCTCCAGAAGGGATTAATAGCAGTTATCTATGATATAATTATGAAATTACAGCCAGGTATATCTGATAAAATTAAAAATGAATGGGAAAGGGAACTTCAACTTTGTCTACCTACAGAGAAATGGGATAAAATTTTGCAATTAGTTAATACTTCCTCTATATGTGCTAAACATACATTAATACAATTTAAAGTACTGCACAGAGCCGATATGTCTAAAGATAAATTAGCCCGTTTTTATTCCCACATAGACCCTATTTGTGACAGATGTCACTCTGAGGTGGCTTCTTTAACTCGTATGTTTTGGTCTTGTCCTCTCTTGGAAAAATATTGGAAAGATATTTTTGATATTATTTCAACAGTTCTATGTTTTGATTTACAACCCCATCCTATTACGGCAACTTTTGGATTGCCAATGGTAGAACATAGATCTTTATCTGCTTCAGCCTGTCGGATGATAGCATTTGTTACTTTAATGGCCAGAAGATCTATTTTATTGAACTGGAAGGAAACCAATCCTCCTACTACATTCCAATAGTTTTCCCAAACTATATGAAGTTTAAATTTAGAAAAAATTGGAAGTGATATTTTTGATCCTTCGGGTAAATTTGAAGAAACTTGGAAGCCTTTTATGCAACATTTTCATATGATGTAATTTGACCTTTCCAAAGATTACTCCAATCTCTTTGTATTAATATTGTTATTGTGTTTATAATTTTGAAAATTAATAAAAAGATTTAAAAAGGAGAAATAATAACAGAGGACAAGGAGATGGCTGATGAACTAAATAATTATCTTGCATCAGTCTTCATTGTGGAAGACACTAGCAGTGTACCTGATGTTGTAGTGTGTGAAGGAAGAGAAGTGGGTGCACTTACTGTTGCAGGAGAAAAAATGCTCAATTAGCTGAAAGACCTAAAGGTACATAAGTCACCCAGACCAGATGAATTGCACCCTAGGGTTCTGAAAGTGGTAGCGTTAGAGATTATGGTAGCATTAGAAATGATCTTTCAAAAATAATTGGACTCTGGCATGGTGCCAGAGGACTGGAAAATTGCAAATGTCACTCCACTCTTTAAGAACGGAGGAAGGCAGCAGAAAGGAAATTATAGACCAGTTAGCCTGACCTCAGTGATTGGGAGAATGTTAGAGCCAACTGTTAAGGATGAGGTGATGGAGTACTTGGTGACACAGGAAAGATAGTGCAAAGTAGCATGGTTTCCTTCAGGGAAAGTCCTGCTTGATAAACCTGTTGGAATTCTTTGAAGAAATTACAAGTAGGATAGAGAAAGGGAATGCAGTGGTTGTTGTATATTTGGACTTTCAGAAGGCCTTTGACAAGGTGCCACACATGAGGCTGCTTACCAAGTTAAGAGCCCATGGTATTACAGGAAAGTTAATAACGTGGTTAGAACATTAGCTGATTGGTAGAAGCCAGCGACTGGGAATAAAAGGATCCTTTTCTGAGTGACTTGTGGTGTTCCACAGGGGTCAGTGTTGGGACCACTTCTTTTTATGCTGTATATAAATAATTTAAATGGAATAGATAGCTTTGTTGCCAAGTTTACAGATGATACAAAGATTGGTGGAGGGGCAGGTAGTGTTGAGGAAACAGATAGGATGCAGAAGGACTTAGACAGATTAGGAGAAAGGGCAAAAAAGTTGCAAATGAAATACAATGTTGAAAAATGCATGGTTATGCAGTTTGGTAGTAGAAATAAATGTGTGGACTATTTTCTAAATGGGGAGAAAATCCAAAACTCTGAGATGCAAAGGGACTTGGGAGTCCTTGTGCAGAACACCCTAAAGGTTAACTTGCAGGTCGAGTTGGTGGTGAGGAAGGCAAATGCAATGTTAGCATTCATTTAAAAGGTCTAGAATACAAGAGCAGGGATGTGATGATGATGCTTTATAAGGCACTGGTGAGGCCTCACCTTGAATACTGTGAACAGTTTTGGGCTCCTCATCTTAGAAAAGATGTGCTGGCATTGGAGAGGTTCCAGAGTAAGTTCACAAGGATGATTCCAGGAATGAAAAGGTTATCTGGGGTTGAGGAGGAGAAAAAAAGGATCAGCCATGATTGAGTGGCGGAGCAGACTCAATGGGCCAGATAGCCTATTCTGCTCCTATGTCATGGTCTCATGGATAACATATGAGGAGTGCTTGGCACCTTTGGGCCTGTAGTCACTGGAATTTAGAAGAATGTGGGTGAATCTCATTGAAATGTACTGAATGCTGAAAGGATTAGATAGTGTGGATGTGGAAAGTTCTGCAAACTTGACAACAAAGCCATCATCTGAATTATTTATATACAGCCCCATAAAAAGAAGTGGTCCCAAAACCAACACCTGCGGAACACGACTAGTCACTATCCTACTTGTAATCTCCTCAAAGAATTCCAACAGGTTCATCAGGCAGGATTTTCCCTGAAGGAAACCATGCTGACTTTGTCCTATCTTGTTCTGTGTCACCACGTACTCCATCACCTCGTCCTTAGCAATTGACTCTAACATCTTCCCAACCACTGAGGTCAAGCTAACTGGTCTATAATTTCCTTTCTGCTGCCTTCCTCCTTTCTTAAAGAGTGGAGTGACATTTGCAATTTTCCACTCCTCTGGCACCATGCCAGAGTCCAATGATTTTTGAAAGATCATTTCTAATGCCACCACAATTTCTAACGCTACCTCTTTCAGAATCCTAGGGTGCAGTTCATTTGGTGTGGGTGACTTACGTACATTTAGGTCTTTGAGCTTTTTGAGAACTTTGTAACAGTAACTTCTCTTCCTTCAAACACTACAACATCTGGTGCACTGCTAGTGTCTTTCACAGTGAAGACCTTTGCAAAATACTCATTTAGTTCATCTGCCATCTCCTTGTCCCCCTTTATTATTTTTCCTGGCCCATTTTCTAGCAGTCCCACGTCCACTCTCATTTCTCTTTTTTTTAACATACCTGAAAAAGCTTTTACTATCCACTTTGATATCATTTGCTAGCTTGCTTTCATATTTCGTCTTTTCCCTTCAAATGATTCTCTTAGTTATTCTCTGCAGGTTTTTAAAAGCTTACCAATACTCTATCTTCCTACTAATTATTGCTTTGTTGTATGCCCTTTCTTTTGTTTTTACATTAACTTTGACTTCCCTTGTCAGCCACGGTTGTGTTTACTTTGGCCAACTCCTCCCTTATACCACAGTAATTTCCCTTACTCCACTGAAATACGTTACGTCAGACTTTACTTTCCCCTACCAAATTTCAGGTTGAACGCAATCATATTGTGATCACAGGTTCCTAAAGGTTCTTTAAATTTAAGCTCCTTATTCACCTTCGGTTCATTACGTGACATCCAATCCCATTTAGCTGATCCCCAAGTAGGCTCAACGACAAACTGCTCTGAAAAGCCATCTCTTAGGCATTCAACAAACTCACTTTCTTGAGATCCAGTACCAACCTGATTTTCCCAATTTACTTGCTTGTTAAAATCTCCCATGACTATCATAACATTGCCCTTTTGACATGCCTTTTCTATTTCCTGTTGTAATCTGTTGTCCACCTCCCAGCCACTGTTGGGAGGCCTGTATCTAACTGCCATCAGGGTCCTTTTACACTTGCAGTTTCTTAACTCAACCCACAAGGATTCAACATCTTCCAGTTCTCTGTCACATCTTCTACTGATTTGATGCCATTCTTTACCAGTAAAGCCATGCCACCCCCTCTATCCCTCCAATATAACATGTAACCTTGGACATGCAGCTCCCAACTATAACCATCCTTCAGCCACGATTCAGTGATGGCCACAACATCAAACTTGGCAATCTGTAATAGTGTAACAAAATCATCCACCTTATTTCTTATACTCTCTTCATTCCTGGAATCATCCTCATGAACCTCCTCTGGATTCTTTCCAATGACAACGCATCCTTTCTGAGATATGGGTCCCAAAACTGTTAACAATACTCCAATTGCGGTCTGACTATTCATTTATAAAGCCTCAGTATTATCTCCTTGCTTTTATATTCTATTCCCCTTGAAATAAATGCCCACATTGCAACTGCATTGTTTACCACAGATTCAACCTGTAAATTAACCTTCTTGGAGTCTTGCATGAGGACTCCGAAGTTCCTCTGCACCTCTGATGTTTGAATCTTCTCCCCATTTAGGTAATAGTCTGTTCTATTGTTCCTTTTTACCAAAATGCATAATCATACATTTCCTAACACTGTATTTCATCTGCCACTTTTTTGCCCATTCTCAGCACTACCTACCCCTCCACCTACCTTTGAATCATTTGCAAACTTTGCTACAAAGCCATCAATTCCATTATTCAAATCATTTATGAACAATATGAAAAGTAACGGTCCCAATACTGACCCCTGAGGAACACCACTAGTCACTGGCAGCCAACAGCAAAAGGCCCCCTTTATTCCCACTCACTGCCTCCTGCCTGTCAGCTGTTGCTCTATCCAAGTCAGTATCTTTCCTGTAACACCACAGGATTTAATTTTCTTAAGCAGCCTCATGAGTGCCACCTTATCAAATGCCTTCTGAAAATCCAAGTAAATGACATCCACTACCTCACCTTTGTCCACCCTGCTTGTTCTTTCCTCGAAGAACTCTAACAGATCTGTCAGGCAAGATTTCCCTTTACAGAAAACACGCTGATTTTTAGTTTGCCTTCCTCTCTTCTTAAAGAGTGGAGGGACATTTGCAATCTTCTAGTCCTTTGTGATCAAGCCAGAATCAAGTGATTCATGAAAGATCATGACCAATGCATCCGTTATCTCTTCAGCAACCTTTGTCAGGACTCTGGCTTGTAGTACGTCTGGTCCAGGTGATATCCACCTTAAGAACTTTCAGTTTCCAGGATTGAAAGGCTTGTAAAATGAGGAGTGTTTTATGGCTCTGGGTCCCCCCTGCTTCAAACAGGCTTCAATCATACTGGTGCCCAAGAAGAGTGTGTTAACCTGTCTCAATGACTATCACCCAGTGGCACTTACATCCACAGTGATGAAGTGTTTTGAGAGGCTGGTGTTGAAGCATATCAGCTCCTGTCTGTGTAACAACTTGGATCTGCTCTATTCACCTACTGAAGCAACAGGTCTACAGCAGATGCTATCTCATCAGCCCTTTACACAAGCAGGAACATCTGGACATCAAAGATACATACATCAGGATGCTCTTTGTTGGTTACAACTCAGCATTTAACACCATCATCTCTTCAAAACTAATCAGTAAACTCCAAGACATTGGCCTCAATACCCCCTTGTGCAATTGGATCCAGGATTTCCTTACCTGCAGACCCCAGTCAGTTTGGATTGGTAAAAACATCCCCTCCAATCTCCATCAGCACAAGGATGTGTGCTCAGCCCCCTGCTCGACTGGCTTTACACCTATGACTGTGCGGCTAAGTACAGCTCCAACACCAGATACAAGTTTGCTGATGACACCACTGTTGTGGGCTGTGTCAAAGGTGGTGCTGAATCAGCATAAAAGAGGGAGATTGAAAAATTGGCTGAGTGGTATAATAACAACAACCTCTCACTCAATGTCAATAAGACTAAGGAACTAATTGTAGACATCAGAAGAGGGAAACCAGGAATCCATGAGCCAGTAATATTTGGAGGATCAGAGGTGCAGAGGGTCAGTAACTTCAAGTTCCTGGGTGTCACTATCTCAAAGGACCTGTCCTGGACCCAACATATAAACATAATTGCAAATAAAGCACAACAGTGTCTCTACTTCCTCAGGAATCTGCGGAAATACGGCAAGTGACCAAAAAACTTGGTAAACTTCTATAGGTGTGTGGGGGACAGTGTGCTGACTGGCTGCGTTATGGGCTGGTATGGGAACACCAATGTCTTTGAGCTGAATATCCTACAAAAGATAATAGATTCAGCCCAATACATCATGGGTAAACCTTCCCAACCATTGAGCACAACTACATGAAACAGTGTCATAGGAAAGCAGCCTCCATCATCAAAGATCTTCTCTACTTTGGCCATGCTCTTTTCTTACTGCTGCCATCAGGTAGAAAGTACAAGTGCCTCAGAACTCGCATTACCAGGTTGAAGAACAATTACTACCCCTCAACCATCAGGCTCTTGAACAGAAGTGGACAACTGCACTCATTCTAATTCTGCTGTTCCTACAAATGATTATCTCACTTTTAGGATTCTTTATCTTGTTACTTCATGCTCATTATTTAGTCCTATTTATTTATACAGTGCCTGTTAAAAGTACTCACACCCCTTGGAAGTTTTCATGTTTTTTGTTTTACAATATTGAATCACAGTGGATTTAATTTGGCTTTTCTGACACTGATCAACAGAAAAAGATTATTTCCTGTCAAAGTGAAAACAGGTCTTTACAAAGTGATCTAAATTAATTACAAATATAAAACACAAAATAATTGATTGCATAAGAACTCACCCCCTTTCATATGACACACAAAATTATCACTGGTTCAGCCAATTGGTTTTAGAAGTTACATAATTAGTTAAATGGAAATCCATTTTTGGAGACCTGTATGCAGTCAAGGTGTTTCAACTGTAGTAAATATATATCTGTATCTGGAAGGTTCAACTGCTGGTGAATCAGTATCCTGGCAAAAAACTACACATTGAAGACAAAAGAACACTCCAAGTGACTCCGCAAATAGGTTATTGTAAAGCACTAGTCAGGAGATGGATACTAGAAAATTTCCAAGCCACTGAATATCCCTTGGAGTACAGTTAAGTCAATCATCAAGAAGTGGAAAGAATATGACACAGCTGTAAATCTGCCAAGAGCAAGCCGTCCTCAAAAACTGAGTGACCGTGCAAGAAAGAGACTAGTGAGGAAGGCCACCTTGAGACCTATGACAACTCTGGAGGAGTTACAAGCTTCAGTGGCTGAGATGGGAGAGACTGCGCATATAACAACTGTTGCTTGGGTGCTTCACAAATTACAGCTTTATGGGAGAGTGGCAAGGAGAAAGCCACTGCTGAAAAAAACTCACATGAAATCTCAGCTAGAGTTTGCCAAAAAGTGTGTGGGGGAGACTCTAGAGTCAGTGGGAATAAGGTTCTTTGGTCTGATGAAACCAAAATTGAGCCTTTTGGCCTTTGGACTAAACACTACACATCATCAAAAACGCACCATCCCTACCGTGAAGCATGGTTGCACCTGCATCATGCTGTGGGGATGCTTGACTGCAGCAGGCCCTGGAAGGCCTGTGAAGGTAAAGGTAATATAGAACATAGAAATCTACAGCACATTACAGGCCCTTCAGCCCACAATGTTGTGTCGACCATGTAACCTACTCTAGAAACTATATAGGGTTTCCCTAGTGCATAGCCCTCTATTTTTCTAAGCTCCGTGTACCTTTCTAACAGGCTCTTAAAAGAACCTATTGTATCCGCTTCCACCACCGTCGCCGGCAGTGATGGGTAAAATGACTGCAGCAAAATTCAGGGAAGTTCTGGAGGAAAACCTGATGCAGTCTGCAAGACAACTGCAACTTGGGAGATTTGTTTTCCAGCAAGACAATGACCCCAAGCATAAAGCCAAAGCTACACAGGAATGGCTTAAAAACAACAAAGTTAATGTCCAGGTGTGGCCAAGTCAGAGACCAGACCTCAATCCAATTGAGAATGTGTGGCTGGGCTTGGAAAGGGCTGTTCACTCACGATTTCCATGCAATATGACAGACCTTGAGCAGTTTTGTAAAAAAGAATGGGGAATAACTTCTCTTAAACATTGAAATCAAGCTCACATACCCCTTATGGTTAGGACTATATCCCTTGGAACACAGGAGAGTGAGAGGAGATTTGACAGAAGTATACAAAACTATGAGGGGTGTAGATAGGGTAAATACACGTAAGCTTTTTCCACAGAGGTTGCATGGGACTACAACCAGAGATCATGGCTTAAGGGTGAAAGGTGAAAAGTTTAAGGGGAACATGAGGAGAACTGTCTTCACTCAGAGGGTCTTGAGAGTGTGGAATGAGTTGCCAGCACAAGTGGGGCATGTGAACTTGATTTCAATGTTTAAGAGAAGTTTGTATCGGTAAATGGATGGTAGAGATATAGGGAGGTATGATCCTTGTGCAGGTTGATGGGAATGAGCAGTTTAAAGGGTTCAGCATGGACTAGATGGGATATAGGACCATTTTCTGTGCTCTGTGACTCTAAAGATAGTAAATCAGCCCTGATGGAATGGCAGAGCAGACTCATGGGGCTGAATGACTTCATTCTGCTCCTGTTTCTTCTAGTCTTACGGTATTATGATCTGAGCCCTCTTTGTTCTCCAAGAATTACCCCAGCCTATCCATTTGCTCCTTATAACTACAACCCTCTACATGCTCTTCTTCTACATGCTCTCCAATGCTACCATATCCGACAGTGTGGAGACAAGAACTGTGCGCAATATCCAAGGGCATCCTGATGAACAGATTCTACAGCAATCTACATATCAGATTATGAGGAGCGTAGGTCAGGTGGACAGTGAGCAAGTTTACCACTGGAAATTGGATGTTGATTTGAAGTAAAGGTTTAGGGGGAGGGCTCTTTCAGCCAGAAAGTGGTTGGGATCTCCACCACCTTGTGGAGGCAGGAACTCCCTCATAGGCACGTAGATCACTAAGGTCAGGTACCAAATGGCAATACATCAGATTAGTATAGAATGGAGTTTTGATGGTCAGCATGGACACAAGGGCTGAAGGGCTTGTTTGCCTCCTGCTAAACTCCATTAGCAGAGGATTTGAGGCATTCTGTGTCATGGTCCAGATCGGGGTCCCTTTAAATTTAGCTTGTTTATGTTACGATCCGGACCGTTGATTCCCTGTTTTCCTGTGTCCCTCAACTTTGGTGATTAGAGGCAATTAACACTTGGCTGAACTGGTAGTTTATAGTCTCTGGCTTTCAGCCGTTCAGTGCGGGAGCGTCTGCAAAGTCACCAAGGTACGGTGTGCCAATGTCATCTGGCCAGAGCAAGCCTAGTCTCTGCCGAAGTGAGTGCCGGTAATTTGCCTCTCCTCACCGGAGCAACCCTGTCAAGTTACCTCGCCAAAGTGAGCCTGTAAAGTTTCCTCACCGCGGTGGGTCCGTCAGTTAACCCGCCGGAGGGAATCAAGAACCACTGTCTACCGTTCCTGGGCCGAGTTGAGAGCTCGCCACTACCTGGAGGCTCCAAGTCAAGTCCTGGCTCCGGGGGCATTCAAACACCAAGTCAAGTCCTGGCCCTGGCGGCATTCAAGCACCAAGTCAAGTCCTGGCTCCGGCGGCATTCAAGCATCAAGTCAAGTCCTGTACCTGGCGGCTTCCCAGTTCTGAGTCAAGTCCTGGCCCTGGCGGTCTGTGATTCCTGTCCTACCCCCTTGTCTGAATCCCTTTTCTGCCCCTCTCGGCTCTAGCCTTCGTCTGCAGCCCCCGCCTGCACTTCAGTCTAGTTCCATCACCGGAGCTAGATAGGTACTGTCTGGTGTTCATTCGTGTTGGTCTTGTCTTGTTTTGTCCTCACCTCTGTGGGGTAAGTCTGGCCATTTTGCCGTTGCCCCGCGGGGGGGTCATGTTTTATCTGGGCCTTGCCTCCGTGTGGAAAGTCTGGCTGTCTTGCCGTTGCCCCGCGGAGAGTCATGAGTCCCGGCCTTACGTCCTGTACCCAAGGAGGGGTCCCGACTCTGTGTTCTGTGTATATGTCGATGATTCCATGTACCTGCTCTCCCAAGACCGAGGCTCTGTTTTCCATGTTCCTCCTCTCCCTAGCCCATGTCATGTCCATGCCTGGTTCTAGGGTCCGAGCCCGAGGTAAGACCCAGATACTGGGTCCTTGTCCAGTCTCTGGCTCGGAGTCCATACCCTAGCCACTTCATGTCTCCTCTAGTTCTGGGATCCAATTCCGAGTCCTAGCCCAGACCCCTAGTCCCAGCCTAGTAGTAGTCCTGAGTCCTTGTCCAGTTCGCTACTCCTGCTCCTGCCTAGCTCTCCTGGTATCGAACAATAAACTAAATCTAAGTAACCTCACAAGATGTGTCTTGCATTTGGGTCCACCCTTGCTCCCAATGCCCCGCCATTGTGATATTCTGATACATCTTTAAACAAAGGGCATACTTGCTAACTCGTTTCTTGCTGAACCTGAAAGTTAGAAGGTTAGCATGAGATTAAAGCCAGATTACTGTATTTACCTGAGTGTGATGTGGCCTTCACAGTGGTTCTCACCATCACGTTGGTCTGTAATAAAATCAAAATCATTCTTATTGCTGTTTCTTTCATCCCACTGGCTATCAAGAACATAGCATCGGAAGGAGAATGAGGAGAAAGTCGTATACAAAATTATGAGGCGTATAGAAATCATGCAGCGCTTTTCTCCTCAGGGAGGGTGAGACTGAAACTAAAGAGTGAAAGGTGAAAGATCTAAGGGGAATCTGAGGGGAAGCTTCTTCATTCGGAGGATGGTGCAAGCGTAGAATGTGTTGCCAGTAGCAGCAGTGTTCACTACTGGAGTGTTCATTGATCTCTCTAACCTCTCACTTCAGCGGTCTGAGATACCAACCTTCTTCAAGCAGGCTTCAATTATACCGGTCGCCAAGAAGAATGTGGCAACATGCCTCAGTGACTATCACCCAGTAGCACTTACATCCACTGTGATGAAGTGCTTTGAGAGGTTGAAAATGAAGCAAATTCACTCAAGGGGGTGGTGAGAGTGTGGAATTAGCTGATAGCACAAGTAGTGTGTGCAACCTCAATTTCAATGCTTAAAAGAAGTTTGGACAGGTACGTGGATGGTGGGGGTATGGAGGGCTATGATCCTGGAGCAGTTCAATGGGTGTAGACAGTTTAAATGGTTTGGCACAGACTAGACGGGAAAAATGAGCCTGTCTCTGTGCTGAATTTTTCTATGACTCCTGCCTGACGAGTGACTTGGATCTGCTCTAGCTTCCTTTTAGTCACAACAGGTCAACAGCAGATGCCAGTTTATTGGCTCTTCAGTCAACTGTAGATTCATACGTCAGGATGATCTTCACTGACTATTGCTCTGCGTTCAACACTATCAATTATGGGAGGCTACTGTGGGAGGCGAGCGAGGAGATTGCTGAGCCTCTGGCAATAATCTTTGTATCACCAATGAGGACGGGAGAGGTGCTGGAGGATTGGAGGGTTGCAGATGTTGGTCCCTTATTCAAGAAAGGGAGTAGAGATAGCCCAGGAAATTATAGACCAGTGAGTCTTACTTCAGTGGTTGCTAAGTTGATGGAGAAGACCCTGAGAGGTAGGATTTATGAACATTTGGAGAGGCATAACATGATTAGGAAAAGACAGCACTGCTTTGTGAAAGGCAGGTTGTGCCTTACGAGCCTGATTGAATTTTTCTGAGGATGTGACTAAACACATTGATGAAGGTAGAGTAGTAGATTTAGTGTATATGGATTCAGCAAGGCATTTGACAAAGTACCCCATGCAAGACTTATTGAGAAAGTAAGGAGGCATGGGATCAAAGGGGGCCTTGCTTTGTGGATCCAGAACTGGCTTGCCCACAGAAAGCAAAGAGTGGTTGTAGATGGGTCATATTCTGCATGGAGGTCGTCACCAGTGGTGTGCCTCAGGGATCTGTTCTGGAACTCCTACTCTTCGTATAAATGACCTGGATGAGGAAGTGGAGGGATGGGTTAGTAAATTTACTGATGACGCAAATGTTGGGGGTGTTGTGGATAGTGTGGAGGGCTGTCAGAGATAACAGCGGGACATTGATAGGATGCAAAACTGGACTGAAAAATGGCAGATGGAGTTCAACCCAGATACGTGTGAAGTTGTTGGCAGTGTGGAGGATCAGAGGGATCTTGGGGTCCGAGTCCATAGGACACTCAAAGCTGCTGCACAGGTTAACTGTAGTTAAAAAGGCATATGGTGCATTGGCCTTCATCAACAGTGGGATTGAGTTTAAGAGCCGAGAGGTAATGTTCCAGTTATATAGGACCCTGGTCGGGCCCCACTTGGAGTACTGTGCTCAGTTCTAGTCACCTCACTACAGGAAGGATGTGGAAACTATAGAAAAGGTGCAGAGGAGATTTACAAGAATGTTACCTAGATTGGGGAGTATCCCTTATGAGAATAGGTTGAGTGAACTTGGCCTTTTCTTCTTGGAGTTGCGGAAGATGAGAGGTGACCTGATAGAGATGTATATGATGATGAGAAGCATTGATCATGTGGATAGTCAGAGGCTTTTTCCCAGGGCTAAAATGGCTAGCACGAGAGGGCACAGTTTTAAAGTGCTTGGAGGTAGATACAGAGATGTCAGGGATAAGTGTTAACACAGAGAGAGGTGAGTGCGTGGAATGGGCTGCCAGCAACAGTGACAGGTGGATATGATAGGATCTTTTAAGAGACTCCTGGATAGGTACATGGAGCTTAGAAAAATAGAGGGTTATGGGTAACCCTAGGTAATTTCTAAAGTAAGTACATGTCCGGCACAGCATTGTGGGCCGAAGAGCCTGTACTGTACTGTAGGTTTTCTGTGTTTCTATGTTTCTATCCCCTCACCAGCAGGATGAGTATCAGTGCATTAGGGATGCAAAATCAAAAAGAATATAGCAAATACAGTACTCAAAGTGTTACATCTCAATGTACGGAGTGTAAGAAGTAAGGTGGATGATCTTGTTGCATTGTTACAGATTGTCAGGTATCATGTGGCCATCAATGAATCGTGGCTAAAGGTTGGTTGTAGTTAGGAGCTGAATGTCCAAGCAGAGGGGTGGCTTGTATAAAATGGCATGAAATCAGTAGAAAGATGTGACATAGGTTCGGAAGATGTTGAATCCTTGTGGGTTGAGTTAAAAAACTGCAAGGGTAAATGGACCCTGATGGCAACAGTAGCTGGGATGTGGACCACAGATTACAGCAGGACATAGAAAAGGCATGTCAAAAGGACAATGTTATGATAGCGATGGGAGGTTTTCACGTGCAGGTTAATTGGGAAATTCAGGTTGGAAATGGATCTCAAGAGATTGAGTTTGTTGAATGCCTATGAGATGTCTTTTTAGTGCAGTTTGTCATTGAGTCTACTGGGGGATCAGCTACACTGGATTGGGTATTATGTAATGAACCAGTGATGATTAGGGAGCTTAAGGTAAAAGAACCCTCAGGAGTCAGTGATCACAATATGATTGAGTTCAACTTGAAATTTGAAAGGAAGAAAGTAGATGTAGCAGTATTTCAGTGGAGTAAGGGAAATTATAGTGGTATGAGAGAAGAGTTGGCCAAAGTAAATTGGAAGGAGCTGCTGGCAGGGATGACAGCAGAGCAGTAATGGCATGCCTTTCTGAAAAGAATGAGGAATGTGCAGGACAGATATATTCCAAAAATGAAGAAATACTCAAAAGGCAAAATAGTACAACCTTGGCTGACAAAGGAAGTCAAAGCTAATGTAAAAACAAAAGAGAGGGCATACAACTAATCAAAAATTAACGGGAAGATACAGGATTGGGAAGCTTTTCAAAACCTACAGAGAGCAACTAAAAGAATCATTAGGAGGCAAAAGATAAAATATGAAAGCAAGCTAGTAAATTCTATCAAAATGGATTGCAAAAGCTTTTTCAAGTATGTAAAAAATAAAAGAGATGAGAGTGACTATAGGACGACTAGAAAATGAAGTTACAGAAATTATAACAAGGGACAAGGAGATGGCAGATGTACTAAATGAGACATTGGAGTAGAATTAGGCCATTTGGCTCAACGAGTCTGCTCTTCCATTCAATCATGGCTGATCCTTTTTCCCCTCCTCAGCCCCACTCCCCGGCTTTCTCCCCGTAACCTTTGATGCCATATCGAATCAAGAACCTATCAGTTCTGCCTTAAATACACCCAATGACCTGGCCTCCACAGCTGCCTGTGGTGATGAGTCCACAAATTCACCACCCTCTGGCTAAAGAAATTTATCTGCATCTCTGTTTTAAATGGATGCCCCTGAGGCTGTGTCCCTTCCCTCTGCAGTCCTGACGAAGGGTTCCAGCCCAAAACATCGACAGATCTTTTCCACGGATGCTGCCCGACCTGCTGAGTTCCTCCAGCGTGTTGTGAGTGTTGCTTTGACCCCAGCATCTGCAGAGTATTTTGTGTGTAGATGATTGGGAAGCTTTCAAAATCAATCAGAAGGGAACTGAAAAAAGCCAGAGAAGGAGAAGATGAAACAAGAAGTCAAAAGTTTCTTCAAATATATAAAATGTAAAAGAGAGGCAAAATTAGATAACTATCAGGCTGCTAGAAAGTGATGCTGGAGAGATTCCAATGGGGGAACAAGGAAATGATGGATGAATTGAATAAATATTTTGCATCAGTCTTTGTCATTACTGGAGTAAAGGTTTGAAGGTAGATAAATCACTTGGACCAGTTCTGAAAGAGGTGGCCAAAGAGTTCGTAGGGTCTTTAATAATGATCTTTCAAGAATTAATAGATTATGGTAAGGCTCCAGAGGACTGGAAAATTGCAAATATCACACCACTCTACAAGAAGGAGAGAGGCAGAAGGAAGGAAATTATAGGGTAGTTAGTCTGACTTCAGAGGTTGGGAAGATGTTGGACTCAATTGTTAAGGATGTGGTTTTGGGTACTTGGTGGCACGATAAAATAGACTTGGTTTCCCTAAGGAAAACTCTTGCCTGTCAAATCTGTTGGAATTCTTTGAAGAAATAACAAGCAACATAGTTAAAGGAGAATTGGGGGATGTTGGGTACTGGATTTTCAGACGGTCTTTGACAAGGTGGTACACATAAGGCTGCTCAACAAGCTAAGGGCCCATGGTACTACAAAAAAAGATACTAGCATGGATAAATCTTTAGCTGATTGGCAGGAGGGAAAGAATGGAATTAAAGGGAGTCTTTTCAGGTTGGCTGACAGTGACTAGTGGTGTTGCACAGGAGTCTGTGTTAGGATTGCTTCTTTTTACATTGTATGTCAATAATTTGAATAATGGAATTGATTTCTTTTCTAGCAAAGTTTGCAGACGATAAGCAGATAGGTCGAAGAGCAGGTCATTTTGAGCGAGTAAAAAGGCTACAGAAAGACTTAGATTAGGAAAATGGGCAAAGAAGTGACAGGTGAAATACAGTGTCAGGACGTGTATGGTCATGCACTTTGGCAGAAGAATGAAATGGTCGAATATTTTCTGAATGGAGAGGAAATTCAAAAATCTGAGGTGCAAAGGTACTTGGAAGTCCTCATACAGGATACCCTAGAGTTTAATTTGCAGTTTGAGTTGATGGTGAGGAAGGCAAATATATTGTTACTACTCATTTCAAGAGGACTAGAATATAAAAGATGCAAAATTGAGGCTTTATGAGGCACTGGTGAGGCCTCACTGGGAGTATTGTGAACAGTTTTGTATCCCTTATCTAAGAAGGAACATGCTACAATTGGGGAGGGTTCAATGGTGGTTCACAAAAATTATTCCAGGATTCCAGTGGGAGAGTTTAAAAAGTGAACAGATTAACGGAGCGGGCGATGGAGTAGAGGGAGACAGAGTAGGAAGGCTTTGGCTCGAGAGGCTTCGGCGAACAGAGGCTGAGGACGAGCCTGCTCCCAGTGAGGTAAGGCCTGGTAAGTTCCTTTAATAAATCTAATTACCTTAAGAGTAGGTAATGGAGGCAGAAGTTAGGGCAGTTGAGTGCTCTGTTTGCAGTATGTGGGAAGTCAGGGCGAGCACAATTGTCCCTGATGACTACACCTGTTAAAGGTGCATCCAGCAACAGCTCCTGACAAACCGAGTTAGGGAATTGGAGCTGGAGCTGAATGGACTTCGGATCATTCGGGAGGCAGAGGCAGAAATAGACAGGAGTTTCAGAGAGATAGTCACCCCTAAAAGTCAGGAGACAGGTAGCTGGGTGACTGTCAGGAGAGGGAAGGGGAATAGACAGAATGAGCAGAGCACCCCTGTGGCCGTTCCCATCAACAATAAGCATACCCTTTTGGATACTGTTGGTGGGGACGACCAGTCAGGGACAAGTTGTAGTAGTTGCGTCTCTGGCACCGAGACGGGACCCTCAGCTCAGAAGGGAAGGAGGGATAAGAGGAGAGCAGTAGTGATAGGGGAACCGATAGTTAGGGGGACAGATAAGAGGTTCTGTGGGAGAGATCGAGAATCCCATATAGTCTGTTGCCTCCTTGGTGCCAGGGTCCGCAATATCTCGGATCGAGTTCTCAGTATTCTCAAGAGGGAGGGTGAGCAGCCAGTTGTTGTGATCCATGTAGGGACCAATGACGTGGATATTGGTGAAGGAGGAGGTCCTGCAAAGAGAGTTTAGGGAGTTAGGAGCAAAGTTGGAGGACAGGACCTCCAGGGTGCAATCTCAAGATTGTTACCCGTGCCACGTGCTAGTGAGGCTAGAAATAGGAAGATAATGTAGCTGAATACGTGGCTAAGGAGCTGGTGCAGGAGGGAGGGCTTCATGTTTCTGGACAATTGGGCCTTGTTCCAGGGAAGGTGGGACCTGTTCCGACGGGACGGTTTGCACCTGAACTGGAGGGAGACTAACATCCTCGCGGGAAGGTTTGCTAGTGCTGCTCAGGGGGGTTTAAACTAGATTTGCAGGGGGAGAGGAACCAGAGTGTTAGAGCAGATAGTAAGGTGGAGGAGGATAAAGGCCATGCGAGAACTGCAAGTGTAGGCATTGGAGTAAAGCCAGATCTAACATATAAAGAGGCTTTGAGGAAAGAGAAACAGAATAAAGGGTGTAAAGGTAGGAAGGTAGAAGGGCTGAAATGTGTGTACCTCAATGCAAGAAGCATCAGGAACAAAGGTGATGAACTGAGAGCTTGGACACATACATGGAATTATGACGCAGTGGCCATTACAGAGACTTGGCTGGCACCAGGACAGGAATGGATTCTCAATATTCCTGGATTTCAGTGCTTTAAAAGGGATATGGGGGGGGAGGGGAGGAGGGGTGGCATTACTGGTCAGGGATACTATTACAGCTACAGAAAGGGTGGGTAATGTAGCAGGATCCTCTTTTGAGTCAATATGGGTGGAAGTCAGGAACAGGAAGGGAGCAGTTACTCTATTGGGAGTATTCTATAGGCCCCCTGGTAGCAGCAGAGATACTGAGGAGCAGATTGGGAGGCAGATTTTGGAAGGTGCAAAAATAACAGGGTTGTTATCATGGGTGACTTTAACTTCCCTAATATTGACTGGCACCTGACTAGTTCCAATGGTTTAGACAGGGCAGAGTTTGTTAAGTGTGTCCAGGATGGATTCCTGTCACAATATGTTGACAGCCTGACTAGGGGGAATGCCATACTAGATCTAGTACTAGGTAATGAACCGGGTCAGGTCACAGGTCTCTCAGTGGGTGAGCATCTGGGCCACAGTGACCACCGCTCCCTGGCCTTTAGCATTATCATGGAAAAGGATAGAATCAGAGAGGACAGGAAAATTTTTAATTGGGGAAGGGCAAATTATGAGGCTATAAGGCTAGAACTTGCGGGTGTGAATTGGTATGATGTTTTTGCAGGGAAATGTACTATGGACATGTGGTCAATGTTTAGGGATCTCTTGCAGGATGTTAGGGATAAATTTGTCCCGGTGAGGAAGATAAAGAATGGTAGGGTGAAGGAACCATGGGTGACAAGTGAGGTGGAAAATCTAGTCAGGTGGAAGAAGGTTTAGGAAGCAAGGATCAGATGGGTCTATTGAGGAATATAGGGTAAGGGGTGTCTTCTTTTATGTTACTGCGAAGGCTAACAAAATGGCTTCTTTGTTATGTTATAATTAAAATGGTTTTTCTGTAATAATAACTGCGATGTAAGGAGTTCTCTCTCTCTCTCTGCTTGTTTGGGTTATGTTATTGATAAGGGAGGGAACAAACCAATCGGGATAGATGTTATCCTTTCTTGTGTGTCTGTAAGCTATTGCGTTTCGCGGGCTTTGAGGCAGAAGGCACAATCGGGACAGGGAGAAGAGACGCGATGCAGTAAGCTGGGCAGCAGAACGGACCCCAAGCGGAAGTTCTAGGCCCAGGGTCTTCAGCGAGGAGAGGAGATGAAGACAGACTCGTGTGGAGCGTCTGGTCGACTACCGTGGTTGGTCCCAGGCAGTGGGTCGAGGTGGTCGGAGGGGATCGAATGGTGGAAAGAAGACTCCATTAATTGAGCTCCAACTGTTGTGCACGAAGTGGTTGAACTTTGATAAGTTTGGTGCCTTTTACTTTCCTTTTATATTTTATCTCTATTAATTACATAGTTCCAGTAATATCTATAAAATGTAATCATTTAATCGCATATGGTGTATTGTCTGTTATTTGGGCGGGGTGGGGTACATCACACAGCATCCACACAAACTTGATTACCCAGTTTGGCGGGGCTGAAGGCTGCTCCCCCTAGACAAATGCGAGCTGAGTGAGCCTGAGGCTTACCGGGGGCTACATTTGGGGGCTCGTCCGTGATTGCGGTTAGTAATGTGTGTCTCTGTGGGATTGCTGGTTATTACTGCATGCATGTTGGGTGGGGTGGCTGTTGGTACCCCGGAGGTCTTTGTTCGAGTTCAGACTAGCGCTGATGAGTTGATGGTGGGACTGCCAGTGTCTATTGCTGCCCCAGGTGAGGGCTGTCCACACTGTTAGGAGAGAGAGAAAGAGGGACCTGATTTGGAGGTAGTGTGTGCGAATAAATGTTCCAGCTATGGCAGGCTCCGCCTGGGTTTTGGGATAATGTCCACCCCTAAAGGGGCGGAGGCGTACGAGACGTGGGCGGAGCAGATCTCTCAGTTTTTAGATGAGTGGCAGTGCTCGGTTGAGGGAGAGGGACAGGGATTGGTTGAAAGTTTGAGTGGGTGGGCTGTTGACGGTGTTAGAACTGTCAGGTTCACTTACCCCGTGGTGACAGCTGTCAGTTATCTGAAAGCAGGGGAAAATGCGTCTGGTTCGACTGGAAGTAAAATGCAGTGCCTGGGGGGCTTTCCATACCTGTGTCAGGAGATTGGGGAAAAGCTTTCAGTGTGTCTTCTCTGGCTAGGAGGGCAGCTAAATTGCTTGCAGTGCCAGGGGGATCGTTTCAGGGGATCATGCCCCTCCTTCAGTTGTTCAGCTGATCAGAGAGGTGTCGGGAAACTTAGTGGAGGCCCAGTGGGGGAATGGCTTGGGATCTCTGGGGGAGCACATTCCCAGCAATGTACCAAGGAACTTCCAAAAGGAAAAGACCCTATTCCTGAAGGCTTAGATGGACCACACCCCCGTGTGTCGTTACAGATAGATGGAAGCAATGCTAAAGCCATCTTCGACACTGGGGCGCAGGTCGAGTTGTTGTACAGTTCATTTTACAACTGGTATCTGAAGCATTTACCCTTGACAACATTAAGGGCACTGGAGATTTGGGGTACCAGTGCCAGGGATTATCCAGAAGACGATTATTAGTTAGTGAAACTGGAGCTCATGGGGGCATTGTCTGTGCACCCAGTGTCTCGAGCTGCTTGTGAGGATGTGTGTAGCAGCCTCGGGCCGGTACCGGATTTAAACGAGAGCCGATTGTGGTACGGCCTGGGGGAAGTGTCTGAGGGTGAGACCCTCTTAGTAGACACTCTGAAATACCACGAGGGAGGGGAGTTGACCGCTGAAGACACCTCGGTGAGAGAGAGGTCGCGGCCACTGGTCGTGGAAGACGTAGGCAGCGTGTGTGTGGATTATAGGACTCTGAACAGGTGCACTGTCATTGACCAGAATACGGCCCTGAGGGGCAAAGATGCAATGTTCTGCTTGTATGGTGCGACGGGGCTTAATGTGTTGGTTCTGAGGAGTGGATGTTGCCAGATCCCAATGAGTGAGGCCGACAAGGAGAAGATGGCCGTTATAGGTCCCCTAGGACTCTTCCAATCCTAAAAGATGCCACCGGGCATATCCGGAGCCCCTGCAGCCTTCCCGCGGGCATGAGGAAGACCATGGGGGATGTGGAGGTGTTTGGAGTTTTGGCGTATGTGGATGATCACCTTGGGTTTGGATTCACCTTGGGGGACGATGATGTGAGGTGAGTGCCTGAGCCCAGGACAACCATTGAAGACTTGGAGTTCACGCTTGTCAAAGTGGAGACAGGGAAATGGAATTCCGAGCTGAAACTGTGGTCATTTACTGATGAATTAATCCAGAGAGACGAAACAATGACCAACCTTCAAAAAGATCAGCAGAAACTCAAGAAATCGATCCAGAAACAGACTTGAAGAAGCTGGTGCTGTAATTGCGTCCCAGATGGAGATGGACATGAAGCAGGAGTCAGGACTGCTGAGACTGTGGCGAGAGTTGGAGGAGGCCAAGAAGAAGCTGACGCCTCCATTACAGGAGGCTGAAGAGGCTGCAGAGGCAGCCTCGGCTAAATGCTTCAGTTTGGAGAAATTCAAACAGCAGCTACCGATCGAGGAAATGAGGAAGAATACAGAATCGAAGGATGATGTGCGGGATGTGTGGTACATGCTGCCTTTCGCTAACTTCCTCTTGATTGAGGAAGAGACTTTTGGCCCTTCTCCCACTGAGTCAGAAGTAGTGGGGAGGGCTAGCTGTGGGCAGCCTAGGTTACAGCAGGACCCTGAAGGAAAAGAAGTGGGGCCCCGGTCATGGGATAGGGGGCTCCGAAGTGCAGTGGGGGCATGAGTGAGAGATTGAGGGAGGAGTTGGCAAGCAGACCCAAAGTATCCCCAGTAGTGTCTGAGCCTGAAGGGTTTAGGTGAGGGAGTATGGAGGTCTCAGAGGATTAGGAAACTCCCAGATAGGTTAGCCTATGTCGTGCCTGACGAACAGGGCGTAAGGTCCACTGTTTGGTGAGCAATGTCTGTCACTGTTTGTAACTAGATTGGGTTTTTGTGTCAGCAGGAAGGGTTGGCGAGTTATTTAGAAGTCATGAGGACATGAGTTTATTTGGTGGAGGGAGAGTGCAAAGGGTTTCTTCTTTTATGTTACTGCGAAAGCTAACAAAATGGCTTCTTTGTTATGTTATAATTAAAATGGCTTTTCTGTAATAATAACTGCGATGTAAGGAGTTCTCTCTCTCTGCTTGTTTGGTTTATATTATTGATAAGAGAGAGAACGAAGCAATTGGGATAGATGTTATTCTTTCTTGTGTGTCTGTAAGCTATTGTGTTTCGCGGGCTTTGGGGCAGAAGGTGCAATGGGGACAGGGAGAGGAGACGCGATGCTGTAAGCTGGGTGGCAGAATGGACCCCGAGCGGAGTCTGAGGCCCAGGGTCTTCGGCGAGGAGAGGAGACGAAGACAGACTTGTGTGGAGCGTCTGGTGCACCACCGTGCTTGGTCCCAGATGGCGGTTCGAGGTGGTTCCGTTACTTGTGCTCCAACTGTTGTGCACGAAGTGAGATACATCACACAGCATCCACACAAACTTGATGACCCAATTTGGCGGGGCCGAAGGCTGCTCCCCCTAGACGAGAGCGAGCTGAGTGAGCCTGAGGCTTACCACGGAGCTACATACGCTAGCAAGAAAGGAGCTTAAGAAGGGGCTGAGGAGAGCAAGAAGGGGGCATGAGAAGGCCTTGGCGAGAAGGGTAAAGGAAAATCCCAAGGCATTCTTCAATTATGTGAAGAACAAAAGGATGACAGGAGTGAAGGTAGGACCGGTTGGAGATAAAGGTGGGAAGATGTGCCTGGAGGCTGTGGAAGTGAGTGAGGTCCTCAATGAATACTTCTCTTTGGTATTCACCAATGAGAGGGAACTTGACGGTGAGGACAATATGAGTGAGGTTGATGTTCTGGAACATGTTGATATTAAGGGAGAGGAGGTGTTGGAGTTAGTAAAATACATTAGGATAGAAAAGTTCCCGGGGCCTGACGGAATATTCCCCAGGCTGCTCCATGAGGCGAGGGAAGAGATTGCTGAGCCTCTGGTTAGGATCTTTATGTCCTTGTTGTCCACGGGAATGGTACCAGAGGATTGGAGGGAGGCGAATGTTGTCCCTTGTTCAAAAAAGGTAGTAGGGATAGTCTGGGTAATTATAGACCAGTGAGCCTTACGTCTGTGGTGGAAGAGCTGTTAGAAAAGATTCTTGGAGATAGGATCTATGGGCATTTAAAGAAACATGGTCTGATTAGGGACAGTCAGCATGGCTTTGTGAAGGGCAGATCATGTCTAACAAGCCTGATAGAGTTCTTTGAGGAGGTAACCAGGCATATAGATGAGGGTAGTGCAGTGGATGTGATCTACATGGATTTTAGTAAGGCACTTGACAAGGTTCCACGCAGTAGGTTTATTCTGAAAGTCAGAAGGCATGGGATCCAGGGAAGTTTGGCCAGGTGGATTCAGAATTAGCTTGCCTGCAGAAGGCAGAGGGTCGTGGTGGAGGGAGTACATTCAGATTGGAGGATTGTGACTAGTGATGTCCCACAAGGATCTGTTCTGGGACCTCTACTTTTCGTGATTTTTATTAATGACCTGGATGTGGGGTAGAAGGGTGGGTTGGCAAGTTTTCAGACAACACAAAGGTTGGTGGTGTTGTAGATAGTGTAGAGGATTGGTGAAGATTGCACAGAGATATGTATAGGTTGCAGAAGTGGGCTGAGAAGTGGCAGATGGAGTTCAACCCGGAGAAGCATGAGGTGGTACACTTTGGAAGGACAAACTCCAAGACAGAGTACAAAGTAAATGGCAGGATACTTGGTAGTGTGCAGGAGCAGAGGGATCTGGGGGTACATGTCCACAGATCCCTGAAAGTTACCTCACAGGTAGATAGGGTAGTTAAGAAAGCTTATGGGATGTTAGCCTTCATAATTCAAGGGATAGAGTTTAAGAGTCGCGATGTAATGATGCAGCTCTATAAAACTCTGGTTAGGCCACACTTGGAGTACTGAGTCCATTTCTGGTCACCTCACCATAGGAAGGATGTGGAAGCATTGGAAAGGGTACAGAGGACATTTACCAGGATGCTGCCTGGTTTAGAGAGTATACATTATGATCAGAGATTAAGGGAACTAGGGCTTTAATCTTTGGAGAGAAGGAGGTTATGAGGAGACATGATAGAGGTATACAAGATATTAAGAGGAATTGATAGAGTGGACAGCCAACACCTCTTCCCCAGGGCATCACCGCTCAACACAAGAGGACATGGCTTTAAGGTAAGGGGTGGGAAGTTCAAGGGGGATATTAGAGGAAGGTTTTTTACTCAGAGAGTGGTTGGTGCGTGGAATGCACTGCCTGAGTCAGTGGTGGAGGCAGATACACTAGTGAAGTTTAACAGACTACTAGACAGTATATGGAGGAATTTAAGGTGGGGGGTTATATGGGAGTCAGGGTTTGAGGGTTGGTACAACATTGTGGGCCGAAAGGCCTGTACTGTGCTGTACTATTCTATGTTCTATGTTCTATGAAAGGCTTATCATATTAGGAAGAAGTGTTTGATGGCTCTGTGCCTGTACTAAAATGGAATTCAGGAGAATTGGCAGCAGTGGGGTGGGGGGGGGGTGGAATCTCATTGAAACCTACTGAACGTTGAAAGGGCTTGGCAGAGTGGATGTGGAGAAGATGTGTCCTATGGTGGTGGAGTCTGTGATCAGAGGACATAGCCTCAGAATAGAGGGACATCCATTTAGAATGGTGACGAGTAGCAATTTCTTCAGCCAGAGAGTGGTGAATCTGTGGAATTCTTTCCCACAGGCGGCTGTGGAAGCCAAGTCATTATGTATATTAAAGGCAGAGGTTGATAGATTCTTGTTTTATCAGGGTATGACGGTATACTGGAGAAGGCAGGAGAATGGGGCTGAGAGGGAATGAAATCAGCCATGATGAAGCCTTGCGCTAATGAAGATAAGAATAGCAGAATTAAGCAGATGAATGTGTGGCTAAGTTACCGGTGCAGGGGGCAGGGCTTCAAATTCTTGGATCATTGGGATCTATCTTGGGGGAGGTATGACTTATACAAAACCAATGGGTTACACCTGAACTCAAAGGGAACTAATATCCTGGCGGGATTGTTTAATAGAGCTGTTAGGGAGGGTTTAAATTAAGTTGGCAGGGGGAAGGAAACCAGGGTGTTAGGGTCAATGAAGAGTAAAATAGAAATAAGTCAAAAATACTGTGCAGCAAAGATGGCAAGAAGAACAGGCAGGTGAATAGACAGGATAATTTGCTGTGCGATAGAAATTTAGCAAAATCGGTAACAGTTACTGATCTAAGTGTACTGTACTTAAATGCACGCAGCATTAGAAATAAAGTGGATGACCTTGTTGTACAGCTACAAGTTAAAAGATATGACATTGTGGCCATCACTGAGTCATGGCTAAATGATGGATGTGATTGGGAGCTGATTGTCCAAAGATACACAGTGTACAGGAAGGATAGGAAGGTAGGTAAAGGAGGTGGCGTGGCCCTGATGGTAAGCAACAATATCAAATCACTAGAAAGAAGGGACATAGGATCAGAAGAGGTAGAGTCCTTATGGGTAGAATTAAGAAACGGCAAGGGTAAAAAGACACTAATAGCAGTTATATACAGGCCTCCAAACAGCAGCCGGGATGTGGACTACAAGTTACAGCTGGAAATAGAAAAAGCGTGTCAGAAGGAAAATGGTCAAGATAATTATGGGGGATTTTAATATGAAAGTGGATTGGGAAAGTCAGGAAGGTACTGGATCTCAGGAGAGGGAGTTTGTAGAATGCTTATGGGATGGCTTTTTGGAGCAGCTTGTCCATAAGCCCACCAGGGGACCGGCTGTTTTGGACTGGGTGCTGTGTAATGAACCTGAGGCAATTAGGGAGCTGGAGGAAAAGGAACCTCTTGGAAGTAGTGATCATAATATGATTGAGTTCAGGTTCAAATTTGAGAAGGAGAAGCTGGTATCAGGTGTATCGATATTTCAGTGGAACAAAGGAAATTACAGTGGTATGAGAGAGGAACTGGCCCAAGTCGATTGGAAAAGTAAGCTAGATGGAGGGACGGTAGAGCAGAATTGGATGAAATTCCTACAAGAAATAAAGAAAATGCAAGAAAAATATATTCCAAGAAAAAAGAAAATCATGAATGGAAAAATGGCACAAATGTGGCTAACGAGAGAGGTTAAGGCTAAAATAAAAACAAAAGAGATGGCGTACAAGGAAGCAAAAATTGGTGGGAAAACTGATAACTGGACGACTTTTAAAAACTTACAAAAGGAAAGTATGAAGATCATTAGGAAAGAAAAGATGAATTATGAAAGGAAGTTGGCAATTAACAAAAAAGGATACTAAGAGTTTTTTTTAAATATATGAAGAGTAAAAGAATGACACAGGTAGATATAAGACTGATTGAAAATGATGCTGGAGAAATTATAATAGGTAACAAAGAGATGGCAGAGGAACTAAATGAGTATTTTGCATCAGTCTTCACAGTGGAAGACATTAGCAACATACTTGATAGCCAGAGGTCTCAGGGAATAGAATTAGGTACATTCAAGATTACTAGAGAGAAAGAATAGTTAAGTCTTCTGGACCGGATGAGGTGTACCCACAGGTTCTGAAGGAGGTGGCTTTGGAGATTGTGGAGGCATTGGAAACGATCTTCAGGAATCAATAGACTCTGGCATGGACTGGAAGGTCGCAAATGTAGTTCCGCTGTTTAAAAAAGGAGGGAGGCAGCAAAAAGAAAATTACAGACCTATTAGTCTGACATCGGTAGTTGGAAAGTTATTGGAGTCAATCCTCAAGGACGAGGTTGTGAAATACCTCGAGGTGCATGACAAGATAGGCCGAAGCCAGCATGGTTTCATGAAGGGAAGATCCTGCCTCACCAATCTACTGGAATTTTTTGAGGTAATCTCAAATAAGATTGATAAGGGAAAGGCTGTGGATGTTGTGTATTTGGATTTTCAAAAGGCCTTCGATAAAGTGCCACATATGAGGCTGCTTAATAAGATGAGAACCCGTGGAATTACAGGAAAGATATTGAAATGGGTGGAGCATTGGCTGATAGGCAGAAAGCAAAGGGTGGGAATAAAGGGATCCTATTCTGACTGGTTGCCGGTTACTAGTGGTGTTCCGCAGGGGTCAGTGTTGGGGCCCCTCCTTTTTACAATGTATATCGATGATTTAGATTATGGATTAAATGGTTTTGTGGCTAAGTTTGCAGATGACACCAAAATAGGTGGAGGAGCAGGAAGCGTTGAAGAAATGGAAAGGTTACAAAGAGACTTCGTCAGTTTAGGAGAGTGGGCAGATGAGATACGATGTTGAGAAATGTACGGTTGTACATTTTGGAAGAAGAAATAATCGGGCAGATTATTATTTAGATGGGGAGAAAATTCAAAAATCGGAAGTGCAAAGGGACTTGGGGGTCCTCGTGCAGGATACCCTAAAGGTTAACTGTAAAGATTGGATAGGCAGTAAGGAAAGCGAATGCTATGTTGGCATTCATTTCAAGAGGAATAGTGTATAAGAGTAAGGAGGTGGGTGTTGATGAGGCTCTATGGGGCACTGGTGAGACCTCATTTGGAATACTGTGTGCAGTTTTGGGCCCCCTATCTTAGAAGGGATGTCCTGATGTTGGAGAGAGTTCAGAGAAGATTTACGAGGATGATTCCTGGAATGCAGGGGCTAACATATCAGGAGCCTTTGTCGGCTCTTGGACTGTATTCATTAGAGTATAGAAGAATGAGAGAGGATCTCATAGAAACATTTTGAATGTTGAAAGGGTTGGACAGAGTAGATGTGGAAAGGCTGTTTCCCTTGGTGGGTGAGTCCAGGACAAGAGGCCACAGTCTTAGAATTAGAGAGCACCCATTTAAAACAGAGATGAGGAGAAATTTTTTTAGCCAGAGGGTCGTGGAGTTATGGAATTCGTTGCCACATACAGCTGTGGAGGCCCAATCACTGAGGGTGTTTAAGGAGGAGATTGATAGGTACCTAATTAGTCAGGACATCAAGGAATATGGGGAAAAAGCCGGAAATTGGAACTAGGTGGGAGAATAGTTTAGCTCATGGTGGAGTGGCGGAGCAGACTCGATGGACCGAATGGCCTATTTCTGCTCCTTTGTCTTGTGTGAAATAGTGGTGCAGACCTAATGGGCCAACTGGCCTAACTCTGCTCCCATATCTTATGGTCTTATTGTTTAGGATGTAGGAATGAATTACATTGAAATCATTTTAGAAAGCAAACTTACTTGCTTTAAATATTATTCTGAACATCAGGTAGAGTGTGAGGCCCATAGCAGAATCTGCAATGACTATACCAATCCCTAGTAACAGCCAGAAATACTGACGAAGTGAATCCATGGTGGAATCTGTAAGGAAGCAAGTCAGATGAGTCCAACAATGATCAGGCACACCTGTAAAATGAGCTTCACATTGCTACAGTTACTTTATCATAGTTTGGACAAGTTGTTCTAATAGGCAGGCGGAGGCTTTCCCCAGTTCTTAAGAAGTCTGACACCAAAATGTACCTTTAGGAAGAATTGTTAGGAATCTCCAGTTTGGAGATTTGATTTGAAGGAAATGTAACAAGGGAAAAAGAAGCAAGTTTCTTACGTCTGGTCTGTCTTGAGTAATGGAGCTGTTACTGCAATGAAGGAACTCTTCTGCATTTCTTTCTTGAGAGAGGATTGGGACAGTTCCATTACTAGCTTGGTGAGATTCCAGGTGGACCTACTTTCCCCCTTCATAACTGATCATGTGTTGGGTGACTTTCAGCAAGAGTTGTAATTGTTTCTGGCCAGAGCAAAAATCAGCTATACCAAAGGGCAGCAATTCCCTCTCAAAGGTTCAGCTTCATTGTTAAATGGGTCTGAGAGAGGTTTCCAAGATATGCCTACTTCTTCTCTGGCCCACAATGTTGTGCCAAATCAGCTAAAAAGTAAATAAAAAAACAAAAAGTAGCTCGTCCTACCTACACAATGCCCATATCCCTCCATCTTTCTCATTTTCATGTACCTATCTAAATGCCTCTTAAGAGCCTCTAATGTAATCGCCTCTACCACCATACCAGACAACACATTCCAGGCACCCGCTATTCTCTGAGCAAAAAATGTACCCCTCACATTCTCTTTTAAATTCAATGCATGACCTCTGGTAAGAGACATTTCGACACTGGGTAAAAGATACTTCCTGTCTATGCCTCTCAGAATCTTATGATCTATTGTGGCCCGCCCCTATCGAATTGTGTAGCCACTTTCAAGGTGCTATGAACTTGGACCCCAAGATCTCTCTGCTCAGCAACACCTTTAAGGGTCTTGCCCTTAATAGTGTACTATCTCATTGGAGCTACCCTACCAAGGTGCGATACCTCACAGTTATCTGTGTTAATTTCCATCTGCCATTTAGATTAGATTAGATTAGATTATGAGGACACTCAGTCCTCGTTTATTGTCATTTAGAAATGCATGCATGCATTAAGAAATGATACAATTTTCCTCCAGAGTGATATCACAAAAAAAAGACAGGACAAACCAAAGACTGACACTGACAAGACCACATAATTATAACGTATAGTTACAGCAGCGCAAAGCAATACCATAATTTGATAAAGAGCAGACCATGGGAACGGTAAAAAAAAGTCTCAAACTTCTGATCGACTCCCGATAGTCCCCGATAGCAGGCGGCAGAAGGGAGAAGCTCTCTCTGCCATAAACCTCCAGGCGCCGACAACTGTCGATGCATTGGAAGCACCTGACCACAGCCGACTCTGAGTCCATCCGAAAACTTTGAGTCTCTGACCAGCCCTTTGACACCGAGCACCGAGAACCATCCTCTGCCGAGCGCTTCAACCCCGCCCCAGCCGCTGAGCAACAAGCAAAGCTGAGGACTCGGGCCTTCCCCTCCGGAGATTCTGGATCACACAGTAGCAGCAGCAGCGAAAAAAGCATTTCAGAGGTTTCTCTGGATGTTCCTCCATACTCTCACGTCTGTCTCCATCAAATCAGGATTGTGCACGGCACCCTACTGGACAGATTACAGATATCATTCACTGGAGTGGCTGCGCAAGCTGCGTCGCGTTGCCATCTTCTCCTTCATCTCTGCCCATATCTGCAACTGATCCACAAACGTATATCATGCTGTATTCTTTGCCAGTCTTCTACTCTGTCCACAACTCCACCAGTCTCTGTGTCATCCACAAATCTACTGACCCACTTAGCTACGTTCTCATCCAGGTTATTTATAGCCGACGGGTCTCAAACCCTCGGTGAGATAGGGAGTTGTCTATCCCAGCATGTGAAGACAGACTCCGGCGGATTGAGCGGACGAGACCAATGGAAGGTCCAACGGTCAAGAAGGCGGTCTCTGCAAGCGTCGTGGAACGTGTAGAGCAGGACAAGACACAGAAGATGTCCTGGTCATCCACTGCGCCTAGTCCCATCTCCAGCCGTCTCGACTCTGCCTTGCCACTGGATCCAGATGGGAATTGGGAAGAGAGAGTGAGGCTGACGCTGCTCAACTCTCCCTCACTTAAATCCAAATCACGCGCTAGTCTCGACACCATCATAATGGTGTCCAGGTCCTCAACCACGTTGATGATGAACAAACACTATTTGGGTGTTAGTATACAACTCCCATCAGGGTCTTTATACCCTTGTACCTCCTTAACTCTATTCACAATGATTCAACATCTTATGACCCTATGTCTCCTTTTTCAGATTACTTGTTTCATCTTTTACCAAGATAGCAAACCACCCTGCCTGTCCTTTTGATGCAATGTGTATCCTTGGACATTAGGATCCCAGCTATAATCTTCTTTCAGCCATGATTCAGTGATGCCTACAACATTATACATCCAATTTGTAGCTGTGCTACAAGTTCATCTACCTCATTCCGTATACTGCACGCATTCAAGGATAACACCTTCAGTCCTGTATTCACCCTTTCTGATTTTGTCCACTTTTACATTGCAAATCATCCTGTTGACTGCAGTTTTGCCCTGTTAACAGCCTCTCTTCACTACACATTGCCTCTGTTTGTAAACCAGCTACCTCACCTTCAGTACCATTGCTCCAGTTCCCATCCCCCTACCAAATTAGTTTAAATCCTCTTGAACAACTCTAGCTAACCTGCCCATAAAGATATTGAACACACTCTGGTTCAGCTGTAACCCATTCCTTACAGGTCATGCCTTCCCCAGAACAGATCCCAATGATCCATAAATCTGAAAGCCTGCCCCCTGCACCAATTCCTCAGCCACACATTCACCTGTCAAATCATTTTATTCCTACCGTCACTGGCACGTGGCATGGCAGCAATTCAGAGATTACTATCCTGGAGGTCCTGTTTTTCAAGCTTTCTACCTAGCTCCCGAAACTCTCTCTTCAGGACCTCCTGACCTTGTCAACCTATGTCATTGGTGCCAATATGTACCAAGACTTCAGGCTGCTCAGACCCACCCTTGAAAATGCCATGGACCTGATCTGAGACATCCCTGATCCTGGCACCAGGGAGACAACATACCATCAGTGTGTCTCTATCGTGCCCACAGAAACTTGTCTCAGTTCCGCTAACTAGTGAGTTATCAATACTGTAGTCGTCTTCACCCCTGTGCTCTTTTCAGACACAGCGCCAGAGACCCAGTCACTGTGGCTCTCCCAGGTAGGTTGTTCCCTTCAATAGTATCTAAAGTTGTATACTTCTTATTGAGAGGGATGGCCACAGATGTACTCTACATTGCTTGTCTATTTTTCCTCCTTTCCCTGACAGTCACCCAGTTACCTGTCTCCTGCAACCTAGGGGATGATTATCTCCCTGTAACTCCTGTCTACCACCTACTCATTCTTCTGCATCAGTTGAAGGTCATCGAGCTGCCACTCCAGTTCCTTAAATACACTTTCTCAGGAACTGGGTGCACCTGGTGCAGATGTGTTTACAGTCTCCCAGACTTCCTACATCCGACACCAAGTACAAAACACAGCCCCTGGAGCCATTCTCACTATACTAACAGATGAGGAATGAACAACTAAGAACAGAAAGAGAGAAACTTACCAAATACTTAACCTCACCCAAGTCTGATCTCACCTAAGCCGAATGAGCCAAAGCCACTGTAAACACTGGCACACTCAGAATGGCCACTCTAATTACACCTATGTTATTTTTATTAGTTCTTTCTATGAATCCCTCTTGCTGATTGATTGCTCCTCAACTCAAAGAAACTGTCGTGAAGCTCTGCCTTTAAAATATCGATCGCCTTCCTCATTGAAAACTAGCTCTTTCTATGCACTCTCTGATGGTGATTGTCCAACTCAGAGAAACTGCCATAAAAATCTGCTTATTAAATCTTGAATGTGGACCTGACTGAAAGATAGCTGTTTTGCACTGCCTTCTGCTGATTGTCACCTATCACTATCACAATGCCTGTCTTTACCCCTCTCTGCTGATCTTCAGAGTTGGCCACAGTGCCTGCCTGCCACTGGTATGCCCTGATGTGTCATTCCTTCCCAGGCAGTATACAAAGAGGTTTACTTGTTGCAGATTGCTTAATTCCCTTACCCATCTACTGTCTGAAACTTGTACTCTGGGTGTGACCATCTCTTCAAAAGTCTCATCCATAATGTCTGATGAGGGCTCTCATCCCAAAATGTCGACTATTTATTCTTTTCTATAGATGCTGCCTGGCCAGCTGAGTTCCACAGCATTTTGTGTGTGTTGCTTGGATTTCCAGCATCTGCAGATCTTCTCTCATCTATAATGTTTATGCATCCCAGCTGATCCTGAGTACATCCAGCTGCAGCTCCAACTCCTTGAACTGGTCAATCAGGAGCTGAAGTTGGGTGCACTTTCCACAGATGTAGTCATTAGGGAAATTGTCAGGTATCAACAATTCCTACATCTGACAGGAGGAGCATTCCATTCTGACTATACTGTACTGAAAAGCAATACTTTACAGTCAATAGAAAAAAAGCTTACCTCTTTTTATATATGCCCGTGACTGTTTTCGTTGAAGCTTATTCAGCTAAAGCCTTCCCACTCCAACACTGGCACACTCCAACAATGGCTGCTCCACTTGTTCCTAACTTCCTTTCATTTGTTGCTGAGTTTAGGCCTCTGATGCTGACATTTACCATGCCTGTACAGCCAAGAAAAGATCAGATTTATCCGAAGCTGCTCCTTCTATATTCTCACTTCAGTAGGCCTCTGATGCCAACACTTAGCACATTTGCACAGCCTTTTCTGAAGCTCCTTTTTTTCCCCTCTCTCTCTCCTGATTTTGGAAAAGGCCAGTTTCCTTGGTAACGTCTACAATTACTAAAATTGATGGAAAGTATTCTTAGAGATGGCATTTATAATTCTCTGGATAGACAGGGTCTGATTAGAAACAGTCAACATGGATTTGTGTGTAGAAGGTCATGCTTGACAAATCTTATTGAATTTTTTGAAGAGGTTACTAGGAATGTTGACGAGGGTAAAGCGGTGGATGTTGTCTATATGGACTTCAGTAAGGCCATTGACAAGGTTCCACATGGAAGGTTAGTTAGGAAGGTTCAATCGTTAGGTATTAATATTGAAGTAGTAAAATGGATTCAGCAGTGGCTGGATGGGAGACGCCAGAGAGTAGTGGTGGATAACTGTTTGTCAGATTGGAGGCCGGTGTCTAATGGTGTGCCTCAGGGATCCAATGTTGTTTGTCATAAATATTAATGATCTGGATGATGGATTGATAAATTGGATTAGTAAGTATGCAGATGATACTAAGATATGTGGAGTTGTGGATAATGAAGTAGGTTTTCAAAGCTTGCAGAGAGATTTAGGCCAGTTAGAAGAGTGGGCTGAAAGATGGCAGATGGAATTTAATGCTGATAAATGTGAGGTGCTACATTTTGGTAGGACTAATCAAAATAGGACATACATGGTAAATGGTAGGGCATTGAAGAATGCAGTAGAACAGAGGGATCTAGGAATAATGGTGCAAAGTTCCCTGAAGGTGGAATCTCATGTGGATAGGGTGGTGAAGAAAGCTTTTGGTATGTTGGCCTTTATTAATCAGAGCATTGAGTATAGGAGTTGGGATGTAATGTTGAAATTGTACAAGGCATTGGTAAGGCCAAATTTGGAGTATTGTGTACAGTTCTGATCACCGAATTATAGGAAAGATGTCAATAAAATTGAGAGAGTACAGAGGAGGTTTACTAGAATGCTACCTGGGTTTCATCTCCCAAGTTACAGAGAAAGCTTGAACAAGTTGGGTCTTTATTCTTTGGAGCGTAGAAGGTTGAAGGGGGACTTGATAGAAGTATTTAAAATTATAAGGGGGATAGATAGAGTTGACGTGGATAGGCTTTTTCCATTGAGAGTAGGGGAGATTCAAACAAGAGGACATGAGTTGAGAGTTAAAGGGCAAAAGTTTAGCGGTAACATGAGGGGGAACTTCTTTACTCAGAGAGTGGTAGCTGTGTGGAATGAGTTTCCAGCAGAAGTGGTTGAGGCAGGCTCGATATTGTCATTTAAAGTTAAATTGGATAGATATATGGACAGGAAAGAAATGGAGGGTTATGGGCTGAGTGCAGGTCAGTGTGACTAGGTGAGAGAAAGAGTTCGGCACGGACTAGAAGGGCCGAGATGGCCTGTTTCCATGCTGTAATTGTTATATGGTTACTTTTCCTGCCTTTTTCTTTGTTCTGGACACCTGTAAGTGCTACAATCTTGGCTGACTGCAGCCAATGATCCTACATTTCACTATAGTTCTCATATATTGTGAGAGAAAATTCGTACCAAACCAATGGCTGATGTGAGGATACTGTGTACAATTGCACCAGTATGTTCTGGGAAAGATGGAATCTTATCAACTGCCACAAAAGGTGACTGTACAGATAAATCTGAGGGGATACACTTTGAAAGCATAACCTAACATCGGACTTATACTCCAACTGGCAGGGCACAAACATGTATAGAATAGAGGGACCGAGGAGAATGTGCATAGCTCATTGAAAGCAAGTTCACAGGTAGACAGGTTGATTAAAAAAAAGTGTTCCATATGCTAGCCTTCATTAGTCAAGGCACCAAGTACCGGAGTCAGGACATTACGTTGCAGTTGGTGAGGCTGAACTTGCAATACTGTGTATAGTTTTTGGTCACTCTATTATAGGAAAGACATTGTCAAGCTAGAGAAAGCGTAGAAAAGACTTAATTGGGCATTGTCAGGACTCGAGGGCCTGAGTTATAAGGAAAGGGTGGTGAGATTAGGTTTTTATTCCTTAGATTGTTGGAGAATAAGGGGTGATCTTAGAGAAGTTATAAAATGATGAGGGACTTAAATAAAGTAGATTGTAACAGTCTGTTCCGAAGAACAGGGGAGTCAAAAACTAGGGGAGAGAAGGATAATATTTAAGACCATAAGAGCATAAAACATGGGAACAGAATTAGGCCATTTGGCCCATCGAGTCTGCTCCACCATTCAATCATGGCTGATCCTTTTTCCCCTCCTCAGCCCCACTCCCCGGCCTTCTCCCCGTAACCTTTGATGCCATGTCCAATCAAGAACCTATCAATCTCTGCCTTAACTACACCCAATGATCTGGCCTCCTCAGCTGTCTATGGTAACAAATTCCACAAATTCACCACCTTCTGGCTGAAGAAATTTCTCTGCATCTCTGTTTTAAATGGATGCACCTGAGGCTGTGTCCTCTTGTTCTAGACTCCCCCATCAGTGGAAGCATCCTTTCCACATCTACTCTGTCTAGGCCTTTCAACATTCGAAAGGTTTCAATGAGTTTCCCCCCTCATCTTTCTAAATTCCAGCGAGTACAGACCCAGAGCCATCAACCATTCCTTGTATGATAACCCTTTCATTCCCAGAATCATCTTCGTGAACCTCCTCTGAACCCTGTCTAATTCCAGCACATCTTTTCTATGATGAGGAGCCCAAAAACTGTTCACAATACTCAAGGTGAGGCCTCACCAGTGCCTTATAAAGCCTCAGCATCACATCGCTGCTCTTGTATTTTAGACTTCTTGAAATGAATGCCAACATTGCATTTGCCTTCCTCACCACTGACTCTACCTGCAAGTTAACCTTTTAGGATATTCTGCCCAAGGACTCCCAAATCCTTTTCAGATTTGTGGATTTTCTCCACGTTTAGTCTGCACATTTATTTCTAATACCAAAGTGCATGACCATGCATTTTCCAACATTGTATTTCATTTGCCACTTCCTTGTCTATTCTCCTAATCTGTCTAAGTCCCCCTGCATCCTATCTGTTTCCTCAACACTACCTGCCTCTCCACCATTCTTGGTATCATCTGCAAACTTGGCAACAAAGCCATCTATTCCATCATCTCATCATTTCCCATCATTGACACGCAGCATAAAAAGAAGCAGTCCCAACACTGACGTCTGTGGAACACCACTAGTTGCTGGCAGCAAACCCAAAAAGGATCCTTTTATGGCCACTCGCTGCCTCCTGCCAGTCAGCTAATGCTCTAACCATGCCAGTAACTTTCCTTCAGTACCATGGGCTCTGAACTTGGTGAGCAGCCTCATGTGAGGCACCTTGTCAAAGGCCCAAAGGCCTTCTGAAAGTCCAAATATACAACATCCACTGCATCCTCTTTACTTATCCTACTTATAATCTCCTCAAAGAATTCCAATGGTTTGTCAGGCAAGATTTTCCTTGAGGAAACTATGCTGACTTTGTCTTATCTTGTCCTGTGTCACCAAGAACACCATAACCTCATCCTTAACAATTGACTCCAACATCTTCCCAACCACTGAGGTCAGGCTAACTGCTCTATAATTTCATTACTGCTGCCTTCCTCCTTTCTTAAAGAGTGCAGTGACATTTGCAATTTTTCAGTCCTCTGGCACCACGACAGAGTCTAATGATTTTTTGAAAGATCATCACTAATACCTCTACAATTTCTACTGGTATCTCTTTCAGAACCTTAGGGTGCTCTTCATCTGGTCTGGGTGACTTCTGTGCCCTTAGGTCTTTTAGCTTTTTGAGCACCTTCTCCCTTATAATAGTAACCACTCACTTCTCTTTTCTCAATTCCTTCAATATCTGGCACACTGCAAGTGTTTTCCACAGTGAAGACCGATGCAAAATACTCAGGTAGTTCATCTGCCATTTCCTTAGGCCCTGTTATTATTTCTCTGACCTATATTCACTCTCATCGCTTTTATTTTTTAAATATCTGAAAAAGCTTTTTTCTATCACTTTGATATAGTTTGCTAGCTTGCTTTCATATTTCATCTTTTCCCTCCTAATAATTCTTTTGGTTGCTCCACTGTAGGTGTTTAAAAGCATCTCAATCCTCTGTCTTACCACTAATTTTTGTTTTGTTGTATGCCCTCTCTTTTGCTTTTACATTAGCTTTGACTTCCCTTGTACTATTTTGTCATTTGAGTATGTCTTCATTTTTGGAATACATCAATCCTGCACCTTCCTCATTTTTCCTAGAAATTCACACTATTGCTGCTCTGCTGTCATCCCTGCTAGAAGCTCCTTCCAATTTACTTTAGCCAAGTATTCTCTCATACCACTATATTCTTACTCCACTGAAATACTGCTATGTCAGATTTTACTTTCTCTCTGTCAAACTTCAAGTTGAAATCAGTCATATTGTGATCACTGGCTCCTAAGCATTCTTTTACACAACCTCTCTAATCACCTCTGGTTCATTACTTAACACCCAGTTCAGTATAGCTGACCCCCTAGTAAGCTCAATGACAAACTGCTCTAAAAAGCCATCTTGTAAGCATTCAATGAACTCACTCTCTTGAGATCCATTACTAATCTAATTTTCCCAATTGACCTGCATGTTGAAATCTCCCATAACTATTATAACATTGTCCCTTTTGACACACCTTTTTTATTTCCTGTTGTTATTTGTGGTCCACCTCCCAGCTACTGTTGGGAGGCCTGTATATAACTGTACATAAGGGGCAACTTTTTCATGCAGTGGGTGATGGGTACATGGAAAGATGTTCCAGAAGAAGTGGTTGAGGCATGTACAATAGTATCATTTGAGAAACACCTCAAAAGGAATGCAGGGTTCAAAGGGATACTTGTGAAACACACAAAATTGGAACTACTGGGTAGGCGCCATGATCAACCTGGACTTGGTGGGCCAAAGAGCTTTCATCCATGTTGTATGGCTCTATGGCTCTATGACTATAGCACAGTGGCACAGTTAGTGAGCCTCTACTTCACAGCTCCATAAATCTAGGTTCAATCCTTGCTGTCTGTGTGGAGTTTGCATGTTTTTCCTGTTATCCCATTTTTCCCCCAGGTGTTCCAATTTTCTTGCACTTCCCAAAGATGTGCCAGAGGGTAACAAGCTACCCATAGTTACCCCTTAGTTTAGGAAAGTGGTTGAAAAGTCGGAGATGGGGTAGGGGTGTAGAGATAGTTTGAGGAATTTGAGGGCGTGAGGATACGGGACAAAGTGAGGGACATGATTGATGTAGTTGTTCTGAATGCCAGAAGAGACTCCATTTTACTGAATTCTCTTCTCTGTACATTGTAAAAATACAAGGGCTCTGGGGAGTATTATAGAACAGAGACCCTGTGGCATGGGTGCATCTTTCATTGAAAGTAGCAACATAGATAGAGAAGGTTGTGAAGAAGGCATTTGGCAAACTGGTGTTGCATTGATCTGGCACTGAGTATAGGAGTTGAACTGTCATATTACAGTTGTACAAGACATTGGTAGGGCCACTTTTGCAGTTCTGGTCATCCTGCCATTAAACTGAAGAGGGTGCAGAAAAGATTTATGAAAATGTTACCAGGACTATTGGCCTTGAGTTATAAGGAAAGACTAGAGCTTCTTAGGATAGGTTAGGGCTTTTCTCTCTGGAGCACTGGAGGCAGGGGGTGGCATTATAGACATTTATAGAAACTTAAAGGGAATAGAAATGGTGCCCAGGGTATTCCAAAACTAGAGGGCATAGGTTTAAAGTGAGGTGAATGATTTAAAAAGGATCTAAGGAGTAATTTTTCACACAGAGGGTGAAGGGCATGTGTTACGCACTACCAAAATAAGTGGAAGACAGGAGTACAATTACAACATTTAAAAGAATTTAGATAGGTTCATAGATAGGAAAGGTTCAGAGGGATACGAGCCAAACACAGTAGACTAGCTCCATCATAAAATTTGGTTAGTATGGATGAGTTGGGCTGAAGGGCCTGTTTTACATGACCTTGTGTAGTAAGGAACTAAGAGACATGAGAGCTTTTGTTAATCTTGGTGGTATCTAAGCTTATTTTTAGATGAGGAAGTAGCATAACTGTGCCTTTACCCCATGAAGGCCTGAAACCGAGTGGTCATGTTATATTTCACAGTGCGCAGCAGGTCCAACAGCTCATGGAGTCATCTTTCTGTGAGTTGCTGAAAGTTCACAATTTCAGTAATAAACTGACAGAGAACAAGATCTTACTGGTTGTCAGATGACGCAGCTTAAAATAGATGTGTGTTTCAACTCCCTTTTCTGCTACAGAAATATTTACAGTTACTTTATAGACATGCAACATAGAAAAGCAGAGTAAACCAGTTACTGTGATCCCATTCGTAAACCTTGGCTCCAGGTAATCGGTTGCCTTTCACCACCAAATAGCTCTCAGCTTAGTTTTGAAATTTGATATAATTTAAGCTCTTTAGAGACTTGATAGTTTTTTTTTACCAGCACAGAGTTCAAAATTTCCACCACCTTCTGCAATATCACCTCTCAGTAACTCGGAACTCGGAGCTCTTTGTGCCCACACTCTCTTCCAACCTCACATCTTACCGTAAGATATCAGAACAGAATTAAGCCATCAAGTCTGCTCCACCATTTCATCACGGCTGATCCATTTTCCCTCTCAGCCCTAATCTCCTGCCTTCTCCCTGCATCCCTTCATGGCCTGACTAACCTAGAATCTATCAACCTCTGCCTTAACAACCCAATGGCGTTACAGTACAAGCGAGTTGGGTTCAATTCCAACTGCCGCCTGTTAGGAATTTGTATGTTCTCCCTGTGACCGTGTGTGTTTCCTCCAGTTTCCTCCCACAGTCCACAGACGTATGGCTTGGTAGGTTAATTAGTCATTGTATATTGTCCCATGGTTACACTCGGATCATGACTGGAGATTGCTTGACAGCACGACGCGAAGGGCCAGAAAGGTCTGCTCTGTGCTGTCTATCGATTAAAAAACATTGCATTTTCCTTCTCCACCCTCGGCTCAATCTGCAAATTAACCTTTAGAGAATCTTGCACAGGGATTTCTTTAATTATTTTAAACACCTCATTTAAATCCCTTCATATTCCTCTCTACCAGAGGGACAACGGTACCTCATTTAAGGTCCTCAAGCAGATAAGGTTCCATGAAATGTTTGGCTGGAGATTAATTGCTGGGACCATGTGTTGATGGGTCTCAGGACCATACAGAGGATGACTACACCCACATCTCTGATTACCTCCTAATGCAGGTGGTGAAATAGGAACCTCTGACTGTACTGATGCCAGTTAGTTACCTGATAGCAACAGGTGACCTCCTCCCTGGATCCTAGACTTTACTGTTGAGGGGAACAACCTCTATAAATCCACTCTATCAAGGCTTTTCCATGTCTGGTAGGTTTCAATGAAATCCCCCTCAACAATTTGAATGTCATCAAGTACAGGCACAGAGACATCAAATGTTTCTTGCAAACTTCTCCCTTATCAAGTAAAGCAGCCAGCACAGCCAAGGAATCCTTTCTTCCCTGCTTCCCCATTGGACAGATGAGACAAATGCCTGAAAGCACATACCACCAGGCTGAAGATCAGCTTCTATCCCAGGAACCCGGGATTGTGCTTATGAATCTCCCCTGGACTCTCTCCAGGGACAGCACAGTTTTCCTCAGATAGGGGTAAAAACTACTCACAGTATTCCTAGTGTGGGATGACCAATGCCTTAAAACCATAACAGAACTTTACATTCTAGTCCTATTAGCCTCTGTCTGGCCCACATCCTGCTAAACCTAATCTATCCATGTCCTCGTCCAAGTACCTTTTAAATGTCGTTAATGTACCTAACTCAACTATTTCCTCTGGGAACTCATTCCATATTCTGATCACCTCAAGGTGAAAATATTGCTGCTCAGTTTCCTATCTTTACCCTCTCACCTTAACACTATCCTCTCTAGTTTTTGATTCCCCAGTCTTGGGAAAAAGACTGTTCTCTATGGCTCTCATGATTTTATACACTTCTAATAATCACTTCTCACTCTTCTGCACTCCAATGAATGAAGTCCCAACGTGCTCAACATCACTCCATAATTCGGTCCCTTGAGTTCTGGCAGATCAGTGTAAACCTTCTCTGCACTCTTTAGTGCCTAATGGTAGCTTTCCCATAGCAGGGTGGCCAAAATATTGTAGGAGCTGTCCATTACTGAGCTCCACAGTCATCTTTTGAAGCACCTGATGTCAATGTCTTCCTCTATCATCCCAGCTCTACCCACAGGTATCAGACTCAATCCTCTTTCCCATTTGGTCTGGTTTATTATTGTCATGTGTACCAAAATAGAGTGAAAAGGTTGTCTTGCACACTGTTTATACAGATCAAGTCATCACACAGAGCATTGATCTAAAGGTAAAACAATAACTATGCCAAATAAAGAGTGAGAGCTATGGAAAAACTTTAGTGCAGGTAAACAACAAAGTGTTTGGTTAATACAAGGTAAGTTGTAAGGCTAAGAGTCAATCTCATTATTCAAGAATTTCATTCAGGAGTCTGATAATAGTGGGATAGATAGCCTGGTGATACTGTATGTGTTTTCAGGCTTTTGTATCGTCTGTCTAATGGAGGAGGGGAGAAGAAAGAATGCCAGGATTCCTTGATTGTGCTGGCTGCTTTACCGAGGCAGTGAAAAATATCGACAGCCTATGAAAAGAAGTTGGTGCTGGGCTGGGCTGCTTCCACACCTCTTTTTTTAGATTGAGATAGAGCACAGAGTTAGGCCTGCAAGACCTTCAAGCCACACCGTTCAACAACCTCTGATTAAACACTAGATTAATCACAGGACAATTTACAATCACCAATTAACCTACCAACCGGTACGCCTTTGGACTGTGGGAGGAAACTGGAGCACCTGGAGGAAACCCACATGATCACGGGGAGGACGTACAAACTCCTTACAGGCAGCGGTGGGAATTGAACCCCCATTGCTGGTACTTTAAAGCGTTGAGCTAACCACCATGTTGCCCTGCACCCAGCTCTCAATAGTTTATTGCAGTCACGTAAGACCATAAGATATGGAGAAGTAGTCCATTCAGCCCATCGAGTCTGCTCCACCATTCAATCATGGGCTGATCCAATTCTTCCAGTCATCTCCACTCCCCTGCCTTCTCCCCATACCCTTTGATGTCCTGGCTAATCAAGAACCTATCTATCTCTGCCTTAAATACACCCATTGACTTGGCCTCCACAGCTGCTTGTGGCAGCGAATTCCACAGATTTACCACCCTCTGACTAAAGCAATTTCTCCACATCTCTGTTCTAAATAGATGTCCTTCAAACCTACCATGGGAAATAACTTTGCCATATCTAATCTGTTCAGGCCTTTTAACATTCGGAATGTTTCAAATCCTCCCTCATTCTCCTGAACTCCAGGGAATACAGCCCAAGAACTGCCAGACATTCCTCATATGGTAACCCTTTCATTCCTGGAATCATTCTCATGAATCTTCTCTGAACCCTCTCCAATGTCAGTATATCCCTTCTAAAATAAGGAGCCCCAAACTGCACACAATACTCCAAGTGTGGTTTTACGAGTGCCTTATAGAGCCTCAACATCACATCCCTGCTCTCAGATTCTATACCTCTAGAAATGAATGCCAATATTGCATCCACCTTCTTCACCACCAACTCAATCTAGAGGTTAACCTTTAGGGTATCCTGCACAAGGACTCCCAAGTCCCTTTGCATCTCTGCACTTTGAATTCTCTCCCCATCTAAATAATAGTCCGCCCATTTATTTCTTTCACCAAAGTGCATGACCATACACTTTCCAACATTGCATTTCATTTGCCACTTCTTTGCCCATTCCCCTAAACTATCTATGTCTCTCTGCAGGCTCTCTGTTTCCTCAACACTACCCGTTCCTCCAGCTATCTTTGTATCATCGGCAAATTTAGCCTCAAATTCATTAATACCGTAGTCCAAATCATTGACATACATCGTAAAAAGCAGTGGTCCCAACACTGACCCCTGTGGAACTCCACTGATAACCGGCAGCCAGCCACAATAGGATCCTTTTATTCTCATTCTCTGTTTTCTGCCGATCAGCCAATGCTCCGCCCATGCTAGTAAATCCCTTGTAATTCCATGTTCTCTTACGGGCAGCAGCTTGTCAGAGGCCTTCTGAAAATCCAAGTTCACCACACCTACTGCATCTCCTTTGTCTACCCTGTTCCTAATTTCCTCAATAAATTGCAGGAGGTTAGTCAGGCAGGATTTTCCTTTCAGGAAACCATGCTGGCTTTGGCCTATCTTGTCACGTGCCTCCAGGTATTCCATAATCTCATCCCTAACAATTGATTCTAATAACTTCCCAACCAGTGATTTCAGACTAACAGGTCTATAGTTTCCTTTCTGCTGCCTCCCACCCTTCTTAAATCGTGGAGTAACATTTACAATTTTCCAGTCATCCGGTACAATGCCAGGATCTTTCGACTCTTGAAAGATCATTGTTAATGCCTCCACAATCTCCCTAGTTACTTCCTTCAGAACACGAGGGTGCATTCAATCAGGTCCAGGAGATTTATCCACCCTCAGACCATTAAGCTTCCTGAGCACCTTCTCAGTCGTAATTTTCACTGCACAAACTTCACTTCCCTGACACTCTTGAATGTCCAGTATGCTGCAGATGTCTTCCACCGTGAAGAGTGATGCAGAATACCCATTCAGTTCCTCTGCCATTTCTGCGTCTCTCATTACAATATCTCCAGCATCATTTTGTATTGGTCCTATATCTAACCTCAACTCTCTTTTACCGTTTATATGCTTAAAAAGCTTTTAGTATCTTCTTTGATATTAGTCACCAGCTTCCTTTCATAATTCAGGGCAGCTGCCTTAGCAAACCACTCTGCAGCCAGACGGAATACTTTCTATGGTGCATAGATAAGACTCTGGTAAGACTCTGAATCAGAATCAGGTTTATTATCACTGGCATATGTTCTGACATTTGTTAACATAGCAGCAGCAGCAGCAGTACAATGCAATATATGTAAATATAAGAAAAAAACAAAATTACAGTAAATATATGTATGTATATAAATGGTTAAACTAAAATAAGTAGTGTGCAAAAAAGAAATGAATAAAAGATTAGTCAGGTAACATTCATGGGTGAGTGTCCATTTAGAAATTGGATGGCAGAGGGGAAGAGCCGACAGGGACCTGCCAAATTTCTCTCCACAGGCTCCCATAACGTTTCTTCAAAGGCTTCCATTCTCATTTTCATCTCTATACCCCACCAGTCATTTTCTCCTGAGAACCCATTTTCCATCTAACCCTTTCTTCCTAACTTCCCTTAGTACAGGGGCGGAGCTTAGAGGGATATGGGCTGGAAGAAGGAAATTGGGATTAGCTAGTTTGGCACTGAGGCCGGCACATACTAGGGTTTGGAAACAAGGCCAGCACATACTGGGGCTTGGCACTGAGGCCAGCACGTACTGGGGCTTGGCACTGAGGCTGGCACGTACTGGGGCTTGGCACTGAGGCTGGCACGTACTGGGGCTTGGCACTGAGGTCAGCATGTACTGGGGTTTGGCACTGAGGCTGGCACGTACTGGGGCTTGGCACTGAGGCTGGCACATACTGGGGCTTGGCACTGAGGTCAGCATGTACTGGGGTTTGGCACTGAAGCCGGTACATACTGGGGTTTGGCACTGAAGCCAGCACGTACTGGGGTTTGGCAACAAGGCCGGCACATACTGGGGCTTGGCACTGAGGTCAGCATGTACTGGGGCTTGGCACTGAGGCTGGCACGTACTGGGGCTTGGCACTGAGGCTGGCACGTACTGGGGCTTGGCACTGAGGTCAGCATGTACTGGGGTTTGGCACTGAGGCTGGCATGTACTGGGGCTTGGCACTGAGGCTGGCACATACTGGGGCTTGGCACTGAGGTCAGCATGTACTGGGGTTTGGCACTGAAGCCGGTACATACTGGGGTTTGGCACTGAAGCCAGCACGTACTGGGGTTTGGCAACAAGGCCGGCACATACTGGGGCTTGGCACTGAGGCCAGCACATACTGGGGCTTGGCACTGAGGCCAGCATGTACTGGGGCTTGGCACTGAGATCGGCACATACTGGGGTCTGGCACTGAGGCTGGTACATACTGGGGCTTGGCACTGAGGCCTGGCACTGAGGCTGGCACATACTGGGGCTTGGCACTGAGGTCTGGCACTGAGGTCGGCATGTACTGGGGCTTGGCACTGAGCTGGCACATACTGGGGTCTGGCACTGAGGCTGGCACATACTGGGGTCTGGCACTGAGGCTGGCATGTATTGGGGCTTGGCACTGAGGTCTGGCACTGAGGCTGGCACGTACTGGGGCTTGGCACTGAGGCTGGCACATACTGGGGTCTGGCACTGAGGCTGGCATGTATTGGGGCTTGGCACTGAGGTCTGGCACTGAGGCTGGCACGTACTGGGGCTTGAGAAGATGTGAAAGGATTTAGAAGGAGTGGATTGGGACAATTTGTTTTATGGGAAGGATGTAAGAGAGAAATGGAGGTCATTTAAAGGTGAAATTTTGAGGATGCAGGATCTTTCTGTTCCTATTAGATTGAAAGGAAAGGTTAAAAGTTTGAGAGAGCCATGGTTTTCAAGGGATATTGGAAACTTAGCTCGGAAAAGGAGAGGGATCTACAATAAATATAGGCAGCTTGGAGTTAATGAAGTGCTCGAGGAATATAAAGAATGTAAAAAGAATCTTAAGAAAGAAATTAGAAAAGCTAAAAGAAGATACGAGGCTGCTTTGGCAAGTAAGGTGAAAATAAATCCAAAGGGTTTCTACAGTTATATTAATAGCAAAAGGATAGTGAGGGATAAAATTGGTCCCTTAGAGAATCAGAGTGGACGGCTATGTGCGGAGCCAAAAGAGATGGGGGAGATTTTGAACAATTTCTTTTCTTCGGTATTCACTAAGGAGAAGGATAGTGAATTGTGTAAGGTAAAGGAAACAAGAAGGGTAGTTATAGAAAGTATCACGATTAAAGAAGAGGAAGTACTGGCATTTTTAAGGAATATAAAAGTGGATGTCTCCGGGTACTGACAGGATATTCCCTAGGATCTTGAGGGAAGTTAGTGTGGAAATAACAGGGGCTCTGACAGAAATATTTCAAATGTCATTAGAAACGGGGATGGTGCCGGAGGATTGGCGTATTGTTCATGTGGCTCCATTGTTTAAAAAGGGTTCTAAGAGTGAACCTAGTAATTATCGGCCTGAGTTTGATGTCAGTGGTGGGTAAATTGATGGAAAGTATTCTTAGAGATGGTATATATAATTATCTGGATAGACAGGGTCTGATGAGGAACAGTCAACATGGATTTGTGCATGGAAGGTCATGTTTGACAAATCTTATTGAATTTTTTGAAGAGGTTACTAGGAAAGTTGATGAGGGTAAAGCGGTGGATGTTGTCTATATGGACTTCAGTAAGGCCTTTGACAAGGTTCCACATGGAAGGTTAGTTAGGAAGGTTCAATTGTTAGGCATTAATATCGAAGTAATAAAATGGATTCAGCAGTGGCTGGATGGGAGACGCCAGAGAGTAGTGGTGGATAACTGTGTGTCAGATTGGAGGACGGTGTGTAGCGGTGTGCCTCAGGGGTCTGTACTGGGTCCAATGTTGTTTGTCATATATATTAATGATCTAGATGATGGGCTGGTAAATTGGATTAGTAAGTATGCAGATGATACTAAGATAGGTGGAGTTGTGGATAATGAAGTAAGTTTTTAAAGCTTGCAGAGAGATTTAGGCCAGTTAGAAGAGTGGGTTGAAAGATGGCAGATGGAGTTTAATGCTGAAAAATGTGAGGTGCTACAGTTTGGTAGGACTAATCAAAATAGGACATACATGGTAAATGGTAGGGCATTGAAGAATGCTGTAGAACAGAGAGATCTAGGAATAATGGTGCATAGTTCCCTGAAGGTGGAATCTCATATGGATAGGGTGGTGAAGAAAGCTTTTGGTATGCTGGCGTTTATAAATCAGAGCGTTGAGTATAGGAGTTGGGATGTAATGTTGAAATTGTATAAGACATTGGTAAGGCCAAATTTGGAGTATTGTGTACAGTTCTGATCACCGAATTATAGGAGAGATGTCAATAAAATTGAGAGAGTACAGAGGAGGTTTACTAAAATGTTGCCTGGGTTTCATCTCCTAAGTTACAGAGAAAGGTTGAACAAGTTAGGTCTTCATTCTTTGGAGCGTAGAAAGTTGAGGGGGGACTTGATAGAGGTATTTAAAATTATGAGGGGGATTGATAGAGTTGACATGGATAGGCTTTTTCCACTGAGAATGAGGGAGATTCAAACAAGAGGACATGAGTTGAGAGTTAAAGGGCAAAAGTTTAGGGGTAACACGAGGGAGAACTTCTTTACTCAGAGAGTGGTAGCTGTGTGGAACGAGCTTCCAGCAGAAGTGGCTGAGGCAGGTTCAATGTTGTCGTTTAAAGTTAATTTGGATAGATATATGGACAGGAAAGGAATGGAGGTGATGGGCTGAGCGCAGATCAATGGGACTAGGTGAGAGTAAGAGTTCGGCACGGACTAGAAAGGCCAAGATGGCCTATTTCTGTGCTGTAATTGTTATATGGTTATATGGTTAACAGTGGGATGGACTTCAGGAGCTGAGTAGCCTCCTCCTGCTATTATTTTCCTGTGTTCCTGTGAGCAAGCCTACAAGGATGAGCGGATTTAATGGATATGCTACTGTTACATTCACTTCTGAGTCCCACAAAAGAGGGTCTGCTGTTGCATGAAGCAACCTCACTCTGACTTTAATGGAAAAATGTAAGGGGTTTGAGACTGCTAGTGAAATAGGGAATTGAACTGAAGCCAACAGCAAGGATAGTTTTAGTTTCAGATTTCGAGCATCAGCGCATATTGGCTATCGTTAAAACCTTGCTCAGTCTTACCTAGAATAGTATTCTGCGGGTGTTCCAGAAAGAGGAACTGTTTTAGAGCTGTGACATGGGGCTTTCGAAACCATTCCAATGCAGTGACAACTCTAGCTTTCCTGAGTCCTCCTCCTTCTCTCAGTTACAGAGGCATAGTCATTCTGGGAAATAGGCTCAGCTGCATTTCAGTTCAGCATCTTGTCCTTTTCTTGGAAGAGTTTATTCAGTTTGGGGCAGTGGCATAGGACCAGAGGTCACAGATGTATTTCAAAAACTATAGATTTAACAATAATCCCAGCAAATCCAGGTCAGAATGAGAGGAATGGATTAAATAAAACAAACCAGCACATATCTGTTGAAAGCAAATTACATTTAACTAATGTAACAGAATTTTTTGATGAAGTTGAAAAATAATGATGAAGAGAAAGCAGTTGATGAGATTCAGAGGTTTCTGGTAAGATGTCATTGACAAAGTTGAAGCACATGGAATAATTGGGACTCCACTTAACTGCTAAGTATGCCTGCAGAAAAGAATCTCAGGATTGTATGTGATGACATGGATATTCTCTGATAATAAATTTTACTTTGAATCACCTGATTAGTTTCAAAGAGTAACCTGAGGAAATCTGATTTCGCATTGGATGTGCTTAGAAAGTGAAAAGCATTGTTATGGGAATAGGTTCCACTGTGGCCTCAAGAGAAAACTGGACAAATACATGGTGAGAAAAAGTTGTAAAGCTACAGAGAATGAGCAGAAAGTGGAGGTCACAAGTTCTTTGGAAGATCGCTAGGCAGATTAAGTGGGCTTCATTCCATGGCTGACCAACGTCTAGTTTCCTCCTGAGAGTCCTCTTGGAGCCAATCGCACTTGTCTTACTGGTCTGGGAATTTAGAATAGGTTTGTTGTGAAATGAATGGAAATTCATTCTACTGGACACGTCATTCACAGAAAAAAACTGGCAATGAAGTTGACCAAAGGATTGGGCCATGGCGTTAATGTTCCCACTGAATAATCATCCAGTGACAAAGGATTTCAAGGGAATTGAAGGCATGCATAAATTGAAGAGAGGTATGGTTCAGCCATAATTTCAAGGCAAGAGTAAATTTTCCAGTATCATGTGTTAAATGGATGGGATGAGGCAAAGTGATTGTGTTGTCTTTAAAGACTTTCACAACAAACCATTTGTGTGCATTGGACTGTGTTTAGTAAAGGCATTTTTTGCTGCTGGCTATTTTATTGTCAAGTAGGCGGAGAATAGCAGGGAGGTTGTGGATTGGTTTCAAGGGTAGTGCATGAAACAGAGGAAGATCTAGAAGGTGGTGAGGGGCATATGTAATAGGAAGGACGGGGAGGGTGGTTTGTAATTAATGCTTGCAGGCCAAAGAATATTCAGTGAGGGCTCAGCTTAGCAGTGAACCACCTAAATCCATTTCCAGCTGCTATACTTGGGCTCCATAATTCAGACTGAAATAGGCTGAACATTGCTTTCTGTAAGGATGAGATCAGATTTGCTTTATTTGTCACATGTACATTGAAACATAATAAGATATGTCATTTTGTCCACAAGTGTCTACCAGTTTCCAGTGCCAACATGGAGCACCCATAACTTACTAACCATAACCTGTATATCTTTGGAATGTGGAAGGAAACCTCAGCACCTGGAGGAAACTTACATGATCACAGGAAGAAACTCCTTGCAGAACCAGAATTATGATTACTGGTGTTGCAATGTATTGTGCTAACCACTACACTACCATTCCACCCTCATGGCACGTGAGTTCCATGTCAATTGATTTATCATTATCACATGGAGCTACAGTGAAAACTTGGTTTTGAATGCCATCCGTATTGAGAATCACCACTTTGAAGAAGATTTGATTAAAGGGTAAGTAATAAAGGAAACAGGTTTCAGTGAAGAGATGAGTGAGGACAAGGGCTAGAGCCCATGTCCCTCAGCGCTGCCGGTCTCTCTATTTTTCTCTTCACAGGTCCCCCAGTGTGTTTCTGTTCATGGTGTTGCAACATGCACATGAGTTACTGATTTGGGAAATGATGCATTGCAACAGATGTTCCTCCTAGCCCCTGGGACATTGAAGAATAGATATGTAAAACAGATTAGAGAAATGTGTAAAAATAATAGAGCTGTTGTCATGGGGGTGGGGAGGATTTCAAATTCCCCAATATAAGCTGGGGCATACATAATGGCAAGAGTTTAGATGGGGCAGAATTTGTTAAGTATATCCAGGAGGGTTTTTTAAAATCAGTATGTAGATGGTTCAACAAGAGGAGGGGCCGTACTGGACCTGGTTTTGGGTAATGAACCTGGTCAGGTGACTGACTTTTCAGTGGGTGAGCACTTAGGGAATGGTGATCACAACTCCTTAACTTTTGGGATAGCTATAGATAAGTTAGGCATGGGTCCTTGCGCGAGAGTCTTATATTGGAGGAAGGCAAAATTCAAGGGTGTTATGCAAAATGCGAAGTTTGGTATTTTGAATATGCCAGCCAACGCAGTTGCTTTGAAACCACCAGAGTTTTGGGACCAAATGCCATATCTTGATTTGTAGAAGCCAAGACTTAGTTTGTGCTGCGAGAAATCTGCCAACAACACCAAATTTTACTATGTGGCAGTGTTGCTCAGCAACTCCACAGGTGTAAGAGTTGTGAGTCTACTAGAACATGAAAAATACCGACCGCTGAAAACTCACCTTTTACAGACTTTTGGACTATCGAGCCTGAGCGCGCCAAACAGTTGCTCACCTTGCCCGGCCTCAGGGATGCTACGCCATTGGAGCTAATAGATCACATGCTGTCCCTTCTGGGAATTCACCATCTTTGTTTTATATTTAAAGAACTCGTCATGCAGCAAATAAAGTTCAGATAGTTCTCACTAATAGGACAATTGGGAGCTTGCTGAAATGGCTGATAGTCTACATTCAACCAGGCAGAGATGCATCATTTCTCCTCCTTTCCTTGCCTCAGTAAAGTCATAGAGACATAGTATCAAAAAGAATTACAGACAGTAACAAGCCCTTCGACCTGCACTAGGACCATAGCACTCCACGACCCTACTATCCACATACCTATACAAACTTCTCTTAAGCATTGAAATCGAGCTTGCAAGCACCACTTGTGCTGGCAGTTCATCCACACTTCTGTGACCCTCTGAGTGAAGTTTCCCCACATGCTCCCCTTCTCACCTTTCACTCTTAACCCATGACCTCTGTGTGACACCAAAGTCTGTAAGGTTGGGGGTAGTGGCTGCTACTGTCACAGTCCTCCCGACATCGGACAGTCCAAACACTTCTCCCAGCAGCTGCAGCTTTGGACATCCAGCCTGCAGATGACCTGCTTCCCCACGGTAATAGAAGCAACCTCTACTCCAACGCCAGAACCTCTCATCGACAGAGATTCTTCAGTGGGCTTGACAGAATCCCGAACAGGAGATGGGCTGGTCATAGTCCAAGATTGGGGGGTTGGAACTATGATGTGTTTAGGCAGGGCTATGGCTAGCCCTCTTTGACCTCTTGATGTAGTTCCACTCACGCTCTGCCAGACAATTAGAGGCGAATGGATTGGTCAATCAGAACATCTAAGTACTTGACTGGCTCTCCCAAGGTGAGGGCATCCTTCACTTTGTCCTGGAGTCCATGGAGGTGCAGAGTGGTCAAGGCTCCCCCATTCCAGCCACCCTCTTCAGCCAAGGTTTGAAACTCCGTAGCATAGTCAGCTGCTGACTGTCCGCCTCGTCGAATTTTCATTAGGTGGTCCAAGACTCAGCTGGCTCCAGCAGGATGATGGAACACCTTCCTGACGGAGTCCATGAGTTCCTCCGAATCTGAGCAAACCTTCAACCTTTGTTCCCAATGCACAGTGGCCCAGACTGGGGCTCTCCCAGTCAGAAGAGAGGTAATTAAGACCACCGTTCAACACTCTGAAGGGAACCGGGATGGTTGGAGTTCGAACACTATTGAGGATGGAGTGAGGAAGCTGCGGCAAGAACCTGGGTCACCATCAGATATCTCCGGGGTTGGAAGATGAACTTCTCCACAGAGCGACCGGCTGGCTCTCCCAAGCGACTCTATCCTCCTACTTGCGAAAGTTGACAAACCACTACCTGGAGATCGTGTATTTCCAGGTTTCGTCTGGAAATCCTCTTGCGGTGGCTGGTCACAGTGGAGGAAAGACTCTGATCTATACTGGTTCAATTGTGCTGTGAGACGAGTCCTTGACGAGGATGCTTTGGACCCAGATGCTGGGGTATCCAAGGCAAGGACAGAGACACGGTATCAAACTGGATCAAGAACTGAACACAAAGCATACACTACTAGAGGACATCACTAGCAGGGCTAACGATTGAGCACTGAAGCTCTGCTCCGGTGCTCTTTAAATACCCAATTCTTGGCACTCAGAACATGATTACCAATTAGCAGAATGGTCCTGAATCTTTAAAGGGGCCGAGCCAGCTATCCATATTTTGGAGAGATTCAGTGTCTAAACCCTTGAAGGAGTTGGGCGTGTATCATAACACTCTAGTTGTAGTCCCACCCAACTTCAGTGGAAAAAGCCTGCTTGCATTTACCCTTTCTATAGCCCTCATAATTTTGTATACCAGTATCAAATTTCCAGTCAATCTTCTACGTTCGGAAGAATACAGTCCTAACTTATTCAATCTTTCCTTATAACCCAGGTCCTCCAGGCCTGGCAACACCCTTGAAAATTTTCTCTGCACTCTTTCAACCTTTGTTACATCTTTCCTTTAGATAGATGACCAAAACTGCACACAATACTCCAAATTAGGTCTCACCAACTTCAACATAACATCCCATCTCCTGTAGTCAATACTTTGATTTATGAAGGCCATTGTGCCAAAAAATCCCTATCTATCTGTGACACCACTTTCAATGAATTATGGACCTGTATTCCCAGATCCCTTTGTTCTTCCACACTTCTCAGTGACCTACCGATCACTGTGTAAGACCTACCATGGTTGGTTCTATCGAAATACAAATGTACTTGTCTGTATTAAATTCCATCTGCCATTTTTCCAGCTGATGCGGATCCCTCGGAAAGCCATGATAGCCTTCCTCTGTCCACTGCACCTCCATTCTTGCTGTCATCTGCAAATTTGCTGACCCGGTTAATCATATTATCATCTAGATCATGATATAGCTGACAAACAACAAAGGACCCAACACCTATCCTTGTGGCACACCACTAATCACAGGTCTCCAGTCAGAGAGGCAACTATCTACTACCGCTCTCTGGCTTCTCCCATAAAGCCAATGTCTAATCCAATTTACTACCTCATCCTGAATGCAAAGCAACTGAATCTTCTTGACCAGCTTCCCATGTGGGACTTTGTCAAATACCTTGCTAAAGTCCATGTAGACAACATCCACTGCCTTGTTCTCATCACTTTCTTGGTAACTTCTTTGAAAAATTCTGTAAGATTGGTTAGACGTGACCTAGCACACACAAATCCATGCTTGCTATTGTTAATCAGTCCATGGCTATCCAAATACTTATATATCCGGTCCCTAGAATACCTTCCAATAACTTTCCTGCAATTGATGTCAGACTCACAGCCTATAATTTCCTGATTTATATTTAGAGCCTTTTTTAAATAGCAGAACAATATTGGTTTTCTCTTGGTACCTCCCTTGTCACTAAGGATAATTTAGATATCTCTGCTAGGGCCCCCACAATTTCTGCACTTGCCTACTGTAGGGTTTTTTGGGACCACCTTGTCAGGTGCTGGGGATTTATCCACCCTGATTTCCTCCACAATCCTCTGTAATCTGTACAGAGTCCACAAAGTTGATGCCACTTTGCGTCTGTTTTCGTCTTCTGAGTAAGCACAGATGCAAATAATTCATTTAAGATCTCCCCCATCTGTTTTGGCTCCACACATGGATTACCATTCTGGTTTACCAGAGGACCAATTTTGTCCCTCGCAATCCTTCTGCTCTCAACAGATCTGTACAATCCCTTAGGATTCTCCTTCTGCTGGAGTACTATATACAGTTCAGATCACCTATCTACAGGAAAGACATCAATAAGATTGAAAAAGTATATGGAAAACTTAAAGATTTTGCAAGAATTTGACTTCTTGAGCTTAGGGAAAGGTTGAATAGGTTAGGACTATTTCTGGAGTGCAAGGGACTGAGGGGAGATTTGATAAGATAAACAAATTTATGAGTGGTACAGACAGGGTAAATGCGAGCAGGTCTTTTTCCACTGAAGTTGAGTGAGATTAGAAAGAGAGGTCATAGGGTAAGGGGGAATAGTGAACTATTTAAGGGCAACTTTGTGGTGAGCATGGAACAAGCTGCCTGTGCAAGTAGTGCATGTGCCACTCTGATTCAAGAAGCTGGCCCTGAATGTTGCCCATGCTGTGACAAACATACACCTCCATCCTAGTTTCTCCTAAATCATCCGAGTCATTGAGGTCATACTCTGACTTTGGTCTGCCACTCACAAATGGAAATAATGAGGCTAGATGTACAACTGGAATATCTTACCAAAAGATGGATTCCAGTGGAAATTCTTGCTACTTTACTCCCTACCTATAGATCAACCGAGGATAAACCATACTTCCAGATGCATTTCATAGAATCTTCACATCACAGTAATCAGGCTGCCAGTCACAGAATGACTATGGTTTACATACCAGCGCAGGCAAAATCTGTCTGGGTAGCCTCCAACCTGATGGCATGAACACTGACTTCTCTAACTTCCGTTAATGCCCCACCTTCCCCTCGCACCCCATCTGTCATCTATTTATTGTATATATTATATTCTTTCTCCCTCTCTCTCCTTTTTCTCCCTCTGCCTCTCTGACTATACCCCTTGCCCATCTTCTGGGCCTCCCCCTTTCTTTCTCCCTAGGCCTCCTGTCCCATGATCCTCTCATATCCCTTTTGCCAACCACCTGTCCCGCTCTTGGCTCCATCCCTCCCCCTCCTGTCTTCTCCTATCATTTTGGATCTCCCCCTCCCCCTCCCAAATCTCTTACTATCTCTTCTTTCAGTTAGTCATGACGAAGGGTCTCGGCCCGAAACGTCGACTGTACCTCTTCCCAGAGATGCTGCCTGGCCTGCTGCGTTCACCAGCAACTTTTAAGTGTGTTGCTTGAAATTCCAGCATCTGCAGATTTCCTCGTGTTTGCAGGCAAAATCTTTCCCCGCCTCATTGAGTCTCTATATATTAAAAAAATAATCTCCATATTCCTCCCAGTACCTAAAGGGAATCATCCTTTCTTCAACCCAGCATCTTAACGATAAAGCCATATCACACATAACACGACCAATTTCCTGAAAGCTGTTACATTTCTTAAGAATGCCATATCTTTCCGAGAATAAGCTTTCTGTCTTTCTGCAGCATGAGTTCTGTGTTGGGTGCCACATATACTTCAATGAAAGCACGCATCTCTATCATCAGATCAGCAAACATTCTTAAATGTCTTTACCACTGAAAGACAGCCCCTTTCTGAAAGCACAAGCACAATATTTTTCCATTTGAAATAAATATCTTTGAAATAAACAATTATCTACCCCAGACCCTGCAAAAGAAAGTTACTTACAGTATAAGCACTGAACAATCAAGGATATTATGAAATAATTTGGGTCTGTGCTGTGAGACAAAATGTAGGCAGAGCAGAAAGTGATCCAGGACCCTGGTGAACACAGCGGTAGTGAAGTGAATGGCTGTACTCACAATCTTCACAGTTGCAAAGGAAATTGAGACAAAACAGATTTCTGTAAACTTGTAGATATCAAATTACAGGAAATAGAAAACACCAAGCTCCCTGGAAGAGGTCCTATACAGTGCTTCGAAATAAGATTGACCTTTGTGTGCAGGAAATTACTCAAACAAACCAAAGGAGCGTGCGGGACAATTTCACCAATGATAAAGGGAACTATAGTCAAAAAGATTCAAGTTAAGTTTGGAGATATCGCTCTTGAATCATAGCGGCACATCTGCACTGCTCAGTTCGGGGCTATTATTTGGGAGCCCTCTTGTGTAAGCTCAAAGAGCCAACTTGCCGATTTAAAAGAGTGTAAGAGCCCAGGCAAACAGGGACATTGTTACAAAGTCATAGAGTTATAGAATTCAGAAACCATCCCTTCAGCCCACACCAACCATAAGATTCAAGATTCAAAGATTCAAAAAACTTTGTCATTCTAACCATACATCAGCTCTGCAGGGCAGAATGAGACAGCGTTTCTCAGGGGCAGTGCAATCAAAACATAACAAACGCAACACTAAATAATAAACATAACAATAAATAGTAAAACACAACAGCCACATGTCACTTAAATCAGTTATAAGTGTCCAGAGCAAGTTAAAAGTGTCCAAAGCAGAGTCAGGTAGAGCAGCTATTTAGCAGTCTGACTGCCTGTGGGAGGAAGCTGTTTAGTAGCCTTGTGGTTTTAGTTTTGATGCTCCTGTAATGTTTGCCTGATGGCAGAAGAACAAACAGTTCATGGAGAGGGTGTGAGGGGTCTTTAATGACGTACCGTGTCTTCTGGAGGCATCGACTCTGAAAGAGGTCTTGGACAGAAGGTAGGGAGACCCCAGTAACCTTCTCTGCTCCCCTAACCACCCTCTGCAAGGCTTTTTTGTTGACAGCACTGCAGCTGGAGTACCAGGTTGTGATGCAAAAAGTCAGCACACTCTCAACCACGCCTCTGTAGAATGTAGTTAAGATGTTAGTGGGGAGTGATGCTTGTTTAAGCTTCCTCAGAAATATCCCTTCTGCCACTGTTTACCTTGTAGCTTTTTGTACTTCTCCTATCCTTGCACCTATCCAACTGCTTTTTAACAGTCAAGAGAGAATCTGCAGGTGCTGGAAATCAAAGTAATACACACACAAAATGCCGGAGGAAAGAGTCTTGGCCCAAAATATTGACTCTTCACTCTTTTCCATATATGCTGCCTGGCCTGCTGAGTTCCTCCAGCATTTTGTGTGTGTTGCTTTTCAACAGTTAGCATTTTAACTGTTTACCTGTTTTGTCTGGTAGCCCATCCCACAAATATATAGTTGTTTCTCGAGTTCTTCTTAAATCTTTCCCCTCTCATCACACATCTTGTAGTTCTTGATTTCCCAAGCCCGGGAAAAAGACTGCGCTCATTCACCCTATCTATGCCACTTATGATTTTATACAGCTCTGTGAGATCACCCCTTGGTTTCCGACACCATAAGGAATAAAGTCCTAGCATTTTCAACCCTCCCTACAACTCAGTTCCTTAATTTCTAGCAAAATCCTTGTAAATCTTTTCTGCACTTCTTCTGGTTCAAAAAACATCCTTCTGAGTAACCAAAATGGTATGGCCTCACCAGCATCATGTAGAACTGCAACACAGTCTCTCAGCTTTTATACGCAATGCCTTGACTTGTGAAGGTTAGCGAGCTAAAAGCCTTTGCCACAACCCTGTACACCTAAGTCACCACTTTCACAGTGTACTTGTACCCCAAGGTCCCTCTGTTCTACAACACCCCCTCAGGGCCCTACTTTCACCTACCTGGAAAAGTCAGACCTGGAAATGAATTCCCAAAAGGTAACACCACACAATTATGCAAATTAAACTCTGTTTGCCAATCCTTAGCCCACTTACTCAGCTGATCAGGAGGGTTAGGTGTGTAATATTTGGTCACCTTCTTTACTCTTAACAATACTGCCTACTTTAGACCATAAGACCAAAAGACCATAAGATATTGGAGCAGGTTTAAGCCATTTGACCCATCGACTCTACTCTGCCATTTAATCATGCTGATACATTTTCCCTCTTAGCCCCAATCTCTTGCTGCCTTCTTGTATCCCTTTATGCCCTGGCTAATCAAGAACCTATCAACCTCTGTCTTAAATATACCCAGTGACTTGGCCTCCACAGTCACATGTGGCAAAGAATTCTACATATTACCACTCTCAGGCGAAAGAAATTCCTCCTCACCTCTGTTCTAAAAGGACACCTATTAATTCTGAGACTGTGTCCTCTAGTCTAAGACTTCCCCCAACGTAGGAAACATCTTAAAAACATAGAAAACCTACAGCACAATACAGGACCTTCAGCCCACAATGTTGTGCCGAACATGCACTTACTGTAGAAATTACCTAGGGTTACCCATAGCCCTCCATTTTTCTAAGCTCCATGTACCTATCTCGGAATCTCTTAAAAGACCCTATTGTATCCGCCTCAACCACCATTGCCAGCAGCCCATTCCACACACTCACCACTCTCTCTGTGTAAAAAACGTACCCCTGATATTCTCTATACCTACTTCCAAGCACCTTAAAACTGTGCCCTCTCATGGTAGCCATTTCAGCCCCGGGAAAAAGCCACACGATCAATGGCTCTCATCATCTTGTACACCTCTATCAGGTCACCTCTCATCCTCCATCGCTCCAAGGAGAAAAGGCCAAGTTCACTCAACCTATTCTCATAAGACATGCACCCCAATCCAGGTAACATCCTTGTAAATCTCCTCTACACCCTTTCTATAGCTTCTACATCCTTCCTGCAGTGAGGTGACCAGAAATGAACACAGTACTCCAAGTGGAGTCTGACCAGGGTCCTATATATTTGTAACATTATCTCTCGGCTCTTAAACTCAATGCCACAGTTGGTTAGGATAAATTATGAGGACACTCAGTCCTCGTTTATTGTCATTTAGAAATATATGCATTAAAAAATGATATAATGTTCCTCCAGAAAGATATCACAGAAACACAGGACAAACCAAGACTAAAACTGACAAAACCACATACTTATAACATATAGTTACAACAGTACAAAGCAATACCGTAATTTGATAAAGGGCAGACCATGGGCACTGTAAAAAAGTCTCAAGTCCAGATAGCCCCATCATTTCACGCAGACGGTAGAAGGGAGAAACTCTCCCTGCCATGAATCTCCAAGCGCCACAAACTTGCCGATGCATTGGAAGCACCCGACCGCAGCCAACTCTGAGTTCATCTGAAAACGTTGAGCCTCCGACCAGCCCTCCACCACCGAGCACCGAGCACCATCTCTGCCTAGCGCTTCGACCCCACCCCGGCCGCCGAGGACTCGGGGCCTTCCCCTTCGGAGATTCTGGATCACACAGTAGCAGTGGCAACAAAGTAGGCATTTCAGAAGTTTCACCAGATGTCCCTCCGCACTCTCAAGTCTGTCTCCATCAAATCAGGATTGTGCACGGCACCCTACTTGACAGATAACAGACATCACCACCGGAGTGGCCACTGCAAGCTGCGTCACGCCGCCATCTTCTCCTCCCGCCTACTATGTAGGCCAATGCACCGTGTGCCTTCTTAGCCATAGATGTCAACCTGCACAGCGGCTTTGAGTGTCCTATGGACTCAGACCCTAAGATCCCTCTGATCCCCCAGAATGCCAAGCATCTTGCTATTAATACTACATTCTGCCATCATACTTAACCTTCCAAAATGAACCACCTCACACTTACCGGGGTTGAACTCCATCTGCCACTTCTCAGCCTAGTTTTGCATCCTATCGATGTCCTGCTGTAACCTCTAACAGCCCTCCACACTATCCACAACGCCCAATCTATCCCTCAACTTCCTCATCCAGTTCATTTATAAAAATCATGGAGAAGGGATCCCAGAACAGATCACTGAGGTATACCACTGGTCACTGATGTTCATTGTCAGGACACTGGAGCAGGGATCCAATCACAGACCCAGTACAGTGCACAGTGATATTAATTGAGTAACAAATAACTGAGGTGCAAGCAAAGTCAGCATCGAAGTTCAGGAAAAGATCAAAACATCCAGAGAAACCAAAACCCAGAATAAGGAAACAGGTGGAGTTAATATTCAGACAGAGTACAGATATAAATGATGGAAAAGCTCAGGAAAATTCACTGGCAACAAACAGGTGAAAACACAGGACTGAAATACACTGAGCAGTAAACAGAGAGGCAGATGATAGGTGGAGCACAATGAGACACAGGTGGCAGCAATACAGGTAATAGTGAGAAACAGGTGAGAGACGGAGTACTCAGTAATATAGGGGCCGGAGTAGAGCAGGAGCGGGGACAGGAGCACATGGCAATACAAAACCACAGACTGACAGCTAGGGGGAAACACACAAAAAGACAGAGTTCAACTGGAGGTACTGACAGTACCCCCACCTCTGTGGATGTCTCCTGGTGTTTCGGTAGGTAGAGCTGGGTGTTGGCAATGAAAGTCCCTGATGAGAGAGGCGTCCAGGATGTTATGGGCGGGGACTCAGCACCTATCCTCAGGACTGTAGACCTCCCCTCCAGAAGGTCCTGGAGGCCACAGCCCAGTGACGAACGTCCAGCAGTTGACGTACCGCGAAGGCCTCTGAGCCATCAATGAGCCGTGGGGACGGGGGGGATTTGGGGACAGGACACAGGGGGTAGCTCATGAAAGGCTTGATGCCGGACACATGGAAGGTGGAATGAATATGGCAGAGAGTGGAGGGGAGCTTGAGTCGGACGGCAGCAGAGCTGATGACTTTGGCAATGGGAAAGAGGCCAATGAAGTGAGGGGCGAGCTTGCAGGAATCCACCTTGAGCAGCAGGTCTCGGGATGAAAGCCATACAGGCTGTTCCTGGCAGTAATGTGGGGACTTGGAGTGATGGCGGTCAGCTTGACGATTGATCATAGCAGAGGCACGGAGAAGGGCAGAGCGAGTTTGCCTCCACATCCACTGACACGGTGAATGAATGCCTTGGCAAAAGGAATGCCAACCTCCTCCTCCTGGGCAGGAAACAGTGGCGATTGGTAGCCAAGGCAGCACTCGAAAGGGGGACAGACCGGTGGATGAGGCGGATGATGGGGGAGGGGAACAAGAGTGTAGAAATAGATGTGGGGGAGAAGGAAGAAAAAGAAGATAGTAAAGTTGTTTGCACCGTCAGTGATAAACAGAGAGTAAGAGGTGGAAAATTTCTTAAATGCATTTATTTTAATGCTAGGAGCATTGTAAGAAAAGTGGATGAGCTTAGAGCATGGATTGATACCTGGAAATATGATGTTGTAGCTATTAGTGAAACATAGTTGCAGGAGGGGTTTCATTGGCAACTAAATATTCCTGGATTTCGTTGCTTCAGGTGTGATAGAATCGGAGGGACAAAAGGGGGAGGTGTTGCATTGCTTGTCAGAGAAAATATTACAGTGGTTCTCTGGCGAGATAGATTAGAGAGCTTGTCTAGGGAGGTTATTTGGGTGGAATTGAGGAATGGGAAAGGTGTGGTAACACTTATACAGGTGTATTATAGACCACCTAATGGGGAGTGAGAATTGGAGGAGCAAATTTGTAAGGAGATAGCAGATATTTGTAGTAAGCACAAGGTTGTGATTGTGGGAGATTTTAATTTTCCACACATAGACTGGGAAGCCCATTTGTAAAAAGGCTGGATGGTTTAGAGTTTGTAAAATGTGTGCAGGATCATTTTTTGCAGCAATACATAGAGGTACCAACTAGAGAAGGGGCAGTGTTAGATCTCCTGTTAGGGAATGAGACAGGTCAGGTGACGGAGGTATGTGTTTGGGAGCACTTCGGGTCCAGTGATCACAATGCCATTAGTTTCAAAATAATTATGATGAAGGATGGGTCTGGACCCAGAGTTGAGATTTTTGATTGGAGAAAGGCTAACTTTGAGGAGATGCAAAAGGACTTAGAAGGAGTGGCTTGGGATAATTTGTTTTATGGGAAGGGTGTAATAGAGAAATGGAGGTTATTTAAAGGTGAAATTTTGAGGGTACAGAATCTTTATGTTCCTGTTAGGTTGAAAGGAAAGGTTAAAAGTTTGAGAGAGCCATGGTTTTCAAGGGATATTGGAAACTTGGTTCAGAAAAAGAGAGATATCTACAATAAATATAGACAGCATAGAGTAAATGAGGTGCTCGAGGAATATAAAGGATGTTAAAAGAATCTTAAGAAAGAAATTAGAAAAGCTGAGAGAAGATATGAGGTTGCTTTGGAAAGTAAGGTGAAAATAAATCCAAAGGGTTTCTACAGTTATATTAATAGCAAAAGGATAGTGAGGGATAAAATTGGTCCCTTAGAGAATCAGAGTGGACAGCTATGTCTGGAGCCAAAAGAGATGGGGGAGATTTTGAACAATTTCTTTTCTTCGGTATTCACTAAGGAGAAGGATATTGAATTGTGTAAGGTAAGGGAAACAAGTAGGGAAGTTATGGAAACTATGATGATTAAAGAAGAGGAAGTATTGGCGCTTTTAAGGAATATAAAAGTGGATATGTCTCTGGGTCCTGACAGGATATTCCCTAGGACCTTGAGGAAGGTAGTGCAGAAATAGCAGGGGCTCTGACAGAAATATTTCAAATGTCATTAGAAACGGGGATGGTGCCAGAGGATTGGCGTATTGCTCATGTTATTCTATTGTTCAAAAAGGGTTCTAAGAGTAAACCTAGCAATTATCGGCCTGTAAGTTTGACATCAGTGGTGGGTAAATTAATGGAAAGTATTCTTAGAGATGGTATATATAATTATCTGGATAGACAGGGTCTGATTAGGAACAGTCAACATGGATTTGTGCGTGGAAGGTCATGTTTGACAAATCTTATTGAATTTTTTGAAGAGGTTACTAGGAAAGTTGATGAGGGCAAAGCAGTGGATGTTGTCTATATGGACTTCAGTAAGGCCTTTGACAAGGTTCCACACAGAAGGTTAGTTACGAATGTTCAAGCGTTAGGTATTAATATTGAAGTAGTAAAATCGATTCAACAGTGGCTGGATGGGAGACGCCAGAGAGTAGTGGTGGATAACTGTTTGTCAGGTTGGAGGCCGGTAACTAGTGGTGTGCCTCAGGGATCTGTATTGGGTCCGATGTTGTTTATCATATACATTAATGATCTGGATGATGGGGTGTTAAATTGGATTAGTAAGTATGCAGATGATACTAAAATAGGTGGCGTTGTGGATAATGAAGCAGGTTTTCAAAGCTTGCAGAGAGACTTAGACCAGTTAGAAGGGTGGGCTGAGAGATGGCAGATGGAATTTAATGCTGATAAATGTGAGGTGCTACATTTTGGTAGGACTAATCAAAATAGGACATACATGGTAAATGGTAGGGCATTGAAGAATGCAGTAAAACAGAAGGATCTAGGAATAAAGGTGCATAGTTCCCTGAAGGTGGAATCTCATGTGGATAGGGTGGTGAAGAAAGCTTTTGGTATGCTGGCCTTTATAAATCTGAGCATTGAGTATAGGAGTTGGGATGTAATGTTGAAATTGTACAAGGCATTGGTAAGGCCAAATTTGGAGTATAGTGTACAGTTCTGGTCACTGAATTATAGGAAAGATGTCAACAAAATTGAGAGAGTACAGAGAAGATTTACTAGAACGTTACCTGGGTTTCATCTCCTAAGTTACAGAGAAAGGTTGAACAAGTTGGGTCTTTATTCTTTGGAGCGTAGAAGGTTGAGGGGGGACTTGATAGAAGTATTTAAGATTATGAGGGGGATAGATAGAGATGATGTGGATAGGCTTTTTCCATTGAGAGTGGGGGAGATTCAAACAAGAGGACATGAGTTGAGAGTTAAGGGGCAAAGGTTTAGGGGTAACATGAGGGGGAACTTCTTTACTCAGAGAGTGGTAGCTGTGTGGAACGAGCTTTCAGCATCAGTGGTTGAGGCAGGCTCGATATTGTCGTTTAAAGTAAAATTGGATAGCTATATGGACAGGAAAGAAATAGAGGGTTATGGGCTGAGTGCAGGTCGGTGGGACTAGGTGAGAGTAAGAGCTTGGCATGGACTAGGAGGGCCGAGATGGCCTGTTTCCCTGCTGTAATTGTTATATGTTATATGGTAAAAAGAATCAGTCTCAACACAGACCCCTGTGAAACGCCACTAATCCAAAAAGGTCCCCTTTATTCCCACTCTTTGCCTCCTGCTAATCAGCCACTGTTTTATCCCTGCTAGAATCTATCCTATAAATCCAAGTTGTTAAGCAGCCTCATGTGTATCACCTTGTTAACAGCCTTCTGAAAATCCAAGCACACAACATCAACTGATTCTCCCTTGTCAGTTGCTAGTTATTTCGTCAAAGAATTCCAACAGACTTGTCAGGCAAAATTTTCCTTCGAGGAAACCATGCTGAATTCTGCCTACTTTATTGTGTGTCTCCAAGTACCCTGAGACCTCAATCTTAATAATCGACTCCAACATCTTCCCAACCACTGTGGTCAGATCAGCTGGCCTATAGTTTCCTTTCTTCTGCCTCTCTCCTTTCTTAAAGAGTGGAATGAAATTTGCAATTTTCAGTCTTCTGGAACCATTTCAGAACCTAGTCATTCTTGAAAGATTATTACTAATGACTCCAAGATCACTTCAGCCACCTCTTTCAGAACTCTGAGTGTACACCATCAAGTCCAGGTGACTTATCTACCTCCAGATCTTTCAGTTTCCCAAGAATCTTCTCTCTAGTTATGGTAACTTCACACATTTCTTCCACTGTGAAGACTGATGCAAAATACTTATTCAGTTCATTTGCCATTTCTTTATCCCCCATTACTACCTCTCCAACATCATTTTCCAGCAGTCCGATATCCACACTCGCCTCTCTTTTACACTTTATGTAGCTGAATAAACATCTGGTGTCTTCTTTAATATGATTGGCTAGCTTATTTTTGTATTCCATCTTTTCCTTCTTTCTGATTTTTTTAGTTGCCTTTTGTTGGTTGTAAAAGTTTCCCAATCCTCAAACTTCCCGTCTATCTTTGCTCTATTATATGTCCTCTCTTTGGTTTTCATGTTGTCTTTGACTTCTCTTGTCAGCCATGGTTGTGTCATCCTGCCTTTGGAATACTTCTTCCTCTTTGGGATGTATTTATCTTGTGCCTTTTGAATTGCTTCCAGAAACTCCAGCCATTGCTGCTCTGCTGTCATCCCTCCCTGTGTTCTTTTCCAATCAATCTTGGCCAGCTCTTCTCTCATCCCTCTGTAACTCCCTGTACTCCACTGTTATATTGATACATTTGACTTCAGCTTCTCCTTCTCAAATTACAGGGTGAATTCTATCATATTATGATATTAAGTTACTCCTTTAACTAAGCTCTCTAATCAATTCTGGTTCATTGCACAACACCCAATCCAGAATAGCAGATCCCATAGTGGTCTCAACCAGGAGCTGTTCTAAAAAGCCATCTCGCAGGCATTCTAGAAATTCTCCTTCTTGGAATCCAGCACCAACCTGATTTTCCCATTCTACTTGCATATTGAAATCCCCCTGATGATTGTAACATTGCCCTTTTGACATGCATATGCCATCTCCTGTTGTAATTTGTAGACTACACCTTTACTACTGTTTGGGGGTCTGTTTATAACTCCCATCAGGGTCTTTTTATGCTTGCAGTTCCTTAGCTTTATCCACAATGAGTCAATCCCTTCTGATCCTATGTCAATTATTTTTAATGATTTGATTTGATTTATTTTATCAACAGAGCCATGCCATTGTCTCGGCCTATCTGTCTGTCCTTTCGATACAATATGTATCCTTGAACGTTAAGCTTCCAGCTATAATCTTTCAGCTATGATTCAATGATGTCCACAATGTCATGCATGCCAATCTCTAACAGTGCTGCGTTCATCTACAGTACCTTATTCCGAATCATGCGTGCATCCAACACTTTCAGTCTTGTATTCACCCTTTTTGAATTTGTCCATCTTGTACATTGCAATTTTGCCCTATCACCAGCCTCTGCTTGCTAGCAGTCTCACTAGACTCCGCCTCTCTTTGTAAACCAAGTTTCTCATCGTCAGTGCTATCTCTCTGGTTTCTATCCCCCATCCCCCTGGTTTCCATTAGTTTAAACCTGCCCAAACAGCTCTAGCAAACCTGCCCACAAGGATATTTGTTCCCCTCTGGTTCAGGTGCAACCCATCCCTTTTGTACAGGTTGTACCATCCCCAGAAAGATCCCAATGATCCATAAATCTGAACCCCTGCCCCCTGCACCAGTTCTTCAGCCACACATTCACCTGCCAGATCATCCTGTTCCTACCCTCAATAGCACGTGGCACAGCCAGCAATCAAGAGATTACTACTCTGGTGGTCCTGCCTTTCAGCTTTCTACCTAGCTCCCTGAAATCCCTCTTCAGGACCTCCTCACTTCTCCAACCTATATCATTGGTGCCAATATGTACCAGGACTTCTGGCTGCTCACTCTTCTCTTTTTGAACATGATGGACCTGATTCGAGACTTTCCTGACCCCGGCACCTGTGAGGCAACATACCGTCTGAGTGTCTCTATCATGTCCACAGAATTGTGTCTCTGTTCCTCTGACTATGGAATCTCCTATCACCACTGCAGTCCTCTTCACCTCTCTTCCTTTCTGAGCCTCAGCCCAAGACTCAGTGCCAGAGCCCCAGTCACTGCGGCTCACCACCCCACCCCCCCAGTAGGCTGCCCCTCTCAGTAGTATCCAAAGTGGTATACTTGTTATTGAGTGGAATAGCCACCAGGGTACTCTGCACTGGCTGCCCATTTCCTCCTGGAAGTCACCCAGTTATCTGCCTCCTGCAACTTAGGGGCTATTACCTCCTTGTAGCTCCTATTCATCATCTCCTCATTCTCCCACATGAGCCGAAGGTCATCGAGTTGCAGCTCCAATTTCTTAATATATTTTCTGAGGAACTGCAGCTTGCTGCACCCAGTGCTGATGTGGTTATCTAGGAGACTGGAAGTCTATCAGAACACAGAACAAAACACTTCCCCTGGAGTACTTACTACTGTGCCCTAACATACTACATAATTCTACATACTTACTAACCATGCCATATACATTCTCATCAAAAAGATGACAATTAATGGGCCCAGCATCCAGTCCTGAGGTACACTACTAGTTATGGGCCTCTAATCCGAGAAATAACTTTCCACCGTCATCCTTTGCTTCCAATTTGCCTATCCAATTTCTCATCTCTCCTTCGATTCCATGTAATCAAAGTAACACAAATAGTGGTTGTGTGATACTTTTTCTGGGTCTCTGTAATTGGGAACTTTTCCTGTCTTCCTCTTCTTTGTGAACTGCTAGTGATGAAAATCCTTGAACTGTCACAACACACCTGACATTAGATCACTTCTTCCATCATGACTGGATCGTGACATGATCAGTTTTAGACCCGTTTGAGTAAGATAGAATGGCTCATTCTGGATTTGTAATGAATTAAAGAGAACCGGATTTGTGACACGCTTCACACAAATGCAGTTTTGTCTTTTGCATGAAGTGAATTACATTAGAATGGTCCTTGTTACAAGCAGATTTGGCAGATGGAAATTGTCCTGTGATTAGGCTGGGATTAAATCAAGGGTTGCAGGGTGGAGTGGCTCAAAGGGCTGGATTGGTCTATTCTAGCTGTATCTCAATAAATAAATAAATAAATAAATACATACATACATACATAAATAACTAGATAAAACAATACAGTGTAGGAACATGACCTTCAGTCCACAATGTTGTGCCAAATTAATTAAGCTAGCAATTAAAACCTGATGCTCTAGGTTACTACCACATTCCAAAGACCTATGGTTGAGAGTTAAAGACTTGTGGACACGCTAGGTTAGCGCCGAGTACAATTGCGGGCTGTCCAGTGAATCTTCGACTATGTCAGTTATTGATGCTTCACAACACATTACACTGTACGTTTCGAAGTTTCAGTGCACATGTAATCATCTTTATTCTGCAGCTGCAATGTCGGTGATTCAGAATCCTACAAGGAGTTCAGCTACAGCCTACGGAAGGCCATTGGGAGAACAAAGAGGCAATTTTGTGTGATGTTAGAGATATAATCAGATGTATGACAGTTGTGGAAGGGTTTACATGCCATTACTTTCTATCAGGTGAAACCTAACAGCATTAAAGTCTGTGATGCCTCACTCCCTGATGCACTCAATGCCTTTTATATGCACTTTGAAAGGGAGTGTAAATCTACGCCCATGCGAATCCCTACAGCTTCTGGTGACCCAGTTATCTTGAACTTAGAGGCTGACATCACAACATTCTTCAAGACGATGAACCCTCCCAAGATATCAGGCCTCACGGGTGTACCTGGCAGGGTACTGAAAACCTGTGCTGACCAATTGGTTGTGGAGTTCAAGGACATTTTCAGCTTCTCACTGCTGCATTCCCATTTGCTTCAAAAGGCCATTTATGAAGAAGAGCAGCACGACTGCCTCAATGACTATCGGCCAGCATTGCTCACATCTAGTGTGAATGAAGTACTGTGATGAAGTTCTCAGCCGGGGATTGGACGTGGAGAGGGCCAGCAACTATAAGCTCCTCAGTGTTATCATTTCAGAGGACCTGTCCTGTGCTCAGCAATTGCAAAGAAAGCACAGCAGTGCCTCTACTTCCTTGGAATTAGAGATTCAGCATGACATTTAAACCTTTGACAAACTTCTATAGATGTGTGGTGAAGAGTATACTGACCAGTTGAAACATGGTCTGATATGGCCTTGAACAGAAAATCCTACAAAAAGTAGTGGACATGGCATAGGGAAAGCCCTCCCCATCACTGAGAACATCTACATGGAGTGCTGTTGCAGAAAAGCAGTATCCTCACCACCCAAGTCATGCATCTTCTTGCTGCTACCATCAGAAAGAAGGTACAGGAGGCTCAGGACTCACATCACTCAACAGTTCCTACCCCTCAACCATCAGGCTCTTGAAGCAGAGGGGTAACTTTATTCAACTTCATTCACCCATCACTGAACTGTTCCACAACCAATGGACTCACTTTCAAGGACTCTTCATCTCAGGTTCTTGATATTTATTTCTTTTTTTAAATTATTTCTTTATTTCCTATATTTGCACAGTCTGTTGTCTTTTAGAAACATAGAAACATAGAAAGCCTGCAGCACAATACAGGCCCTTCAGCCCACAAAGCTGTGCCGAGCATGACCTTACCTTAGAAATTACCGAGGGTTACCCATAGCCTCTATTTTTCTGAGCTCCATGTACCTGTCCAGGAGTCTCTTAAAAGACCCTATCATATCCACCTCCACCACCGTCGCCAGCAGCTCGTTCCACGTGCTCACCACTCTCTGCGTAAAAAACTTACTTAAAAATCTTTTGCTCACTGGTTATTTGTCCAACCTTTTGGGTGCGGTCTTTCATTGATTCTATAATGGTTCTTAGATTTACTGAATATGCCTACAAGGAAATGAATTTCAGGGTTGTATATGGTGATATATATGTACTTTTATAATAAATTTACTTTGTACTTTGTACATTGTACATTGAGAGTCTAATTGTGGCTAGAATTGACTTCTGCCTGAGCAAGGACAAGGACCTGCTGCAATCTGCCTACTGTCACAGCCAGTCTACAGCAGATGCATTTTTAAGGCTGAATTATACTTGTGTGTACCTGTACTAGCTTACGCCACAGCCTATGCAAGTGAGCTATGCTGTTGTGAGCATTTATACTTGTGCGTTGGTGTGTCTGCGTCGCTCTGCAATTCACCGCCAAAACGCTGGTTGGCGGCGGGGTTTCTATGCCACTGTGTTGAGTTTCTTCATGTTGAAACTCAACACGAAGAAACTCAAACTTCAAACAATGGCGACTGAAACTGAAGGAGGGTGAATTTTCTGTGCTTGTCTGGCCACTGAGAGACATGGACGAGGAATTGCATTTCAAATATTTTCAGATGTCAGCAGGTAGGTTTGATAATTTGGTTCATCGTCTCCAACCATTTATTTCGCACCAACTACGCACAGTATACTCAGAGACTGGCAATCACCATTCGGGTTTTAGCTTCAGGTGGATGTCAACAGGCTGTAGCAGCTAGCTACAAACTGGCATCAAGCACAGGGTCCTCCATAATTTCAGAGGTCTGTAAAGCTTTATGGAAAGCATTGCAGCCAGAGTTCCTTCCCCGCTCTTCAGTCGCCCAATGGGAAGCTATTGCAGCGCAGGAGGAAATGTAATGCTACCAAGCGGACCAGTCATAGTTGTTGTGGTCTGCATTGCAGTGACGCATAGTTACATTTTGGGAGAGGTGCACGTTAGGCTACAGCATAGGGGTTAGCGTAGATACAGCATAAGGTCCGCGGCTACGCCGTACCTATGGCGTACATTTGACGCACAAGTATAAATCAGCCCTTAATGGCTCTCCACTTGGCTTTGGAGTACCTAGATGTCTGCCAAAGATATGTCAGGGAATCAATTATTACTCAGCGCTCAATACTATTATCTCCTCAGTATTAATCACCAAGCTTCTAAACCCGATCTCTCTATCTCTTTTTCATTTCCTTATTGGGAGACCACAGTCAGCACTGACTGGTGATAACATTTCCTCCTCACTGACAATTAACACAGGCGCACCTCAGGAATACGTGTCCATTGCTTCTACTCTTTCTACACTCATGACTGTGTGGCAGGGCACAGCTCAAACAACATCTATAAATTTGCAGATGACACCACTGATGGTAAAGTCCTAGCTGATGATGGCGAGGTGTAGAAAAGTAAGACTCTCCTGTACACTTTATCGGGTAGAGGAGATCTTCTGTTGCTGCAGTCCATAATCTTCAAGGTGTGGACATGCTGTGCATTCAGAAATGCTCCTCTGCACACCACTGTTGTAACACATGCTTTCCTGTCAACTTCGAATTGGCTGCAATCAGAATAGAATGGAATATTTCCGATGCAGATTGACCAGAGTTTTATAAAGCTGCAACACTACTCCCGACTCATGAACCCAGTGCCTAGACTAACAAAGACACACACGTTGCCGGCCCTTTTTCAGCACTCTATCAACCTGTGCAGCTAGCTTCAGCAAGCGATGGGCTTGACCCCCGAGATCCCTCTGTACATCAACACCGTTAAGTGTCCAGCGACACAGTCTGAGTGGCATGGCCTGAGGGTTGACAGGATGACAAAGTGCAAAGTGCATATTTATGTAAGGCAGTGTAACGTTACTGGCACTATTATAATAAAACAAGCAATAGTATACTGTATGTAAATACGTGGAACAGCAGCAATAAAAGATGAGAAGTGACCAGTGCACGATGAGAGAGTGTCAGTGAGTTGGGAGTAGGTGGGTGCAGGGCATTCAGACTCTCTGTACACAACCCTCTCTTCTGCCCCTCCTCGATGACGTTCTCAGTGACTCTGTTTCCATCACCCTCACTGCCCCTTTCCTGTCTCATCCCCACTCTTTTCAGTGCCATGCTCACATAATGTTCCACACATTGACATTGCCACCACTTGCATGGCCTCACTTCCAAATATTCAATCCAACACATGTCCTTGGCAAATAGGAATATATTTGATTAGGGATCTCACGGTAGAGGAACCCTTAGGAGACAATGATCATAATATGATAGAATTCACCATACAGTTTGGGAGAGAGAGAGACAGAAGCTACAGTAAAACATATCAGTAATACAGTGGAATAATGTGAGTTACAGAGGTGTGGGAGAGGAGCTGGTTAAAGCTGATTATAGGGGTACACTAGCAAAGTTGTTAGCAGAATAGCAATGGCTGGAATTCTTGCAGGCAATTTGGAAGGTGCAGGATAGATACACTCTGAAAATGAAGAAGTATTATAAAAGGAGGATGAAACGACCATGCTGACAAAGGAAGTCAAAGACAATGTAAAAGCAAATGAGTGCCCATATAATATATCAACAAAAAATAAGAAGTTATTGGATTTGTAAGCTTTTAAAAACCATGAGGAGAGAAAAGATTAAATATGAAAGCAAGCTCACAAAAGGAGAAAAATATCCGAAAAATATTTTCTGATATAAAAGGACTAGAGGGGATAGAGTTTGTCAAATGTGTTCAGAAAAATTTCCTTAATTAGTATGTAGAAGTCCCAATGGGAGAGTGCATGATACTTGATCTGCTATTCGGGAATGAGACACGACAGGTGACAGAAGCTTGTGTAGGGGAACATTTCGCATCTACTGATCACAATCCCATTAGTTTCAAAGTAAATACACAAGATAAATCTGGTCCGCAGGTTGAGATTCTAAATCGGAGAAAGGGCAATTTTTATGGTATCAGAAAGGATCTGGCAAGTGTGGATTGGACTGAGTGTTGACTTACAAAGGTGTATTTGGTAAGTGGGAGGCCTTCAAAAGTGAAATTTTGAGAGTACAAAGCTTCCATGTACCTTTCAGAATAACCGATAGAGATAACAGGTGCAGGGGACCTCGGTTTTCAAGAGATATTGAGGCTTTGGTTAATAAAAAAATGAGCTGCATTGCAGTATAGGCAAGTAGGAACAAAACTGGTGCTTATGGAGAATATGAAATGCAAGAGAACACTTAAAGAAATGAGGAGGGCTGAAGGGAGACGTGAGGTTGCCCTAGCAGACAAGGTGAACGAGAACCCTAAGGGATTCTACAGATAGATTAAGAGCAAAAGGATCGCAAAAGGAGAAATTGATCCTCTGGAAGATCAGTATGGTAATCCATGTGTGGAGCCAAACGAGATGGGGGAGATCTTAAATACTCCCTCTTTGTCTCCACCCTTATTACCCCTTCTCCCCCACTCTCCCCCTCTTTTTCTCCTTCTCGACACACCTCCCTCACTCTCTCAATCCTCTCCCCCCTTTATTCCCCCTCTCTCCCCCCTCACCCGGTCTCTCTGCCCTCTCTCCCCACCACTCTCTCCACCCTCCCCCTCCCCACTCTCTCACCTCTCTCCCCTGTCCACTTTCTCTCAATCCCACTCCCCCTTTCCTCTCCTCTCTACCCATTCTCTCCCACGCTGTCTCCCTCTCCACTCCCCTCTAGCCCCCCCGATTTGCTCCCCCCAGTTTCTTCTTTCTCACTCCTCACTCTCTCCTCCCCTCTCTCCCCCTCTTTACCTGCTGTCTCTCTCCCCCTCTCTCTCCCCACTCTCTCCCCTCTCTCCAACCTCCTCCCCCTCATCTCACTCCACTATCTCCCCCACTCTCCTCTCCCCCTCTTTCTCCAACCCCTCTCTACTTATAAGATGATGAGAGGCATTGATCGTGTGGGTATTCAGAGGATTTTTCCCAGGGCTGAAATGGTTGCCAAGAGGACACAGGTTTAAGGTGCTGGGGAGTAGGTACAGAGGAGATGACAGGAGTAAGTTTTTTACACAGAGAGTGGTGAATGAGCTGCCGGCAATGGTGGTGGAGGCGGATATGATAGGGTCTTTTAAGAGACTTTTGGATAGGTGCATGGAGCTTAGAAATATAGAGGGCTATGGGTAAGCCTAGTAATTTCTTTTTTTTTGTAATTTATTTTTTATTATATTTAATCATCAAAGAAACACTTCCATAAGATGTATTTCAGATACTGTACATGTATATCATAAAATCATATTTGTCTCAAATCTCCACATAATAGTTATCTGAGGTATACACTTACAGAAAGGAGAGGAAAGAAAGAACAACCGAAAGAAGAAAACTATGTACAGAGTAGGGAGTGATTTTTTTTTACAATATATTCATTGACTTGTGAGAATAAAATCAGGCCTGTGAGGTGTTATGTCGTTAAACTACTGTTTCCGGTAAGGTAGGGATATCTTCAGCACAGCATTGTGGGCTGAAGGGCCTGTATTGTGCTGTAGGTTTTCTATCTTTCTCTCCCCACACCCCATTTCCCCCCTCTCTCTCCCCCTTCCCACTCTCTACCCCCTCTCTCCTCCTCTACCACCTCTCTCCCTCCCTCCCCACTCTCCTACCCTCTCTCCCCAACCCATTTTCCCCCTCTCCCCTTATCCCTCCCCTTCCCACTCTCTACCCCCTCTCCTCTCCCCTCTCTCACCCCCTTCTCTCCCCCCTCTACCACCTCTCTCCCCCACACTCTCTCCCCATCTCTCCCCCCTCTCTCTACCACACTCTCACCATCTTTGTCTCCCCCCTCTTCCTACCCCCTGATTTCCTCCCTCTCACTTCCCCTCTCTCTCTCTCTCTCCCTCTGTACACCCCTTTCTACCCCCTCCTCTCCATCCACACTCTTCCCACTCCCCTTCTCTCCCTCTCTCTCTACCCTCTCCTCCTCGCTCCTCACTCTCTCCCACCCTCTCCCCCTCTCCCCCTTCTCTTCCCTCTCTCCCTCCCCTCTCTTCCCCTCCCTCCTACCCTCTCCCCATCACCCCTACATTTCCCCCCTCTCCCCCTCTCATTCCCCTCTCAGCCCCTTTCTCCCTCTCTCCCACTTCTCTCCACTCTCTCTCCCACCTCTCCCCACTCCCTCCCCTCTCCCTCCATCTCCCCACTTTCCCACCCTCTCCCCTCTCTCACCCTCCCCTTCTCTCCCCTCTACCACCTCTCTCCCCCACTCACTCTCAATCCCCATCTCTTCCCCGCGCTCTCTACCCACACTTTCCCCCATCTTTGTCCCCCTTTCTCCCTGCTCTTTCCCCCAGTTTCCCCAGCCTCACCCGCTCTCCTCCCTCTCCCTACACCCGACTTCCTCCTTCTCAATCCCCCCTCTCTTCCCCTCTGTACACCCTTTTCTTCCGCTTCTCTCATCCACTCTGTCCCCACTTGCACTTCTCTACCCCACCTCTCTCTCTCCCCCCTCCCCATCCTCTCCCCCTCATCCCCTCATTTTCCCCCTCCCCTCTCTTGCCCTCACCTGCCACTCTCTAACCCCCTCTCTCCCCATCCCTTTCAGCCCCCCTCACCCTATCACTTTCTCCCAATCTCTCCCCCTCTCTCTCTACCCACACTCTCCCCCTCTTCGTCCCCTTCTCTCCCCCTCTTTCCCCACTCTTATTCACTCTCTCTGAGGGGGCAAGGGAATGGGAACCAGAGTGATAGGGCTGAGGAACAGGAATAGAGAAATAAATCAAAGACAGCATGAAACAGAGATGATAGAAAGAACAGACAGGAGATGAGGCATAATCATAGCCAGTGGGATGAATTACAGGGCAATAGAGGCATGGTGTAGTTGAAAGAGAAAGCAAAAAATGCTGGACTGAAGGTGTTGTATTTGAATGTGTGCAGCATAAGAAATGAAATGGAGGATCTTGAAATTCAGCTACAGATTGGCAAGTATGACGTTGTGGCCATCTTTGAAACTTGGCTAAAGGATAGCTGCCATTGGGAGTTGAATGTCCAAGGGCATATGGTGTGTTGGAAAGACAGGTTAGTAGGCAGAGGAGGTGGTGTGGCCCTGTGTATCAGAAATAATATTAGATCATTAGAAAGGAATGAAATAGGATTGGAAGATGTAGAGTCTCTATGGGTTGAGCTAAGAGATGGCAAGAGTAAAAGGTCCCTAATGGCAGTTGTATACAGGCCTCCAAACAGCAGCCGGGATGTGGATTACAAATTACAGCAGGAAATAGAAAAGGCGTGTCAGAAGGGCAATGTCATGATTATCGTTGGGGATTTTAACATGAAGGTGGATTGGGAAAACAAGGCCAGTACTGGACCTCAAGAGAGAGAAAATGTAGACTACCTAAGGGATGGCTTTTTAGAACAGCTTGTTGTTGAGTTCACCAAGGGATCGGCTGTGCTGGATTGGGTGTTGTGCAGTGATCCAGAGGTGATAAGAGAGCTTAAGGTTAAGGAACCCTTCGGGAACAGTGATCACAATGTGATCGAGTTCACTTTGAAATTTGAGGAGAAACTAAATTCCAATGTGTCAATATTTCAGTGGAATAAAGGAAATTACAAAGGCATGAGAGGGAAAGTGGCCAAGGTTGACTGGAAGGGGACACTAGCGGGAAGGACAGCAGAGCAGCAATGTCTGGAGTTTCTGTGAAAAATGAGGGAAGTGCAAGACAGATATATTCCAAATAGGAAGAAAATTTCAAATGGAAGAAGGACGCTACTGTGGCTGACAAGTGAAGTCAGAGCCAAAGTAAAAGCAAAAGAGACCAAAGCTAGTGGGAAGATAGAGGATTGGGAGAGCTTTTGAAAACTTGTAGAATGAAACTAAGAAGGTCATTAGGAAGGGAAAGATGAATTATGAAAGGAAACTGGAGCCTAATATCAAAGAAGATGCTAAAAGCTTTTCTAAGTACAAACAGGGTAAAAGAGAGCATTGGTTGATTGGCAGAAAACAGAGAGTGGGAATAAAGGGATCCAGTTCTGACTGGTTGTCAGTTACCAGTGGAGTTCCACAGGGTCGGTGCAGGGATCCCTGCTTTTTTGTTTTCAAATGTTTTTATTGTGAAGCAACATCAGCTTAACCACAACCGACGATGTCCTAAAGTACAATGCTACTTTTTTCTTTTCTTTCTTATAATAACATAATGAAAGTCAAATGAATGTATGTATAGTAAACAAGCAAAAAGCAAAGGAAACCCTACCACCCCGTCTCCTTTCCCTTTCCCAGCCCTCCCCTCCCCTCACCCCTCCCGTATGTGCTGTTTAGGTCCTACTGCCCCCCCACACTTAGTTCAGCTGTCGGCCTCTTCTAAATACAGCAGTAACGGTTGCCAGATTTTTTCAAATTCCTTGAGCCTGTCCTTGATAACGTATCTTATTAACCACATAACCATATAACAATTACAGCACAGAAACAGGCCATCTCGGTCCTTCTAGTCCATGCCGAACTCTTACTCTCACCTAGTCCCACTGACCTGCACTCAGCCCATAACCCTCCATTCCTTTCCTGTCCATATATCTATCCAATTTAATTTTAAATGACGACATCGAACCTGCTTCAACCACTTCTGCTGGAAGCTCGTTCCACACAGCTACCACTCTCTGAGTAAAGAAGTTCCCCCTCATGTTACCCCTAAACTTTTGCCCTTTAACTCTCAACTCATGTCCTCTTGTTTGAATCTCCCCTACTCTCAATGGAGAAACCCTATCCACGTCAACTCTATCTATTCCCCTCATAATTTTAAATACCTCTATCAAGTCCCCCTTCAACCTTCTATGCTCCAAAGAATAAAGACCTAACTTGTTCGACCTTTTTCTGTAACTTAGGAGATGAAACCCAGGCAACATTTTAGTAAATCTCCTCTGTACTCTCTCAATTTTACTGACATCTTTCCTATAATTCGGTGACTAGAACTGTACACAATACTCCAAATTTGGCCTCACCAGTGCCTTATACAATATCAACATTACATCCCAACTCCTATACTCAATGCTCTGATTAATAAAGGCCAGCATACCAAAAGCTTTCTTCAGCACCCTATCCACATGAGATTCCACCTTCAGGGAACTATGCACCATTATTCCTAGATCCCTCTGTTCTACAGCATTCTTCAATCCCCTCCCATTTACCATGTATGTCCTATTTTGATAGGTCCTACCAAAATGTAGCACCTCACATTTATCAGCATTAAACTCGATCTGCATCTTTCAGCCCCCTCTTCTAAGTGGTCTAAATCTCTCTGCAAGCTTTGAAAACTTACTTCATTATCCACAACTCCACCTATCTCAGTATCATCTGCATACTTACTAATCCAATTTACCACCCCATCATTCAGATCATTAATATGTATGACAAACAACATTGGACCCAGGACAGATCCCTGAGGCACACCACTAGACACCGGCCTCCAATCTGACAAACAGTTATCCACCACTACTCTCTGGCGTCTCCCATCCAGCCACTGCTGAATCCATTTTAGTACTTCGATATTAATGCCTAACAATTGAACCTTCCTAACTAGCCTTCCATGTGGAACCTTGTCAAAGGCCTTACTGAAGTCCATATAGACAACATCCACCGCTTTACCCTCGTCAACTTTCCTAGTAACCTCTTCAAAAAATTCAATAAGATTTGTCAAACATGACCTTCCACACACAAATCCATGTTGACTGTTCCTAATCAGACCCTGTCTATCCAGATAATTATATAAATTATCTCTAAGAATACTTTCCATCAATTTAACCACCACTGACGTCAAACTCACAGGCCAATAACTGCTAGGTTTACTCTTAGGACCCTTTTTAAACAATGGAACAACTTGGCATTCTTCGATATCTTTTTAAACCTTTTTATACCTTTTTAAATAATGGAACAACTTGGCATTCTTCGATACGCCAAGAATGCAGCCTAGAAGATTAGCGTGCCTTCGGAGTTTCGGGATTTCGTGGCTCTGGAGGCGGATGGACCGAAGGTCAGTGCCTCTGCAGGGAATCCGTGTGCCGTGGGAGATGGACTATCTCTGGCTGTGTGCCCAGAGACCTGAGTTCTTCGGGCAGAGAGCTCGGAAAAAGTGATGCAATGGACTTTTAACATCGTAAATCAGTGAGTTGTTTGTTATGTCTTCCCTGTCACTGTGAAATGGAGACATCTCTTTTCCCTTATTAGGGAGCGAGAGAGTCTGTCGTATGTTGAACACCAGGTGAATGAGTACTCTTTGTAGTATTGCAAGTCTGTGTCTTTATAGATGCTTTGCTGCATGCTTGAGTGTTCAGTGGGGGCACCAATGCTTTTTTTTTGCTGATGGCAGACTGGGGCTCTAACATTTAACTGTCATTCATTCTTTGACGCACTCCACTTTTTTATGGATAGTTGTGAAGAAGAAGTATTTCAGAATGTATATACAGTAATTTCTACATTTCTTTGACATTAAATGTAACTTTGAAACCTTTCTAGTTGTGGGACCATCCTTTGCCCTCAAGTAACCTGAGTTCTTTATGGCATAGATCAACTTTATGTTTATTTTTATTTTTCGCACCATTCTCTAGAGACTGTTGTGCATGAAAATCCCAGGAGATCAGCAGTTTCTGAGGTACTCAAGCCACTCTGTCTAGCACCAACATTCTACAGTCAAAGTCACTTAGATCACATTTCTTCTCCTTTCTGGCATTTGGTCTGAACACCAATTGAATCTTTTGACCATGTTTGCATGCTTTTATGCATTGACTTGCTGCCACATGATTGGCTGATTAGATATTTGCATTAATGTGCAGGAGTAGCCACTGAGTGTATGTTCTTTGTCTGTGACCGGATGAATTAAGGGTAGTTTCCTTTTTGATTCTATTTCTTAATTACAAATAAAAGCTGTGTAAGTCTGTTTGTAAGATATGTAGAATGTAAACTCTTTCAGCTCTATCTTGTACACTTTTCACTTCTCTTTTGTTTTTCCTGAGACTGATGCTACCTCTCACTCATGGCATGGAAACAAAAAGGTTCATTGTCTTGGCTGTTTTTCATTCTGCTCCATGTGCTCCTTCACATACTCCATCTATAGTTCTTTCTTTCCCTTCTTTGATTGTCTCTTTCCAGTGGAGAGTTAGGATAATTACAGTATCTGCTGCAGGCTGAACCTCACAGGCATGTTGACTAAATTTTTCTAATATATTTTCCTTGTCCTTTGATTATGAATTTCCTCCAGTGTTGTTGATAGGTACTGAATTGTGTCCTTTTTATTTTCTACGTGTCTGCTCTCATCCTTTTTTTCTCCACCCCCCCCCCCCCCGCCACTCTCTGAGTTTTGGCCCACTGCCATTTAATGGACTCTGCAATTTCTGATGCCACCACCAGATGCTATTCCCTTTCTGACCTTCTAATCCCCTGAGCCTTGTAGCATTCTGAGTGGATCTTCACTTACATGGTTACATAGTCCATTAATGTTCACATTCTTTCCCATCTTGTTCTGCCATGTGGAACTTTTTACTTACTCCTGCCATGTTATCCAGAGCACCCTTTCCAGGTAATTTTGGAGTAGTGCATTTTGTGCACCAGAGGTGTCTGCAACACTTCTGCATTTTGTCATTTTTTTTCTTTGTACTGCCTCCACGCACTGTTGTAATGAAATGATGAGGATGGATGGCATGCAAAGGGAAGCTTTTCACTGTACCTTGCGTGACAATAATAAACCAGTTTACTAATTTAGTCTGCATTTTGATTTGGAGATACACAAATTTTACAGCTTTGCTTCCTCACTTCCTTATCCAGCTGTGTTGTGACAGTATTTTGAACAGAGATTGCAGCTGCTCAGAAGGTGAATACTAAATGGCTGCGTCAGTAGCACCATTTCAATGACATTTAAGGGTTGGCAGTAAATGGAAGCTTTGTCAGTGATGCCTGTATCCTGAAAAACGAAGAAGGAAAAATGCATCCATTGCTGGAAAATACATAAATTAAGAAATTTATAGTTTGTACTATGAAGATTTGCACCAGAGATTCCAATATAGTTTTCATGTGTGCAGCAGCATGAGGTTTAAAAATTATTTGCAGAGACACTGTATTCTTGTATACTCAAAAGGTGAGGAGCACCTTGCATTTTTGAGAGTGCCATTGTAAATTGAATTTGGATGATATTTTAAATCAATCAGCATTATCAATAATTCCTATTTCTGTTAACATAACGAGCTCCCTAAGATGCCCAGAAGATTGTACTAAGTGACGTACTGAACCATGCATATCCTTTGAACACCTGCTAAAATTATTATGCTAAAATTGGTGTGAAAATTAGTGACATGGGTGGGAATTCAGAGGTTACAACTAGAGAGAGGGAGAGCTATAGCTGGACAGAATAATCTGGTTGAGTAAATAAACGTCATCTGTAAATATAAAGAACACAATGCAACCTTCTTGATGCTGGAGGAACTCAGCAGGTCAGGCATCATCAGTGAGGAAAATGGCTCGTTGATGTTTCAGGTCAAGCCTCTTCATCCAGAATACCTGGACATTAGTTCCTCTATCTTATATGTTGCTACAGATTCCAGCAACTGCAGTCTCCCAGTTGTACTTTCTATTGTGTCCACATTGAACAAAAAACATGCAGACTTTAACCATATTGCTGAGTTTCAAGTCTGTATCAAGATTGCATGTTGTTGCCTTCAGTATATCATGTGTTTAAGCTTTCTCCTATCATACATTGCCATTGAAACCTTCAACATTTCAATTTCTTTCAACTTTACTTTCCTAGTCTCTAATTTACTGTCTGTCCTAGAATTTCAATCTGATTCACTCTACTTCAATTCACTGCCTGTCAGCACATTGTTTTTAAAAATAGCCTTGCTCTTCTGTTCACACCATTGCCCCGCCCTGCTCTCTGCAAGCTTAAGCTGCTCGACTATTGGTGGCAGCACTCTTCACAAAGTACCTAACCTGTTTTACTGTCCTCAATAGGATTAATAGGTTCAGTAGGTTGATGAGTGGCCAAGTGGTTAAGGCGTTCATCTAGTGATCTGAAGGTCACTAGTTCGACCCTTGGTTGAATGTTGGGTCCTTAAGCAAGGCATTTAACTACTCATTGCTTTGCGATGACACTGGTGCCAAGCTGTACGGGCCCTTCCCTTGGACAATATCGGTGGCGTGGAGAGGGGAGACTTGCAGCATGGGCAACTGCCGGTCTTCCATACAATCTTGCCCAGGCCTGCGCCCTGGAAACCTACCAAGGAGCGATTCCATGGTCTCACGAGACTAACGGATGCCTATAATAATAGGTTTAAGAACTGATCTTCCTGAAGATGCTTTCAGTTTATGCTGTCAGGTCAAGTGATATTTTAGTCATGATGCTCTACTTAACTTAACATTTACTGTTGTATTTCAGGATTAAAGTGTATTCTTTTTCCTGATCATCCCATTTTGTGATGTTAACATCGCCCTGACTGAATAAGTTATCAGCACAGACCAGAGGTTGGATTTTACTGCTTTGGCGTACATGTGATGGACTGCAGGCGAAAGACCTCAGACTTCCTTCCTCCTTTCCCACCCCTGTTGTAGTAAGGTTAAAAATAAAGTTCTCTTTCCTTGTATGGCATTTCTACATAAATTGTTTTCAGTTATTTTGAACATTTCAAAAATACTCCATTGGCTGCTATGGAACAAATCATTACCATGGAAGTGTTAAAGTATTTTTATGGGAACATGTGTACTCCTTCAGTTAATAAAAAAGGTATAAAACTACAGGACAATTTTAGGATGTATCTTAAAAACAAATAACATAAACAAGAGTATAGTCAGTACGTGGGAAAAGTAAATTAGATAAACTCACCTTCGATTACTACTAATGTGATCTAGAATTTTACAGTAACCATAAACTTTTTCCTTTTTCATTCTATTTGCATTTGTGAATTTAATAGCTCAACATGCACACTGACAAAATACATTAATTATACCTTAATTCTGTGCTGCTGGTAATTCTGTGCAGTGAATTAGATTGGGGATTTGAATGCTTTCCCTGTAGAATTAAGTCATGTTGAAAGTGCTGAGCATGGGACATCGGTTTTCGGTCACTGTCTAGCATGGCTGTCCGCAGTCAGTCTGTCATAATCTCAGTTAGTCATATCTATCTTAATGTAACATTTTGTAACATTCAATCACTTGAAAGGTAACACTGTTATGTACATTTGGCATGAAGAGTTTAATCAGAACAGGACATAGAAATGTTTATCAATAGGAAGGAAAAAGTTAAATTGTCAGACTCAGTGGAAATACATTCTATCAGCCATGTGAGGACTCTGTACTAGAACTGCTCTACAGTAAGCAATTTTATTCAGTGCTTTAGTGACCTACATTGAAAATTCTTCATGTTCAGGGTGCATGCAGACAGATGGCAGGTACCATTCATTTTCTTTTGTTCAATTCAGTGAACAAATTACAACCTTAGTTTGTTGTTCCATTGGATTGGTTCCTCGGCAATTTTCAAATGCAGTTCCATTGTTAACAAGATTGTTTGTCTATTTTAATGAAATATTTGGCTCCTTTATTTCCTTTAGTTGAGTAATTGATTAGGTACAATGTAGTTACTGACTACTTATAGTACACTGGTGCCTTATGTCTGGTTCTGTAAGTATTTGGATGCAAAGATGAGAAATTTTAAAACCAGTCTTCAATTGTGCCTAACTTATCAATTTGTTCTGTTTATCTTAGCAATCCATTGAATGTGCTGGAAATTCAAATGGACATGTTGATTCTTTGTGTTCTAAGCTTGACTTATTTCTAAGATATTACATTGTAACTATACACTTCAACAATGTTATGCCTCTGGGATGAATACAAATCATTTTCATTAAAGGTTGAGGTTTCTGGGTCTGTCGATTGTCTTTGTTTTAGCTTCACTTGCGTAAAGATTTTTAACTCCAGCAAAAGGAACATGCTGCAGGAAGAGCGTAAGATAATAGAAGCAGAAGTAGGCCACTTGCTTCTCGAAATTTAAACCTTGTGTCATTCAGGTGAATCTGCATTTTTATCATTGCAAAGGCTAATGTATATTTTATGAGATTCATTGCTCAGAACTGAACACAGGTCTTCCAAATAAGGCCAATGAAAGGTTCTACTCAAGTCTATCCTCAGCATATCACTTATAGAACATAGAATAGTACAGCACAGTACAGGCTCTTTACTCACCACCAGGCCATTTCAGAATAAGACCAGCATTCTTCTAGGCTTCTCACCACAGGAGCAAATTTGACGTTGTTTTTCTTTGCACTCTTTCCATTGTAGTCGCATCCTTCATAGAGCACTGAACACTGTATTGCAAGTGTGGCTTCACCAATGTCTTGTACATCCCAGCTTGCATACTTAATGGCCTGACTAATGAAGGCCAGAGTTGACCACCTGTCTACTGGTGATGCCACTTTCAGGAAACCACGTACTTGTACACTTGGATTCCACTGTCTATAACTCCCCTCCAGACCCTACTGTTGGCTGTGAAGGCCCTACCTGATTTGTATTTCCGAAATGAACAACTCAGACTTAACCACTTAAATTCCACTTACCACTTTCAGCCCACTTACCCAGTTAAGTAAGATCCCTCTGTAAATCCTGGTAACTGTTTTCAATGACACCACCTATTTTAGTGTCATCTGTGAACTTCCCAAACATGCCACGTACATTTTTATCCAAATTATGCATGGGCCCATCACTGAGCAAGAGTCAGAGCCCTCCAGTTCAAAAGGCAAGCTTCCAACATCATCCTCTGCTTCGCACTATTAAGCTAATAGTGTATGCATTTCACTAGTTCTTCCTGGATCCCATGTGATTTATCTTTTATAACACACTTCACTATGCAAGGCCTTATCAGAGTCCTTACTGAAGTCTGTTTAGACAATATCTAACAACCTTCCTGATTATCATTACAAATAACCATTTGTGAAACATGATCTTCGACATTGCTGTGGAGGCCAAGTCTTTGGGTACATTTAAAGTGGAGGTTGATTCAATTCGATTCAATCCATTTAACTGTTATTTAACCATATATGAATACTCATGAATACAGTCAAACAAGACAGTGTTACTGCAAAGCCACATTACCAACAGTCACACACAGTAAGTACACACAAGATCACAATCACATAAGAGTCCCGACCCCCGCTATACAAGTCAACAAACCTACAGAGAATATCAATAAAAAGACGATAACGCAGAATATGCAATATATGTAACCTCAGGCTCATCCAGGGGTAAGCAACTTCTGGCCCTGCCAAACTGAGAAATTTCATATGTATGGATGCTGCCTGATGTGTTGCCAGGTTACAAATCCACACCACAAAATATCCGACAGTACACTATATGCAATTAAATTATTGAACTCTCTAAATCTTAATCTGGATAGAGGGTTAGTAAAGAAAATAAAAAGTAAAAGGGCCCATTTTAAGGAAAAAGTCAAAAGTGCACGTTGGAGCTCACTGCTACAGCTCTGCACCAACCATCGACCTCTTCCAAGCATTGCCGAACTTCAGACCCTCGCTCCTGGTCTACTCCATCTGGTGGTCTACCAGCTCTCTCCCCATGTGTCTTCCTTCTTCTTCTCTCGCCGACCTAAGACCGTGAAAAACCTGGCTCCCAGGCACATAAGAAAGGACAACATTTCTCCCATTGGATAGCCCCTGCATTCCAAAGTCCTGTTATCCCTAATCATAACCCAAACATTGCTGCTACAAAGAAACCATTACCTTAACAGTGGAACATTACATAGAAGCCATTACATAAACCTTACAGCGTGTTACATAGCTTAAGACCCCAGTCCATTGAGTGCCGCTAAAAATATGCAGCTGGCCGCAACAGAGTTCGCCTTCTGCCAAGCGAAACCCTGGGAAGGCAGCTTCGACTCCATTCTGGAACTGTGCCACACCGTTCGCAGTGAAGTGCAACGGCTTCGCCCCTTACTCTGTGCCACTGAAAGAAGACGACACTGTGGCTTTAGGCCAAGTCGTCACAAAGGACTAGGCCGCTCCATCCTCCCCACTCGTATCCAATAAATCAGCGATCGAACTTGCGGTGTACCAGATTAACAATGTTGAAAGGGGACTTGCGATCTGAAGAGGAGCTACCATGGCACTACTGGCTATTTGACTGTAAGCCTCGATCTACTCAGGCAGCAGCACGTTGCGCAGCTCCTTCATTATCTCTGCCAGCGAGTAACTTGCTGATGGTGTAGACCTGTAGTCCTTTGAATTCACAGCAGGATCATGTGGTCGTTAGACGTATATTTGAGTAGAATGGCATCAACTTTTGTCGACCCCGGAGAAGCCGCTGTGACTAGTCGCGCTGCTATCTTGCTGGAACATGTGCCAGATGGGTTCTTCATTAGGAAGGATGTCAGAAGTTATTGGGAGAAGGCAGAAAATTGTGGTTGAAAGGAATAATAAGCCAGCCTTGATGGAATGATGCAACAGACTTGATGGACCGAATGCCCCAATTCTGCTCCTAAGTCTTATGATCTAATCACTATGCTATTCCAAATAAATTCCTGTCTTTCCAAATGCCGGTATATCTTATTTGCTATAGTAACCTATCGAGCCTAGCTGTTATGCTACTGGACTGTCATGTCTAGATTTTACTTTGCAGCCCTTCTTAAATAGGAAGTTCAAAAGTCCGAAGTTCAAAGCAGATTTTTTATCAAAGAAAATATATGTCACCATGTACAACCCTGAGATGAATTTTTTTGTGAGATTCACAATAAACACAGTAGAGTCAATGAAAGACCGCACCCAACAGGGCAGACAAACAACCAGTGTGCAAAAGACAACAGTGTGCAAATATAAAAAGAAAGAAAAATGAGATGATAATATAAAGCAATAACTATTGAGAACAGAGATGGAGAGTCCTTGAAAGTGAGTGCAAAGGTTGTGGGAACATTTCAGTGTTGGGGGGAGTGAAGTTATCCCCTCTGGTTCAGGAGCCTGATGGTTGAGTGGCACAATGTTAGCCACTCTCCAGTCTTCTGGCACTTCATCCACCATTATTGATGATGCATATATTTCAGTCAGGGCTCCTGCAGTTTCTTCTGTAGCTTGCCAAAGAGTTCTTCGATATACCTGATCAGGTCTTGGAGATTTACCTTTTGTGCTGTATTTTAAGACATCCAGCACCATCTCTGCTGTAATGCAGACTGTCTCCAAGACATGCCCGTTAACTATCTAGAGATTTAAAGTCTTCAATTTCTTCTGCAATATAAAGAGAAATATTCAGTGAGGATCTCGCCGATCTCCTGAGTTCCACACAAAAGGTTTGGTCTTTATGGAGCCCCGTTCTCTCTCTGATTACTCTTTTTTCCCTTAGTATACTTAAAATCTCTTTGTATTCTCCCTAATCTTCTCTGCTCTCTCATCCACCCTTTTTTCCCCTCATGCCCCGCCTTGCTCTCTCGTGGCTCCTCTTCTGCCCTTCTGATTCCCTTAAGTACACTCCTGCAAGTCTTATTCCCAAATGATTTACTTGAACCCAGCTGCCTGTACCTGACAGGTTGCCTCATATTTCCTGACCAAAGCATGAATATCCTTTGTCATTCGGGATTTCCTACTCCTGCCAGCCTTGCTCTTCTGTGTAACTTTGTAAACCAGCTTCAGTTTAGCCGTCTGTGCCATTCTTTGTTCAGGCTAATTCCATATACAGGACAAAATTACCTTAGTAGATCCACTTGAATTGATTGGCAGCACAAGGAATGTCTTCCACTTATGAAATATTCAAGCTTAACTTGAACATGGTCAATACCACCAACCCCTTAAAAGACCCTATAAATAAACTTCAAAACCTGGGCCTCTGTACCTCCCTCTGCAGATAGATCCATTTTTTCATTAGGAGACCACAGTCAGTATAGACCATTAATAATATCCCATCCTTGCTGACAACCAACATTGGCGCATCACAAGGATCTGTGCTTAGCCCACCACTGTACTTTGTCTACAATCATGACTGTGGCTAGGCATAGCTCCAAAGGCATCTATAAATTCATCGATGACACCATTGTTGTTGCAGAATATCAGATGGCTATGAGGAAGTGTACAGAAGTGAGATAGATTGACTGATTGATGTCGGAGCAACAACCTTGCAATCAATATCAGTAAGATCAATGAATTGATTGTGGACTTCAGGAAGGGGAAGTCGGAAGAATATACACCAGTCCTCATTGAAAAGTCAGCGGTGAAAGGTGGGAGCAGCTTTGAGTTCATGGGCATTCGAACCTTAGAAGATATATCCTGGGCCCAACTTGCAGGTGCAATCTTGAAGGAAAATTTCAATCGCTGAGTGCAATGATACACTCAGCAGGCAGTGAAGAAAGCTAATGGCATGCTGGCCTTCATAACAAGGGGAATTGAGTATAAGAGCAAAGAGGTCCTTCTGCAGCTGGTGAGACCACACCTGGAGTACTGTGTGCAGTTTTGGTCTCCAAATTTGAGGAAGGACATTCTTGCTATTGAGGGAGTGCAGCGTAGGTTCACAAGGTTAATTCCCAGGATGGCGGGACTGTCATATGTTGAAAGATTGGAGCAACTGGCTTGTATACTCTGGAGTTTAGAAGGCTGAGAGGGGATCTTATTGAAACATATAAGATTATTAAGGGATTGGACACGCTGGAGGCAGGAAGCATGTTCCTGCTGATGGGTGAGTCCAGAACCAAAGGCCACAGATTAAGAATAAGGGGTAGGCCATTTAGAACGAAGTTGAGGAAAAACTTTTTCACCCAGAGAGTGGTGGATATATGGAATGCTCTGCCCCAGAAGACTGTGGAGGCCAAGTCTCTGGATGCTTTCAAGAGAGCGTTAGATAGAGCCCTTAAAGATAGCGGAGTCAAGGGATATGAGGAGAAGGCAGGAACTGGATACTGATTGTGCATGATCAGCCATGATCACAGTGAATGGCAGTGCTGGCTCGAAGGGCCGAATGGCCTACTCCTGCACCTATTGTCTATTGTCTATTTTTTAGATACAGGCGGTACCTAATAATTGGCAACTGAGTGTGTGATCCTGGACTTCTAGTCTGCAGCCAATCCACTTCAAGGTATGAAGTGTGTGTTCAGCCGTGCTCTTCTGCACACCACTGTTGTAACACGAGATCATTTGAATTACTGTTGCCTTCCTATCAGCTTAAACCAGACTGGCCATTCTCCTCTGATCTTTCTCATTAACAAGGTATTTTCACCCACAGAATTGCCACTCGCTGGATTTTTTTTGTTTTTCGCACTATTCTCTGTAAACTCTAAAGACTATAGTGCATGAAAATCCCAGGAGATCGACAATTTTTGAGGTACTTAAACCATCCCATCTGGCACCAACAATTATTCTCTGTCAAAGTCACTTAGATCACATTTCTTCCCCATTCTGATGCTTGGTTTGAACAACAACTGAACCTCTTGACCAGGTCTGTATGCTTTTATGCATTGAGTTGCTGCCACATTATTGGCTGATTAGATACCTGCAATAACAAACAGTACCTAATAAAGTGGCGCTTCATTAGGAGTTTGAGGAGATTTTGTATTTCACCAAAGACTTCAGCAAATTTCCACAGATATATTGTCGAGAACATTCTGGCTGGGGCATCTGGATCTGGGCCGTACCCTCCAAATATCCGGACCTGCCTCTCGGTTTTTTTGCACTACCTTACTTTCCATTTCTCTATTTTCTATTTATGATTTATAATTTAAATTTTTAATATTTACTATCGATTTGTAATCCAGGGAGCGGGAAGCGCAGAATCAAATATCGCTGTGATGATTGTACGTTCTAGTATCAATTGTTTGGCGGCAATAAAGTATAAAATATCTCTGCCAGGTATGAAGGATTCAATCCACAGGATCATAAGTGGCTGTCAGTAGGTTGTAAACTCAGATTCAGACCATGGTTACCCACCATCGAGGAGATTGTCAGGAAGCAGTACCTCAAGAAAGTGGCATCTAGCATTAAGTGCCTTCAATCTGGCACATGCCTTCTTAAAGTCATAGAGTACTACAGCACAGAAACAGTCTATGCTGAACTACTATTGAGATATATGAGACTAGAACTAGGGGAGATTGCCTCATGATTCGGGAGAGTAGATTTAGGACGGAGATGAGGAAGAACTACTTTTCCCAGAGGGTGGTGAATCTGTGGAATTCTATGCCCAATGAAGCAGTGGAGGCTACCTCAGTAAATATATTTAACACAAGGCTGGATAGATTTTTGCATAGTAGGGTAATTAAAGATTATGGGGAAAATGCAGGTAGGTGGAGATGAGCCCGTGGCCAGATCAGCCATGATCTTATTGAATGGTGGAGCAGGCTCGACGGGCCAGACGGCCAACTCCTGCTCCTATTTCCTATGTTCTTATTCTGCCTAGTTCCATTGTCCTGCACCTGAACAAAGCTCTCCTTACTCCTCCTATCCATGTACTTATCCAAACTTCTTTTAAATATTGAAATTGATTACTGAACCTGTGAACATTACCTCACTTTTTAAATATATATTATTTCTGTTTTTGTACAATTTTTAATCTGTTCAATATACATATACTGTAATATATTTATTTATTTATTTTTACTTTTTTTTCTTCTGTAAGACTCAGCTCTATCAACTCACGTTCGTCTAGGGGAAACTGCCGTCTGCCTGCCGAACTGTGTTTATGTTTGCGTAGACGCTGTATAATGAACCCCGGTACAAACCCACAGCATAAAATATCAGACAGAACACAATGTACGATTAAATGATTACACTTTATAACTCTTTTAGGTGGTGTTTAGTAGACACAAATAACACAAAGGCACCACTCAGTAAGTTTGCGTTTAAACTCAGTAAGTTTATCAGTCTTGTGCACAAAATATAATTCGTTGGAGCTCATGCCTTCCCGATCAATCCACAATTGACCTCCAAATCTCCGACAGCATCCAAACCATCGAATTCCGGTATCCACCATCCGGGAACCGCCAGCCGCTCCCGCACTAGCCCATTCTCTTCACTTGCCTGCTTGAAAAGACCGCGAACTCTCTCTCGGTCCCACCATACGAGGTGGCACAACAGGTCATCATTGGTTAGTTCCCTGTTATCTGTAACTTTAACCCAAACATCACAGCTACAGAGAAACATGACCTCATCATTTAACATTACAGAGAAGTCATTTCATATAACACTACAGAGAAGCCATTTTGTTAGCCTTAACAGTTAACATTACAGTTAATATTACTGAGAACCTTACACTTCTATATTACTTTATACTTTATTGTCGCCAATCAATTGGTACTGGAATGTACAATCATCACAGCGATATTTGATTCTGCGCTTCACACTCCCTGGATTACAAATATTAAATATTAAAAATATTAAAAATAGTTAAAATTGGTAAATATTAAAATTTTAAATTATAAATCATAAATAGAAAATAGAAAAATGGGAAGTAAGGTAGTGCAAAAAAACCGAGAGGCAGGTCCGGATATTTGGAGGGTACGGCCCAGATCCGGGTCAGGATCCATTCAGCAGTCTTATCACAGTTGGAAAGAAGCTGTTCCCAAATCTGGCTGTACGAGCCTTCAAGCTCCTGAGCCTTCTCCCGGAGGGAAGAGGGACGAAAAGTCTGTTGGCTGGGTGGGTCGTGTCCTTGATTATCCTGGCAGCACTGCTCCGACAGTGTGCGGAGTAAAGTGAGTCCACGGACGGAAGATTGGTTTGTGTATTATATTTTGCATTGAACTGCTGCTGCTAAGTTAACAAATTTCACGATACATGCTGGTGATAATAATCCTGATTCTGATTCATATTTCTGGATCATTGGGACCTCATCTAGTGCAGGGTAACCTGTACATAAGGGACGGGTTGCACTTGAATCTGAGGGGGACCAATATCCCCGTGGGCAGGTTTGCTAGAGCTGTCGGGAGTGATTTGAACCAATATGGCAGGGAGATGGGAACCAGTATGATAAAGCAGAGGATGAGCCAGCAGGTTTGCAAGAAGATGATACAACATGTAATATGAATGTAAAGAAGGACAAGCCAATGATTGGGTACAACTGCAGAGAGAGCAAAGATTTAAGTTGTACCAAAGAGGCAATGTTCAAAATGGCGAATAATGCAGGACCGAAGGTTTTGTATTTAAATGTACATGGCATTCAGACAAACTCGTGGAGCAATTAGAGATTGGTTGGTATGGTGTTGTGGGTATCACTGAGTCGTGGCTGAAAGGAAGTCATATTTAGGAGTTTAACATCAAAAGATATTGAAAGGGCTTTGTACTGAAAGGACTTTGCAGCAGGACTTAGACAAATTGGAAGAATGGGCAAAAAAGTGGTAGATGGAAAACAGTGTTGGGAAATGTATATGTAACCGGGTGACCATCGGATCTTACTCAGTATCGTTAAAAGTGTACTTAGGCATCCGTCCGGGTAATGCTAGAATAGTTGTCTGTGCCTTTAAGGGAGACGGTGATGTCATTACGCACGTGCGGGATAGTGGGGAGACCATTTTGCTTTCTGCTGAAGATGCGGTAAGGTATTAGAATTGGATTCTTCCCAGAGTGTGCTGGGCATGGTGAGGAAAGGTGAGCATTAATTGACAATATCCATGTGAATTCGTTTATTCTTGTTGGCGGATCGAGAATATCGGTAATTTGACATGTTTTACATATGGATGCTTTAGATTTCCACGAGTGAAGGAATCAACGCTGGGTAGCGTGGCTTATACCAAGTTCCTCACCATCCAAGTAGGTCAGTCTTCCTGTAATTTAACTACCAGGCAATAGCTTGTAAAAGTTGTGCCAAAGTGAACCTTTTGTCTAACTTTATTGTATCGGGACTGATTGTGCATGTAACCGCGTAACATGAATGCTTAGTCTCTGTTCGGAAGTTCAGCATGTGTGTACATCTTACATGAGATGTATTTGCTTACATTTTTCGCTGTTATGTATAAGATGCAGGGAGGGTGGGATTCTAATGTTGTTTGTATTGTGTTCCTTCAGGATTGCCACTGCCGTATTTGTACTGTATTAGTTCTGGTGTATTTTTATCCTGCATACGCATTTCTGTCCATACACAAGGATGTGAATCAGAAGTTAAACTGAGATTGTAACAGCAAGATCCGGTTGAAAATTCGTTCATTTTGTTTCGCGACCCTCTACTGGCAGTTAAACATCGAAAACAGATAAAGGAATTAAAACCCGACAAAGTCTTTGTTGTCCTGAATGTGTACTTTTCCCCAGGCTACAAACAACTGAAATTTTTTTATATTACGCTTTTTGCTTTCATACTGTGGCTGCAGCATCTGCATTTTATACGTGTATAAACATTGCTTCTGCTTTATTGCTTCCACTGGGAGTGTAGTAGTCTGCTCAGAAATACCATGTAGTGAAAATGCTAAAAGCATTTGGATCCCACTGCATGGAGAACATTTGTGTTTTGTTTTGAGTGTGTAATTGGATTAGCACTTCACGAGGCTTCTATTACAAATGACACTAATTAAAAACAACGCTGTTTCCCCCATACGGCACTAAGTAACTCAGTTTCTGAAGTGTCGTGTTCGTAATGATATGTACTGTTAGAATAAGAGCACTGAATTCAAACCAACGTGTCTACAGACTGCCAATTGTGGGTCAGGTTCTATTCAGTTCCTCCAGCATTTACCTTACAAATTATTCAACTGCTGTTGCCAGTCATAATTCTATGCTCTATAGTTATCTAGCAATGCTGATAGTAATTAGGTAATTAGTACGGTATGTTAGCAATTTCAGTTGGAGCAGTTTAGTCATATTAACAATTCAAGTTGCATCTTGTATCCTGATTAATAACTTTATAACAAGCAAAAAGAAAATGTCAAATGCAGTCGTAGATGTAGAGTGGGTAGAGTCTGAACCAGTGAAAGCAAGTTATTATACATTAATTACTTATTCATGTTTTGGCATTTGTATTAGTTCGCAAGGTACTGTCTTGGCAATGAAAATCATGAACTTGTTTAAATACAATCACAAACAGGAGAAAATCTGCAGATGCTGGAAATCCAAGCAACACACACAAAATGCTGGAGGAACTCAGCAGGCCAGGCAGCATCTATGGAAAAGAGTAAACAATCAGCATTTTGGGCAGACACCCTTCATTAGGACTGCTGAAGGGTCTCGGCCAGAAATGTCAGCTGTACGCTTTTCCATAGACGCTGCCTGGCTTGCTCAGTTCCTCCAGCATTTTGTGTGTGTTGCGCATGTAACTTGTTTAAATCTTGTTTTAACTTTATGACTTTAAAGTTGCTTTTTCAGTACAGGATATGAGATGGGCTTTTTATAACTCTGAAATCAAACTGAGACGAGAAATTAATATTTTAATGTGAAATATCAATTCTTGATGTAACTTGTGATTTCCTTTCAGACTTATTATATTAATGAACACCATTCTGAGAAGGTTGAGCTACTTTGAACGTTTAGTAGGTAAGTAATGCTGAGTATTGACAGAGGAATTATATTCCCCTTAACTGCTAAGTTCTCAGTCTGTTTTTTTTAAATTGCATTGCAGTAAAAATACACTGTTTCAAGGATCAAGTCAAAAATCTTAAACATCCTAAAATTCCTTATACAATCCATATGTAAGTATTCATGTCTCAACAATAATGAACAATTTGGGTTTCTCAGGCTTACATGTAGGATGTAGGGAGGATGTTTTCTGTGATGGGGGAAGTCTAAGACCAGAGGAGTCTCATAATAGAGGGTTGTCCATTTAGAATGGAGATGAGGAATGTCTTTTGCCAGAGAGAAGTGAATCTGTGGAATTCGTTACCACAGGTGGCTGTGGAGGCCGTCTTTACATATATTTAAGGCAGAGGTTGATAGATTCTTGATTAGTTAGAGCATGAAAGGTTATGGGGAGAAGGCAGGAAGATGGAGCTGAGAGGGAAATGGATCAGCCACAATGAAATGGTGGAGCAGACTCGATGGGCCAAATGGCCTAATTCTGTTCCTATATCTTCTGGTCTTAATATAATTGTGATAATGAATTGAAGTAAATGAGGTACTAAATTGGTAATCTGATACTGCACTTCTGGATAAGTAACACCTTAGGATGAATACCATTTATTTTTCTCACCCAATAAGATTGCCAATATCATACATCCCATCCAGTTGGCAAAAACTTCTTCAGAAGTTGGTTATGTTAAATAAACGTACTATCATTCCAGACATTCTTTCCCCGATAATCAAATATCTTACCAGTTCTGCATTGTATGCCTTATCCAGCTTGAATGCTTAGCATTAGGAGAGTCACACAGTGAAAACAGACTAGGTGAGCTGAAAGGCCATTTTCTGTGTTGTAATTCTCTTTGACTATCTGTATTTCAGTCTCCAGATCACTTGACTGACTTTGTTTTTGAAGAAGGATTGTAACACAAACAAAATATCGGCATATTGGTCTTTTTAATTTCTTACTTATTAATGTTGCTCTGTCAATTTTGCTTCTATAAATCCTGATTGTAAATACATTTGAATGTTAGTTTAGCTCAGAGTCATATAGAGATGGAGCACTGATTTAGCATTTAGTATTTTTAAGTAAGTATTTGGCTCTAATTATGGTTAATCATGGCTTAAGTTGTTCTGCACAGTTCTGCAATAAGTCTTAGTAGAGAATGAGATGTCTCCATTTGGTGCTGAGGTGGTAAACACAGTACTAACAGTCACACACACAGCACATACAGCATGTTTAATTATGATAGCAGAGTATTATACAGTTACAAAATAATATTTTTTGAAAATAGCACAAGTCCCTGAGTGTCATGGCCTGAAGATTGATGGTGCACGGATGTTGTCCTGGATCCACGTTTCTGCAACATCAAGTCCTCAACAGTTCATCATCTCATGCGAGTGCAGCTGCAAACAAATACAATCCAGCCTGTCTTCCATTGAACAAACACTGGAGGGCAGCATTGACGAGCGCGTCCAGCCCCCAAACCCGGTATGGAATCCAGGGGCACGCAGCCAGCTCCAGCATCTCCTACTCTATTGGTTGCAAAAGGCGACCCCAAGGCATGAAGGCCTGGTCTGCGCCACAACCAAGGCCATGCAGCTGCTCGGCCTTTGGTCTCGCCAGTGTATCCAGTGAATTGGATTTGCAGAATTCTGCATTACCAATGTCTACTAGGGACTTGCGATCACAATAAGAACATCCAAGCCAGTCATTTCCACCATTTATTAGATTGCCCATTGCCTCGTGCACCCCCTCTGACGCATCTTCCCTGGATGGCTGAAGTGTGCAGCAGGTCCAGGTCCATCGCTATTGAGCAACTGGCTAGTGGGGTAGACCTGCAGTGCTTGAAATTCTTGGTACCCTGCAGTGTCTTGTGATCATGGTTGGACGTAGAGAGGCTGCTGTGTCTGAGCGTGCTGCATCTCACTCAGCAAGTCAGGCATCATCTATAGAGGAAGAATCAATGTTTCAATTTCATCTTTCTTCATTTGCAAGATTCACTGGGGTCAATCGACAATTGATTAAAATCTTTACAGATCCTTAGTAAGATTGAAAAAGAAGTTTTGAATATCTTTTAGAGATGAATTCTTTTGTTTCTTTACTTCAGGCAAATGTTGGGTCTCAAATGGAACTACTGCAACCTTGAGAGTCTTCTGAATCTCAGTTATATCTATCATGCGTATTTCAGACTGGCTATTATAGCCTGTTGCATGGGCTGAATCAGACAGTGAAATTGAATTCTGGGTTCACTACAAAATGTGGCATGAATCAGATCAGAATCAGGTTTAATATCACTGACATGTGTCATGAAATTTGTTGTCTTGAGGCAGCAGCACATTGCAATACATGAGAAATTATAAATTAAGAAACATATAAATTAAATAAGTGGAGCAAAAATGAAATAAACAGAACCGTAAGGATCTGAATGTCACTATGGAAGGAAGTGGTGGGCAGTAATGTTGATTTAAATTAACTTTCTTCAAATAAATTTTTCATAGGTTTTTTTGTCCTTTCATTCTCTGAGGCTGTATTAATTTGGAATGCCATTGATTACCAGAAAAGACTGTGGGATGTCTAATATTTTCCCAGTCAGGTGGGGCAGAGTACCATGGAATGCTGAGAATATGAATTTTTAATGTATTGCTATAAAGCAGAGTCTTTGCAGTGCAGCTGCGTTACTCTCCTGAGCTTACAGATTTTATGCTTTACTGAACAGAACATGTACTGGGGGCTTAGTACTTCAGTTTGTATTAACCCTTTGATTACTGACTGTGCAAAAGTTAATTTCCCAATGGGCCACAAATATCTACTAGATAGAAGGTCTTGAATAATGTAGTTCCACTGAGGTTATCCAGAGGGAATTACTAAAATAATATATGACGACTTTCATATTGGTTGTTTTTTTTCCAAAGTGTGATGTTGAAATCTAAGGAGACCTTGAATAAAGATTTCATTGATCATTTGTAACTTAGATTTATTTTTGACCGTGAATGTACCTTTTCCTAAATTCTGCATTCAGATAATTAGATAGAAACATAGAAACCTAAAAAAAGTACAGAACAATATAGGCCATTCAGCCCACAATGCTGTACCAAATATGTACTTACTTTAGAAATTACCTAGGGTTACCCATAGCCCTCTAGTTTTCTAAGTTCCATGTACCGATCCAGGAGTCTGTTAAAAGACCCTATCGTATCCGGCTCCACCACCATCGCCAGCAACTCATTCCACGTACTCACCATTCTCTGCGTAAAAAAACTTACCCCTGACATCTCCTCTTTACCTATTTAGATTATGAGAACACTCAGTCCTCTTTTATTGTCATTTAGAAATGCATACATGCATTAAGAAATGATACAATGTTTCTCCGGAGTGATATCACAGAAAACGGGACAAACCAAAGACTAACACTGACAGAACCACATAATTATAACATATAGTTACAGCAGTGCAAAGCAATACTATAGTTTGATGAAGAACAGACCATGGGCACAGTAAAACAAAAAGTCTCAAAGTCCCGAGTCGATTGACTTCTGAGTCCCTGATAGCAGGTGGCAAAAGGGAGAAACTCCCTGCCATGAACCTCCAGGCACCGTCAACTTGCCGATACCTTGGAAGCACACGACCACAGCTGACACTGAGTCCATCCGTCCGAAAACTTCGAACTTCCGACCAGCATCTCCGATACAGACTCCCGAGCGCCATCCTCTGCCGAGCGCCTTCGACCTCTCCACAGCCACTGACACGCAAAGCTGAGGATTTCGGGGTCTTCAGCGCTGAAGATTCCGGTTACCACACAGTAGCAGCGGCAGTGAAGTGGGTATTTCAGAAGTTTTCCGGATGTTCCTCCGTACTCTCACGTCTGTCTCCATCAAATCAGAATTGTGCATGGTCTCCTATGTGACAGATATCAGATATCATCACCGAAGTGGCCAAGCACTTTAAAACTGTGCCCTCTCGTGATAGCCATTACAGCCCTGGGAAAAAGCCTCTGAAATGATCAATGCCTCTCGTCATCTTATACACCTCTATCAGGTCACCTCTCATCCTCTGTCTCTCCAAGGAGAAAAGTCCAAGTTCACTCAACCTGTTCTCAGAAGGCATGTTCCCCAATCCAGGCAACATCCTTGTAAATCTCCTCTGCACCCTTCCTATAGTTTCCACACCCTTCCTGTAGTGAGGTGACCAGAAATGAGCACAGTACTCCAAGTGGAGTCTGACCAGCGTCCTATATAGCCATAACATTACCTCTCGGCTCTTAAACTCAATCCCACAGTTGATAAAAGGCCAATGTACCATATGCCTTCTTAACCACAGAGTCAACCTGCGTAACAGCTTTGAGTGTCCTATGGTCTCGGATCTCAAGATCCCTCTGATTTTCCACTCTGCCAAGAGTCTTATCATTAACACTATATTCTGCCATCATACGTGACCTACCAAAATGAACCACCTCATACTTATCTGGGTTGAATTCCATTTGCCACTTCTCAGCCCAGTTTTGCATCCTATCGTTGTCCTACTGTAACCTCTAACAGCCCTCCACACTTTCCACAACACCCCCAATCTTTGTGTCATCAACAAATTTACGAACCTATCCCTCCACTTCCTCATCCAGGTCATTTATAAAAATCACAAAGAGTAGGGGTCCCAGAACAGATGCCTGAGGCACACCACTGGTCACCGACCTCCATGCAGAATATGACCCGTCTACAACCACTCTTTGCCTTCTGTGGGCAAGCCAGTTCTGGACCCACAAAGCAAGGTCCCCTTGGATCCCATGCCTCCTTACTTTCTCAATAAGCCTTGCATGGGGTACCTTGTCAAATGCCTTGCTGAAATGCACATACATCTACTGCTCTACCTTCATCAGTGTGTTTAGTCATATCCTCAAAAAATTCAATCAGGCTCGTAAGGCACGACCTGCCTTTCACAAAGCCATGCTGACTATTCCAAATCATATTATGCCTCTCCAAATGTTCATAAATCCTGCCTCTCAGGATCTTCTCTATCAACTTACCAACCACGGAAGTAAGTCCATAATTTCCTGGGCTATCTCTACTCCCTTTCTTGAATAAGGGAACAACATCTGCAACCCTCCAATCCTCTGGAACCTCTCCCGTCCCCATTAATGACGCAAAGATCATCGCCAGAGGCTCAGCAATCTCCTCCAATTCCTCCCACAGTAGCCTGGGGTACATCTCATCTGATCCCAGAGACTTATCCAACTTGTTGCTTTCCAAAAGTTCCAGCACATCTTCTTTCTTAATGTCTATGTGCTCAAGCTATTCAATCCACTGTAAGTCACCCCTACAATCGGAAGATCCTTTTCCGTAGTGAGTACTGAAGCAAAGTACTCATTAATTACCTCTGCTATCTCCTCCGGTTCCATACGCCCTTTTCCACTGTCACACTTGATTGGTCCTATTCTCTCATGTCTTATCTTCTTGCTCTTCACATACTTGTAGAATGCCTTGGGGTTTTCCTTAATCCTGCCCGCCAAGACCTTATCATGGCCCCTTCTGGCTCTCCTAATTTCCTTCTTAAGCTTCTTCCTGTTAGCCTTCTAATCTTCTAGATCTCTAACATTACCTAGCTCTCTGAACCTTTCATAGGTTTTTCTTTTCTTCTTGACTAGATTTTCAACAGCCTTTGTACACCATGGTTCTTGTATCCTACCATCCTTCCTATAGTGAGGCAACCAGAACTGGACACAGTACTCTAAGTGTGGCCTAACCACAGTTTTATAAAGCTGCATCATTACCTCGCGACCCTTAAACTCTATCCCTCCACTAATGAAAGCTAACACCCCATAAGCTTTCTTAACTACCCTATCCACCTGTGAGGCAACTTTCAGTGATCTCTGACAATGCACCCCCAGATCCCTCTGCTCCTCCACACTACCAAGTATCCTGCCATTTACTTTGTACTCTGCCTTGGAGTTTGTCCTTCCAAAATGTACCACCTCACACTCCTCCGGGTTGAACTTCATCTGCCACTTCTCAGCCCACTTCTGCATCCTATCAATGTCTCTCTGCAATCTTTGACAATCCTCTACACTATCTACAACACCACCAACCTTTGTGTCATCTGCAAACTTGCCAACCCACCCTTCTACCCCCCCACATCCAGGTCGTTAATAAAAATCACAAAAAGTAGATGTCCCAGAACAGATCCTTGTGGGACACCACTAGTCACAATCCTCCAATCTGAATGTACTCCCTCCACCATGGTCCTCTGCCTTCTGCAGGCAAGCCAATTCTGAATCCACCTGGCCAAACTTCCCTGGATCCCATGCCTTCTGACTTTCTGAATAAGCCTACCATGTGGAACCTTGTCAAATGCCTTACTAAAATCCATGTAGATCATATCCACTGCACTACCCTCATCTATATGCCTGGTCACCTCCTCAAAGAACTCTATCAGTCTTGTTAGACACGATCTGCCCTTCACAAAGCCATGCTGGCTGTCCCTGATCAGACCATGATTCTCTAAATGCCTATAGATCCTATCTTTAAGAATCTTTTCCAACAGCTTTCCCACCACAGACGTAAGGCTCACTGGTCTATAATTACTCGGGCTATCCCTACTACCTTTTCTGAACAAGGAGACAACGTTCGCCTCCCTCCAATCCTCTGGCACCATTCCCATGGACAACAAGGACATGATTATCCTAGCCAGAGGCTCAGCAATCTCTTCCCTCGCCTTGTTGAACAGCCTGGGGACTATTCCGTCAGGCCCCGGGGACTTATCTGTCCTAATGTATTCTAACAACTCGAACATCTCCTCTCCCTTAATATCAACTTGCTCCAGAACATCAACCTCACTCATATTGTCCTCACCATCATCAAGTTCCCTCTCATTGGTGAATACTGAACAGAGGTATTCATTGAGGACCTCGCTCACTTCCACAGCCTCCAGGCACATCTTCCCACCTTTATCTCTAATTGGTCCTACCTTCATTCCTGTCATCCTTTTGTTCTTCACATAATTGAAGAATGCCTTGGGGTTTTCCTTTACCCTACTCGCTAAGGCCTTCTCATGCCCCCTTCTTGCTCTTCTCAGCTCCTTCTTAAGCTCCTTTCTTGCTACCCTATATTCCTCAATAGACCCATCTGATCCTTGCTTCCTAAACCTCACGTATGATGCCTTCTTCCACCTGACTAGATTTTCCACCTCACCAGTCACCCATGGTTCCTTCACCCTACTATTCTTTATCTTCCTCACCGGGACAAATTTATCCCTAACATCCTGCAAGAGATCTCTAAACATTGACCACATGTCCATAGTACATTTCCCTGCAAAAGCATCATCCCAATTCACACCTGCAAATTCTAGCCTTATAGCCTCTTAATTTGCCCTTCCCCAATTAAAAATTTTCCTGTCGTCTCTGATTCTATCCTTTTCCATGATAATGTTAAAGGCCAGGGAGCGGTGGTCACTGTCCCCCAGATGATCACCTACTGAAAGATCTGTGACCTGACCCAGTTCGTTACCTAATACTAGATCTAGTATGGCATTGCCCCTAGTTGACCTGTCAACATATTGTGACAGGAATCCATCCTGGTCACACTTAACAAACTCTGCCCCATCTAAGCCCTTGGAACTAATCAGGTGCCAATCAATATTAGGGAAGTTAAAGTCACCCATGGTAAAAACCCTGCTATTTTTGCACCTTTCCAAAATCTGCCTCCCAATCTGCTCCTCTGTATCTCTGCTGCTACCAGGGGGCTTATAGAATACCCCCAGTAGAGTAACTGCTCCCTTCCTGTTCCTGACTTCCACCCATACTGACTCAAAAGAGGATCCTGCTACATTACCCACCCTTTCTGTAGCTGTAATAGTATCCCTGACCAGTAATGCTACCCCCCCCCCCATATCCCTTTTAAAACACCGAAATCCAGGAAAATTGAGAATCCATTCCTGCCCTGGTGCCAGCCAAGTCTCTGTAATGGCCACTACATCATAATCTTTGTTCCTGATGCTTCTTGCATTGAAGTACACGCACCTTAGCCCTTCTACCTTCCTACCTTTACACCCTTTATTCTGCTTCTCTTTCCTCAAAACCGCTTTACATGTTAGATCTGGCTTTACTCCATACACAAGACTTGCAGTTCTCACTTGACCATTATCCTCCTCCACCTCACTATCTGCTCTAACATTCTGGTTCCCCTCCCCCTGCAAATCTAGTTTAAACCCCCCAGAGCAGCACTAGCAAATCTTCCCGCAAGGATGTTAGTCCCCCTCCAGTTTGGGTGCAACCCGCCCATCGGAACAGGTCCCACCTTCCCTGGAGCAAGGCCAAGTTGTCCAGAAAGATGAAGCCCTCCCTCTTGCACCAACTCCTTAGCCACGTATTTACCATACACCACAGAAAATACAGCACAGACTGCGGACCACCAGAAACCATGGAGCATATAGCCTGGACAACCATACGCCATGCAGCATTTGAAAATATGGCACGGACCACGGAGCACCATACACCATAGAGAATACAGCATGGACCACGGACTACCATACTCCGTAGAGAATACAGCATGGACCACGGACTACCATACTCCATAGAGAATACAACATGGACCACGGACTACCATACACCATAGAGAATTGAGCACGGTCAACGGACAACCAAACACCATAGAGAATACAGCATGGACCACAGACTACCATACTCCGTAGAGAATTGAGCACAGTCAACGGACTACTGTACCCCATCGAGAATTGAGCACGTAACAGGGACCAACATAAACCATGGAGAATAGCACACAGTCCACTATACAGCATACACCATGGAGAATAAAGCACTGACTGCGTAAAACTGTGACATATTAACGGACCATGGACCAGCATACACCATAGAGAATACAGCACGGACCACCAAACACCATACACCAAAGTGAATAGAGCACTGACCACCATACACCATAGGGAATACAGCACAGACCACCATACATGATAGAGAATAGTGCAAGGATGACCACACACCATACAATATAGAGCAAGAACCACCATACACCATAGAGAATAGAGAACGGACCACGGACCACCAAACAACATAGACAATAGAGCACGGACCGCCGACCACCATATATCATCATGAAGAGATCAAGGACAATGGACTACCATACACCGTAGAGAATAGAGCATGGTCCATGAACCTCCATACGCCATACAGGATTGAGCTCAGACCACGGAACACCATACACCATAGAAAGTAGAGCACGAGGACTTCCAGTGAGGCAAGAGGCAAGATGGTAGCACAGCACTGAGCGCTGACATATAACCCTCCTTTTTCAAGTTCTTTAGGGCTGATAGACAGAATACAAGATTGAGTTGGAGAAAGATCTAACTAAAGACATGACCTCAAAAAAAAGATCGAAATTCAACCAGGAGACAAGATACCAGCAGACGACACTAAGCTAGTGATTCATCCGAGGAAACAGCTATGCTGATTAAGCATACAATGGCAACGGAGATGGAATCACTGCAAGAAACGGTAGTCCACATGCTAAAGGAGTCGCTGGAAAAGGCTCTTGACCCCATACAGAAGCATATGGCAGAGAATGGCAACATTCTCCGGTCATTAAAAGAGCAAACGGACATTCATGCTAAAAAATTTAGCACGGTCTTCAACAAAATAGACAACATTCAGGTTTGCTTACGCAAGAATAAGAAAGTTACTAACTCCTGCCTTGTGGAGGTGACTAAGATATGGAAGAAGTTAAATGACTTGGAGGACAGATCCAGGAGAAACAATGTGCAGCTGGTCAACTTACCAACAGGTGCTGAGAGCGACAATCCAAGAGGTTACCTCCAGAAGATGCTGCCTAATTGGATTCCAGCACACAAGAATTCCTACAGCACTCCATTGGAGATTGATAGAGCACATAGGATCTTTTCCAACAACATCTCAAGACCGCGGACCATGGTTTTTAGGCTTCTACAGTACACCGACCGGCAGGCTATCCTGGAGGGCGCAAGATGGCACCCAGCTGCAGTTCTTCGCCAACTACAGCCCCGGCACGATGCAGGAATGGCAGGGATACAAGGAGACCCGCGCTAAATTTCGACAGAAGGGGATCGACTCATTCCTCATATATCCGGCGATTTTGAGAATGAATATCAAGGGCATGAAGATGCAAACACGAGGAATTCTGCAGATGCTGGAAATTCAAGCAACACACATCAAAGTTACTGGTGAATGCAGCAGGCCAGGCAGCATCAATAGGATGAGGTACAGTCAACGTTTTGGGCTGGAACCCTTCGTCAGGACTGTAGGGGGAGGGGCAGAGGCCCTATAAAGAAGGTGGGGGGGGGTGGGAAGGAGAAGGCTGGTAGGTTCCAGGTGGAAAACCAGTAAGGGGAAAGATAAAGGGGTGGGGAAGGGGAAGCAGGGAGGTGATAGGCAGGAAAGGTGAAGAAGGAACAGGGGAAAACACAATGGGTAGTAGAAGGAGGCGGAACCATGAGGGAGGTGATAGGCAGCTGGGGGAGGGGGCAGAGTGAAATAGGGATAGGGGAAGGGAGGGGGAGGGAATTACTGGAAGTTGGAGAATTCTATGTTCATACCAAGGGGCTGGAGACTACCTAAATGGTATATGAGGTGTTGCTCCTCCAACCTGAGTTTAGCCTCATCATGGCCTCCAACCTGAGTTTAGCCTCATCATAGATTCTCCAACTTCCAGTAATTCCCTCCCCCTCCCTTCCCCTATCCCTATTTCACTCTGCCCCCTCCCCCAGCTGCCTATCACCTCCCTCATGGTTCTGCCTCCTTCTACTACCCATTGTGCTTTCCCCTATTCCTTCTTCACCTTTCCTGCCTATCCCATCCCTGCTTCCCCTCCCCATCCCTTTATCTTTCCGCTTACTGGTTTTTCACCTGGAACCTACCAGCCTTCTCCTTCCCTCCCTCCCCCCACCTTCTTTATAGGGCCTCTGCCCCTTCCCTCTTCAGTCCTGACGAAGGGTTCCAGCCCAAAACGTTGATTGTACCTCTTGCTAGAGATGCTGCCTGGCCTGCTGCGTTCACCAGCAACTTTGAAGGGCATGAAGATGTCGTGTAACTCGGCAGAGGAAGCAAAAGAAGCTCTGAATTCATTGGTGCTGGGAGATATGGAAGACGACCCTGGGCAAAGTCCACACGCCCCTTGGGAGGAGATGGAACGGCATTAAGAGCTCGGACCAGCCTGTATGCGCAATCTAACAGGCACGGGCAAGTTAACGTCCTAGGTGTGAAGTTTTCTAGTTATTCTTTTATTGGAAAGTCATTTGTTGCACTTTTGTATTTAGTTAATTAAGGGGCCAATTTGTCTCTGAGTATTGCAGGTCAGAGTTTTAAGGTAATGGCTCAGCTAACTTGTTAGTACAAGGATAACATGGTAAGGTGATATAAGTCCGTCTAGATTTATACTTTTTATCTTTTACTTTCTAAGGTGATATTCAATATACCCAAATGTCATACTTCACCAAGAATGAAGCTGAAAAACAGCAGTTTGTTCTGATTCTGAATAACTTTAGTTGTACACGTTCATTTCGGGTTATGTCTCCAGTAGACTTGTTTTCATTCCTGGGCACCAGATAAGACGTCACTGGCTCCATCGCTAAGCGACGGTTTATTAAAGCAACAGTTTCTCGCAGGAGAGCTAACGGGGTCTTGATTATGTGGTATATAATATTCGGGATGAAAATGGTTTTAATTATATAGGGTAACGGGTTTGTCCAGGTTTTTTATCTAGTCTCTTTGATGTGATTGTCTATGAGAACTGCTTTGCCTTTCTAATTTGCTGGTGCGAGAGAGGGGTGGTTATTGTTCAGTGTCTGACGTTGCTAAGTGACACTCACAGATGTTACTAAGTAAAGGGTTGAATGGGAGGGGTGATGGGAGAGGGGATGGGAGGGGTGATAGGAGAGGGTGGGGGGTGATGAGAGGGGTAATGGGAGGGGTGATGGGAGGGGTAATGGGAGGGGTGATGGGAGGGGGGTGGGAGGAGTGAGGGGAGGGAGGGTGGGAAGGGGTTGCTCAGGGCTCCACCACCAACCTACAACAACAGATCCAGGGGAAGAAGAGCAACACAGATAAATTAGAAAATCTTACTATTGTATAAAGTAGGAATGCTTTGTCTGTGTATGCACTGCTATTCAGTTGCTTAGTGAAGGGGAGAGAGGGGTGGAGAGGCGATGGTGATGAAGGTTGGGGGGTGGTTGGGATAAACAGTCAAAATGTAATTGGCAACTGTTTGTATTGAATATAATTTGTCGGTGTTGCAATAAAAATTAGTAATTAAAAAAAAGAAAATAGAGCACGAATTGCGTAATACCATGCATCATAGAGCATAGAGTACGGACCACCATACCCCTGTACATACCTTGTGACTGTCCTATGACCTTGATGTAATGAGTATCTTCTGAGCACGATGTAATGGTCTTGTGATGGTGGGGTGATGTAATTTTCCCGCCAGTGTGAGGTCACGTGATGACATGTTCTCAACAGGTATATAACGGGAAACCCCTGTTGCTACGCAGTTGATTCATTGTTTAGTTTGTCAGTTACTCCGTTATGCTGCATATTCGTCTCATGACACTGTTTCATTTTAAAGTGGAGTTTTACTTTCTATTGTAAGTCCGGTATTGGAGAGTGAAGGCCTTACTAATGTACGGGAACTTGAAGGATTGAGTAAAGTTGGTGTCGTTCGGCGGTTTAATGAAGGATCGACCTTATTGAATCTTCATTCAGAAATAGTGACCTGCATCTGAGATAACCCCTGTAAGATTAGAAAGGTTTGTACAGTGTTCATTCGCCAGGAAAAGGTCAGTTCCTTTAAGCCATTTTATTTCCTTCCTCGTGAATCCTTTGGGCAGAATCAGCAGTAACGCCACGTCTTCGAAGAAATCTGTTTCCAGAGAAGTCTCTCCTTATTGACTGTGTAAATTACTTGGACTTTTGAATTTACCACTTTAAGACTGTGTTCGAATTTACCACTTTATGAACTGTTCCAGAGTTGCCGTTAGCAGTTAACTTCCGGTTAAGTTAGTCATTTGAATACTTTTCGCTATTGTTGAGCAGAATTTAATAAATGTTTATGTTTGTTTTTAAAACCTGACTCAATTCTATATTCATTGTTGCTGGTCACGTGACAAAATTGGAGCTCGTCCGGGATTGTTCCAATTTTGAGCTTAAGTGCTTGTTTAATTATCAATCTGATTTGGAAAAGGGAAATACCCAATTCTTTTGTTTGATTGGTCTGTGGGTGGTATTCGGCAGCAAAGAATATTGCCAAGTTTATGGCATCACCAGACCCAGAGTTATTAGCAAAGGTGAAAAAGGATGATGCACCCTAGATTGCTAGAAGGTTGGACCTTAAAGGAATTACGAAGGTTACAACAAAGCCAGTAATTCAGAGAAAAGTCACGACATACTATAAAGAGTCAAGTGATTTTGATAAAGAAGTGTTAGATATGTTTCCAATGAGTAATCTAGAGATACAGTTACATATTGAACAGATAAAGTTGAAATTTTTAAAGCAGAGGTGGCCGAAAGAGAAGCCAATAGGATAAGGGAATTCGAAGCTAGAGAAGCAGATAAACAGAAGGAATTCGCAGCTAGTGAAGCAGATAAAAAGAGGGAATTTGAGCTAGCGATAGAGAAATTAAAGTCCAAGAATCAGTCCTCTGGTTCTAGGAAACCCTTTGTTGCTAGTTGGGAAGTTATATTGGCTCCTCCATTTAATGAAACAGAAATGGACAAATATTTTCAACATTTTGAAATTGTTGCTCTGATTTCAGAGTGACCGAAAGAGAAATAGCCAGTGATGTTACAAAGTGTAATTAAAGGTAAGGCACAGCAAGTTTATACAGCTTTAACTGCTGAGCAGGCATTTGATTATGATATTGTGAAGCAGCATATACTGAAAGTGTATGAACTGGTTCCAGAAGCTTATAGAGAAAGATTCAGAAAGTTGAAGAAATCTGTGGAAAAAATTTACGTGGAATTTGCTTATGATAAATCTGTGTGTTTTAAGCGATGGATTTCCTCTAAAAATGTGAATGGGGGGTATAATAAATTAAAAGAGTTGATTTTAATGGAGGAATTTAAAAGGAGCATTCCTGTTGAAGTAAGGACATACTTAAATGAGAGGGACACTGCTACATTGCAGGAGTCTGCTAAATTAGCTGATGAGTATGCTTTAATCCACAAGAATAAATTTCGTCCGGATAGAACTTTTAAAAGGAAAAATAGCACAGAGTCAAGGTAAACCAGAAATTAAATCAGAAGTTAGTGAGAAAGGTAAGGATGAAGGGAAACGTGTGAAGGAAAGACATTTTGGTCCTATTTGTAAGAATTGTAAGAAACCTGGTCATGTAATAGCTAACTGTTTCCAACTGAAGGAGAAGGAGGCAGTCCCAGATGCTTGTGTGCAACAAATTGAAACATGTGTAAATCCACATGTTTTGATAAATACAAATGAAGCTTTGTCAGAGTCTGACCCAGTTAAGAGGGGATATGATTATTTTATAACCGAAGGATTTGTATCCTTGAAAAAGGGATCCACTCCAGTGCCAATAAGAATCCTTAGGAATACTAGAGCTTCTCAGTCACTTATGTTAGACAGCGTTCTAAAGTTTAGTGATGAGTCTGACATTGGTGAGGTAAACTATATACAAGATGTTGTGAGTGCCCTTATGCCTGTACATTTGCATAGAGTAAATTTAAGGTCAGGGTAAGTTACAGGACCTGTTAAAGTAGGACTACAACCCAGTTTACCCGTGAATGATGTTCCTCTGTTGTTAGGGAATGACTTAGCAGATGGACAAGTTTTTCCTGAAGTGCATTTGACAATAAAGCCCATCTCTGAGGAACCAAATATGGATTATAACACGGATTCCTCCTGTGTTGTAATCCGAGCTATGGCTAAAAAGATTGATGTGCAGGATGGGTCTGTTACCCATGATTGTTCAACTCGGGATTCGAATTTTGAGGATGTGTCAGAAACTTTCTTACCTTCATTGTTTGATCAAGGTTCTTGTAGTAAGTCTGACCATAAAGATTTGTCTCTGTCTCGGAAGGAGATGATAGCAGAGCAGAATAGGGACCCTGAGATTTTCAAATTAAAGGAGCAAGCTCTTCCAGATAGTGAAATTGAGAAGGTTCCAGTGGGATAATATTTTGAGAGGGGAGTATTAATGAGGAAGTGGAGATTGCCTACAATTCCTGCAAGTGAGGAATGGGAAGTTGTTCACCAGGTAGTAGTTCCTAAAGTTTATCGGAATGAGTTACTATGGCTCATAGTAAGCCCTTGGGTGGCCATCAAGGTGTGAAGAAAACTACGAACAAGGTTTTTAAACATTTTTACTGGCCTAGTTTAAGAGAAGATGTGGCGACATTTTGCCAAACGTGTCATACTTGTCAGATTGTGGGTAAACCTAATCAAGTTACTCTAGTGGCCCCACTGCAACCTATTCCCGCATTTGCTGAACCATTTTCCAAAATTATTATAGATTGTGTAGGCCCATTGCCAAAAACCAAAACTGGCCATCAATATTTGCTGACCATCATGTGCACAGTGTCTAGATTTCCAGAGGCAATACCACTTAGGAATATACGGCTAAAACTGTAATAAAGGCTCTTATAAAATTCTTTACTTACTTTGGGTTGCCTAAGGAAATACAATCTGATCAAGGTAGTAATTTTATGTCTGGATTGTTCCAGCAGATAGTTTATAAACTGGGAGCAAAACAGATTACCTCATCTGCATACCATCCAGAATCACAAGGAGCCTTGGAGAGATTCTATTCTACCCTCAAAACTATGATTAGGACATATTTTGTGGAAAATAAAAATGATTGGGATGAGGGCGTACATTTACTGTTATTTACAGTACGCGAGTCAGTGCACACAAGAAAGAATAACATCTATCCCAATTGGTTAGCAACTGAATACAATTCTCATTATAACAAAAACAAGCTGCTAGAGAGAGAACTTTCTCAGCAGTTAACATAACAAAGAAGCCGTTTTGATTAGCCTACGCAGTAACATAAAAGAAGAAACCCCTTACAAATATTTTCCAGAATTGTTGAGTTTGGTAACCTGGCAGAAATAATTTTGGGTTTAAAATGAGTTTCAGATGAATCATCCATTAAGTTCCCAGTGGGATCAGACTCACTGTTATTGACCACAACAGTCATAGTAGCAGACGGTTTATCATAAAATGGTTTTATCATATTTATATGACAAAGCTGTGTTGGCCTTCTTTGGTCTGGTGTTTTTATCACGTAATCTACATCAATAACTTTAGATATAACCTCATAAGGACCATGAAATTTAGCTTGTAAAGGGTTCATTTGCACCGGGAAAAGAACCAACACCTTATCTCCAGGCTTAAATGACCTCATTCTAGCTTCCTTATCATACCAAGTTTTCATTTTCTCCTGAGCCGATTTTAAATTTTCCCTGGCTAAGCTGCAAGCTTTATGCAATCTTCCCTTAAATTTTAAAACATAATCCAGCAAATTAGTATGTACCTCTTTATTAATCCACTGTTCATTTAACAAGACCAAAGGTCCTCTAACTCTATGCCCAAACACAAGTTCAAAAGGACTAAAACCTAAGGATTCCTGCTATTATCTATGCACTGAGGTCTATTCTCTGTGATCAATTATCAAAGCTCTATGGTCAGTGATCGATGATCTATGGTCTGTGGTCAATGGTCTAAGCTCTATGCTCTATGGTCTATGATCTGAGATCTATGCTATGTGGTCTATGCTTTATTATCAGTGGTCTAGGCTCTATAGTCTGTGGTCAATGGTGAATGGTATAGAATCTATTGTCTATAATCTATTCTCTAAGGTCTAGGCTCATTGGTCTATGGTCCATAGTCAACGGTCAATGGACTAGGTCCATGCTCTATGCTTCATGGTCTATGCTCTTTGGTCTATAATCTATGCTCTCTAGTCTATGTTTTATAGTCTCTGGTCTAAGCTCGACAGACAATAGTGAAGGGTATAGGATCCATGGTCTATGATCTATGACTAAAGGTCAGTGTTCTATGATCAATGGTCTAAGCTCTGTGCTCTATGGTCTATGTTCTAAGGTATTTGTTCTATAATCAATTGTCTAGACCCTCTGGTCAATGGTCAATGGGCTGGAATCTATACTCTTATTCTCTGTGGTCTATGCACTATACACTATGGTTGATGCTGTATGCTCTATCGCTTACAGTCTATGCTCTATAATATATGATCTATTGTGCATGGCCTATGGTGTGTTGTCCATGCTTATGCCCTATGGTCTATGCTCTATGCTGAATGCTCTAAGCCATGAGGTCCATTGTCAATGTTCTGATCTCTATGATTTATGGTCTATTGTCATTGGTGTATGGTCTATAATCTATGGTCTATGGTCTATACTCTGTGGTCTATAGTCTATGCTCTCTTCCATATGGTCTATTGTCAATCCTCTATGGTCTATTCTCAATGTTGTATGATCTATGGTCTATGCTCTAGGCTCTATGCTATAATGCTCTTTTGTATATTCACTGCTCTATGCTCCATACTCTGTAGTCTATGCTCTAGGCTCCATGCTCAATGCTCTATGCAGTATGGTCTATATGCTCAATAGTCTATGACCTATGCTCTATGCTCATTGTTCTAAAGTCTATGCTCTATGGTCTATCCTCTATGATCTATGGTTTATATGCTCTATGTTCTATATTCAGTGGCCTATGCTCTAAGCTCTATAGTCTATTTTCTATGTTCTATGCTCTATGCACTATGGTGTCTGCTCTATCGCCTTTGTCTATGGTCAATGGTCTAAGCTCTATGCCCTATGATCGACTGTCTATGCTTTATATTCTCTGGTCTATGGTCTGTGCTCTGTGCTCTATGCTCTGTAGTCTACGACCTATGCACTAAGGTCTATGTTCTGTGATCTGTTGTCTATGCTGTATGTTCCATTGTCTATGCACTGTGTTGTACGGTCGATGCTTTATGGTCTCTAGCCAATGCTGTATGCCATGTGCTCCATTGTCAATGTTCTGTACTCTATGGTCTATTGTCAATGCTGTATGATCTATGGACTATGGCATATGCTCTACAGTCTATGCTCTGTGGTCTATGGTCTAGGAAGTATGGTCTATTATCTGCCCTATGTCTATGCTATATATGGTCTATGGTCTATGGTGTATGATGTATGGTCTATGGTCTATGGTCTATGGTGTATGATGTATGGTCTATGGTCTACGGTGTATGATGCATGGTCTATGGTCTACGGTGTATGATGCATGGTCTATGGTCTATGGTCTATGGTCTATGGTGTATGATATATGGTCTATGGTGTATGATGCATGGTCTATGGTCTATAGTGTATGATGCATGGTCTATGGTCTATGGTGTATGATGTATGGTCTATGGTCTATGGTGTATGATGCATGGTCTATGGTCTACGGTGTATGATGCATGGTCTATGGTCTATGGTGTATGATGCATGGTCTATGGTCTATGGTGTATGATGTATGGTCTATGGTCTATGGTGTATGATGTATGGTCTATGGTGTATGATGTATGGTCCATGGTCTATGGTGTATGATGTATGGTCTATGGTCTACGGTGTATGATGCATGGTCTATGGTCTATGGTGTATGATGCATGGTCTATGGTCTATGGTCTATGGTCTATGGTGTATGATGTATGGTCTATGGTCTACGGTGTATGATATATGGTCTATGGTCTACGGTGTATGATGTATGGTCCATGGTCTATGGTGTATGATGCATGGTCTATGGTCTATGGTGTATGATGCATGGTCTATGGTCTATGGTGTATGATGTATGGTCTATGGTCTATGGTGTATGATGTATGGTCTATGGTCTATGGTGTATGATGTATGGTCTATGGTCTACGGTGTATGATGTATGGTCCATGGTCTATGGTGTATGATGTATGGTCTATGGTCTATGGTGTATGATGTATGGTCTATGGTCTATGGTCTATGGTGTATGATGTATGGTCTATGGTCTATGGTCTATGGTGTATGATGTATGGTCTATGGTCTACGGTGTATGATATATGGTCTATGGTCTACGGTGTATGATGTATGGTCCATGGTCTATGGTGTATGATGTATGGTCTATGGTCTATGGTGTATGATGTATGGTCTATGGTCTATGGTCTATGGTGTATGATGTATGGTCTATGGTCTATGGTGTATGATGCATGGTCTATGGTCTATGGTGTATGATGCATGGTCTATGGTCTATGGTGTATGATGTATGGTCTATGGTCTATGGTGTATGATGTATGGTCTACATGATGTATGGTCTATGGTCTATGGTGTATGATGCATGGTCTATGGTCTATGGTGTATGATGCATGGTCTATGGTCTATGGTGTATGATGTATGGCCTATGGTCTATGGTGTATGATGTATGGTCTATGGTCTATGGTCTATGGTGTATGATGCATGGTCTATGGTCTATGGTGTATGCTCTATGTACCTCTATCTCTTCTCTATCCATCTCTACCTCTATCTCTATCTCTACTAGCTCTATCTGCAGCTCCATCGCTTTCGCTCTGTCTCTAGGTTTAGCTCTAGGTCTGGCTGTACCTCTTGCACTACCTGTTTTTCTGTCTCTCTCTAGCTCTGCTCTATTTCTACCTCTATCTCTATTTCTATATGTTGCTTTAGCGCTAGCTGTATGACGTTCTTTCTCTACTTCTAGCTATATGATGTAGAGTTGTTTGGAACCACTATTATGTTTATACTTTCAAATCTTTCTTTTCAAATCTTTTTATTATTTTTTTCAAAATAAACATGAGTACGTCGAAGTAAACAACACCTACAATGTCTCAAGAAAAAAAAAACATATAAAGATTGAAAAAAATTTTTGATGAAAAAGAACCCCTACTAAGCAAGAAAAGTGGGAAAAAAGAAAAATCCCATTAGGGGTTCAACCCCAGAGCCGTGCGTCATATATAAAGCTTCTAAAGATAAACATCAAACCGCCAGAGACCATAGAGGATATTTCATGGATTATGGAGCATATACCATAGATCTTAAATAATAGAACACAGAGCATATGCCAGAGACCACAGACCATTACCACTTTCCATAGACCACAGAACATAGAGCAGACAGCGTAGACCATATACCATAGTGCAGAGACTACAGAAAATGGAGCATAGACCATAGATTGATGTTCTGTGGTCTATACTCTATGCTCTAAGTTCTATACTCCAGGCTCTATGCTCTGTGGTCTGTGCTATGTGATTTATGCTCAATGCTGTATGGTCTGTGCTCTATGCTGTGAGGTCACGGCTCTATGTTCTGTTGGCTCCAGAAAGAGAAACTGCAGTCCTCCACAGCTGAGTTAGTGTACAGGTAGCTGCTACGGGTGCTGGGTGATTTTTTATTCCTGACGCCATGACCGCCTGGTTAGTGTTTCAGCAGCATTCCACTCTCTTCAGCAAACTCAATTCTTTTGCACCTATTCCTACCATCCATCATAGTGCACTCTTGAGTTCCAGTTGAGCCTCAAACTACCTTGTTCGTTTTTGTCTGCCATGATGCAAATCAACACCCCCTTAAGTCCCCTTACAATAGCCTATTCCTCATTTGGGAATAGGACAACAAGAGACTTATTGTAAATAGGAAGAGTAAAACTGAACATATTTCTGTAGATCGCCTTAAGCTGGCCCACTAACACCTGGATGGTTCCACTCCCATACCTGCTGGATCATGACATGACGATGTGCGGGTTAGCACACCCCTGGACAACTCTGATGCCCCTGCTGATACAAGGCAAATAGAACCTGAGCTGGGTGGGTCACATGAGCTGCAAACAGACTCACAATGCCAAACTTGGTGAATTTGGGGGAGAGGGGGATGCTATCTGTGTAGTGGGTGACAGATGACCCATATTGTTCATCACAGTTCGACGTTATTGTTTGACACAGTTCATACCATCTTTGAATTGTTGTGTTCACTTCAAGAGATAATGTCAGTGTAAGGTGAATGCTTTTGGTTAGTTGGTAATGGGCTGCAGTTGTTAAGCACAAGAATCAACACACATGTTTCATTCACAAAATCCTGCAACATCGTGTCTCATGAACTTGACTATTTTTTGACGAAGTAACTGAGGACTAACGGGGCAGAATATCTTTAGCACACTCTTTGAGGAGGTACTGCATGGTAGACTGGTCTGGAAGGTGAGCTGCACAATTGGATACAATTGAATATCTGTTCAAAATCGATGGGTTGCACTTGAATCCAAGCAGGACAAATATTCTTGCAGGTAGATTTACTAGAGCTGTTGGGAGTGGTTTAAACTAATATGGCAGGTGGATGGGAACCAGTGTGATAGAGCTGAGGATGAGCCAGCAGGTTTACAAGTAGATGACGGGTGTTACATGAGTGCAAGGAAGGACAAGCCAATGATTGGGTACAAATACAGACAGAGCAAAGAGTTAAGTGTACCACAGAGGCAAAATTCAAATAGGCAAAGAATGCAGGATCGCAGGTGCTGTATTTAAAAGCGCACAGCACTTGCAATGGTGAACGAACTTGTGGTACATTTAATGATTGATCGGTTTGCCGTTGTGGACAAAACCAGCTCGTGGCTGAAGGAAGGCCATAGTTGGGAGCTTAACACCAAAGGAGAAACTTTGTATTGAAAGGACAGTCAGCAAGGCATCGGCAGTGGTGTGGTAAGAGATGGAATTACATCTTTAGAAAGAGATGGCATAGGGTCAGAGAATGTTGAGTCTTTGTGGGTGGAGTTAAGAAACTGCAAGGGTAAAAAAACCATTATGACAATCATATATAGGTTCCAAATAGTAGCCAAGGTGTGGGGTTGCGATTGCAAAGGGAGCTGGAAAAGGCATGTAATAAGGGTAATGTCACAATTGTAATGGGGGACTTCACTGGGAAAATCAGGTTAGTGCAGATCGGGAGTTTGTTCAGGCTTTTTAGAGCAGCTTGTGCTTGAGCCTACTCAGGAAAAGGCTGTCTTAGATTGGGTGTTGTGTAATAACCCAGATCTTATTAGGGAGCTTAATGTAAAGGAACCCTCAGGAGACAGTGATGATAATATGATTGAATTCATACTACAATTTTGAGAGGGAGAAGCATAACTCACATGTATCTGTATCACAATGGGATAAAGGGAATTACAGAGGCACGAGAGAGGAGCTTGCCCAGGTGGATTGCAGGAGGATACTGGCGGGGATGAAGGCAGAGCAGAAATGGTTGAAGTTTCTGGGAATAAACATAGAAAACCTACAGCACAATACAGACCCTTCGGCCCACAATGCTGTGCCGAAAATGTCCTTACCTTCGAAATTACCTAGGGTTACCCCTAGCCCTCTGTTTTTCTGAGCTCCATGTACCTGTCCAGGAGACTCTTAACAGACTCTATAGTATCCAACTCTATCTCTATCGTCGGCAGTTCATTCCACACACTCACCACACTCTGCGCTTTATATAATAACAAAAAAACTTACCCCTGACATCTCCTCTGTACCTGCTTCCAAGCACCTTAAAACTGTGCCCTCTCATGCTAGCCATTTCAACCCTGGGGAAAAGCCTCTGACAATTCACATGATCAATGCCTCTCATCATCTTATACACCTCTATCAGGCCACCTCTCATCCTCCGCCGCTCCAAGGAGAAAAGGCCGAGTTCACTCAACCTATTCTCATAAGGCATGCTCCCCAATCCAGCAACATCCTTGTGAATCTCCTCTGCACCCTTTCTATAGTTTCCAATGCACAGGATAGATGTGTCCCACAGTGGAAGAAGTTCTCAAATGGCAGGGGTAGGCAATTGTGGCTGACAAGGGAGCTTAAGGACTGCGCCAAAGCCAAGGAAAGGGCATGTAGTGTAGCAAAAGTGAATGGGAAATTGGATGATTGGGAAACTTTTAAAATCCAACAAAAGGCATCTAAAAAAGCTATAAGATGAAATATGAGGGCAGACTAGCCAATAATATAATGCAGATATGAAAAAATGGCAGATAGACTTAATGGATGCTTTGCATCTGTCTTCACTGTGGAAGACACTAGCACAGTGTGCCAGAGGTCTGTGAGTGTCAGGGAGCAGGAGTGAGTCCCATTGATATTGTAACCCTCAGGCTCGGCCAGCACGTGTTCATCTAGGGGAAAACAACTTCTGGCCCCGCCAAACTGAGAAATCTCATTTGTGTGGATGCTGCGAGATTTGTTGCCCGGTTACAAATCTGCACCCGTAAAATATCAAACAGTGCACAATATATGTTTAAATAATTGAACTTTATAAATCTTAAGCTGAATAAAGGTTTAGGAAAGAAAATAAAAAGAAAAAGGCCCATTTTAGGAAAAAAAGTCTATTGTGCATTGTTGGAGCTCACTGATATGGCTATTCATCAACCATCGACCTCCTCCGAGTGTAGCCAGTCCTTGGACCCTCGCTCCTCAGTCCACTCCATCCAGGGGTCTTCCGACTCTCTCCATTTGCGTCTTCTCTCTTCATCATTCCCCAGTGAAAATCTCTCTTCCAGACTCACAAGAAAGAACAACATTTCTCCCATTGGATAACATATATTCCAAAGCCCCGTTATCTCCAGTCATAACCCAAACATTGCTGCTACAGAGAAACCATTGCCTTAACAGTGGAACATTACATAGAAGCCATTACATTAGCCTTAGCAGTGAAACCTTACAGTGTGTTACATTATCACAAACATAGAACATCGAATAGTACAGCACAGTACAGGCCCTTTGGCCCACAATGTTGTGCCAACCCTCAAACCCTGCCTCCCATATAACCCCCCACCTTAAATTCCTCCATATACTCAATGATCTTAAGGTGGATAAGTCACCTGGACCAGTTGGACTACATCCCAGAGTCCTGAGAGCAGTTGCTAAAGAGATAATGGATGCATTGATCATGATGTTTCTAGAATTACTTGATTCTGGCATGGTCCCAGAGACTGGAAGATTTCAAATGTCACTGCACTCTTTAAGAAGGGAGGAAGGCAAAAGAAAGGAAATGACAGGCCAGTTAGCCGAACCTCAGTGGTTGGGAAAGTGTTGGAGTCTATTATTAAGGATGAGGTTTTGAGGTACTTGGAGAACAATGATAAAATAAGTCAAAGTCAGCATAGTTTCTTTAAAGGGAAATCTTGCCTGACAAATCTGTTAGAGTTCTTCAAGGAAGTAACAAGCAGGGTGGACAAAGGAGAGGCAGTGGATGTCATTGACTTGGTTTTTCAGAAGGCATTTGATAAGGTGCCACAGATGAGGCTGCTGAATAAAATAAAATCCATGGCATTACACGGAAGGTACTGGCATGGATAGAGGAATGGCTGACATGCAGAAGGCAGCGAGTTGGAATAAAAGGGAAGTTTTCTGGTTGGCAGCTGGTGACTAGTGGTGTTTGTCAGGGGTCAGTATTGGGATAGCTACTTTTCACATTGTTTGTCAATAAATTAGATAATGGAATTGATGGCTTTGTGGCAAAATTTGTGGATGATACGTAGATATGTAGACAGGTAGGTAGTGCTGAGGAAGCAATACGATTGTAGCAGGACTTAAACAAATTGGTAGATTGGGCAAAAAAGTGACGTATAGAATACAGAATTAGGAGATGTATGATAATGCATTTTGGTAAAAGAAACAATAGTGCAGACTATTATCTACATGTGGAGGACGTTCAAACATCAGATGTGCAGAGAGATTTAAGAGTCCTCGTGCAAGACTCCTAGAAGTTTAATTAACAGTTGAGTCTGTGGTAAAGAAAGCAAATGTAATGTTGGCAATTATTTCAAGGGGGATAGAATATAAAAGCAAAGAGAAAATGCTGAGGCTTTATAAGGCACTCATCAAGCTGCACGGAGTATTGTCAACAGTTTTGAGCATCATATCTCAGAAAGAATGCGTTGTCATTGGAGAGAGTCAAGAGGAGGTTTATGAGGTTAATTCTGGGAATGAAGGGGTTAACGTATGAGGACCATTTGGCAGCTTTGGGCTTGTATTCACTGGAATTTCGAAGAAATTGAGGGGCAACCGTTTAGAACAGAGATAAGGATTTCTTTTTTAGCCAGAGAGCAGTGAACCTGCAGAATGCTCTGTTGTGCAGGCCAGGTCTGTGGGTATATTTAAGGCGGAAGATGATTGTTTCCTGATTGGTCAAGGCATCAAAGAGTATGGCGAGAAGGCAGGTGTGTGGGTTTGGGTGGGATCTAGGATCAGCCGTGATGGAATGGTGAAGCAGACTCAATGGGCTGAATAGCCTAATTTTGCTCCTATGTCCTATGGTCTTGGTGGTAGGAGCTGAGCGTGTAGGAGCTCCACTTGTGTAGTGGAGGTTCTTATTTCAGAGTGGAGCCCTATGACCAATGGTGTGCCACAGGGATCAGTGCAGGGTGTACTCTTGTTCATCATCTTCATTAACAACCTGGATAGAAATGGAGGTGGCATGGTTGTAAATTTACCGCATTGGAGGAAATCGAGGAAGTGGTAGAGGCAGGTATACGAACAGGTAGTCAGATACACGGATGGATCGAATGCTGACTTGCACGGGAATCTCGATCAGCACGTATGAGCTGGGCTTAAGGGCCTGTTCTGTGATATTTGACTCTATGACTCCAGTGTCATATAAATTTCTGTCACATTTGGAGTCTCAGAGTTGCACAGCATAGAAACAGGCCCCTCAGCCCACCTATCTGCACTAGCTCCATTTACCCACAATTTGTCTGTAGCCTTCTATTCCTTGGTGAGTTAGGTATTGTCCACATGCCCTGAGAGTACCTCTATTACCACTTCAGGCACCACACTTCAAGACTCCAATCATACTGTGTGAGAGAATATCCCCCTCTCAGGTTTCTCTAAATCTCCTGCTATCACTTTAAATCTATCCCACCTTGCCTTAGATATCCCCACTGTATGGAAGATTTTTACCTGTCGACCCCTTCTACTTCCCTCATAATTTTATATATCTCTAGCAGGTTATCCCTGAGCCTGGGAAACTAAATCCAGATTATCAAACCTCTCTTCATATCTGGACTGCGCCCATCCAGGCAACATTCTGGTGAATGTCCTCTGCTCCCTCTCAAGTGCTGTCATACAGTGCTCCGGGTTTGGCCTAATCAATGCTTTCTAAAGTTGTAATATGACATCCCTAGTAGGCAGCCATCGATCCCAGGGGATAATGGGTTTGCGCCTCTGGTGGACTGTGTCCTCTCCAGGGCGCAAAGATTCGATGGACCAGCTGTTGCCCTTGCCACAGGTTCCTCCTCTTTACGTCACTGATGTTGTCCAAGGGAAGGGCAAGTGCCAATACAGCTTGGCACCAGTGTCATCGCAGAGGTTGTAAACGACATCAAACTGCCTTAGGGATCCCGGCTCTGGAATTCTTCCTCAGAGTTTACCCCCAAAGCCTTTCCCAAGGCAGGTATGGCCACAAGGCAGTGGAGGAATTAAAATCAGAGGTTTCCTTCTCCTAGGTAGCCGTCCAGATCCCTACTCTTACATTTAACGGTGTAGCTGATGTAGGCAAGCATCCCATATGTCCTCTGCATCTGTGCTGCCACTTTCAGGGAACCATACACTTGTAGTTCAAGATCCCTCTGTTCATCAACACTCCCTGGGCTCCATCCTTCACTTTATACATTCTACATATCGATTTCCAAAATGCACAAGATTCCTAGTGCTCGGCACAACTTTCCAGTGATTTTATATCATTCTGTAGTCTTTGACAACCACCTTGCTGTCTGATAAGATCATCATAATGAACGCAATAATCTGCATTCAGTGGCCACTTTGTTAGGTACAGCTGTACATCTGCTTGTTAATGTAAATATCTAATCAGCAACTCCATGCATTAAAGCCTGCAGATGTGATCAAAAGGTTCAGTTGTTGTTCAGACCAAACATGAAGAAATGTGATCTAAGTGACTTTGACTGTGGAATGATTGTTGGTACCAGATGGGGTGCTTTGAGCATCTCAGAAACTGCAGATCTCCTGAAGTAGAGAATGATGCAAAAAACATTCAGTCAGCAACAGTTCTGTGAGCTAAAAAGCCTTGTTAATGAGAGAGGTCAGAGGTAAATGGCCAGACTGGTGCAAACTAACAGGAAGGCAACAGTAGCTCAAATAACCACACAACGGTAGTCTCTGAATGCACAACACATTGATCTTTGAAGTGATGGGCTACAGCAGCAGACCACACTCCTGTACCAAATAAAGTGGCCACTGATGTACGTTGAGATTCTGTAAGTTTGGGAATTGTTGCTGCAGTTCACAGCAAACATGACTCCGTTGTTTAAGAAAGGAGAGAGAGAGAGAGAGAGAAAGTCTACATCAGTAGAAAACCATAAACATGCACCTTCTATTATCTCTCTCTGGCTTCTACCATGGAGCCAATGGCAAATCCGATTTATTTCCTCATCCTGAATGTCAAGTGACTGAATCCCCTTAATACCCCTCATTTTTATCCTTATCTCATCATCCACTCTGCACTGCTCCACCTCTTGCCACTTCTCCTCCCCCCCGCACCCCACAACTCTTTCTCCACCCCATTGTTCTTCCCTTTCCATGTGCAACTGTTTTATCCCTCAATCCCCCTCAACTCACCTTACTCCTTCTCCTCCCACCCCCCTGACCCAACTCCTTTTCACCTCACCTTCCTCTTCTCGTTTCCCATCCTCCAAATCCTTTCCTACTGACTTTCTGCCTCCCACTCCACCTCCCCCAACTCCCCTCTCAAATCTTCCCAAACCCCATTTTATTCCCTCTTCCTTCCCACACTCTTCCTCCTCCTTCCCACTGGCCCAAATATTCCTTCACCCCCTTTTCTATTTTTGTTTTTTTTTGTTCTAATTTCATCTTTCTTGTAAAAACTGTGCATAAATTATGTTTTTCTTGTGAAAGCTGTTTATCTGATGCCATGTACTGTACCTGTAATGCTGGTCAACACTGATGGTAATTTATTTGTAGGAATACAGAGCTTTGAGGCAGTAAAATCTTGACTCATTAATTTCCTTAAAATTCAATTCTATTAAATACATATGAACATATTTATGAAATATTTAATTTCATGTCATGTACTGAACTTTCTCTGATGTCCTTTATGCTCACTTTGACTACTAAAACTTGGAGGCACCTTCACAACCTCCCACAGACCCCAATGACCCTTTGATTTCCGTTTCAGAGGCTGATGTGAGGGCATCCCTCAGGAGGGTGCATCCACAGAAAGCATCCAGCCCTGGCGGCGTACTAAAGACCTATACTGATCAACTGGCTGGAGTGTTCAGATAACTTTAACCTCTTGCTTCAGCAGTCTGAGGTACCAAATTGCTTCAAACAGGCTTCAATTATACCGGTGCCTAAGAAGAACGTGGTAACCTGCCTGAATGACTATCATCCAGTTGCATTTACAGTATATCCACTGTGATGAAGTGCTTTGAGAGGCTGGTGATGAAACATATCAACTCCTGCCTGAGAAGCTACTTGGATTTACTCCAATTTGCCTGTTGAAGCAACAGATCCACAATGCATGATATTTAATTGGTTCTTCACTCAATCGTGGAACATCTGGACAGTGAAGATGCATACATCAGGATGCTCTTCATTGACTATAGCTCGGCATTCAATACCATTATCCCCTCAAAACTAATCAATAATCTTCAACACCTTGGGTTTGATACCACCTTGTGCAACTGGATCCTCAACAGACCCCAATCAGCTCATATCGGCAAACTCTCCTCCACAATCTCCATCTGCACAGGTGCACAAGCAGTTTGTGAGCTTCGCGCCTTAACCTACTCACTTTATACTGATAACTGTGATGCCATGTTTAAGTTTGCTAACACCACCACTGTCATCGGCTAACTCAGCATATAGGAGGGAGACTGACTGAGTGGTGCCACAACCACCACCTATCACTCAATATCAGTAAGACCAAACAGATGACTTCAGGAGGAGGAAGCCAGACGTCCATGAGCCAATCTTCATAGGGAGATCAGAGGTGGAAAGGGTCAGTAACTTTAAATTCCTCAGTGATATTTTTTCAGAGAAGCTGTCCTGGCTCCAGCATATAAATGCTATTATGAAGAAAGCACAGTAGTGCTTCTGATTTCTTAGAAGTTTGCATAGATTTGACATGTCATCTAAAACTGTGACAAACTTCTATAGACGCGTGGTGGATAGTATATTGACCGCTTGTATCACGGCCTAGTATGGAAACACCAATACATTTGTATGGAAAAGTCTACAATACGTAGTGGATACGACCCAGTCAATCATGGGTAAAGCATCCCCCGCCCCCTCCACTGAGCACATCTACACACAGCGCTGTTGCACGAAAGCAGCATTCATCATAAGGGACCCCAAACATATAGGCTATGCTCTCTTCTCACTGCTGCCATCAGGAAGGTGGTACAGGAGCCTCCTGACCTGCACCACGATGTTCAGGAACAGTTATTACCGAGGACTCTTGAACCACTCACTCCATCACTGAACTGAACAACTTTCAAGGATTCCTCTTCTCATGCTTTTGATATTGATTGCTTACTTGCTTGTTTGTTTGGTCATCTAACTATTTATCTATTTATTTATTAGTTAATCATTTTTGTATTTGGACAGTTTGTTGTTTTTTGGCACAATGTTTGTTGTCCTACCCTATGGGTGTGGAGTTTGGTACCAATGACATGGGAAGGAAAAGCAATGAGGTCCTGAAAAAGGATTTAGAGGGCTAGGTAGAAAGCTGAGAAGCAGGACCTCCCGGGTAGTATTTTCTGGATTGCTACCTGAGCCACGCGCCTTTGAGGGTAGAAACAGGATGATGTGGCAGATAAATGTGTGGCTGAGAAGCTGGTGCAGGGGGCAGGGCTTCAGGTACTTGGATCATTGGGATCTCTTCTGGGGGAGCTGTGATCTGTTCCAAAGTGACAGGTCGCACTTGAACACGAGGGGGACCAATATTCTTGCGGGCAGGTTTGTTACAGCTGTTGGGGAGGGTTTAAGCAAACTTGACGGGGGGGGGGGGTGGGAGCCGAAGTGAAGGGACTCAGGAACGGACGGATGGTAAAAAAGAAAAGATAGCATGCAGTCAGCTTGTCAGGAAGGGCAGGCAGGTGATGGGATTTAGTTGCGGCCAACAGGCTGAGCATCAAATCATTAGGGATGCAGAGTCAGAAAGGACAGCACCAAGGTGTTGTATCTAAATGCGCATAGTATAACAAATAAGGTGGGTGATCTTGTTGCAATGTTACAGATTGCCAGATAAGATGATGTGGCCATCACTGAATTGTGGCTGAAGGATGGTTGTAGTTGGGAGCTGAATGTCCAAGGTTACACTTTGTATCGGAGGGACAGGAAGGTAGGCAAAGGGGCAGTGTGGCTCTACTGGTAAAGAATGGCATCAAATCAGTAGAAAGATGTGATATAAGATCGGAAGATGTAGAACCCTTGTGGGTTGAGTTAAGAAACTGCAAGGGTAAAAGGACGTTGATGGCAGTTATATACAGGATTCCCAACAGTGGCTGGGAGGTGGACCACAGGAAATAGAAAAAGTGAGCCTAAAGGGCAATGTTATGGTAGTCATGGTCGATTGGGAAAATTAGGTTGGTAATGGATCTCATGAGGGTGAGTTTGTTGAATGCCTAAGAGCAGTTTGTCATTGAAGATCAGCTCTATTGGATTGGGTGTTATGTAATCAACCGGAGGCAATTACGGAGCTTAAGGTAAAAGAACCCTTAGGAACCAATGATCACAATATGATGGTGTTCAACTTGAAATTTGATACGGAGAAAGTAAAGTCTGATGTAGCAGTATTTCAGTGGAGTAAGGGAAATTACAGTGGTATGAGAGAGGAGTTGGCCAAAGTAAACTGGAAGGAGCTGCTGGCTGGGATGTCAGCAGAGCAGCAATGGTGTGAGTTTCTGAGGAAAATGAGGAAGGTGCAGAACATGTGTATTCCAAAAATAAATACTCAAATGGTAAAATAGTACAACCGTGGCTGATAAGGGAAGTCAAAGCTATTGTAAGAGCAAAAGAAAGGGCACACAATAAAAGTTATTTCAAGTATGTTAAAAAATAAAAGAGAAATGACAGTGGATATAGGACTGCTAGAAAATGAGGCAGGAGAAATAATAACAGGGACAAGGAGACGGCAGATGAACTAAATGAGTATTTTGCATCAGTCTTCACTGTGGAAGACACTAGCAGTGTGGCTGATGATGGTGTGTGTAAAAGAAGAGAAGTGAGTGCAGTTACTATTACAAGAGACAAAAAGCTGAAAGACCTGAAGGTGCGTAAGTCACCCAGACAAAAGGAACTACATCTTAGGTTTCTGAAAGAGGTAGCGTTAGAGATTGTGGTGGCATTAGAAGTGATCTTTCAAAAATCATTGGACTCTGGTAAGGTGCCAAAGGACTAGAAAATTGCAAATGTTACTCCACTCTTTAAGAAAGGAGGAAGGCAGCAGAAATGAAATCATCCTGATCTCAGTGGTTGGGAAGATGTTAGGGTCAATTGTTAAGGATGAAGTGATGGAGTACTTGGTGACACAGGACAAGATAGTACAAAGTCAGCATGGTTTCCTTCAGGGAAAATCCTGCCTGACAACCTGTTGAGGAGATTACAGGTAGGACAAAGAAAGGGGATGCAGTGGATATTGTATATTTGGACTTTCAGAAGGCCTTTGACAAGGTGCCACACATGAATTAAATTAAGTCAAGTTAAGAGCCCATGGTTTTACAGGAAAGTTACTAACATGGTTAGAGCACTGGCTGATTGGTAGGAGGCAGCGAATGGGAATAAAAGGATCCTTTTCAGGTTGGCTGCCTGTGACTAGTGGTGTTTCGCAGAGGTCGGTGTTGGGACTTCATTTTATGCTGTATATAAATGATTTAGATGATAGAATAGATGGCTTTGTTGCCAAGTTTGCAGACGATACAAAGATTGGTGGAGGGGCAGGTAGTGTTGAGGAAATAGGTATGATGCAGAGGACTTAGACAGATTAGGAGAATGGGTAAGAAAATGGCAAATGAAATACAATGTCGGAAAATGCATGGTCGTGCACTTTGGTAGTAGAAATAAATGTGCGGACTATTTTCAAAACAGGAAGAAAATCCAGGAATCTGAAAAGCAGAGGGACTTGGGAGTCCTTGTGTAAAACACCCTGAAGGTTAACTTGCAGGTCGAATCAGTGGTGAGGAAGGCAAATGCCATGTTTGCATTCATTTCAAGAGGTCTGGAATACAAGAGCAAGGATGTGGTGCTGAGGCTTTATAAGGCACTGGTGAGGCCTCACCTTTAGTATTGTGAACAGTTTTGGGCTCCTCATCTTAGAAAAGATGTGCTGGCATTGGAGAGGGTCCAGAGGAGGTTCACAAGGATTATTCCAGGATTGAAAGGGTTATCATATGAGAAAAGTTTGATGGCTCTGGGTCTGTACTCACTGGAATTCAGAAGGATGAGGGGAGGGGAATCTCATTGAAACCTTTCTAATGTTGAAAGGCCTAGACAGAGTAGATGTGGAAAGGATGTTTCCCATAGTGGGAGAGTCTAGGACAAAAGGGTCTCAGGATAGAGGGTCACCTTTTCGAAACAAAGATGTGGAGAAATTTCTTTATCCAAAGGGTGGTGAATTTGTTGCCCCAAACAGCTGTGGAGGCCAAGTTGTTTGATGTTTTTAAGGCAGAGCTTGATAGGTTCTTGATTGGACATGGCATCAAAGGCTCTGAGGAGAAGGCTGGGAGATTTTAAAAAAAAGGATCTGCCATGATTGAATGGCAGAGCAGACTCAATGGGCCAGATGGCCTATTCTGCTCCTATGTCTTATGGTCTTTCATTGATGTTTCTGTGTATCTTGTATTTATTGTGACTGCCTGCAAGAAAAGAAATCTCAGAGTTGTATATGGTGACATATACTGTATGCACTGTGGTAATAAATTTACTTTGAACTTTCTCCATGTTTAACCTCTCAGTCCTGCTGGTTAACTTCTCTATCCTACTCCAGTTTCTCTTTCAATTAATGCCGACTCCAGCTCAGCTCTGGAACTGTGAAGGCATCGTCATTTCTGTCCATCTGGTTTCCTCACATAGAACAACATGGCAGCCAGGTCAATAATGTATGGATCGCCTGCTCCACTGAAAACAAACACACAGTCCTCAGCCACTTTGGTCTGTCTGCCAGTCGTGTTGGTGAATGATGAACTGCAGAGACTGCCCACCACCATCCACAGGGAGCTGGGACCTCCCAATATTGAGGTGATTGGTGCACGACAGTGTACAAATGCAGAGCAATATTAAAATATTTTTCATACTTAAACAGGTTCATCTCTAATCCCATCCCATTAGCATGATTGAACAGTTGAAATTACTGTTTGGTTTAAAGGTAATCACTAACTTCAAAATCTATCAGCTTTACCACGAAAGTTAAACAAAGTAAATGGCAAACAAATGGAGACTTTAACCAGACCAAGCAGTAGCAATAATTTAGAAACTTACTGAAAAAATCAACCCTAGACAATACGATGATGTAGAACATTTCAGCCCTCGCCATAGTACACAGTCCACCAAAGTTCTTTCTTTACTGTAATTGTGAAAAACAATATATAGAAAAAAGATTTAATCAGGTTCATCCATGTCATCTGGGGTTGAAGCACATATGGCATTAGTCACCTTGCAGTTCATATGAACCCCTCCATTGGTGCAGTCCACATCATCTTTGTCACCAATAGTCAAATGGGGCAGCTGCTTCTTTACACCTTTCCAAACATTCTCATGGGTGTGCATTATTGCAATCCTTTGTATCAGTAAAAAGAGTATTGATTTTCTACGGCTCGAATTCGATTTCTTGTCACATCACTATCATGGTAGTCCTCTGAGACTGCAGGTGGAGGCTGCAACAGATGCTCGGAAGTATTGCTGCGCACAGAGATGGCAGTCTCTACTGTGTTGGTCACTGGCGGGTCTTCAGTCTGGGCAACGGGTGGGAGACTCCGAAAAACTGCACTGGGAAAGGAGTGTTGTGGCTGATCAGCATCACCACTGGGGCTGGCTTGTATCAGGGCACCTGGAGGCAGGTTGCTGGATGAAGATGTACTCACTTCTGTAAAGAATCATAACAAGGAAGATATATTTTTTGCATAAAGAGTCCTAGGACTTTCAAACTAACAATGACAATAGAATGTAGGATTGTATTATGCTCTCCAGCTTTGCCAATGTGGTAAGATTCATCTTTGCCTTTACTCTGTTAAACCCCTCAAGAATTAAGTATATTCTATTCTCTTTTTTCAAAGCACCACAGACAACCAGTCTGCTTAATCTGTTCTCAGCAAACCCATCATCCCAGGAATCAATCTAGTGATTTTCTGTTATATTTCTTCAATCACAAATACATCCTTCTCTGGATGGGGAAACCAGGCCCATGTGTAGTATCCAGTTGCCATCTTACTAAGGTTCTATACAATTGCAGTATGATAGTGTGCCTTGCACTCAGATCGTCTTGAATAAATGCTATCTGCCTTCCTAACAGCCTGCTGAATCCACATGTTAGCTTTCAGAGATTTATGCATGGAAAGTAAAAACAAAATATACAAACTCCATTTTCCCTCACAGAGGGAGATGGGTACACCAGAGGAAGTGGTAAAAGCAGGTACGATTACTATGTGAAAGACCGATGGACAGGTTTACAGATAGTAAAGGTTTGGAAAGATATGGATCAAACAAGGGCAAGTAGGATTAGTTCAGAAGGCACCTCAGCTGGCAGAGATGAATCGGCCAAAGGGCCCATTTCCATGCTGTATAATTCCAAGAGGAACAACCTGGTCCATTTAAAGATGAAAACCTTTCAGTTGCTCACAAGTTAATGTAAGGGGGACAATACAGTGTTAATTGCAGGACTCTAAGGAGCATTGATGTACTGAGGGATCCTGCGGTCTAAGTTCATAGCCCTTGAGAGTGGCTGCACAGGTTGATAGAGTGTTAGAGAAGGTGTACAATATGCTTGTCTTTATCCGTGAAGGCCTTGAGATCTGACTGGTAAAGAGTGCGGACTACTATCTAAATGGGGAAAAGGTTCAAACATTAGAAGTGCAGAGGAACTTAGGAGTCCTCGTGCAGGACTCCCAGAAGGTTAGTTTACAGGTTGTGTCTGTGGTAAAGAAGGCAAATGCAATGTTGGCATTTTATTTCAAGGGGAATAGAATATAAAAGCAAGGAGATAATGCTGAACCCTTGTAAGACACTAGTCAGGCTGCACTTGAAATATTGTTAGCTGTTTTGGGCCCATATCTCAGAAAGGATGTGTTGTCATTACAGAGAGTCCAGAGGAGGTTCACAAGGATGATTCCAGGAATGAAGAGGTTAACATATAAGGAGTGGTTGACAGCTTTGGGCCTGCACTCATTGGAATTTAGAAGAATGTGGGGGATCTCATTGAAACACACCAAATGTTGAAAGGACTAGACAGGTGGATGTGGAGATGATGCTTCCTATAGTGGGGGTAGCCAGAATTAGAGGGTAAATCTCAAAATTGTGAGGTGACCTTTTAAAACAGAGGTAAGGAGGAAATTTTTTTTGGCCAGAGAGTAGTCAATCTGTAGAATGCTCTGCCACAGACTGCGGTGGAGGCCAAGTCCGTAGGTATATTTAGGGCAGAAGTTGAGTTTCCTGATCGGTCAGGACATCAAACAATATGGTGAGAATGTTGGAAGGACTAGTTGGCTGGTTGGCCAACTTCTGGTCGTATTTCTTATGTGCCCAGCTCCCCAAGTGCAATGCATGCTTCCTTCTTTATTCCTTACTAGAGCCTTGATACCTCTTGTCAGCCAAGGTTCCCTGAATTTGGTATGTCTACCTTTCACCCTGATATGACCCTTGTAAGAACTTTCTACTTGCTAACTATTCCTTAGACTTTGACCTTTCAACATTCGGTATGTTTCAATGAGATCCCCCCACATTCTTCTAAATTCCAGTGAGCGCAGGCTCAAAGCTGCCAACCACTCCTTATATGTTAACCTCTTCAATCCTGGAATCATCCTTGTGAACCTCCTCTGGTGCATGGGGTTGAGTGGGATCTGGGATCAGCCATGATGGAATGGCTGAGCAGACTCAATGGGCTGAATGGCCTAATTTGCTCCTATGTCTTATGGTCTTATTCTTCTAAATTCCACCAAGTGCAGACTCAGAGCTATCAGATGTTCCTCACATGATAACCCTTTAGTTCCTGGAATCATCCTTAGGAACTTCCTTTGAACCCTCTCCAGTGCCAACACATCTTTTCTTAAATAAGGAGCCTAAAACTGTTCACAATGCTCAAGGTTAGGCCTCACCAGTGTCTTATAAAGCCTCCGAAGAGGGAGTGGTGTGGCTCAGTTGGTATACAAAAAGCATCAATCATTAGCAAGAAGTGACATGGAACCGGAAGGTTTGAATCATTGTAGGTAGAGCTAAGAAATTGTAAGGGTAAAAAGACCTTGATGGGAGTTTGGCACCTGCATACAAATGTTCCTTCAGTTGACATCTTTTACATTTGTGTTTCATCTTGAATGTGATTCTGGAAACTGTTGAAGCCTGAGATGTGCAGTTTGGAGATCGTTTGGGTGTTTCAGAGCTCTGCAGTCTCCGAGAGGATTCCAGGAGGCAGAGGCAACATGCATGAACCTTGTGCCGAGTAGGCTCCGGGCCAATGTTCAACTCCATTTCACTGATTAAAGCTTCCATTGTTTGCTGATTAAAGCGATGAGGGAAGTTGAAACATCGAGCTGAATGCACAAGGTGAGCACCGGCTGCCTGTCTTTTGATTGATGGGAGATCATTCTGGTACCAGACAGGGGAGATTTCCTTTTGATCATTGGGGGATTGCTCTGTTGCTGAAGAGGGACCATAAGACACAGGAGCAGAATTAGGCCATTCAGCCCATCGAGTCTGCTCCAGCATTCCATCATGGTTGATTCCAGACCCCATTCAACCCTACACACCTGCCTTCTCGCTATATCCTTTGATGCCCTGACTGATCAGAAAACAATCAACCTCTGCCTTAAATACGAGGGGTGACTGATAAGTTCGTGGCCCAAGGTAGAAGGAGTCAATCTTAGAAAACCTAGCACATTTATTTTTCCTACATTTACACACTTAGTCTAGCGGTCGCGGAGCATACGGATCCCTTCTTTGTAGAAGTCAGCATCTTGGACCTCCAGAAGTGGTCCACAGCAAGGGTGATTGATAAGTTCATGGCCTAGAGTAGAAGGAGACAAGGAGAAACTTCAAACTTTCCGCATTTTCACTCGAAGAGTTGAACTGCACGTGCATGTAACGACAGCTGTATAACTCATCTCCTTCTACCTTAGCCCACAAACTTATCAATCAGCCCTGCTGTGGACCACTTCTACAAAGAAGGGATCCGTATGCTCCACGACTGCTGGACTAAGTGTGTACATGTAGGAGGGGACTATGTTGAAAAATAAATGTGCTAGGTTTTCTAAAATTGACTCCTTCTACCTTAGGCCATGAACTTATCAATCACCCCTCGAATACCTATGGGCTTAGCCTCCACCACAGTCTGTGGCAGAGCATTCCACAGATCTACTACTCTCCGGCTAAAAATTTCTCATTACCTCTGTTCTAAAGGGTTACCCATCAATTATAAGACTGTGCCCTCTAGTTCTGCATACCCCCACCATAGGAAACATCCTCTCCACACCCAGCCTATCTAGTCCTTTCAACATTTGGTAGGTTTCAATGAGGCTCCCCCTCCCACCCCCCCGCATTCTTCTAAATTGCAGTGAGTACAGGCCCAAAGCTGCCAAACACTTAAACACTTCTCATATGTTAACCCCATCATGACCGGAATCATCAACGTGAACCTCCTCTGGACTCTCTCCAATGACAACACATCCTTTCTGAGATATGGGACCCAAAACTGTTGACAATACTCTAATGCTGCCTGACTAGTGTCTTATAAAGACCTGCCACTGTGCCCAGAGAATGTTACCCAGGTTTTCTGCATTCTGGATATGGAGTTGGACTATTCTATACTGTGTTTCTTGCCAGAGCTTTCTAGTTTTTTTGTGTGCGAGGGAGGGGAATTTGGAGGGTGGAGTCGATGTTTTTTGTTTGTTTTTTTGTGTGGGGAGGAGGGATTTAGGGGTTGGTGATTGTGCTGCCATTCTTTTCTCTCTTAGTTTCGTGGCTACCGGGAGAAGGATTTCAGAGTTGATAACTTTGATAATAAATTAACTTTGAAACTTTGTGATGGCTTTTTAGAGCCCACTTGGGAGATCAGCTGTTCTGGATTGGGTGTTGTGCAAGGACGCAGAATTGATTAAAGAGCTTAAGGTAAACCCTTAGAATAACTGATCGTAATGTGATAGAATTCACCCTGCAATTTGAGAAGGAGAAGCTAAATCAGATGTATCAGTATTACAGTGGAGTAAATGGAATTACAGAGGCATGAGAGAGGAGCTGGCCAAAACTGCTTGGAAAAGAACACTGGCAGGGATGATGGCAGAGAATCAATGGTTGAAAATTCTTGCAGCAATTCAGAAGGTGCAGTTATATACTGTACATCCCAAAGAGGAAAAAGTATTCTAAAGGCAGGATATAGGCAGGATAACACAACCGTGGCTGTCACACAATAAAAGCTAATGAGAGGGCATATAATGGAGCAAAAATTAAAGGGAAGTCAGAGACTGGAGGCTTTTAAAAATTAGCAAAAGGCAACTAAGAAATTCATAAAGAAAGGAAAGATGGAATACAAAGGTAAGCTAGCCAATAATATTAAAGATACCAAAAGTTTCTTCAGATAAATGAAGCATAAAAGAGAGGCGAGAGTAGATATCAGACAGCTGGAAAATTATGTTGGAGGGGTATTAATGGGGGACAAGGAAATAGTGGATGAACTGAATAAGTATCTTGCATCAGTCTTCGCTGTGGAAGACACTAGCAGCTTTCTGGAAGTTTGAGTGTGTCAAGGGGCAGAAGTGTGTGGAGTTGCCAATACTAGGGAGAAGGTTCATGGGAAACTGAAAGGTCTGAAGGTAGATAAGTCACTTGGACCAGATGGAGTACACCCCAGGGTTCTGAAAGAGGTGGCAGAAGAGATTAGATTAGATTAGATTCAACTTTATTGTCATTGTGCCGAGTACAGATATAAAGCCATTGAAATGCAGTTAGCATCTGACCAGAAATGCAAAGAATATTGTTTACAAATAACTGCGAATAAAAAGTAAGTGCTACAGCACACAAATATAAAAGTATTGAGACAGTACAATATGGGTACAATACTGCTTAGCGCTGTGATGTAAGATTCAGCAGGGTCACAGCCTCAGGGAAGAAGCTCTTCCTGTGCCTGCTGGTGCGGGAGCGGAGGCTCCTGTAGCGCCTACTGGATGGGAGGAGAGTAAAAAGTCCATGGTTAGAGTGAGATGCATCCTTGATAATGCTTTTTGCCCTGCCCAGGCAGCGTTTATGGTAGATGTTCTCAATGGTGGGCAATTGGGTGCCGATAATCCGCTGGGCAGTTTTCACCACATGCTGGACTGCGTTGCGGTCCGATAGGGACAATTGCCATACCACACTGAGATGCAGGTGGTGAGTATGCTTTCAATTGTAAAAGTCCATCAGTATCCTGGGACAGAGGTGAGATTTCTTGATGCTCCTGTAGTGCCTACTGGATGGGAGGAGAGTAAAAAGTCCATGGTTAGGGTGAGATGCATCCTTGATAATGCTTTTCCTGTGCCTGCTGGTGCGGGAGTGGAGGCTCCTGTAGCACCTACTGGATGGGAGGAGAGTAAAAAGTCCGCAGGAAATAAAGGCGCTGTTGCGCCTTTTTAATCAGGATGGAGGAGTTCAAGGACCAGGTGAGATCCTCGGAAATGTGGACACCAAGGAATTAGTAATGATCTTTCCAGAATCAATTGATCTTGGCATAGTTACAGTGGAATGGAAAATTGCATATAACACTGCATTCTTCCAGAAGGGAGAGAGACAGAAGAAAGGATATTATAGGCTAGTTAGTCTGACCTCAGTGGTTGGGAATATGTTAGAGCTGATTGTTAAGGATGTGGTTTCAGGGCACTTGGAGGCACATGATAAAACGGGCCATAGTCAGCATGGTTTCCTTAAGGGCAAATCTTACCTGACAAAGCAGGATAGACAAAGGAGAATCCATGGATGTTGTGTACTTGGATTTTCAGAATGCCTTTGACAAAGTGCTGCACATGAGGCTGCTGAACAAGTTAACAGCCCATGATGTTACAGGAAAGATAATAGCATAGATAGAGCATTGGCTAATTGGCAGGAGGCAAAGAGTGGAAATAAAGGGAGCCTTTTTTGCTTGGCTGCCAGTGACTACTGATGTTCCACAGGGATCTATGTTGGGACCAATTCGTTTTATGTTATATGCCAATAACTTGGATGATGAAATTGATGGCTCTGTGGCCAAGTTTGTGGATAATACGAAGACAGGTGGAAGGGCAGGTAGTGTTGAGGAAGTAGAGAGGTAGAGAGGCTACAGAAGGACAAACAGATTAGGAGAATGGGCAAAGAAATGGCAGATGCAATATAGTGTTGGGAAGCGTATGGCCAGGCACCTTGGAAGAAGAAATAAAAGGGGAGGCTATTTTGTAAATGGAGAGAAAATTCAAAAGTCTGGAGGTGCAAAGGAACTTGGGAATCCTCATGCAGGATTCCCTAAAGATTAAATTTCAGGTTGAGTTGATAGTGAGGAAGGCAAATGCAATGTTAGTGTTCATTTCAACAGGACTAGAATATAAAAGGAAGGATGTAAAGTTGAGGTTTTTAAAAGCACTGCTGAGGCCTCACTTGGAGCATTGTGAGCACGTTTGGGCCCCTTATCGAAGATAGGATGTGCTGACATTGCGGGGGGTTCAAAGGAGGATAATTTTGAGAATAAAGGGAAAGCCTTTAGGACCAAGATGAGGAAAAACTTCTTCACACAGAGGGTGGTGAATCTGTGGAACTCTCTGTCACAGGAAACAGTTGAGGCCAGTTCATTGGCTATATTTAAGAGGGAGTTAGATACGGCTAATTTAAGAGGGAGTTAGATGTGGCTAAAGGGATCAGGGGGTATGGAGAGAAGGCAGGTACAGGGTTCTGAGTTGGATGATCAGCCATGATCATACTGAATGGCAGTGCAGGCTCGAAGGGCCAAATGGCCTAATTCTGCTCCTACTCTTTCCACAGTATCCTACGAATTGGAGACAAAGCAGCTGAAGTTAAATTGAACGTTAATCTTCTGTCTGCCATGACTGAAACATGCTTGCAGGGTGACCAGAACTGGAAGCTGGATACCAGGGTGGTTCAAAGTTTGAAAAGGCAAGCAGAAAGGGGTGAAGGGCTGGGAAAGCGCCGATGGTGCATGCTGAGATCAGCAGAGTGATGAAATTTCAGTTTGTCCTAGTAGATCAGTCTGGGTAGAGCAAAATGCAGCAAAGGGCAGGTAACATCAGTGGGAGTTATTTATAGGCAGTCACGTAATGACTACTGGGCAAAGCATCAATCAGGAAGTTAGAAGTCCCCTTACAGGTGCTATGTAACGGAAGCTTTAAATTGCAAATTAACAATACACAACGTGAAGGACGGATATGAGATGAATTTCTAGGTCAGCCAAGGAAAAGGTATCTTCGATCTTGTAAGGTGGTAAAAGGGTCCGTCGATGACCTTGCTGAAAACAGCTTTCAGGGAAAACTGACCCTAATATGATAGAATTTGACATTGAGTTTGAAAATAAAACTTGTGTCTTAAATCTGAATGAAGGAGGAAAAGATCTTGGAAAACAGTAGGTTGGTTGAGGCGTGCATTGGTGATGGGCAACAGTGACTGGCATTTAAAGAAATGATGCAGGATTTGCAGTAACACTATATTCTTTTGAGGCAATAAAATCAATCAGAAGAAGTGTTCCACTTGTGGCTGAAGTCTCACACATAGTATAAATCAGTGACTTCCCTGAACGCCTGTTGCATCTGCATGCTCAATTTCCATGACTTGTCAGAGAGTCATAGGGCACAGAACCAGGCCCTTTGACCCAACTAGTCCATGCCAAACAGAATTCCCATCTCAGTCATTTGCCAATATTTAGCCAACAGCCCTCTAAGTACTTTTCAAATGTTGTGAGTGTACCTTCCTCAATCACTTCCTCTGGAAGCTCATTCCATATACTGACCACTTTCTAGTTCCTATTAAATATATCTCCCCTCTCATCTTATAGTTATGCCTTCTGGCTCTTGATTCTCAACATGGGTAACAAGTCTATGCATTGTCCCTATCTATATCCCTCATGGCCCCATCTCCGTTTCAAAGATGTTTGCAAGAGAGACATGAAGTCACTGAAAATGAACGTCGAGAGGTGGGAGGACATCGCAAGCAATCGCTCTCACTGGAGGCTGAAACTACACAGAGGTCTAAAAAGAGAAGCTAAGGCTTGCTGCTGAAGAAAACCGCACTCGTCGGAAAAACAGCACCAAGACAACACTGGAGGACAAAAACAACAGGAATTCTGCAGATGCTGGAAATTCAAGCAACACACATCAAAGTTGCTGGTGAACGCAGCAGTCCAGGCAGCATCTGTAGGAAGAGGTGCAGTCGACGTTTCAGGCCGAGACCCTTCAGTGCCCTCAAGTGCAGTTGCTGCAGCCCAGACTATCACTCTCATGTGGGACTCTACAGCCACAATAGATGCTGCTCTAACACAGACTGAAGCAAGACTTTCCAGGCGCAGATCCATGGTCTCGCGAGACTAACGGATGCCACCACCACCACCACCATATCCCTCATGACTTTATACACCTCTGTAAGACCAATGCTCAGTTTCCTATGCTCCAGTGAAAAAAATCCCAACTTGATCAACCTCTCTCCACAACTCAGTCTCAGGAGTCCGAGCAATATCCTTGTAAATCCCCTCTGCAACCTTTCCAGCTTATTTCCTATAATAGGGTGACCAAAACTGAATGTAATATTCGAAATGTAGCATCACCAAAAATCTTGTATAATAGCAAAATAAAATCCCAACATTCACACTCAGTACCCTGTCTGATGAAGGCTAACAAACCAAACGCCTTCTTCACCACCCTGTCTGCCTGTGATGTCACTGACAGAAAACCATGTACTTTGTACTCTTAGGTCATCATCTTCCACAACATGCTCCACTGTCTAAGTTCTACCCACATTTGTCTTCCCAAAATGTAACGTCTGACTTATCTGAGTGAAACTCCAGCTGCCATCCCTTGGCCCACTTACCCAGCAAAATATCCCTCTGTAAATCCTGTTAATTATTTTGACTGTCAACGACACCACCTACATTACTGTCACCTGTAAATTCACTAACCATGTCTTGTACATTTTCATCCAAATTGTTAATATAGGTGATAAATAACAATAGCCCTGAAACCAAAATCTGGGGATCACTGCTGGTGATGGGCCTCCAGTCTGAAAAACAACCTCCCACCATCACCCTTTGCTTCCTACTCAGTTAACTGCTCCCCCTGGATCCCATGTGATCTAACTTTCCATAGCAGCCGACCATGCAAAATCTTATCAAAGGACTTAATGAAGGCCATACAGACTCTGCCTCATTGATCATGTTGATTAAAGAGACTCAATCAAATTCATGAGATATGATCTCCCATGCACAAAGACATGCTGACTATTCCTAATTGACCCCTGCCTTCCAAATGCTTGTATATCTTATTCCTTAGAATCCCAGATGTTAGACTTACTGGTCTATAGTTCCTAGGCTTTTCTTTAAACAAAGTCACATTAGCCACCCTCCAGTCTTCTGGCATTTCACCCATAGCTAACAATGATGCTTATATCTCAGCCAGAGCTTCTGCAATTTATCTTCTAGGTTCCTAAAGTGTCCTTGAATCTATCTGATTGTGTGTGTGTGTGGCCTCCGTTGGTCATGGTCCACCATGGGTATTGCACCTCTCGGAGTCACTGGTCTGTTGAGCAGTGTCGACTGTGGCTATTGAGGCTGATCCTGGAACGGCAGGCTCTGCCACAGTTGCTGCATGTGTAGGGCACCGTAGAGTTGTTGCCCGCTGTCCGCTGTGCTCTCCGCTCCTCAAACTGACTCGGGATCACTCTTTCGCCTTGCTCTAGGTGTTTCTGAAGAGTACCTCGCCATTTGTTGAGGTTACCTGCTGTATCCTTCCAGCACTCTGTGTTGATTTTTAAGGCTTTCATGCTGCGCTTGCAGAGGTCCTTGAAGCGAAGCTGGGGTCTGCCAATGTTCCTCTTGCCTGTTGCTAGTTCTCCTTTGGCAGTCTACCATGCTTCAAACGATGGACATGGTCCAGCCAGCGCAGTCTGTGTTGTCTTAAAAGCGTAAACATTGTGGGAAGTCCAGCATGGGAGAGAACCTCAGAGCCTGGGACTTTGTCTCTCCAGGTGATGCCGAGGATGCGGCGAAGGCTGCGCAGGTGAGAACTATTGAGTTTCCTCTCCTGCTTGGAGTAGATTGTCCAAGTCTCGCTACCATACAGGAGGGTGCTGATAATGCATGCATTGTACACAGCAGTCTTGGTCCTTGTAGCGAGTTTCGGATTCTCCCAGACCTGCGAGGAGAGTCGAGCAAGGATTGATGCTGCTTTGCCAATACGCCTATTGATTTTAGCATCAAGGGAGAGAGTGTCGCTAAAGGTCGTCCCTAAGTATGTGAACTCGCGGACCACTTCTAGATGGTAATTGTCGATGGTAATGACCAGTGTCTCCACTACGTTCTGGGCAAGGACATTTGCCTTCTTTAGGCTGATGGTAAGCCCAAAGTCCTTGCATGCCTTAGAGAAGCGGTCCATGAGAGTTTGTAGTTGCTGTTTGGTGTGCGAGGTTATAGCAGCCTCATCGGCAAAGAGCATGTCACGTATTAAGATCTTTCGCACCTTTGTTCTTGCTCTCGGGCCTGCAGGGTTGAACAGCCGCCCATCAGACCTGGTGTGCATGTAGATGCCTTCTGTCGACGTCCCAAACGCGTGCTTCAATAGCAGAGAGAAGAAGATGCTGAATAATGGTGGGGCCAACACGCATTCTTGTTTGACTCCACTACGAACAGCGAAGGGTTCTGATGCACTGCCATTGTACTGAATAGTAGCCCTCATATCATGATGGAATGACTTGATGATACTTTGGAGTTTCGGGGGACAGCCGATGTTGAGGAGAATCTGAAAGAGCCCATCCCTGCTGACAAGGTCGAATGCCTTGGTCAAGTCGATGAAAGCAACAAAGAGGGGTTTCTGTTGTTCCCTGCGCTTCTCCTGGAGTTGACGGAGTGAGAAAATCATGTTGACAGTTGACCTCCTTGTGTGAAAACCACATTGGGACTCAGGGTAGACCCGTTCTGCCAGAGTTTGTAGATGTGCCAGAGTCACACGAGCAAAGACTTTGCCGACAATACTCAGGAGGGAGATACCCCTGTCGTTGTTGCAGTTGCTCCTGTCACCCTTGTTCTTGTACAAAGTGACGATTTTGGACTCATGCATATCCTGTGGTACGGCTCCTTCCTTCCAGCACTGACAGAGGACCTCGTGTAAAGGTTGGAGGAGTGAGCTCTTGAAGTGTTTGATCAGGTCTGGAGGAATCCCATCATTGCCAGGAGCTTTCCCTGGGGCCAGACTGTCAATTGCCTTGTTGAGGTCCTCAGTGGTTGGTTCGGAGTCGAGTTCATCCATGACTGGTAGATAATCGATGGCATCAATGGCTGAGCTAACAACAACATTTTCCCTCGAGTAGAGCTCAGAGTAGTGTTCTACCCAGCGTTCCGTCTGCTTGCTTTTATCGGTGATTATTTCACTGCTGGATGACTTCAGGGGTGCTGTCTTGCTCTGCGATGGGCCAAGGGCCTTCTTGATACCATCACACATCGCTCTGATGTTGCCTGTCACAGCCGCTGCCTGAATGTCCTCACTGAGCTGGAGCCTGTACTCACTTGTGCACCGCCTTGCAGTCTGTTGCACTTTGCTTCTAGCAGCTCGAAGTGTTTGGTCAGATGGTGAGCGCTTGTACTCTATGAGAGCTGCACGTCTGGCTTCGATGAGCGGAGTCACGATGTTGGACTTTGCCTCAAACCAGTCACTGCTCTTTGTGGTCTTTCTTGCAAAGATACAGAGTGCTGATTCGTGAAATGTGTCGCGAAGGTATGACCGCTGTTCTGTTGCATTATCTCCTTGTGAGGAGGTAGTCATAGCACCCTGTACTGACTTGAGTAGGCCCTGGAGATTTAGCTACCTTCATATATTTTAAGATATTAGCACCTCACCTGCTGTTATACAGACTATTAGATTAGATTCAACTTTATTGTCATTGTGCCAAGTACAGATACAAAGCATTTAGTATCTGACCAGAAATGCAAAGAATAGTGTTATTTACAAAATAACTGCGAATAAAAAAAGTGCTACAGCATACAAATATAAAAGTACTGAGACAGTACAATATGGATGCAATACTGCTTAGTGCTGTGATGTGAGGTTCAGCAGTGTCGCAGCCTCAGGGAAGAAGCTCTTCCTGCGCCTGCTGGTGCGGGATCGGAGGCTCCTGTAGCGCATACCGGATGGGAGGAGAGTAAAAAGTCCATGGTTAGGGTGAGGTGCACCCCTGATAATGCTTTTCGCCCTGCCCAGGCAACGTTTATGGTAGATGTTCTCAATGGTGGGCAATTGGGTGCCGATAATCCGCTGGGCAGTTTTCACCACACGCTGCAGTGCTTTGCGGTCTGATACGGGACAATTGCCATACCACACTGAGATGCAGTTGGTGAGTATGCTCTCAATGGTACAGTGGTAAAAATCCGTCAGTATCCTGGGACAGAGGTGAGCTTTCTTCTTGCTCCGCAGGAAATAAAGGCGCTCTTGCGCCTTTTTGGTCAGGATGGAGGAAATGTGGACACCAAGGAATTTGATACACGCTCCACTACAGTTCCGTTGATGTAGATGGGGACGAGAATGTGGTTCCTAGCATGCCTGAAGTCCACAATGATCTCCTTGGTCTTCTGGGTGCTAAGGGCCAGGTTGTTGTCAGCACACCACACGGCCAGGTGCTGGACCTCGTCCCTGTACGCCATCTCGTCATCCCCTCTGATCAGACTAACCACCGTGGTGTCGTCTGCGAACTTGATTATGGCATTAGAACCATGTACAGGAACTATCCACAGTACATCCCCATTCTGAATTCTTCTCAAGGCTTCATATCCTTCTTCATGGCAAAAGCAGAGGAAGAATATTCATTTGAGAACTTAGCCAGAACCTCGGTAAGAGGAAATATCAGATGGGATGCCAAACTGAGCAACCCAGGTGCTGATGAATGTCCAAGCCACATCTGCAGCCATCGTCGATGCTAGAGGGACACCTGGTGGTACTGTCCACCATGGTAAGGTACATGAAACCACAGGGGGCGAGGACCAACAAGGTCCACATTGACATGGTGAAACCGTCTATCAGGGACCTCAAAAGGTGCCACTGGCACCTGGACAGGATGGTTAATTTTTGCCCGCTGGCACTCCACACAGGCTGTTGTCCAATTACGCACATGCTTTCGAAGACTGACCCTCACAAACTTTAGTACAACCAGTTTCTGTGAGGCCTTCTGGCCTGGATGCAAGAAGCCATGTACGGAGACGAAAACAATCCCTCTTCAGTTTGCGGACATGATGGGGGCGAGGGCAACCGGTTGAGACATTGCACAGAAGGGAAACCCCAGATACCCTGAACTTAATGTCAACCAACTGCAGACTTGCGACTGCTGTTTGGTAAGCCTGGGCCTCTGAGTCAGCTGCCATAACTACATAGTCAACCACTATGTGTATGGCCTCAATGGTTGGCCCAGAAAGGCAATCAGCCACGGCATTATTTTTCCCCTTGATGTGTATATCAGTTGGGAACTTGGATGTAGGCCAGTTGGCATTGCTGTCTTTTGGACTAAGGGTCTGATATATTGGTCATCGTGTGCACGAGGGGTTTGTGGTCAATGAATGATGTGAAAAAAGTGTGGGGCAGTGGGAAATCCATAATAGCGGCTACTTCTGTGGGAGGGTTTTGTACCTTCTGCAAAGATGTGATGGCTGAGAAAGCCAATGGTTGACAACCCAAGCTGGCATTTAACCAGGTTAATAATCAACACATGTTGGCTTATATGCTTGAAAAGAGTGTGGAGATGAGATGCATATTCAGATTTAGACACACAAGAGACAAATATGTCATCCAGGTAAACAAAAAGAAAATCTAAGTCTTTTAATACAGAGCCCATCATCCATTGGAAAGTCTGTGCTGCATTTTTCAGTCCAGTGCAGGATTTCATGTGCAGAAACTCAAAAAGGCCAGTTGGGATTATCACAGCTGTTTTCTGGAATGTCCTCCAAGCACACAAGCACTTGATGGTACCAACTAACTAGACTGACTTTGGAATAAAAATTAACTTTCCAGCTAAACATGCTGAAAAGTCTGGATGTATGGTATCAGGTAACGATCAGGGTGGTGGCCTCATTAGGTGTCAGTAATCATATGGGTGACAACTACTTTCGGACTTAGGGATCATATGGAGGGGTGAAGCCCAGCGGCAATTTGACTGGTGTATAACGCTGAATCTTTCCATGTTGGCTAAATCAGCCTTCGCGGTTGCCAGCTTTTCTGGGTCCAGTCTACATGCGTGGACATAGAATGGTGGGCCAGTTGTCAACCCCATGTTTTGTGACTGTAGTGGAGAATGTGGGCTTGGTGAGGTCTGGGAATTCGCCCAGCAGTGGAATAAACTCACTCCTGGTGATGCATGCACTAGACAAAGTTGTTGTGGGGAACTTACAGGGGATACAGGGTAACTTGTCCTTGACATCCACAAGCTAGCAGATCTTACGATCACCTAATAATCCTTGGGTATAAAAGAAACCTACACCGAACAGAGGTCTACCCTTTCAGTCAGGATGAAGTCCCATGTGTAACGTCACCCACTGAAGCAGAGCGTCACCTGTTGTGTCCCGTAAGTCTGGATCCTGCTGCCACTGGGGGCTTGCAGTGGGGTTTTGTCACTCCTTGCCTCCTGGTCCATAGGTGTGACTGGCAGCACATTCACTTGCGCACCCGTGTCACATGGGAAGCTTTGCCCTGAAAGAGGGTCCGTAATGAACAGTACACGACCCTGCGGCTGAAACCCATGGTGTTCACAGACATCCAATATTCCGTTGTGCTGGCACTGTTGAAGTTACAAGGCAGTCAGCACCTCCTAGTGTTCGTACCAAAGCGAGCATGGTAAAAACATAAACCAGGTGTCATCTGTTTCATAGCCACAGTGTCCTTATGCTGGGGGCTTTGTTGCAGGCTTACTGAGGTAGAGAAAAGAGGAGGAATGATGCTGCGCTGCCTAGCTGAGTGTAGACTATCAGACATTTTAGCAAACTCTCTATAGTCCTTCATGGGTGCATTATCAAGTGCGTCATGAACTTAGAACGTAGAAATCTATAGCACATTACAGGCCCCTTGGCCAACAATGTTGTGACAACCATGTACCCTACTCTAGAAACTGCCCAGAATTTCTCTATCGCCTAAAATCTTTTCTAAATTATTAGCAAACAGATTAGAAAAAGCACTTCCTTATATTATTTCGGAAGACCAAACGGGTTTTATTAAAGGTCGTTACTCTTTTTATAACATTCGCACACTGTTAAATATTGTTTATACCCCCTCACAAAATGATCCTGAGTGCGTCATTTCCTTAGACGCTGAAAAAGCCTTCGACAGAGTCGAATGGTCTTACTTATTTAAGGTGCTTGAAATGTTTAATTTCAGCCCGAAATTTATATCCTGGATCAAATTGTTATATCATTCTCCTATGGCCTCAGTCTGTACTAACCCTTTAAGCTCACCTTTTTTCCCTCTTTTTTGAGGTACCAGACAAGGTTGCCCTCTTAGTCCTTTATTATTTGATATTGCATTAGAACCTCTTGCAATTGCTATTCAAGAATCTCCAAATATTATTGGGATAACTCGGGGTTCAAAGTCCCATAAAGTATCACTCTATGCTGATGACTTACTTTTATATATTTCTAATCCTCAAAAATCTATCCCTGCTGCTTTAGATTTATTAGCACAATTTAGTCTTTTCTCAGGTTATAAGTTAAATCTCAGTAAGAGTGAACTTTTCCCGATTAATAAGCAAGTTCCCTATATCAGAATCTTCTGTTTAAATTGGTTAATAATCATTTTTCATATCTTGGGATTAAAATTACCTGTAAACATAGTGATTTATTTAAGACTAATTTCCTACCCTTAATCGATCACATTACTCAACTTTCATTTAAATGGTCTCCATTTTATTTAACTTTGATTGGTTATATTAATGCTGTTAAGATGTTTATTCTGCCAAAATTTTTATATGTATTTCAGGCACCACTGATTTTTGTTCCAAAATCCTTTTTTGATAAAGTTGACTCTAAAATTTCTTCATTTATTTGGCAAAATAAAAACCCGAGATTGGGTAAAATACATCTACAGAACGCTAAGAGAGATGGAGGTTTGGCATTACCTAACTTTAGATTCTATTATTGGGCAATTAATATTCGACATATGAAATTTTGGTTACTTGATCAAGATACACTATCCATTCCTAAATGGGTAGTATTGGAATTACAATCTGCTCAAGGTTATGCACTTGGCTCCATTTTAGGTTCTTCTCTTCCTTTTGATTTGAAATGCTGTAAACTGGCTTGTAACCCGATAGTTAAATATACCTTATGTATTTGGTTTCAATTCTGAAAATTTTTCGATCTTAATCAATTTGGGCTTGCGATTCCTATATTAGGCAACGTATTCTTTCCTCCCTCTTTCATGGACCATGCCTTTCAAATTTGGAAGACTAATGGTATTTCACGGTTTTTGGATTTATTTTTAGATGGTTCCCTTATGTCTTTTGAACAATTATCTACCAAATATAACTGACCAAGAATACATTTTTTTAGATATCTCCAAGTTAGAAATTTCCTAAGTACTACACTCTCTTCCTTTCCGACGCTACCTCCTACATATATTTTAGATACTATAATTAACCTTAATTCATGTCAGAAAGGTGTAACGGCTATTATTTATAATACTATTATGAAACTTAGGAAAGTTCCATTCGATAAGATTAGGTCAGATTGGGAAAAGGAATTGGGCTTTATTATTTCAGCGGATGACTGGGTGCATATTTTACAACTAGTCAATACTTCCTCTATCTGTTCTAAACACTCCTTAATTCAATTTAAAGTTGTCCATAGAGCACATATGTCTAAAGATAAATTAGCTTGTTTTTATTCTCATATTAACCCTTTGTGTAACAGATGTCATGGGGAGATAGCTTCCTTAACTCATATGTTTTGGTCCTGTCCTACTTTGGAAACCTTTTGGAAAGACATTTTTAATATTATTTCAAAGGTATTGAATATAGATATTTCTCCCCATCCTATTACTGCTATCTTTGGATTACCTAAAATTTCCAGTAATCTTTCCCCTTTAGCCCGTAGATTGATTGCATTTCTTACTTTAACGGCGAAAAGATGTATTTTATAACATTGGAAGGAGATTAATGCTCCAACTATGTTCTTTTGGTTTTCCCAGATGATACTATGTTTAAATTTGGAGAAAATTAGAAGTAATCTTTATGATTCTTCAGTTAAATTTGAACAGACCTGGAGATCTTTTATTCAACATTTTCATTTAATGTAACTTTTTTTCTCTCTCTGTTCATACTTACATTCCCTTCTTGCTTTTTAACTGTTTTTAATGGAGGTCGGATTTGAGGACGTGATTGTTTTAAGTTGTTTAACTCTACTTGATACCTAGTTAGCCCATTGCTTTGCTTTGCCTTTTAGATTAGTTGCATGGTGGGTTTTTTGGGTTTTTTTTTTATTTTCCTTATTGACATGTATGAAAATTAGTATACTATTATATTACCTTATTAGTTTATATCTAAACTGCACTGTTTGTACTAACTTCTTTTTGTGTATTAATATCTCTTGTAAAGTTATATTGCAACAGTGTATCAGTGCCTATATGGTTTACCTTTTGTGTACTAATTCAATAAAAAGATTTAAAAAGCAAGAATTTCTCTATTGCATACCCCTCTATTTTTCTAAGCTCCATGTGACTATCTAAGAGAATCTTAAAAGACCCTAGTGGATCCACCTCGACCACCTTTCCTGGCAGTGCATTCCACGCACCCACCACTCTCTGTGTGAAAAATTTACCTCTGGCATCCCCTCTGTACCTGCTTCTAAGCCCCTTAAAACTATGACCCCTCGTGTTAGCTATTTCAACCCTGGGAAAAAGCCTCTGGCTATCCACACCATCAATGCCTCTCATCATCTTATACACCCCCATCAGGTCACCCCCCCATCCTCCATTGCTCCAAGGAGAAAAGGCCAAGTTCACTCAACCTATTCTCATAAGACACAGTACAGAAAACATCCTTGTAAATCTCCTCTGAACTCTCTCTATAGCATCTGCATCCTTCGTGTAGTGAGGTGACCAGAACTGAACACAGTACTCCAAGTGGGGTCTGACCAAGGTGTTATACAGCTGTAACATTACCTCACGGCTCTTGAACTCAATCCCACGGTTGATGAACGCCAACACACCATACGCCTTCTTAACAACATCGCCAACCTGTGCAGCAGCTTTGAGTATCCTATGGACATGGACCCCAAGATCTTCCTGATCCTCCACACTGCCAAGAGTCTTACCATTAATATAATATTCTGTCTTCAAATTTGACCTACTGAAGTGAACTATTTCATACTTATCTGGGTTGAACTCCATCTGCCACTTCTCAGCCCAGTTCTGTATCCTATCAATGTCACGCTGTAACCTCTGACAACCCTCCAGACTATCTACAACACCCCCAACCTTTGTGTCATCAGCAAACTTACTAACCCACCCTTCAACTTCATCATCCAGGTCATTTATAAAAATCACAAAGAGAAGGGGTCCCAGAACAGATCCCTGTGGAACACCACTGGTCACTGCACTCCATGCAGAATATGAACTATCTACAACCACTCTTTCCTTTCTGTGAGCAAGCCAATTCTGTATCGACAAAGCAAGGTCTCTGTGGATCCCATGCCTCATCACTTTCTGAATGAGCCTCACATGGGGAACCTTATCAAATGCCTTACTGAAATCCACTATATCCACTGCTCTACCTTCATCAATGTGTTTTGTTACATCATCAAAGGTCTGCAAAAAGTGAGTTTTCGGAGATGGTTATTTATTGTGTTCAGGCAAGTGTCAAGCTGAGTCACCACTCTTGCAGCTGTGTAATTGTTGAGTGACACTACCAGGTAGTAGAACCTGGTGTCGTCTGAAGTGATCTTTTGCAGCGCAAACAGGGCCTCAGCTTGTACAAGCTAAGCTACGGCATCTTGCTCCCAAAACTCCAAAAGTTTGAAAGTGACTGCGATGGTCGACAGAGAAACATAGAAAATCTACAGCAAAATATAGGCCTTTCGGCCCACAATGCTGTGCCGAACGTGTACTTACTTTAGAAATTACCTAGGGTTACCCATAGCTCTATATTTTCCTAAGCTCCATGTAACTATCCAGGAGTCTCTTAAAAGACCCTATTTTATCTGCATCCACCACCGTCGCTGGAAGCCCATTCCACGCATTCACCACTCTCTGAGCAAAAACACCCACCCCGACATCTCCTCCGTGCCTACCTCCAAGCAAACCAAAACTGTGCCCCGTCATGTCAGCCGCCACAGCCCTGGGAAAAAGCCTCTGATTATCCACACAATCAATGCCTTTCACCATCCCACACACCCCCAGCAGGTCACCTCCTATTTTCCGTCGCTCCAATGAGAAAAGGCCGAGTTCACTCAACCTATTCTCATAAGGCATGCTCCCCAATCCAGGCAACATGTCTGCAGATCTCCCCTGAACCCCCCCCACCTCCAGAGCCTCCACATCCCTCCCATAATGAGGCGACCAGAACTGAGCACAGTACTCCAAGTGGAGTCTGACCAGGGCCCTGTATAGCTGTAACATTACCTCTCAGCTCCTAAACTCAATCCCACGATTGATGAAGGCCAATGCACTGTATATTTTCTGAATCACACAGTCAACCTGCACAGCAGCTTTGAGTGTCCTATGGACTCGGACCCCAAGATCCCACTGATCCTCCACACTGCCAAGAGTCTTACCATTAATACTATATTCTGCCATCATATTTGACCTACCAAAATGAACCACCTCACACTTATCTGGGTTGAACTCCATCTGCCACTTTTCAGCCCAGTTTTGCATCCTATCAATGTCCCACTGTCACCTCTGACCCATGTTCAATAACTCGGGAATCGTCCCAGATCATCAAGGTTACCAATGTAGGTTTATGCAAATAAAATGAAGTGAGGAGTTTTATGTTTATAAAACTCCATAACCCATAACACATTGAACCCCAAAACCTAAACACAAAAATGCACTTAAAATCTTTACATATTAACATGATCACTTTAGACCAGCCTCTTAATGAGAAACCCCAACTTAATGCTGTGGTTGTGAATTATGTATACTTCTTCCCATTATGTTACCTACAATATCATCAAAATTTGCCTCGCCCCAATTTAAAACTTTAATTTGTGGACCGGGACTATCCTTTTCCACAAGTAATTTAAAACTAACAGCATATATGGTCACTGGTCCCAAAGTGCTCCCCCACCAACTTCCCAGACACTTGTCCTGCCCCAGTTCCCAAGAGTAGGTCGAGCTTTGCCATCTTCCTGGTAAAGCCTTCAGTATATTACATTAGGAAATTTCCCTGAACACATTCAACAAATTCCACCCCATCAAAACCCTTAAGCACTATCAGTGCCAGTCTATGTTAGAAAGGTTAAAATCCCTTACTTACAACAATCTTATTATTCTTGCAACACACACACAATGCTGGTGGAATGCAGCAGGCCAGACAGCAGCCATAGGAAGAAGCACAGTCGACGTTTCGGGCCGAGACCCTTCGTCAGGACTAACTGAAAGAGATAGTAAGAGATTTGAAAGTGGGAGGGGGAGGGGGAGATCCGAAATGATAGAAGACGACAGAAGGGGGAGAGATGGAGCTAAGAGCTGGAAAGTTGATTGGCAAAAGGGATACAAGGCTGGAGAAGAGAGAGGATCATGGGACGGGAGGCCTAGGGAGAAAGGGAATGGGGAGGGGAGCGCCAGAGGAAGATGGAGAGCAGGCAAGGAGTTATTGTGAGAGAGACAGACACAGAAAAGAGAAAGAGAGAGAGAGAGACAAAAAAGGGGGAAAAATAATAAATAAATAAATAAATAAATAAGGGATGGGGTACGAGGGGGAGGTGGGGCATTAACGGAAGTTAGAGAAGTCAATGTTCATGCCATCAGGTTGGAGGCTACCCAGACGGATTATAAGGCATTGTTCCTCCAACCTGAGTGTGGCTTCATCTTGACAGTAGAGGAGGCTGTGGATGGACATATCAGAATGGGAATGGGATGTGAAAATGAAATGTACGGCCACTGGCTCTGTCCACCAGAGAAAGCAGGATCTCCCAGTAGCCATACATTTTGATTTCATGTCCCATTCCCACTCTGATATGTCTATCCATGGCCTCCTCTACTGTAAAGATGAAGCCACTCTCAGGTTGGAGGAACAACACCTTATATTCCGTCTGGGTAGCCTCCAACCTGATGGCATGAACATTGACTTCTCTAACTTTCGTTAATGCCCCTCCTCCTGTTCTTACCCCCTTATTTATTTATTTATTCATTCTTTTTCTTCTCTTTCTGTCCTTCTCACAATAACTCCTTGCCTGCTCTCCATCTTCCTCTGGCACTCCCCTCCCCCTTTCGTTCTCCCTAAGCCTCCTGTCCCATGTTCCTCTCCCTTCTCCAGCCTTGTATCTCTTTTGCCAATCAACTGTCCAGCTCTTAGCTCCATCCCTCCCCCTCCTGTCTTCTCCATCATTTCAGATCTCCCCCCTCCCCCTCCCACTGTCAAATCTCTTACTAGCTCTTCTTTCAGTTAGTCCTGACGAAGGGTCTCGGCCTGAAACGTCAACTGTACCTCTTCCAATGGATGCTGCCTGGCCTGTTGCGTTCCACCAGCATTTTGTGTGTGTTGCCTGAATTTCCAGCATCTGCAGATTTCCTCGTGTTTGCGTTATTATTCTTGCAGCTGTTTGCCACCTCCTTGCATACTTGTTCCTCTTTTACCCACAAACTATTTGTGGGCCTATAGTACGATTTCAACAAGGTGATTATCATAGAAACATAGAAAACCTACAGCACATTACAGGCCCTTCGGCCACAATGCTGTGCCGAAGCTACTTAGAAATTACCTAGAGTTACGCATAACCCTTTATTTTTCTAAGCTCCATGTACCTATCCAGGAGTCTCTTAAAGGACCCTATCGTATCCACCACCACCACCATTTCCGGCAGCCCATTCCATGCACATATCGCCTCCTTATTTTTCAGTTCCACCCATTAGGCCTCACTAAATGATCCCTCAGTAATTTCATCTTGGATTATTACTGAGATGTTCTCCTTAATCAGAAATGCAACTGCCCTTCTCTCTTTCCACCATCTCTCTCCAGCCTATAGCACCTGTACCCTAGAAAATTTAGCTGGCAGTCCTTTCCATCCCTTAGCCATGTGCCTGTAATGGCTACAATATCCCAATCCCACATGAATTGCATATCTATGTCCCATGTTCATCTGCCTTACCTCTTAGGCCTCTTGCATTGAAACAAATGCAACTTAATCCAACAATCTTTCCTCTCTTTCTGCCATGCTGTTGCCCATCTTGTTTACTGACCTTACTAACATTTAATTTTCAGTACCCATTTGCTTATTTTTCTGCTTGTGATCCCACACCTGCCACTCTAGTCTAAAGCTTCCCTACTCGCCACAGCAAAAACTGCTTGCCAGGGTCCCCTTCCAGTTCAGGTTCAGCCCAACCCTCTTGTACAGGTCACCTCTGCCCCAGAAGAGGGATCCAAGATCCTGAATTTCTGCCCACTGCACCAGCTCTTCGGCCACTTTCATCTGCCAAATTCTCCTATTCTTATCCTACTTAACATGTGCAACAGGGAGAAATCCAGAAATCACTGCTATCAATTTCAGTTATTAAGCCTTTTTCCTAACTCCCTCTACTCGCTCTGTAGAACTTCATCCGTTCTGCTGTCCATGAAATTAGTGCCAACATGCACTGTGGCTTCTGGCTCCACGAGGAAGTTCTGCAGCTGCTCAGCACCAGGGAGGCAACACAGTGGCCTGGAGTCACTTTTGTACAAAGATCGGTGAGGGGTTCTTTGTGGAACAAAACCGGGACTATTGTGCTAAAGTTTGGACCTTTTGCTGTATAGAGTGCAGTGAAGATTCACCAGTGTGGTTCTTGTGATGACAGATCTGGCACAGGACAAAAGACATAGCAGGCTGAGACAATATTCTCTCCAGTTTAAAATGATGACAGTACATCATTGCAAGAATCCGCAGGGCTGAAAAGGATGGATGTGGGGATAGTGTTTGCCTTGCTGAAAAATTCTGTATTGGGTTCACATTTTCAGAATGAAGTGTCTTCCTCTCAGAGAAAGGTGAATCATTTGAACTTGTACCCCACCCCTCCCCAAGATTTCTAGATATTAATGGAATTAAGGTGTCTGGGGACTGTGCTGAGGCAGAAGAGCAGATATGATCCTGATAATTTCTACTTTCTTGTATTAATATCAAACATTTCAAAGCAGTACTCTCTGAGGAACTGATGAGGTGCCAGTTTCACTAGTTAAGGTGGCTCTCATGAGTATGTGAAGGATTTTGCGCACATCCTTGAAGGTGAACACACATGAGATACACGTCACCAACTTTCTGAGGTTTTTTGTGGATGTGGTTGGAACACGGCTGGTCTCCCCGGACCTTTAGCATCTGTACTGCATCTTTTCAAAACCACCAAAGCTTTCACAAGATACTGAGCCCAGGCAAATGCAGCACACACACTGTGGTCTCACAGGAGGTTCTGTTGACCACAGGTACTCCAATCCCCCTGAGGTGCAGGCAATGCTCCATTTGGTTTTACCAGTGTCCATTGGCTTTGAATGGGACTTGTCCTGGAACCTCAAAATCTTTCTGCTCCTCCACCATTTTGAAAATATTTCTATCTTTGTTACCCTCAGAGCGGATAATGACATTGCTCTTTCCTGTCTGAACTGCACCAGCTGCAGCTTTACCCATTCACCCATCAGTTGTCCTCTCAGTAGCTCCAGAAACCCAGAAAAATCCTGACGTCAGTACTACCTCCATGGAGTTTACATGTTCTGCATGTGGGTTTCCCCCGGGTGCTTTGGCTTCCTCCCACATCCCAAAAGCATGCTGGTTAGCAGGTTAAGTGGCCACTATAAAATACCCTTAGTTTGTGGGTGCAGGGTAGAATCAAAGGGGTAGTGATGGGAATATAGGTAGAATAAAATTGGATTGGTGTAATGGGGCAGTTGCTGGTTGGCATGAACTTGATGCACCAGAGGACCCGTTTCTGTACTCTCTCTCTCACTCCATGAAATAAGTGAAAGATGGTAATACTGATCTGGCATGGACTTAATGGGTCGAAAGCCTTCCTTCCACACTGTAATGAAGTGTAAATATATCAATTAAACCTTTCTGATCTGATCAACACTTCCCACAGTGCCACTTAATGAAGGCAACACAAACAGATGCCTGCTGATCTTTAAATTAAATTATGAATAAGTCCCAGGAAAAGTTGTCTCCAGCAAAGATTCTGGGAACTACCTATGCATATGATATATCCTTCCTACCCAATAAACAATTCCCTATCTACGTGTTGCCTCATGATCTTCTATTTCACCCTCAGTTTCATTGGTTGGAGTTTTATTCAAAGTTTGTTGGGAGTCCACCTACAGACACTAAGCCACAGGTAATATTCCAACTGCAGTGCAACTGAAGTTTTGTACAACTGCAACATGACTTCCAGACTTAATGCCCCTAGTGGTGAAGGCAAGCATGATACTTGCTTCTTTACACCTTTACTAACCATATTACCACTTTCAGGGAGTTCTGAACTTAGACCAAAGATCCCTCTGTACATCAATACTGGTAAGGATCCTATCATTAGCTGACTACTCTTGACCTCCTAAAGTGCAACATTTCACAATTTTCCCACATTAAACTCCATCCACCGTTTCTACACCCATTATTGTAATCCGCTTGAATAACATAGGATAGAACCCATCAGTCTGGGAAATTATCCACCCGAATGCTCTTCAAGCACCAGAGGATCAATAATTCTGGGTTTGGTGCTGTGTAATGAACTGGATAGGATTAGGTAATGGTATCCTCAGGTAACAGTGATCATAATATGATAGAATTCACCTTGTAATTTGAGACTGAGAAGCTGAAGTGAGATGTATTAGTATTACCGTGGAGTAAAGGGAATGAGAGAGAAGCTGGCCAAAGTTGATTGAAAGGCGACACCAGCTAGAATGACAGCAGACAGCAATGGCTGGAGGTTCTAGGAGCAATTTGGGAGGTGCAGGATAGATATATCCCTAAGAGGAGGAAGTATTTTAAAGGCAGGATGATGTAATTGTGGCTGACAAAAGAAGTCAAAGGCAACATAAAGGCAAAAGGGAGGACATATAAGAGCAAAAATTAGTGGGAAGACAGGGGATTGGGAATTTTTAAAAAACCAACAGAAAGCAATCAAAAAAACAACGGGGGGGGAGTTAAAATATGAAAGTCAGCTAGCCAATAGTATCGAAGAGGATACCAGGAGCTATGATGTTGTGGCCATTACAGAGACTTGGATGGTGCAGGGCAGGAATGGCTACTTCAAGTGCCAGGCTTTAGATGTTTCAAAAAGGATAGAATGCTGTGGAACAGAGGGATCTAGAAATAATGGTGCATAGTTCCCTGAAGGTGGAATCTCATGTGGATAGGGTGGTGAAGAAAGCTTTTGGTACGCTGGCCTTTATTAATCAGAGCATTGAGTATAGGAGTTGGGATGTAATGTTGAAATTGCATAAGGCATTGGTAAGGCCAAATTTGGAGTATTGTGTACAGTTCTGGTCACCGAATTATAGGAAAGATGTCAATAAAATTGACAGAGTACAGAGGAGGTTTACTAAAATGTTGCCTGGGTTTCATCTCCTAAGTTACAGAGAAAGGTTGAACAAGTTAGGTCTTTATTCTTTGGAGCGTAGAAGGTTGAGGGGAGACTTGATAGAGGTGTTTAAAATTATGAGGGGGATTGATAGAGTTGATGTGGATAGGCTTTTTCCATTGAGAATGGGGGATGTTCAAACAAGAGGACATGAGTTGAGAGTTAAAGGGCAAAGGTTTAGGGGTAACATGAGGGGGAACTTCTTTACTCAGAGAGTGGTAGCTGTGTGGAACGAGCTTCCAGCAGAAGTGGTTGAGGCAGGTTCGATGTTGTCGTTTAAAGTAAAATTGGATAGCTATACGGACAGGAAAGGAATGGAGGGTTATGGGCTGAGTGCAGGTCAGTGGGACTAGGTGAGAGTAAGAGTTCGGCACAGAGTAGAAGGGCCGAGATGGCCTGTTTCTGTGCTGTAATTGTTATATGGTTATATGATAGGGAGGGAGGCAAAAGAGGTGGGGGCATGGCACTGTTGATCAGAGATAGTGTCACAGCTGCAGAAAAGGAGGAAGTCATGGAGAGGTTGTCTACAGAGTCTCTGTGGGTGGAAGTTAGGAATAGGATGGGGTCAATAACTCTGCTGGATGTTTTTTATAGACTACCCAATAGTAACAGGGACATTGAGGAGCATATAGGGAGACAGATTCTGGAAAGGAGTAATAATGACAGGGTTGTTGTGGTGGGAGATTTTAATTTCCCAAATATTGACTGGCATCTCCCAAGACTGAGAGGTTTAGGTGGGGTAGAGTTTGTTTGGTGTGTTCAGGAAGGTTTCTTGACACAATATGTAAATAAGCCTTCAAGAGGAGAGGCTGTACTTGATCTGGTATTGGGAAATGAACCTGGTCAGGTGTCAGGTCTCTCTGTGGGAGAGCATTTTGGAGATAGTGATCACAATTCTATCTCCTTTACCATAGCATTGGAGAGGGGTAGGAACAGACAAGTTAGGGAAATGTTTAATTGGGATAAGGGGAAATATGAGACTATCAGGCAGGAACTTGGAAGCATAAAGGAAACAGATGTTCTCAGGGAAATGTATGGAAGAAATGTGGCAAATGTTCAGGGGATATTGGCGTGGGGTTCTGAGTAGGTACGTTCCAATGAGACAGGGAAAGGATGGTAGGGTACAGGAACCGTAGTGTACAAAAGCTGTTGTAAATCTAGTCAAGAAGAAGAGCTTATGAAAGGTTCAAAAACTAGGTAATGATATAAATCAAGAAGATTATAAGGCTAGCAGGAAGGAGCTTAAGAATGAAATTAGGAGAGCCAGAAGGGGCCGTGAGAAGGCCTTGGCGGACAGGATTAAGGAAAACCTGAAGGCATTCTACAAGTATGTGAAGATGTGAGAGAATAGGACCAATCAAATATGACAGTGGAAAAGTGTGTATGGAACCGGAGGAAATAGTAGAGGTACTTAATGAATACTTTGCTTCAGTATTCACTACAGAAAAGGATCTTGGTGATTGTAGGGATGACTTGTAGTGGACTGAAAAGCTTGAGCATATAGATATTAAGGAAGAGGATTTGCTGGAGCTTTTGGAAAGAAACAAGTTGGATAAGTCACGTGACTGGACGGGATGTACCCCAGGCTACTGTGGGGAGCGAGGGAGGAGATTGCTCAGCCTCTGCCCAAGTCCATCTTTTCATCATCAATGAGGACAGGAGAGGTTCCAGAGGATTGGAGGATTGCAGATGTTGTTCCCTTATTCAGGAAAGGGAGTAGGGATACCCCAGGAAATTATAGGCCATTGAGTCTTGAACATTTGGAGAGGCATAATATGATTAGGAATAGTCAGCACGGTTTTGTCAAAGGCAGGCCGTGCCTTACGAGCCTGATTGAATTTGTTGAGGATGTGACTAAACACATTGATGAAGGTAGAGAGGTTGATGTAGTGTATATGGATTTCAGCAAGGCATTTGATAAGGTACCCCATGCAAGGCTTATTGAGAAAGTAAGGAGGCATGGGATCCAAGGGAACATTGCTTTGTGGATCCGGAGCTGGCTTGCCCACTCTCACTATTCTCTATGACCTTCTCCTTAGTGAATACTGGTAGAAAATACTTCAGCTAATTTCCCACAGAAGCCACCTGAACTGGGTATGTATGGCTTGTACTCACCAGCTCCCAGTTTTGCACAGCCTGAAAAGATTGTGTGGTCAAGTTTCCCCTTGGGCCTCAAACACCACCTTGTGACCACTGTCACCAGCCTCTATTCAGGAATTGTCAATGTCTATGCTGGTACTTCACAAGTGTTGATGATTAAAGGCATCACTCTAGCTGGATCTCCTTGATGATGTGGGATGATATATAGCATAGACAGGCAGTTGTAATACTGTTACTTCTTTGCACTTGTACACTGTGCATATGGGCATGTCAATGTAATGAAGTATTCAAGGAATGTGATACATACCCTTCAAGCTCTGCATCCCAAGGCCATTGAAAGGTTCCCTCCCAAATAAATCAATAAAGATCTCTTCAAGTTGTGGAAGAGGGTCCAATTGACTTGCATTCTGTCTTATTTTGTACAAATATTGCCTTTAAATATAAAAAAAGTGTGGATTAAGGCACAGACAGGCCCTTGCACACATAAGCAAATCTCATTTGCCACTGAGCAAATCTCATTTATGCTATTTTAATATTTTTCACTGCATGCCTTTCTTACTGTGCCCTTAATGATTTTGTGAATTGTGTTTTCTGGTATTCCTCCCTCACCGTCAATGGTTTGCCCTCTACTATCATACCATTGCCTTGCCTTTGGCTCATTTTCAAGTTGTGACCTCTGATTCTGTCCTCAATTCGGCTGACGTGGTGTTCAGTTGTGTTTGTCCTTTTTACGCCTCGCACTGTCTAAAATATTCTGCTGTGGTAGTTGGGTAAGATTTCAGAGCCATGGCTTGGCCTTGTTGACAAAGTATTGTAGATTCACAAATCTAGTCAATTACTTTGGTTTAAGTAGGTCACTGGCCAACTGGACAAATGTTAAAAGTGTTTCGCTAGCAAAATGTTCGTATGAATCAAAAACATCCAACAATGTGCACTCTCACTATCTATTAAATCAAGTAAGGAACAAGAATAGGATTATTGACCATAACTCGATAGAAAATGTCTCTACCACAGACCAACAAGACAAACTCAATTCTTCCCAGTCACCTCCCCAGTCCCATCAGTACCCAGCCAAGCCGAGCCTGATGTGGAAACTGGTGGCACTCAGGCAGAACTCCAGGGAGAGCAGCAGGAAGCTCCATCTGTGAAAATACTGCTCTAATTAGTTCTGTGAGGAGATAATCATCTAGGGTGTTTCTCAACTAACTACACATAACTAATTTACCTTACTGTACGAAGGGGTCAGACTCAGTACAGCAGTTGTTGAAAAGGTGGCTCAGATTGAACCTAGTGAGAGTCAACAGAGTTGCAGCTGCCTCAGAAAGAGCTGAGTTGCTGCCAGCAGGCAGCTCTCTTGCTGAAATGGATTGATTGGAGGTGGAGGACTGTCAGAAGGAAATTCCTGAGCTGAAGGTATGGCCACTAATGACGAATCATCAAATTCATATAAACAATAAGGGTCCAGTCAACCAGCTCTTGGTAGATGAGAGGTGATTGGTGGAACCTCAAACAACTAAATGTATTGTGGTCAATAATTACGGCAACAATTATTCTTTAAGAAATGAAACTGCACAAAGAACTTTGAAGAACCTACCTACCTGGGATAGGCTGTGGGACGAGAACATAGGTACGGAGAGTAATGTCAGCAGAACCTCCAGACTCCAAGGGAATAGGATGGGCGTGGAAGTGCCAGAGCATATCCAGGATGGACTGAAACCAGAGGTGCTGTACATGGCACTGGCCCATTTCATTCACAGACAGGCGGAGGTGCTGAAAAAAGTGGAAAGGAACAGTTCGGTATGGACCTGTCAGACAGTTATGTTCCCAATCCCACACAATGTTCTCACAACCTATGACACCCACCTCCTGCTCTCATGAACGGTCTGGTGGTGAATTCCACAGCCCCACCATGATATCTTTTACTGCCAAACAGGAGGGGATTAATCGGCCCACCTGTACATGCCAGTTCCAGTAAAGCAACAGATCAGTCTCGTCCACCCCAGCCATTTTCTTTTTCATGTCCCATCAGCAACCATCCTTCCTATGATTTTCTTCCACTTACCCACATAGGCAGCAGAAGTGTGCTGTTAGAGCAGGATGGTAGCATAGTGGTAGAGCACCACTTTACAGCGCCCAGACTCAGATTCAACTCCTGCCACTGTCCTAAGGAATTTGTACATTCTCCCTGTGACTGTTTGAGTTTCCTCTGGGAGCTTCGGTTTCCTCCCACATTCCAAAGATATATGAGTAAATGTGTTAATTGGTCACATGGGTGTAATTGGGTGGTGTGGGCTTGTGGGTCAGAAGGGCTGTTACCGTGCTGTATCACTAAATGTAAAATCACACTGAAGGAAACTTAGTGGTAATAAACCTAACATAGAATCTACAGCACATCACAGACCCTTCGGCCCACAATGTTGTGCCGACCATGTAACCTACTCTAGAAACTGCCTAGAATTTCCCTCTATTTTCCACTCTATTTTCCTAAGCTCCATGTATTTATCTAAGAGTCTCCTAAAAAACCCTATTGTATCTGCCTCCACCACTGTCACCGGCAGTGCATTCCACGCACCCATCACTCTCTGTGTGACAACCTACCCCTGACATCTCCTCAGTACCTACTTTCAAGTACCTTAAAACTATGCCCCTCCTGTTAGCCATTTTAGCCCTGGTTAAAAGCCTTAGACTACCCACGCTATCTCTCATCAAGGGCACGACCTACCCTTGACAAAGCCATGCTGACTACACCTAATCAGATTATATCTCTCCAAATGTTCGTAAATCCTGACGCTCGGATCTTCTCCAACAACCTGCCCACCACTGAAGTAAGACTCACTGGTCTATAATTTCCTGGGTTATCTCTACTCCCTTTCTTAAACAAGGGAACAACACTTGCAACCCTCCAATCCTTCGGAACTTCTCCCATCTCTATTGATGATGCAAAGATCATCGCCAGAGGCTCAGAAATCTCCTCCCTCGCTTCCCACAGTAGCCTGGGGTACATCTCATCCGATCCTGGTGACTTTTCTAGCTTGATGCTTTTCAAAAGCACATCTCCTTTCTTAATGTCTATATGCTCAAACATTTTAGTCCGCTGTAAGTCATCCCCACAATTGCCAAGGTCCTTTTCTCTGGTGAATACTGAAGCAAAGTATTCATTAAATACCTCTGATACTTCCTCCGGCTCCATGCACACGGTTCTACTATCACTCCTGATTAGTTCTATGTTCACATGGCTCACCCTCTTGCTCTTCACATACTTGTAGAATGCCTTGGGGTTTTACTTAATCCTGCTTGCCAAGGCCTTCTCATGGTCCCTTCTAGCTCTCTTAATTTCTTTCTTAAACTTCTTCCTGGCAACCTTGTAATTTTCTAGAACTCTATCAATACCTGGTTTCTTGAATCTTTCGTAAGCTTTTCTCTTCTTAACTAGATTTTTCACATCCTTTGTACACCATGGTTCTTTTACTCTATCATCCTTTCCCTGCCTCAATGGAACATACCTATGCAGAACACAACGCAAATATTCCCTGAACATTTGCCACTGTTTTGCCATGCATTTCCCTGAGAACATCTTTAGGATGTGGGAGAAAACTGCGAGAAGACATAAAGAGATGGAATGAATGCGCAAAGAGACAGGTTCTCTGGAGCAGTGGGGCAGCAGCACTACCCGCCGCACTGCCGTCCTGCCCTATACCAAAAGAAAGTTCTCCTATTTGCCATCTTGTCCTTTGCATTTAATCTTCACTGTACTCTTTCAAGCTGACTGATACCTTTTCTGGAGGAAGATGAATAGAACTGCACACAACTTCTCAGATCCCTCTGCTCTACCACACTCCTCAGGGCCCTACCATTCACTGTATACAGTACCTATAAGAGGTATTCACCCGGCCCCTCCCACCTTGGAAGTCTTCATGTTTTATTGTTTTACAATACGGAATCACAATGGATTTAATTTGGCTTTTTTTTTGACACTGATCAGCAGAAAAAAGATTCTTTTGTGCCAAAGTGTAAACAGATCTCTACAAAGTGATCTAAATTAATTACAAATACAAAACATATAACACAAAATAATCTGCCATTTTTCATCCCAGTTTTCCAGCTGACACCGCCAATCTTTGTGTCATCCACAAATCTGTTGATCTAGTTAACCACATTGTCACTGAGATTATTGATATAGATGACCAACGACAATGGAACCAGCATTGATCCCTGCGGCACTCCACTGGTCACAGGCTTCCAGTCAAAGAGGCAAGCATCTACTACCACTCTCTGGCTTTTCCAATGATGCCAATGTCTAATCCAATGTACTATCTCACCTTGAATGATGAGCGACTGAACCTTTTTGACCAAACTCCCATGTGGGACCTTGCCAAATGCCTTGTTGAAGTCCATGTAGACAACATCCATATTCCTGGTAACTTCTTCAAAAATTTCTGTAAGATTATGCTGACTATCCTTAATCAATTCATGTCTATCGACGTCCATGTTTATCGTGGTTGAGCCTACTAGAGGGTCAGTTATTCTGGATTGGTTGTTATGCAATGAACCAGAATTGACTAAAGATCTGAAGGTAGAAGAACCCTAAGGGGGAAGTGATTATAATGTGATCAAATTCACCCTGAAATTTGAGAAGGAGAAGCTAAAGTCAGATGTATCTACAGTGAAGTAAAGGGGATTACAGAGGCAAAACAGAGGAACTGGCCAGAATTGATTGGAAAAGAACACTGGCAGGGATGACGGCAGAGCAGCAATGGCTGGAATTTCTGGAAGTGATTTGGAAGGCACAGGATATATCCATCCCAAAGAGGAAGAAGTATTCTAAAGGAAAGGTGACACAAACCGTGGGTAACAAGATAAGTCAAAGCCAACTTAAAAGCCAAAGACAGGGCATATAATAGAGCAAAAATTAGTGTGAAGTTAGAGGATTGGGAAGCTTTTAAAAACCAACAGAAGGTAACTAAAAAAGTCATTAAGAAGGTAACGATGGAATATGGAAGTGAGCCAGGCCAATAATAATTCCATAAGTTTCTTTAGATACATAAGGTGTAAAAGAGAGTTGAGAGTGGATATTAGTCTGCAGGAAAATGATGCTGGTGAGTTAGTAATGGGCAACAACTAAATGGTGGACACCTGAATAAGTATTTTGCATCAGTCTTTACGGTAGTAGACACTAGCAGCATGATGGAAATTCCAGGTGTCAGAGGTCATGAAATGTGTGTTGTTACCATAACTAGAGAGAAGGTTCTTGGGAAACTGAAAGGGCTTATAGTAGATATCACCCCAGAGTTCTGAAAGAGGTGGATGAAGAGATTGTGGGGCCATTAGTAATGATCTTTCAAGAATCATTAGATTCTGGAATGGTTCTAGAAGACAGGAAAATCACAAATGTCACTCCATTCTTTAGGTAGAGAGAGAGGCAGAAGAAAGGAAACTATAGGCCAGTTAGTCTGACCTCAGTGGTTGGGAAGATGTTGGAGTCGATTATTAAGGATGAGGTCTCAGGGTACTTGGAGGCACATGATAAAATAGGCCATAGTCAGCATGATGTCCTCAAGGGAGAATCTTGCCTGACAAATCTGTTGGAATTCTTTGAAGAAATGACAAGCAAGATAGACAAAGGAAAATTGGTTCATGTTGTGTACTTGGATTTTCAGAAGGCCTTTGACAAGGTGACATGCATGAGGCTGCTTAACAAGCTATGGGCCCATATTATTACAGGAAAGATTCTAGCATGGAAAAACCAGAGGCAGATTGGCAGGAGGCAAAGAGTGGGAATAAAGGGAGCCTTTTCTGTCTGGCTGCTGGTGATTAGTGGTGTTCTACAGGGGTCTGTGTTGGGACAGATTCTTCTTACGTTATATGTCAATGATTTGGATGATGGAATTGATGGCTTTGTTGAAAAGTTTGCAAATGATATAAAGGTAGCGGAGGGGCTGGTAATTTTGAAGAAGTAGAGAAGCTACAAAAGAATTTAGATTAGGAGAATGGGCAAAGAAGTGGCAGATGGAATACAATGTCTGGAAGTGTATGGTCTATCAACTTCTGCCTTAAATATGCATAAAGATTCGGCTTCCACCGCTGCCTGTGGCAAAAAAAAATCCACAGATTCACCACTCTCTGGCTAAAGAAATTCCTCCTTATCTCCATTCTAAAAGGACACTGTGTTATTCTGAGGTTGTGTCCTCTGGTCTTAAACTCTCCCAGCGTAAGAAACATCCTCTCCACATCCTCTCTATCAAGGCCTTTCACCATTCAATAGGTTTCAATGAGGTCACCCCTTATTCTTCTGAATTCCTGAAAATACAGGCCCAGAGCCATTAAAATCCTCCTCATTTGACAAGCCATTCAATCCTGAAATCATTTTTGTGAACTTCCTTTGAACCCTCTCCAGTTTCAACACATCCTTTCTAAGATAAGGGGCCCAAAACTGCTCACAATACTCCAAGTGAGGCTTCACCAGTGCTTTATAAAGTCTCAACATTACATCCTTGCTTTTATATTCTAGTCCTCTTGCAATGGAGGCTAACGTTGCATTTGCCTTCCTCACCACAGACTCAAACCGCAAATCAATGTTCAGGAAATCCTTTACAAGGACTCTCAAGTCCCTTTTCATCTCAGTTGCTTGTATTTTCTCTCCGTTTAGATAATAGTCAACCCTTTCATTTTTTCTACCAATTGCAGAAAGGGATATGAGGAGAAGGCAGGAGATTGGGGCTGAGAGGAAAACTGGATCAGCCATGGTGAAATGATGAAGCATACTTGATGGGCCAAATGACCTAATTCTGCTCTTATATCTTATGGTCAAATACTTACATATCTGGTCCCTTAGAACCTTCCAATAACTTTCCTCCTACTGATGTCAGGCTTACCAGCCTATAATTTCCTGGTTTATTTTTAGAGCTTTTCTTAAACAGCGGAACAATATTGGCTATCCTGCAATCCTCTGGTACCTCACTGTCACTAGCGATGCCCTGGGAATTTCTGCACTTGCTTGCTGCAGGGTCCAAGGGAACACGTTGTCAGTCCTTGCGGATTCATTCACCTAAACTTGCCTCAAGACAACAACCTCCTTCTCTGTCATCTGCATAAGGTCTATGAAGCTTATACCGCTTTGCCTCACTTCTATAGACTTAGTGTCCATCTTCTGAGTAAATACAGATGCAAAAAATTCAGTTAAGACTGCCCCCATCTCTTCTGGTTCCCCACATGGATTACCATTTTGATCTTCCAGAAAACCAATTTTGTCCCTTGCAATCCTTTTGTTCTTAACATATTTGTAGAATTCCTTAGGATTCTCTTTCACCGTGTCTGCTAGAGCAATATCATGCCTTCTTTTAACCTTCTTGATTTATTTCTTAAGTGGTCCTTGCATACTGTATCTTATACTCCATAAGCACCTCATTTAGTCCTACCCGTCTTTACCTGCTATGCACCTTGTTTTTCGTTAACCAGGATTTCAATCTCTCTTGAAAACCAAGGTTCCCTGCACTTGTTATCTTTACCTTTTATTTTGTCAAGCACATACAAACATTGTACTCTTAAAATTTCCTCCCACCTACCAAGTACACCTTTGCCAGAAAACTGCCTGTCCCAATCCACATTGCCAAATCCTTTCTGATACCATCAAAATCGGCCTTTCGCCAATTTAGAATCTCAACCCATGGACCATACCTAACTTTTTCCATATTTACTTTGAAACTAATGGCATTATGATCACCAGATGCAAAGTGTTCACCTACAGAAATTCTATCACCTGCCCTGTTTCATTCAGTAGTAGCAGATCAAGTACTGCACACTCTCCCGTTGGGACTTCTTTGTACTGTTTAAGGAAACTCTCCTGAACACATTTCACAAACTCTATCCCATCTAGTCCTTTTACAGTATGGGAGTCGCAGTCTATATGGGAAGTTAAAATTACCTACAATAACAACATTATGCTACTTGCAACAGTCTGTGATCCCTCTACAAATTTGTTCCTCTAAATCCCCTGGACTGTTGGTTGGTCTGTAACATAGCCTCATTAACGTTGTCATAACTTTCTTATTTCTCAGTTCTACACATAAAGCCTCACTAGATGAGTTCTCCAGTCTATCCTGACTGAGCATTGCCATGACATTTTCCCTACTAGTAATCCCACCCCTCCTCCTTTAATCCCTCCCACTCTGTTGCATCTAAAACAATGGAACCCTGCAATATTCTGCCCCTCCTGCAACCAAGTCTCACTAATGGCTACAAAATCAAAATTCCAGGGGTTGATCCATGCCCTGAGCTCATCTGTGTCTCCTATAATATTTCATGTATTGAAATTTAAGCAGCTCAAGACACAAGCGCATCGTGCTCAATCATTTGATTCCTGACTTTGTCTGAGGTCTTAACAACATCTGTCTCCACAGCCTCTCCACCAGCTGTCTGATACTCTGGTTTCCATCCCATGCAACACTAGTTTAAACCCCACCATGCAAAACTAGCAAACCTTCCTACTAGGATATTAGTCCCCTTCCTGTTCAGATACAAACCATCTCTTCTGAACAGTTCCACCTTCCCTGGAAATTTTATGCCCACTCTCCTACACTAACCCTTTTGCTACATGTTGAACTGTATAATCTTCCTATTATTTCGAAGGGCCTGTAGTTGCCGCAGCTTTTCCTATTTTTCTGGCCTCACCAGCATGTGGCATGGGTAGCAATCCTGAGATCACAACCTGGAGGCCCTGTCGTTTAACTTAGCACCTAACTCCCTGAACTCCCCTTCAGAAACTCATGGCCCTTCCTACCTATGTCATTGGTACCTACCCTACCACAAATTTTGGCAGTTTGTTCACCCTCCCACTTAAGAATGCTGAGGACTTGATCCAAGATGTGCCAGACTCTGGCACCTGGGAGGCAACATACCATTCGGGTTCTCATATCACCTCAGCTCGCCATCCACGCTCCCCGCTTCTGAGTCGTAGAAGCAGACTCAGTGCCAGAGTCCTGACCGCTATGATTATCCTCTGCTAGGTCGGCCCCCGCAACTATCCAAAGTTCTTGAGGGGTACACTGCACTGGCTGTTTAACCCCTTTCCCATTCCTGATTGTCACCTAGTTTCCTGAGTCCTGCCTGAATGTAACTACCTCTCTATATCTCCTACCTATCACACCCTCAGTCTTCCAAATGATCTGGAGTTCATCCAACTCTTTAACATGTGGATGCACTTCTTGCAGGTATAGTCGTTAAGGACACTGGAGGTCTCCCTGCCTTCCCACATCCCACAAGAGGAGCATTCCTTTATGCTGCCATCTCTATTGTCTTAACTGAGCATATATAAAGAAGAACAATAAACTGTGTGGGGGGGTACTCTACCTACAACTTTTTTGCCTTGTCTCACTGAATCCTCGAAGCACTAAAGCCTAAAAAATCTCCACTCTAACTCTGACCAGTCCAATGATGGCCACTCCAACAATCACCTTGCCCCTGTCTTACTTTCATTTGTTCTTGCCAATCAATCCTGTGTGCTAATTAGTCATTGCTCAAAGCACTGAACTGCTGCAAGTTGCTGCCTTTTTTACTCAACCAGCAAATCTGAATGAGTTACATCTTCTTAGATGTATACATATTTTATATATTAAAAAGTTAAATTAAATAAGTAGTACAAAAAAGTAGTGAGGTAGTCTCCATGTGTCATGGTCCAGTCCGTGAAGTCCGCATTCCGGTTCACTATCCAGTCCATCGATCCTTATTCCAGGTTTTCCGGTTTCCCCCTGTTCCGTTGAGACACCTGATTCTCGTTTCGGTCTGGACATAAGTACCTCTGCAAACCAGGGATTCATTGCTGAACTGTTTTTCTCTCTCTCTCACTCCTTCTCCCCTCCCATCTGAATCCCCGTCTGAAACCTCGCCTGCAACCTTCGTCAGTATCCCCGTCAAGTTCAACCGCTGGACTGAGACCGGAGCCTTGCCACACCAAGATAAAGAACGATCTATTGTTGAGTTTGGAACTATCTCTTTGTGTCCCTGTGTTTAGCATCCGTGTCAAAGAAGAGTCCCGGCCCTAGGTCCTGTTCCCAAGGAGGGGTCCTGACTCTGTGTAAAGCCCCGGCCCTAAGTCCTGTTCCCAAGGAGGGGTCCTGACTCTGTGTAAAGCCCCAGCCCTAGGTCCTGTTCCCAAGGAGGGGTCCTGACTCTGTGTAAAGCCCCAGCCCTAGGTCCTGTTCCCAAGGAGGGGTCCCCGAGTCTGTGTTCTGTCTTCCTGTGCTCAAGTCCAAGGCTCTGTGTTCCTGTGCTCCAAGACCAAGTCCAGGCGCCGTGTTCCAGCCCTGTCCAAGTCTGAGCTTCATGTCCTCATTCAGTTCTGGTGTCTCTTCCAGTCCATGTTCCTCGCTCAGCCCAGCAGTTCCTCGCCCAGCCGGTGCTGGAGATTCCTCGTCCTGTGCTGGAGTACCTCGTCCTGTCCGGTATCCACGTTCTGTCCTTGCCAAGGTCCTAGTCCCAAGTCCTAGCCTAGACCCGGGTTCTGGTTCCGAGTCCCAACCTAGACCCAGGTTCCAGATCCTTGTCCAGGCTCTGGTTCCAGAGTTCTGTGTTCCTAGTCCAGGCTCCTCATTCCTAGTTCCCCGTCCGGGTCCCGTGTTTCTAGTTCAAGTCCTAGCCCAGGCCCTGAATCCTAGTCTCGTCCAGGGCCTGTTTCCTTGTCCAGCGTTGTTTCTTCCTGACTCCCCTTGCTATCTCGATAAACCTAGTCCTGTTTCTAGTACTTCAGTGTCTGTGTCTTGCATTTGGGTCCACCATCAACGCACGCCCCCCCCCCACCCCGTATAACACCATGGGTTCATTGTCCACTCAGAAATCTGATGGCAGAGGAGAAGAAGCAGTTCCTGAATCATTGAGAGTGTGCCTTCAGGCTCCTGTACCTCCTCCCTGATGGTAGGAATGAGATAATAAGGATATAACTTTAGATACTTTTGAGGAGGATGACCTACCAGGTGGGAGCCACATGGACCTGGTCTCTGGCAGTGAGCCTGTTGCTGTGGCTTAGAAGAGCAAAGAGGTGAAGAGGAGATTCTTTAGTCAGAGGAATAGAGATGAGGTTCCATGGGTGCAATAGAGACACCCGGATGGTATGTTGCCTCCCTGGTGCCAGGATCAGGGTTTGTCAGATCATGTCCATGGCATTTTCAAGGGCGAGGGTGAGCAGCCAGAGGTCTTGGTGCATATTGGCACCAATGGCATAGGTAGACAAGGTGAGGAGGTCATGAAAAGAGATTTCAGGGAGCAAGGTAGAAAGCTGAAAAACAGGACATCCAGGATAGCAATCTCTGGCTTGCTGCCTGTGCCACATGCCAGTGAGGGTAAGAATTGGATTATTTGGCAGATGAATGCGTGGCTGAGGAACTGGTAGGGATTCAGATTCATGGATCATTAGGATTTCTTCTGGGGAAGGTATCACCTACACAAGGGGAAGGGTTACACCTGAACCCGAGGGTGTCCAATATCCTTGCGGACAGGTTGGCTAGAGTTATTCAGGTGGGTTTAAACTAATTTGGCAGGGGGATGGGAACTGGAGTGACGATAGTGCTGAAGATGAGGTAGTTGGTTTACAAATAGAGGCAATATGTAGTGAGGCTCCTAGCAAGGAGAGATTGATGATAATACAAAATTGCAGTCAACAGGATAAGTTGCAAAGTAAAAGGTGGGACAAAATCAAAAGGGTGAATACTGGACTAAATTCCTCCTCATCTCTCTTTTAAAAGGATGCCCCTATTTTCTGAGGCTGTATCCAGGCTATGAGCCCATGATATTACAGGAAAGATTCTAGCATGGATAAAGCAGTGGCTGATTGGCAGGAGGCAAAAAAATTCTGGTTGGCTGCCAATGACTAGTGTTGTTCCCTAGGGTGTGTGTTGGGACCAATTCTTTTTACATTATTTGTCAACGACTTGGACGATGGAGTTACACACACAAAATGCTGGTGGAACGCAGCAGGCCAGGCAGCATCTACAGGAAGAGGTACAGTCGACGTTTCGGGCTGAGACCCTTCGTCAGGATGATGGAGTTGATGGTTTTATTGGAAAGTTTGCAGATGATATGAAGATAGGTGGAGGAGCAGGTAGTTTGAGAAAACAGAAAGGCTACAGAGGGACTCAGACAGATTCGGAGAATGGGCAAAGAAGTGGCAGATGGAATACAGTGTCAGGAAGTGTAGGATCATGTATTTTGGTAGAAGAAATTAAAGGATTGATTATTTTCTAAATGGGAGAAAACTACAAAAATCTGAGGCAATAGACAATAGGCAATAGGTGCAGGAGTAGGCCATTCGGCCCTTCGAGCTGGCACCACCATTCACTGTGATCATGGCTGATCATCCACGATCAGTACCCCATTCCTGCCTTATCCCCATATCCCTTCACTCCACTATCATTAAGAGCTCTATCTAACTCTTCCTTAAAAGCATCCAGAGAATTGGCCTCCACTGCCTTCTGAGGCAGAGCATTCCACAGATCCACAACTCTCTGGGTGAAGAAGTTTTCCCTCAACTCCGTTCTAAATGGCCTTCCCCTTTTCTCAAATTGTGGCCTCTGGTTCTGGACTCCTCAAAGTGATCTGAGAGTCCTTGTGCAGAATTCCCTAAAGGTTAATTTGTAGTTTGAGTCTGTGGTGAGGAAGGCAAATGTGATGTTAGCATTCATTTCAAGAGGACGTGAATATAAAAGCAAGGATGTATATATTGAGGACTTTATAAAGCACTGGGGAGATTCACCTGGACTACCGTGAGCAGCTTTGGGCATCTTAGAAGGATGTGCTGAAACTGGAGAGAGTTCAAAGAAGGTTCACGAAAATGATTGTAGCATTCAGCGGCTTGTCAGATGAAGAACGTTTGATAGGTCTGAGACTGATTCAGAGAATGAGGGGCGACCTCACTGAAACCTTAATAGAGTGGATGTGGAGAGGATGTTTCCTATGGTGGGGGTGTCTAAGACCAAAGGACAGAGCCTCAGAGTAGAGGGGCATCCTTTTAGAATGGAGATGAGGAGGAATTTCTTTAGCTAGAGAGTGGTGAATCTGTGGAATTCTTTGTTACAGGTAGTTGTGAAGGCCAAGACTTTATGTATATTTAAGGCAGAGGTGGATAAATTCTTTATTGGTCAGGGCATAAAGGGATATGCGGGGGGGAAGGCAGGAGACTGGGGCTGAGAGGAGAAATGGATCAGCCATGATGAAATAGTGAGCAGACTCGATGGGCCAAATAGCCTAATTTTGCTCCTATATCTTGTGGCCTTATGCTGCTGACACCTCTGAGCTTCTCTCAAAGATTGTCTCTATATTCATATATTCTATATTTCTCTATATTCATACCTCCCATCATTTTGTACAGGTCCCCTCTCAGCCTCCAACACTGCACGAAAACAAAGCCAGCCTATTCAAATTCTCTACTGAAATGCTCCATCCCAAGCAACATCCTGGTGAATCCCCTCTGCACCCTCTCCAGTACAAACACATCTTTCCCATAGTGTGGTAACCAAAACTGTTTATTACACTCATCTGTGACCTAACCAAAATCATACAAAATTACACCCTGCTGTTGTATTCTATACCCTGGTTATTGAAAGGACTTTTCATCACCCTTTTGACAAGGGGAATGTCAGAGGTAAGTTTTTTCACACAGAGGGTGGTGGGTGCGCGGACTGTACTGCCAATGAAGATGGTAGAGGCGGATACTATAGGGCCTTATAAGAGACGCTTGGACATGTACATGGAGCTTAGAGAAATAGAGGGCTAAGCGCTAGGGAAATTCTAGGCAACTTCTAGAGTAGGTTACATGGTCGGCACAACATTGTGGGCCGAAGGGCCTGTAATGTGCTGTAGATTTTCTAAGTTTCTATCTATGCTGTCAACTTCAGGAATTATTGGACCCATGCCCTATATTTGCTCTGCTCTTCAATTCTCTCTGGAGCCAATTGTTCATTCCATGTACCCATCCTCATCGGCTATTCCAAGGTATGTTACTTCTCACTCATAACAATTATGGTCCATAATGATCTGTTCTGCCCAAATAGTTGGGAAAAAATTGCAAGGACGTGGAAGTGGGTTGAACTAGTGAGTTGCTCTAATCAGGAGCTGGGATGGACATGAGGGACCAAATGGCCTGCTCCTGTATGGTAACCATTCTAGGTCAATGATAGTGTCACAGCTGCAGAAAAGGAGGAAGTCATGGAGGGATTGTCTACGGAGTCTCTGTGGGTGGAAGTTAGGAACAGGAAGGGATCAATAACTCTACTGGGAGTTTTTTATAGACCACCCAATAGTAACAGGGACATCGAGGAGCAGATAGGGAGACAGATTCTGGAAAAGTGTATTAACAACAGGGTTGTCATGGTGGAAAATTTTAATTTCCCAAATATCGATTGGCATCTCCCTAGAGTGAGGGGTTTAGATGGGGTGGAGTTTGTTTGCTGTGCTCAGGAAGGTTTCTTGACACAATATGTAGATAAATGTACAAGAGGAGAGGCAGTACTTGATCTGGTATTGGGGAATGAACCTGATCAGCTGTCAGATCCCTCAGTGGGACAGCGTTTTGTAGATAGTGATCACAATTCTATCTCCTTTACCATAGCATTGGAGAGGGATAGGAACAGACAAGTTAGGGAAGTATTTAATTGGAGTAAGGGGAAATATGAGGCTATCAGGCAGGAACTTGGAAGCATAAATTGGGAACAGATATTCTCAGGGAAATGTACGGAAGAAATGTGGAAAATGTTCAGCGGATATTTGTGTGGAGATCTGCATAGGTACATTCCAATGAGATAGGGAAAGGTAGAGTACAGGAACTGTGGTGTACAAAAGCTGTTGTAAATCTAGTCAAGAAGAAAAGAAAAGCTTACGAAAGGTTCAAAAAACTAGGTAATGATCGAGATCTGGAAGATTATAAGGCTAGCAGGAAGGAGCTTAAGAAAAAAATTAGGAGAGCCAGAAGGGGCCATGAGAAGGCCTTGGCGGACAGGATTAAGGAAAACCCCAAGGCATTCCACAAGTATGTGAAGAGCAAGAGGATAAGGCGTGAGAGGATAGGACCAATCAAGTGTGATAGTGGAAAAGTGTGTATGGAACCGGAGGAGATAGCAGAGGTACTTAATGAGTACTTTGCTTCAATATTTACTACTGAAGAGGATCTTGGCGATTGTAGGGATGACTTGCAGTGGACTGAAAAGCTTGAGCATGTAGATATTAAAAAAGAGGATGTGCTGGAGCTTTTGGAAAGCATGAAGTTGGATAAGTCACTGGGACCGGACGAGATGCACGCCAGGCTACTGTGGGAGGCAAGGGAGTAGATTGCTGAGCCTCTGGCATTGATCTTTGCATCATCAATGAAGACAGGAGAGGTTCCGGAGGATTGGAGGCTTGAGGATGTTGTTCCCTTATTCAAAAAGGAAGTAGAGATAGCCCAGGAAATTATAGACCAGTGAGTCTTACTTCAGTGGTTGGTAAGTTGATGGAGAAGATCCTGAGAGGCAGGATTTATGAATATTGGAGAGGCATAATATGATTAGGAATAGTCAGCATGGCTTTGTGAAAGGCAGGTCGTGCCTTATGAGTCTGACTGAATTTTTTGAGGATGTGACTAAACACATTGATGAAGGTAGAACAGTAGATGTAGTGCATATGGATTTCAGCAGGGTATTTGACAACATACCCCATGCAAGGCTTATTGAGAAAGTAAGGAGACATGGGATCCAAGGGGACATTCTGGATCCAGAACTGGCTTGCCCACAGAAGGCAAAGAGTGGTTGTAGACAGATCATATTCTGCATGGAGGTTGGTCACCAGTGGTGTGCATCAGGGATCTGTTCTGGGACACTTACTCTTCGTGATTTTTATAAATGACCTGGATGAGGAAGTGGAGGGATGGGTTAGTAAGTTTGCTGATGACACAAAGGTTGGGAGTGTTGTGGATAGTGCGGAGGACTGTCAGGGGTTACAGCAGGACATTGATAGGATGCAAAACTGGGCTGAGAAGTGGCAGATGGAGTTCAATCCAGATAAGTGTGAGCTGGTTCATTTTGGTAGGTCAAATATGATGGCAAAATATAGTATTAATGGTAAGACTCTTGGCAGCGTGGAGGATTAGAGGGATCTTGGGGTCAGAGTCCATAGGACACTCAAAGCAGCTGCACAGGTTGACTCTGGTTACAAAGGCATACGGTGCATTGGCCTTCATCAATTGTGGGATTGAGTTTAGGAGCCGAGAGGTAATGTTGCAGCTATATAGAACCCCGGTCAGACCCCACTTGGAGTACTGTGCTCAGTTCTAGTCACCTCACTACAGGAAGGATGTGGAAACCATATGAAGGGTGCAGAGGAGATATATAAGGATGTTACCATGAGGAAATCTGCAGATGCTGGAAATTCAAGCAACACACATCAAAGTTGCTGGTGAGCATCTCTAGGAAGAGGTACAGTCGACGTTTCGGGCCGAGACCCTTCGTCAGGACCCGAAGGGTCTCGGCCCAAAACGTCAACTGTACCTCTTCCTAGAGATTCTGCCTGGCCTGCTGCGTTCAGCAGCAACTTTGATGTGTGGTGCTCATATAAGGATGTTGTCTGGATTGGGGAGCGTACCTTATAAGAATAGGTTGAGTGAACTCAGCTTTTTTTCCTTGGAGCGACAGAGGATGAGAGGTGACCTGATAGAGGTGTATAAGATGATGAGAGGCATTGATTGTGTGGATAGTCAGAGGCTTTTTCCCAGGGCTGAAATGGCTAGCACAAGAGGGCACAGTTTTAAGGCGCTTAGAAGTGCATACAGAGGAGATATCGGGGGTAATTTTTTTTACGCAGAGAGTGGTGAGTGCGTGGAAAGGGCTGCTGACGACAGTGGTGGAGGCATTTACGGTAGGATCTTTTAAGAGACTCCTGGACAGATACATGGAGCTTAGAAAAATAGAGGGCTATGGGCAACCCTAGGTAATTTTTAAGTTAAGGACATGTTCAGCAGATCTTTGTGGACCAAAGGGCCTGTATTGTGCTGTAGGTTTTCTATGTTCCTAATGCTCTAGTTTTCTCTCCACCTGCCCTTTCTTTCCTCTTTTCCTGCTGAAGTCTTGAATTAATTTTATTAACCAATTTTCTGGTGAATTGCAGAAACACATAACCAGCTGCCACGAATATTAACCAGTCCGAACACTTCTCCACTCACATAAACGCAGGAATAGAAGCTAGTGGGAAACATATTCCATTATGTGGAAATGTTCAATAAACTCTCGTCTGCCTGCCAAGAGTTCCAGTGCTTTGTGGTGTGAGGGATTCCTTTAACTCTACAAGTGAAGCACGGTGCAGTCACAGTCCATTTCTGTTGAGCTCAAATGAAATTCTTGGTCATTTTTGACAAAGGCATCAGATAGGAACAAAAGTCATTTGTATTTTATATGAGACTTGAAACCTGTAATCTGCAGGTATTCCATAATCCAACCAGCACGGGAGTTGTGGTGTGTGGCAGTTCATGCATCAGCTCTTACCTTGGCTTTGCCCTGGAAGTTGAAAGTCAAGACATACTCTCCTGGCCGGGTCTCACTCTGACGAATGACAAAGAGGCCGTGACTCCTCCTGCCACCAGCTAGTACCAGCTGGGCCGCCTTAATCCGTGACAGAGTTCCATGGAACCAGGGGTACCCTGACAGCAGGGTCGGAGACGCTGGCGGCTCCTTCTCATCTACAGGTTGAGAAAGGGGACTCTGTTTCAGTAGATTCCAAGAAAGCAGATGCACCCCACCCAGAGGAAGCTATGGTCTGCCCTCAACTTGAGCACAGGAGGCAGCAAGGCAGCCCTCCTCCTTTCCCGGCTCTCAATGAGAACGTGGACAGGTTACGCTCATCCACCATCACAACATCCTCAGGGCAACCGCCTAGTTATCAGGCTGCACTCATCACCTAGTCAAGATCACGCTGGCCAGCACCAATGAGAATTTGTGGCAGAAAGCTCCGGGCTTAGACCACCTTAGCATACAGAAACATTGTCCTGCTCTATGCCTGGAGTCCTGTCACCCAAAATCTCAAACACCAAGACAGACCCTTACTGCCCTGCAAGTTCTGATCAGCTTCAATGATCCAGAGGGTGCATTCCTGGTTTCTGTCTTCCCTTTTCTCCTAATTCTTCTAGTGTTCCACATAACAGCTTGGTCAATACATGCTGAACCTTCTCCAGTGCTTAGAGCAATCCCAATCTTTCTATATGTGAGGTATAACTGCTCCCCTTCCTAACCCAGCCCCTGGATCTAAAAGGCAGAGCTCGACGGTCATTCATACCTGTTCAATGACGTACAGAATCAGCACAGCAGTTAAACGTAACACGTCAGGCAGCATCAATGGAGGAGGGGAGTCAAGACCCTTCATCAGGACTGTATAGGAAGGGGACAGAAGCTGGGGGAGGGGAAAGAGGACAAACTGGCGATAGGTGACACCAGGTGAGGGTGAAGCTGGGGGAGGTAAGATGAAGTAAGAAGCTAGGAGGTGTTAGATGGAAGAAAGGTGAGAAGAGGAAGGGGGACCAGAGGAAGGAGATGGGCAGGCAAAGACCTTTCTACTGATCTATACAAACCTCCCTTTATTACTAGTTTGTTCTTCTGCTATACTGTTCTAGTAACATGACTGGTGGTCCCGGTCTTCCCTCCTGGTGACACATATACACACACACACACACACACACACAATTCTCCCAAACCCCCACTTCTCCCTTTCTCCCCAGGTTTTCCTTCCAATCCTGAACGTCCTGACTTCTAACAGCAAAAATCACTCTGATGTGATACATAAGTAGTGTATGCTCTCCATGTGATTCTTCGTGCTGCCAGGCCGCTTCTCAAAATGTTGAATGAAAATCGATAAGGGGGATCCTGTGGATGCACAACATTTGAATTTAAAAGTGTCCACAAATGTTTGGAAGCAAATAGGATTCCTGAGATTTGAGGCATTGCCTCAGCACAGAGTGAGAATCAATGGCTAGAAAAGAATAAAAATATATTAATGGCACAACTTCAGGATAGTTGGGAACCTAATGTTGGTGCATTCGTCTTTGGCGTCTAATTTTTGGAATGATTTGCTGCCATTATTTCCATCTGACTAGTAGTGCCTACAAATACGGATACACTTGCTGAGGGCTTGTTCCCCACACTAACTCCAGGTTTCGGGTTCAAGCAGAAACATTTGACCAGCTTGGATGCTGTGAGGCTTCTTTTAGATAACAGTCTCCAGAAAACAGCTGACTATCTAGGACTGAGAAAAGGAAAAAAAAAAATCCTAGTTCAGAAGGCCACAGATCAGTAGAACTGCCTATTTCAGTGGGCTGGAGACACAGTTAATGAGTTCACAATGAAAACAAAGGGAACTGAGGAACAAGATCAGCTCGTTTCATGGACGTGAAACGGGGTAAAGGAGATGTAGGGTCTTCTCCCACTGTCTCAGCTGACCCTCTCTCTAAAAGTAACATCTCAGCACAAACAAGAGGGAGGGAGGGAAAGGTCCTTCAAGAGGGTGAACCCTTGCAAACATCAGGCCCTAATGGTATGAAAAATAGCACAAACTAACTGGTGGGAGTGTTCAAGGACATCTTCAAACTCTCACTACTGCAATTAGAGTTCAGCCATCATACCAGTGGCAAGAAGAGCTGGGTGAGCTGCTCAACGACTATTGCCTGACAGCACTCACATACACACTCAATGTGATAAGGTGCTCTGAGAGGTTGGTCATGACTAGAGTTAACTCCTGCCTGAGCAAGGAACTAGATCTGCCACAATTTCCCTTCCACCAACAACAGGGCCTACAGTGGATGCAATCTCACTAGATCTCCACTCGGTCTTGGGCCACCTGGACAGCAGCAATACCCAAGTCAGTTTGCTGTTTGTTGATTACAGCCTGGTGTTCACCATTATCCCCTCTGTACTAATCAAAAAGCTTCAAAATCTGGGCCTCTATACCTCGTACTGCGAACCACCCCTGATCCTATGATGGCTACGTTCCTGATGACCAGGGTTAGCTGGAGCTTAGTCACAAGGAAATATCAAACTTGAGTAGATAATGACCACATCTGGGGGGGTTTTTGCAACATATCACGATAGTCCCATGGCCAGGGGAAGGAACTGTTTGTTATGGGACCTCAATGGGCAACCATTGGATAGGAAGGCAGGGAGAAATAAGCCTAAGAGTGCCATCCCACCTGCTGACTGTCTCCTGTTGAACTCATGCCCCCTGTCCCTCCACCAGGGCCCCTGCACTAACCTCCCAAAAGGCAACAGTAAACTCCTCCTCTGCAATCTGCATAGGGCTCATGACCTCTGTGCTGCATTGACTCAAATCTATAGACTTTGTGTCCATCTCCTGAGTAAATACAAATGCAAAAAATCAATTTAAGATCTCCCCCATCTCTTTTGACTCCAAGCATGATCTTCAAGTGGACTAATTTTGTCTTGCTTTCCTTCTTCTCATAATAGATCTGTAGAAGCCCTTGGGATTCTCCTTCATCTTGTCTGCCAGAGCAACCTCATCCTTTCCTTTAGCACTCCTGATTAACCTAATTAACCTTACTAACCCTAACCCTAAGTGCTCTTTTGCATTTCTCGTACTCCTTAAGCACCTCATTTCTTCTTTGCTGCCAGATCCCTTCTGATGCCATCAAAACTGGCCCTTCTCTAATTTTAGAATTTCAAACCAAGGAGCAGATCTATCCATCTCCTCTCTATGCTGGCTATCTTGCCGCTCTAATCTCAGTTCTAATGCAGGGATTTAGCCCGAAATGTCCATGATTTCCATCTGCTCATGAATTTGGTTCAACCCACCAAGTTCTTCCAACAGATTGTTTGAATCTCCCTACATATCTGCTCCTCCAATTCCCATTGATGCCTGGGGAGGCTTATAATGCCATCCCATCAAATTGACCATTCCCTCTTATTTCTAAGTTCTACCCATATGGCCTCAAGAGGATAAGAATATCCTGTTATGTGCTTTTCATAAAGAAGGCAACTGCCTCTTCTCTCTTAACCTGCACACCAGTAGCATCTGTATCCTGGAACATTCAGCTGCCATTCCTGCCTTCCCTCAGCTATATTTCTATTATGGCTATAATATCCTAGCCAATTCACGTCCTGAGTTCATCTACTTTAGCATATGTTTCCCAAAAAACCATGAAACATGGAATGAAGTTAAAGCAGAATTAGCTGTCAGTGAACATCGTCATACGCAGCATCTAACAATGTGCATGTGATAAACGTGTCCAGACCAGTCAATATTTTTCTCACATATTGATTTGGAATCTGAATCCCCAACCGGTTAATAAACCACAGATGGTTCTGATCAACAGTTCCCAGCTGCTGCGCTGAGAGGCTGCAGGTGTGGCTGTGTTACCTGTGGAAATGATGGTGCTTGGAGAGTCCGAGCGTAACGTCTGCAGGAAGTTTTCTAAAGGAACGTGAGCGAGTGGCTGTGACCCCTGGACTTCCTTTGGTCTGACTGGAGAAACGGTGACAGCAGACTCTGGATCACTGCACGACTTGACTGGGAGCTGGGTGACGGCTGGGGGAGGAGTGGTGATGAGGATAACATGGGGTTAGCACACTCGGTGTCATCTCAAAGACATCCAAATCCAAGCCCCCATACACTGGGCCACTTGAAGTACATACAAGGATAAACTTCTACAAGTGGAAAACCACTGTCAAAGGAGAAAGGTCAATGCAGAGCACAGTCCTTTACCAGTGACACTGACAGTTTCAAAAACATCATCTTGCTGCAGTCCTAAAAACAGTGTTTCGCTGTAGTCCCCAACACCCTGTCTCAATACAGTCCCCATCTCCGTCTAGACGCAGTTCCCATCTCCATCTAGACGTAGTCCCCAACGCCCCATCTCGACCCAGTCCCCATCTCCATCTAGACGCAGTCCCCAACGCCCCGTCTCGACGCAGTCCCCAACGCCCCATCTCAACGCAGTCCCCAACGCCCCGTCTCGACACAGTCCCCAACGCCCCATCTCGACGCAGTCCCCAACGCCCCAACTCGACACAGTCCCCATTTCCATATAGACGTAGTCCCCATCTCCATCTCAACACAGTCCCCAACGCCCGGTCTCGTTGCGGTCCCCAACGCCCCGATTTGATGCAGTCCCCAACTCCCTCTCTCGATGCAGTCCCCAACACCCTGTCTTGACGCAGTCCCCAACTCCCCGTCTCGACGCAGTCCCCAACGCCCCATCTCGACGCAGTCCCCAACGCCCCATCTCGACGCAGTCCCCAACGCCCCATCTCGACGCAGTCCCCATCTCCATATAGACGTAGTCCCCATCTCCATCTCAACACAGTCCCCAACGCCCGGTCTCGTTGTGGTCCCCAACGCCCCGATTTGATGCAGTCCCCAACTCCCTGTCTCGATGCAGTCCCCAACACCGTCTTGACGCAGTCCCCAACTCCCTGTCTCGATGCAGTCCCCAACACCCTGTCCCGACGCAGTCCCCAACGCCCCATCTCGACGCAGTCCCCGTCTCCATCTAGACGCAGTCCCCAACGCCCCGTCTCGACGCAGTCCCCAACACCCCATCTCGACGCAGTCCCCAACGCCCCGTCCTGACGCAGTCCCCAACGCCCCATCTCGACGCAGTCCCCAACACCCCGTCTCGACGCAGTCCCCAACGCCCCATCTTGACACCGTCCCCAACACCCCGTCTCGACACAGTCCCCATCTCCATCTAGACGTAGTCCCCATCTCCATCTCAACACAGTCCCCAACGCCTGGTCTCGATGCAGTCCCTAACGCCCCGATTTGATGCAGTCCCCAACTCCCTGTCTCGATGCATTCCCCAACACCGTCTCGACGCAGTCCCCAACGCCATCTCAACGCAGTCCCCAACGCCATCTCGACGCAGTCCCCAACACCCCATCTCGACACAATTCCCAACACTCTGTTTAGATGCAGTCCGCAACACCATCTCACTGTGGTCTCAAAATCCTGACTAACTTTAATCTTCAACACCCCATCTTACTGGAGTCCCCAACAGTTTAAAACAGACGGTATCATAGACGATGAAGACAGTTATCAAAATTTACAGGGGGATCTTGATCAGCTCAGTAAATGGGCTTTAGATTGGCAAGTGGCTTTAAATCCAGATAAACAGTAAGTCTAACATCTGTGGTAGGTAGGTTACAAGAGAGGGGTCTGAGGGATAAGATAAACAAACATCTGGAAAGACAGGGTAGGTCAGCATGGCTTTGTGGCTTCATGTAATCATTTGTTACACACTTAATTATGGTAGGGCAATAGACATTGTCTATATGAAAACCAGTGAAACCTTTGAAAAGGTTCCACATGGTATGCTGTTCTGGAAGGTTAGATCACATGGCAAGTTGGATACTGAATTGCTTGTTTGTAGGAAGCAGAAGGTAATGGTGGAAGGTTGTTTATCGAATTGGAGGCCTGTGACGAGGGAAAGGGAATAGGCAACCAGTGCAGTGTACATCTGTGGCTGTTCCCCTCAATACTAAGTGGAATGCTTTGGATATTGTTGTGGGGGTCGATGGGGGTTAGGACTACCAGACAAAAGCTGCAGTGATCAGATCTCCGGCACTGAATCTGGCTCTGTTGCGCAGAGGGAAGGGGGCGAACAGGAGTACAGTACAGACAGACTAGACTAGACAAGAGACGTGGAAGAGACACTTCAGTGGTGTGTTGCCTCCCAAGTGGCAGGGTCAGGGATGTCTTACATTGAGTCCATAGCATTCTAAAGGGTGAGCAGCAAATCATTAGTACCAATGGCAGAGGTGGGAAAAAGAGTGAGGTCCTGAAGAGAGAAAGGGTAGTAATCAAGGCATCAAGGATAGCAATCTCTCGATTGCTGCCTGTGCCACGCACTGGTGAGGATAAAAATAGCATGATTTGGCAGATTAATGTATGGCTGAGGAATTATGTGCAGGGGGTAGGGTTTCAGATTTCTGGACCATTGAGGAGGCATGACATGTACAAAAAGGATGGGTTACACCTGAATATGAGTGAGACCAAAATCCTTACAGGTAGGTTTGCTAGAGCTATGGGGAAGAAGAATGGGAACCAGTGTGATGGGACAGAGGACGAGGCAGTTGGTATACAAATAGGTTCAGTGTGTAGTGAGACTGGGAGGCAGTTCAGAGGGCGGGGTTCCCAACCTGGGGTCTACAAGCCCCTTGGTTAATGGCAGGGGTCCATAGTATAAAAAAGTTGGAAACCCTTGATTTAAAGTGTGTCTTTAAACTAAATAGTAGGTTCAAAGGTTTGGAAAGCTGAGAGTAAAAGGAGAGTACAGGAGAGGTTACAAAAGACTCCAGAATAAATAAAAAAGCAAAAAGTTTAGAAAGAGATATGAATTTAACTTATGGTAACATGGATGCAAAATTGAAGAGTGATGAATACAGGACTGAAGGTGTTATATTTGAACACATGCAGTATATGGAATAAGGCAGGTGTTAGAAATTGGCTGGTATGACGTTGTGGGTATTACCGAGTCGCGGCTGAAAGAAGATCACATTTGGGAGCTTAACGTCCAAGGATGCACATCGTATCGAAAAGACAGACAGGTAAGCAGAGGGAGTGAAGTGGCTCTGTTGGTAAAAAATTAAATTAAAACCTTTGCAAGAGGATCAGCAGATGTAGATTCCTTGTGGGTTGAGATGGAAACTGCAACGTAAAAGTACCCTGATGTGAATTATATACAAGCCTTTGAATGGTGGCCAAGATGAGGGATATAAATTACAATGGAAGATAGAACATCATGTAAAAAAGGGTAATATTACAATAGTCGTATAGGATTTCAATATTCAGGTAGACTGGGAAAATAGGTTGTTGCTGGATTCCAAGAGAAGGAATTTGTAGGATGCCTACCAGATGACATTTTGGAGGAGCTTGTGGTTGAGCCCACTAGGGAAAAGGCAATTCTGGGTGGATGTTGTGTAATGAACCAGATTTGATCTGGGAGTGTAAGGTAAAGCTTAATTTGATAGAATTCACCCGGCAATTTGACAGGGAGAAGTTAAAGTCAGATGTATCAGTATTACAGTGGAGTAAAGGTAATTACAGGGGCATGAGAGAGGAGCTGGCCAAAACTGTTTGGAAGTTTCTGGGAGCAATTCAGAAAGCACAGGATAGATACTATCCCGAAGAAGAAGTATTCTAAAGGCAGGATGATGTAACCGTGGCTGACATGGGAAGTCAAAGCCAATTAAAATGCCAAAAGAGGGCGTATAATAGAGCTTAAAATAGTGGGAAATTAGGAGACTGGGAAACTGTTAAGAACTAACAGAAGGCAACTAAAAAAAGTCATAAAGAAGGAAAAGATGGAATACAAAGGTAAGCTAGCCAATAATATTAAAGAGGATACAAAAAATTTATTCAGATATATAAAAAGTAAAAGGGAGGAGGGGGTAGATATTGAACTGCTGAAAAATTTTGCTGGAGGGGTAGAAAAGGAGGACAAGGAAATGGCAGATGAACTGAATAAGCATTTTGCATCAGTCTTCACTGTGGAAGACACTGGCAGTTTTCCAGAAGCTTAAGAGTGCCAGGGGGGCAAAAGCCAGTTAAGTTGCCATTACTAGGGAGAAGGTGCTTGGGAAACTGAAGGATCTGAAGGTAGATGAGTCATCTGGATCAGATGGTCTACAACTCAGAGTTCTGAAAGGTGTGCTCGAAGAGATTGTGGAGGCACTAGTAATGATCTTTCAAGAATTAATAGATTCTGGCATGGTTCTTGAGTACTGGAAAATTGTAAATGTCAATCCACTCATCAAGAAGGGATAAAGGTAGAAGAAAGGAAATTATAGGCCAGTAAGTCTGACCTCAGTGGTTGGGAAGGTGTTGAACTTGGTTGTAAAGGATGTGGTTTCAGGGTCCTTAGAGGTACATAGGCTGAAGTCAGCATGGTTTCCTCAAGGGAAAATCTTGCCTGACAAGTTGGTAGGAATTCTTTGAAGAAATGATAAGCAGGATAGACAAAGGAGACTCAGTGGATGTTGCTTACTTGGATTTTCAGAAGACCTTTGACAAGGTGCCACACATGAGGCTGCTTAACAAGTTAACAACCCACAGTATTACAGGAAAGATGCTGGCATGGATAGAGCATTGGCTGAATGGCAGAAAGCAAAGAGTGGGAATAAAGGGAGCTTTTTCTATTTTGAGACAGCTTCTTTTTACGTTATATGTTAGTATTCATTTCATGAGGACTAGAATATAAAAGCAAAGATGTACTGTTTAGACTTTATAAGGCACTGGTGAGGCCTCACTCGGGAATATTTTGAGTAGTTTTGGAATCCATATCTAAGAAAGGATATGCTGATATTGGAGAGGGTTCAAAGCAGGTTCACAAAAATGATTCCGGGATTGAAAGGCTTACCATATGAAGGCTCTGGGCCTGTACTCACTGGAATTCAGAAGAATGAGGGATGAAGCCCATTGAATGTTGAAAGACCTAGATAGAGTAGATGTGGAGAGGATGTTTCCTAGGTGAGGGACTAGAGGGAACAGCCTCAGAATAGAGGGATGTCCATTTAGAATGGAGATGAAGAGGAATTTCTTTAGCCAGAGAATGATGAATTTGTGGAATCATTGCCAGAGGTGGTTGTGGAGGCCAAGCCATTAAGTATATTTAAGGCAGAGGTTGATAGATTTGTGATAATTCATGTTATGAAGGGTTAAGATGAGAAGGCAGGAGATTGGAGTTGAGAGGGAAATGGATTAGCCATGATGAAATGGCAGAGCAGACTCAGTGGACCAAATAGCCTAGTTCTACTCTGTTATCTTATGGCCTTATGGAAAAGGAACCCTTAGGAGGTAGTGATCATAATATGATAAAATTCTTGCTGCAGTTTGACAGGGAGAATATAAATTCAGATGTATCAGGAGAGGGATCTACAGAGGCATGAGAGCAGAGCTGGCCAAAATTGATTGGAAAGGGCCGTTAATACCAAAAGAAGGCAACTAAAGAGAGAAAAGATGAAATATGAAGCTCAGTGTTGAGAATCAAGAAATGGATGATACAGGCTTAAGTTGAGTGTGGAGAGATTTAATAGGAACTTGAGGGCAACTTTTTGTTTTACAAAGTGCGTGTAATGAACTTGCTACAGGATGTGGTTGAGGCAGGTACATTAACAACATTGGACAGATACATGGATTAGAAAGGTTTAGAAGGATATGGGCCAAATGTGGACAATTGGAACCAGCTTGCAGGGTACCCTAGATGGTATGGACCAGTTAGAGCAAATAACCTGGCTCTAAGAGCACTGATTGCAATTCACGAGGTTGGAAGAGATACAAGTGAATCTCTGCTTTACCTGGAAGGTATGTTTAGATGTTCGAGGCAGGCACATTAGCAACATTTAAAACCTTTCAATAGGAGAGGTGCAGAGGGCTGCAGGCAGCTCTCTGGCCATGGATGCGTTAGGCTGAAGCACCCGTTTCCATGCGATTATGACTTTATGATTCTAGGTCCCTGCATGATAGTGAGGAAGGAACTGCTACACCTTCTGCAATTACAGAGGAAGGTGACAAGGATCAGGGAGGGGTGGTGGGGAGGATTGATTACACCTTGGAGTTAGAGAGAGAGCAAAAAGTGGTGATGGGATCATATTGTAGCTGTAGGAAACGGCAGAAGGTGATACGCTGGTTGTGGAAGCTGGTGAAGCAAAAGGTGAAGATTAGGGGAAATCCATGTACTTGTTCCTGTGTGGGGGGTGGTGAATGAAATGGAGAAGATGTGGGTGAGGCATTTGTCGACAACAGGAGAACAGAAGCCATGTCTTCTGAGGAAGGAGGACATCACAGAGGTCCTGCAGTAGAAGCACTCATCTTGACAGCAGATGAGGTGGAGATGGAGAAACTGAAAGAGATGACATCCTTACAAATTCTGTCTGTCTAGGTACCATATCCAATGTGGACTTTGGTGACCATGGTTTTCCATATAGATCTATCCTTCATTTTTTGGATGACTTCCATTTCCTCGATGTGTAGCCACCTGGCTATGCTTTTGATGTACATAAGCCGAGGTCTTCCTCTAGGTTTACTCCCCTCGATCTTTCCAGAGAGTATGAGTTTTTCTAGTTCATCTTTCCGCATGATGTGTCCTAGGAATCTGAGTTGTCTTCCTCTTATTGTTGGTATGAGTGATCGAACTGCTTGGGCTCTTCTGAGAACTTCTTCATTTGATGTGTGTGGTCCATGATATTTTTAACATTCTCCTGTAGAACCATAATTCAGCTGCTTCTGGTCTCTTTTCCATTGCTGGAGAAATGGTCCAGCATTCACTTCCATAAGTCAGGATAGAATAAATGTAGCACTGCAGTATTCTGTTTTTAGTGTACATGGTCATCTTTCTGTCTGTTAATATGGTCTTCATTTCTTGGAAAGCTTCTTTCGTCATTGCTATTCCGTATTTGATATCTGTGTCGACCTGCCATTACTTGTTATTAGACTGCCAAGATATTTGAATTTATTGACTTGTTTGATGTTTGTATTTCTGATCTTGATCACACATTGTGGGATGTTTGTCTTTCTGGAGATGACCATGCTTTCTGTCTTCTTGGTGTTGACTGAGAGGCCTCTGCGATTACTTTCTGCCACGACTATAGTGAGCAGTTCTTGAAGTTTTGTTTCTGAGTCAGCAATTAGTACGATGTCAACAGCACATCCGATGTTATTTATATTATGGCCTCCAATTGTGAATCCTTTGATGTCTTTGATACTTCTCAAGATATTTTCACTATACAGGTTGAATAAGTCTGGCGAAAAGACACAACCTTGCCTGACTCCTCTCATGATACTCACATACTCACTTACTTCTCCTTCTATTCTGATGGATGCTGTCAGGTCCCAGTATAAGTTTCTTAGGAAACGTATATCTTTCCCATCCATGTCAAGATCTTGAAGCACTTCCAGAAGATCTTGCTGTCTGACAGTGTCAGAAGCTTTTGTATAGTCAATGAAACATAGGTAGATGTCTTTTTGTACCTGGATGGCTCGTTCACAGATCATCTGTAGCATGAAAATTGCATTTCTGGTTCCAGTGTTGTTCTTTACTGATCTCTGGTTTTATACAGCATCTTGCTCTCATTATGATTACTCTGAGAATAATTTTTGCCACGTGGCTCATCAGATTTATTGTATGATGTAACTCACATTCCATTGCTCCCCCTTTCTTTGGAAGTGTGATGAACACTGATTTACTTAAATCATCAGGTATCCCCCCATGATCATAGATTTCATTTGCTATTTCTGTTATTTTCTCTATTCCAAAATCTTCTAAGGCTAGTATCATTTCAACAGCGATGTTGTCTGGACCAGTTGCTCTGTTATGTTTTGTTTTACTTACGGCTGCTCGAATTTCTGAGTTTAGAATGCTAGGTCCTTCAAGATTCTTCTTTATGTTCAGGTTTTCTCCTCTTTGGTCTTCAAAAAGTTCTTTCATATATTCTGTCCATCTGTTTAGGATTTTCTCTTTGTTCATAATCTTTTGCCTTGATGCATCCACTTGCTGAGCAAGGTAATTTCCCCGTTAGTTCTTTAATCTTACTGTGCATCAACTTTGTTCCAGGCTTATGGGTTTGTAGCATTTCTATCTCTGAGCATTTCTCATTTAGCCACCTGTCTTTAGCTTCTCTGCATTTTCTTTTTATTGTCTTATCAAGTTGTTTGTATTCTTTGCTGTCTCTTAGTCTGATGGTTTGTTTTTGTTGCATCAATTGTATTATATCTTCATTTATCCATTTCTTCTTACTTTTCCAGTCTTTTCGTGGGATGGTTTCTTTTGCAGCTACAACCATGGATTCCTTCAGTATGTCCCAGGAAGATTTGCCTCCTTCATCCTGCAGCAATTGAAAACGGTTTTTCACCCTGTTTTCAGATGAGGGTTGTTTTGTAGTTGTTGATAATCCAGTGGTTCCGATCTTTTTGGTTTCTGTAATTTTCTCACCTTTATTTTCATTTTGCAAATGAATGGTATGTGGTCGCTTCCACAGTCTGCTACAGGGTAGCTTTTAGATTGAGTTATCGAGTTTTTGAATCTGTTATTGATTGTTGTGTAGTCAATTTGATTTTTGTTGTTCCCATCTGGGCTTCTCCATGTCCATTTCCTTCTTGGATGTTGTTTAAACCAAGTGTTGGTGATTATCTGATTGTTTGTTTTACACCATGATATAAGCTTTTCTCCTCTTTCATTTCTTTCTCCCAATCCCTGGTCTCCAACAATATGGTCTTCTCTTCCCTCACCAACTTTTGCACTGAAGTCGCCCATGACTATGATGGCTTCTTGTGATTTGCATTCTTCTAGTGCTTTGTCTAGGGAGTGGTAGAAGGCATCAATTTCTTCCTCTGAGCTTGCCATTGTGGGTGCATATACTTGGATAACAGAGATGTTGTTTTGTTGTCCTTTTAGTTTGATTAGCATCATTCTGTCTGAGATATGCCGGTATCCTAGCAGGCTCTTGGATGTTTCTTTGTCTGAGATGATTGCAACACCCTTTTCATGTTTCTCTCCACCAGAGTATATCATCTTGTAGTCGTCTGATTGGAATACTCCAGTGCCTTTCCAGCTTATTTCACTTAGGCCTAGGATGCTGACTTCTAGCTTCTTCATCTCTAATTTTACGTTTTCTAGCTTACCAGCTTGGTGCAGGGTTCGAACATTCCAAGTGGCAACTTGCAGTCTCTTGTTCTCGCGGACAATAGTGGTATGACGATCCGGGCTCACCTGTCTGTTTACATGATATCCCGTACCGAGTGAGGTATCTGCACTATTTGGAAGTGGGCTGCCATTTACGCTGTTGTCTTTTACATTTGTGTATGTATTAAACATGGTTGTACTAGGGATAAAATACAAGAAGTAGCTTCCCCTTGCTTGCTTCTGATGCAGTGTCTTTACAAGACGGGTGACCCTGAACATTGTCCTATTAAAAGGATCTACTGCTCAGCGTCTGAGAAGCAGGAACCATCGATTGTGTTACTCGTAACTTGCCTTCTGCTTTATCCACCACCTGCATTCCGTGGCTTCACTGTAACCGAAGTAGGGAGGCTAACAGATGCTACACCTTGCCTAAGGGTGACCTGGAGGTAGCTGTGGTTAATGGTCACCTTATTACTCAAAGCAAATGGTCCACAGCCGGATGTAGTTTATCCTCATACCCAGTAGTTCCTTACAAGTTACATGGTGAAAGAGGAGTGGTCCAGGTAGTTGAGGGAGATGGGGGGTGGGTTGGAGAAATTGTTGGTGGATAGCTTATCCTGAGATGTTGACAGAGGTCCAGAAAAGGGAGAAAAGTGTCAGAAATTCTTCAGACACATAAAGTGTAAAAGAGAGATGACAGTGGATTTCGGACTGCTGGAAAATGATGCTGAGAGGTAGTAATGGGGGATATTGAAATGAAGGACGAACTGAATAAGTGTTCACTGAATAAGTCTTCACTGGCAGAATGGTGGGAGTTCCAGGTGTCAAGGGTCATGAAGTGTGTAAAGTTACCATAACTAGAGAGAAAGTTCTTGGGGAAACTGAAAGGTCTTAAGGAGGATAAATCATTTGGGTCAGAAGTTGTACACCCCAGAGTTACTTTAATCTCAAAAAAATTTAACCTTCTTAGTTTAATTTATTGAAATTATTTATTTAAACCTTAATTAAGTGATCCTACCTTTCTTCTTTGGAGGAATAAAGGAGTCTATTCCTTTATGGATCTGTTCCAAGAAAGCTGATTGATGTCTTTTGAGAAATTAGTAACTAAATACTCTCTCTCGTACTCACATTTCTTGCAATATCTTCAGGTCAGACATTTCTTACAAGAATATTTAAGTAATTTTCCATATGTACAGGATTCTGACCTGTTAGACATTATTTTAAAAATGAACCCTTTAGTGAAAGGTTTTATTGGGAAAATTTATAATTTACTGTTACAACAGTACAATTACCTTCACTTAAGATTAAGCAAGATTGGGAAAGAGAGCCTAACATGACCTTGATAACAGAGGATTGGTTGCAAAATTTGAAGCTGGTTAACTCTTCTTCGATCTGTGCCAGTCACTCTTTAATTCAATTTAAAATTGTACATCATTACTATTTGACAAAGGAGAGACTGTCTAAAATGTTTCCTAATGTTGATTGTCAGTGTGATAGATGTAAAACCGAGACAGCTATATTGACGCAAATTTTTCAGTCGTGTTCTGTATTGAAACGCTTCTGGAAATCTATTTTCTCTACAATTTCTAAAGCTTTAAAAATTAATTTACAACCTAATAAATTGACAGCTTTGTTCGGTATAATCCCTCAATTTATTCATGGTATTTCTATATCAGACCAACATGTAATTGCATTTGTCACATTATTGGCCGGAAGGGCTATTTTATTGAAATGGAAAGATGCCTCTGCTCCCACTTTGATACGATGGTTCTCTCAGCTGATGCTACGTCTCAGTTTGGAGAAAATCAGAAGTCGAACTTCTGATCCTTGATTTGACTTTGAGAAAAGGTGGGGTTCATTTGCCCGCTACTATCATCTGATTTGAGTTAATTAAGATAGTTTCCTTCTGATTCTTGTTTAAATGGATTTGAGATGGCAGATTGATGATTTTCTTTTATGGAAGCTTATATGGTGTATAGCTCTGTGGTTGTGCTCCCAATGGGTTTTTTTTGTTAGTAGGGATTTTTTTGTTTTAGTTAGTCGGGGCTCTTTTTTTTCCTAAAAAAAATTCTTAACACTTTTTCTTTCTTATTATTATTGATATATTGTTTAGCTTTGTTAAACAGTTATTTAGTAATTTGATTCTTCATTGTATATATTAACATGTTGACTTGATTACCTTAATGTATTTTTTTTGTTGATCTTTAATATTAATAAAATTGAAAAATGAAAGGTCTTAAGGTAGATGAATCATCCGGATCAGAAGTTGTTCACCCCAGAATTCTGAAAGAGGTAGCTGAAGAGATTATGGATGCACTACTATTGATCTTTCAAGAATCACTAGATTCTGGAATGGTTCCGGAAGACTAGAAAATTGCAAATGTGACTCCACTCTTCAAAAACGGAGAGAGGCAGAAGAAAGGAAATTATAGGCAAGTTAGTCTGACCTCAATGATTGGGAAGATGTTGGAGTTGATTATAAGGATTAGGTCTCAGGGTACTTGAAGGCACATGATAAAATAGGCCATAGTCAGCATGGTTTCCTCAAGGGAAAATCTTGCCTGACAAGACTATTGGCATTCTTTGAGGACTGTTATTTGTCAGGCACGGTGCCGTGCACAATCCTGATTTGATGGAGGTGGACGTGACAGCACGGAGGAACATCTGGTGAAACTTCTGAAATGCCTTCTTCGCTGCCGCTGCTACTGTGTGATCCAGAATCTCCGGAGGGGAAGGCCCCGAGTCCTCGGCTTTGCTTCTTGCTCGGCGGCCTGGGCGGGGTCGAAGTGCTCGGCAGGGGATGGTGCTCCATGCTCGGTGTCGAAGGGCTGGTCGGAGGCTCAAAGTTTTCGGATGGACTCAGAGTCCACTGTGGTCGGGTGCTTCCAGGGTGCTGCATCGGCAAGTTTGTGGCGCTGGAGGTTCATGGCAGGGAGAGTTTCTTCCTTCTGCCGTCTGCGTGAGATGATGAGGCTATCGGGACTTTGAGACTTTTTTTTACCGTGCCCATGGTCTGCTCTTTATCAAATTACGGTATTGCTTTGCACTGTTGTAACTATATGTTATAATTATGTGGTTTTGTCAGTTTTAGTCTTGGTTTGTCCTTTGTTTCTTGTGATATCGTTCTGGAGGAACATTGTATCATTTTTCATGCATGCATTTCTAAATGATAATAAATGAGGACTGAGTGTTCTTATAATCTAAAAATAAATAAATAAATAACAAGACAAGGGAGAATCAGTTGATGTTGTGTACTTGGATTTTCAGAAGGCATTTGACAAGGTGCCACACATGAGGCTGCTTAACAAGGTACAAACCCATGGTACTACAGGAAAGATTGTAGCATGGATAAAGCAGTGGCTGATTGACAAGAGGCAGACTGGCAATAAAGGGAGCCTTTTCTAGCTGCCTGTCAGTGACTACTGGTGTTCCACAGGGGTCTGGGCAGCATCCAATTCTTTTTACCTTATATGTCAATGACTGGGATGAACGAATTAATGGCTTTATTGAAAAGCTTGCAGAGGATATGAAAACAAATGGGAGGGCAGGTAGTTTTGAGAAAGTAGAGAGGCTACAGAAAGACTTTGGCAGATTAAGAGAATGGGCAACGGAATGGCAGATGGAATACATTGTCAGGAAATGTATGGTCATGCACTTTGGTGGAAGAAATCAAAGGGTTGACTATTTTCTAAATGGAGAGAAAATACAAAAAAACAGGTGCAAAGGGACTTGGGAATCCTTGTACCAGATTACCTAAAGGTTAGTTTGCAAGTTGAATCTGTGGTGAAGAAGGCAAATGGGATGTTAGCATTCCTTTCCTGAGCACTAGAATATAAAAGCAAGGATGTAATGTTGAAACTTTATAAAGCACTGGTGATGCCTCACATGGATTACTGTGAGCAAGTCTGGGCCCCTTATCTTAGAAATGATGTGCTGAAACTGGGCAAGGTTCAAAGGAGAGTCACAAAACTGTTTTCAGGATTGAATGGTTTGTCATATGAAGAGCGTTTGATAGCTCTGGGCCTGTATTCACTGGATTTCAGAAGAATGAGGCCTTATCATTGAATGGTGAAAGGCATTGATAAGAGTGGATGTGGAGAGGACGTTTCCTATGGTCAGAGAGTCTAAGACCAGAGGACAAAGAGTAGAGGGGCATCCTTTTGGAATGGAAATTACGAGAAATTTCTTTAGCTAAAGAGTTCCGAATCTGTGGATTTCTTTGCCACAGGCAGCTGTGAAGGCCAAATCTTTATATATTTAAAGGCAGAGGTTGATAGATTCTTGATTGCTCAGGGCATGAAGGGATATGGGAAGAAGGCAGGAGATCAGAGCTGAGAAGAAAATTGGATGAGCCATGATGAAATGGTTGAGCAGACTCGATGGGCCAAATAGCCTAATTCTGCTCCCATATCTTATGGTCTAAATAGTTCAAGTGAATTTGAGAGCATAGTGTAGTGAAGGTGACAAAAACTAATGAAGCTCTGCAAATGTGTAAGATGCACCAGTGTAAGAGAAAGAGTTGAGGAGCGATAGGAAAGAAGGACTAGAACAGGGAGTACTCCATGAAGCCAACAAAGAGCCAGGTCTTCATTGTTATTTTTTGCAACTTAGTAATTAATTGCCTGTTTCTATTTGATATGACTAAATATGTACATGTAACTGTTCAGTGTGTCTCTAATGGTCACAGTATATATATGTGCAATTGTTCAATGTGTCCCCAAGTTCCTTTATACCATTCTGGAAGCTTCTTGGGTGAGAGAAGTGGGGAGAGAGATGGGGAAGTGGGGAGGAGGGAGAGGGGGAGAGAGGGAGAGAAGAGGGGCGAGAGAGCGGAGACGGGGGAGAGGAGGGAGAGGGGAGAGAGGGGGAGGGGGAGATGGAGAGAGAGGGGGAGGTGGGAAAGTGGAAGGGAGAGAGAGGGGGAAGAGGGAGAGGGGGAGAGAGGGAGAGGGAGAAGTGGGAGAGAGAGAGGAGGCAAGAGAGAGGGTGCGAGAGAGAGGGGGAGAAGAGGGAGAGGGGGAGAGAGGGGGAGAAGAGGAGTGGAGAAGGGGAAGGGAGAGAGAGGAGGCAAGGGGGAGAAAGGGGCAAGAGAGAGGGGGCAAGAGGAGGGGAAGAAAGGAGGGGGAGAGAGGGGAGAGAGAGAGTGGGGAAAGGGGCAGAGGTAGTGCGGGAGAGAGGGATAGAAGGTGAGAGAAGGTGGGCAGAGAGAGTGAGGGGGAAGAGAGAGTGGGAGGAGAGAGAGAGAGGAGAGGAAAGAGGGGGAGGGGAGGGGAGATGGAGGAGAGGGGAGAGGAAGGAGATGGTCAAGGAGGGGTGAGAGGGGAAGAGGGGGAAGTGGAAAGAGAGGGGAGAGGAAAGAGGGGAGAAGGAAGGGGGGAGAGGGAAGAGGCGGAGGGGAGAGAGGGGGAGAGGGTAATGGCGAGGGGAGAGGAGGGGGAAAAGAGAAGAAAGAGGGGAGAGAGAGAGAGAGAGAGAATGAGAGAATTCAATGATCATAGATGTCAGATGGTACAGGATACACTACACATGTTCTAGGCTATGGATGACATCTTCCAAGATTTAAGGGACTCATTAATCTCTAAGAATTGATGCAGAATCAGAGCCGTGGACTGAGCAGTGGCAGTATTCCCGGTCCTGTAGGACCTTGGAGCCATGAACACCATGCAAAACTGTTCCCACCACGCAGATTAAGAGGGAGATCACTGTGCTAATGTAGAGCACATTTTGTCTGCAACAGGAAAACCTCCTCGCAATGGTAGTGGAGCCTCTTCCATACCAACACAACGCTGGACTATTTACTTACTGTCGGAGTCACAGGTGCAGTCAGGGAAGAAGGATGATTCTCTGCTGGGACAGGTCAGCTCCACGTCCTCTTCACTGTCTCTGCAGAGGAAGGTGCAGAACATCAAAGTCACCACGTGTAGTTCACCTGACCCAAGGGAGTGGCTGCTTTGTGCAAGACAAGAAATGTTGGAGCAATTCCGTAAACCAGGCTGCATCAGTGCAGGAGAATGGACAGTCAAAATTTCTGCTCAATACCTCTCACCTGAACTGACAGCAAAGAAGAGATAAATGTCATAAATTATTGAGAGGAAAGGGGTGGGGTAAGAGCTGCCAGTTGATGGGTGGATCCAGGTGAGGGGAAGGGATAGGCGGATGGGCCGTGTGGGGGTGGGTGGGAGGTGAGAGTAGAAACAGTAATGGGAGAGGGAAGTGATGGACGGAGATGGCACAGGGCTGCAGGAGGTGGAATCTGAGTGGAGAGGAAGGTGGAGCATGGAACTAAGTGAAAGAGGTGGGAAGGGCAGAGGTGATGAAGTCAGCAAGGACTGTCATGGCTGTGTTGGCAAGAAAATGCAATGAAATGATTAAAAGGATGAGACATAGGGTCAGAAGATATTCAATCATTATGGATAGAGCTAAGGAACGGCAAGGGTGAAAATATACTGACGGGAGTTTATATATAGACCCCCAAACAGTAGTAAAAATGTGGTCTATATATGACAAAGGGAGATAAAAAATGCATGTCAAGAGGGAAATGTTATGATTACATTTGGGGTTTACGAGTTTTTTTTTGTGCGGGGGGAGGTTGATGTTTTTTTTCTTTGAACAACTACCATGGTCTTCTTTGTCCTGTGGCTATCCAGAGAAGATGAATCTCAGCGTTGTATACTGCACACATACTTTGATAATAAATGAACCACTGAACTTTATTTTTTTGAACCTTTAGTCTTACGGGATTCGTTGGTTAGAGGAACAGAAAGGAAGATCCGAATAAGCGGTTTGTTGCCTCCTAGGCGCCAAGGTCAAGAACATCTCAGATTGATGTTTTCCACAGCATTCTTATATGGGAGGGTGAGCAGCCAGTGGTCATGGTCCACGTTGGTACTAGTGACATGGGTAGGATGGATGATGAGGTCTGCACTGTGAGCTCAAGGAGTTAGGTGCAAAATTAAGGGACAGGACTCCCAGTGTTGTGATCTCAAGATTGCTACCCATGCCACATGCTGGTGAGGCCAGAAATAGGAAGATCATACAGTTTAACACACGGCTAAGGAATTGCTGCAGGAGGGAGGGCTTCAGATTTTTGGATCATTGGGCTCTCTTCCAGGGAAGGTGGGACCTTACAGAAAGGATACTTTGCACCTGAAATGCCTATGGGATGACTTCTTAGAGCAGTTTGTCATTGAGCCAGTCATCCCCACTCCCCTGCCTTCTCCCTATACCCTTTGATGCCCTGACTAATCAAGAACCTATCTATCTCTATCTTAAATGCACCCAATGACTTGGCCTCCACAGCCGCTCGTGGCAACAAATTCCACAGATTTACCAGCATCGGACTAATTCAGAAGTAATTTCTCCACATCTCTGTTCTAAATGGATGGCCTTCAACCCTGAAGTCCTAGACTCCCCTACCATGGAAAATAACTTTGCTGTATCTAATCTGTTCAGGCCTTTTAACATTTGGAATGTTTCTATGAGATCCCCCCTCATTCTCCTGAAATCCAGGGAATACAGCCCAAGAGCTGCCAGAGGTTCCTCATACGGTAACCCCTTCATTCCTGGAATCATTCTCGTGAATCTTCTCTGAACCCTCTCCAATGTCAGCATATCCTTTCTAAAATAAGGAGCCCAAAACTGGACACAATACTCCAAATGTGGTGTCACGAGTGCCTTATACAGTCTCAACATCACATCCATACTCTTATATTCTATACCTTGAGAAATGAATGCCAATATTGCATCCACCTTCTTCACCACCAACTCAACCTGGAGGTTATCCTTTAGGGTATCCTGCACAAGGACTCCCAAGTCCCTTTGCATCTCTGCATTTTGAATTCTTTCCTCATCAAAATAACAGTCTGCCCGTTTATTTCCTCCACCAAAGACCATACACTTTCCAACATTGTATTTCGTTTGCCACTTCTTTGCCCATTCCCTAAACTATCTAAGTCTCTCTGCAGACTGTCTACTTCCTCAACAGTGCCCGCTCCTCCACCTATCTTTGTATCATCGGCAAATTTAGCCACAGATCCATTATCCCATAGTCTAAATCACTGACATACATCGTAAAAGGTAGTGGTCCCAACACCATCCCCTGTGGTAACAGGCAGTCAACCAGAATAGGATCTCCCCACCCCCTCCCACTTCCAAATCTCTCACTATCTCTTCTTTCAGTTAGTCCTGATGAAGGGTCTCGGCCTGAAACATCGACTGTACCTTTTCCTATAGATGCTGCCTGGCCTGCTGCGTTCACCAGCAATGTTTATGTGTTGCTAGGATCCCTTTATTCCCACTCTCTGTTTTTTGCTGATCAACCAATGCTCCACCCATGCCATAACTTCCCTGTAATTCCATGGGCTCTTGCTAAGCAGCCTCATGTGTGGCACCTTGCCAAAGACCTTCTGAAAATCCAAGTACAGCACATCTACTGCATCTCCTTTGTCTGCCCTGTTTGTAATTTCCTCAGGCAGGCTTTACCTTTCAGGAAACCATGGCCTATCTTGACATGTGCCTCCAGGTACTCCGTAATCTCATTCCTAACAATCAATTCCAACAATTTCCCAGCCACTGATGTCAGGCTAACCGGTCTATAGTTTCCTTTCTGCTGCCTCCCACCCTTCTTAAATAGCGGAGTAACATTTGCAATTTTCCAGTCATCCGGTACAATGGCAGAACTTATCAATTCTTGAAAGATCATTGTTAATGCCTCTGTCATCTCTCCAGCTACTTCCTTCAGAATCTGAGGGTGCATTCCATCGGGTCCAGGAGATTTATCCACCCTCAGACCATTAAGTTTCCTGAGCACCTTCTCAGTTGTAATTTTCACTGCACATACACTCCCTGATACTCTTGAATGTCTGGTATACTGCAGATGTCTTCCACTATGAAGACAGATGCAAAATACACATTTAGTTCCTCTGCCATTTCTGCATCTCTCATTACAATATCTCCAGCGTCATTTTCTATTGGCCTTATATCTACCCTCAACTCTCTTTTACCCTTTATATACTTAAAAAAGCTTTTAGTATCTTCTTTGATATTAGTTGCCAGCTTCCTTTCATAATTCATCTTTTCCTTCCTAATGGCCTTCTTAGTTTCCTGCTGCAAGTTGTTCCAAAGCTTCCCAATCCTCTATCTTCCCACTAGCTTTGGCTTCCTTGCATTTCCTCTCTTTTGCTGTTACTTTGGCTCTGACTTCACTTGTCAGCCACGGTAGTGTCCTTCTTCCATTTGAAAATTTCTTCTTATTTGGAATATATCTGTCTTGTACTTCCCTCATATCTCTCTTATCACCTTCAGGTCATTGCACAACACCCAGTCCAGGACAGCCGATCCTAGTGGGCTCAACAACAAGCTGTTCCAAAAAACCGTCCCTTAGATATTCTACAAATTCTCTCCCTTGAGGTCCAGTGCTGGCCTGGTTTCCCCAATCCTCTTTCATGTTAAAATCCCCAACGATTATCATGTCATTGCCCTTCTGTCACACCTTTTCTATCTCCTGCTGTAATTTGTAATCCACATCCCGGCTGTTTGGAGGCCTGTATAGAACTGCCATTAGGGTCCCTTTACCCTTGTCATTTCTTAACTCAACCCATAGAGACTCTGCACTTTCCGATCCTATTTCATTCCTTTCTAATGATCTAATATTATTTCTTATACACAGGGCCACACCACCTCCTCTGCCCACTAACCTATCTTTCCGATACACCGTATATCCTTGGACATTCAACTCCCAATGGCAGCCATCCTTTAGCCAAGTTTCAGAGATGGCCACAACGTCATACTTGCCAATCTGTAGCTGAATTTCAAGATTGTCCATTTCATTTCTTATGCTGCACACATTCAAATACAACACCTTCAGTCCAGCATTGGTTGCTTTCTGTTTTAACTGCACCATGCCTCTATTGCCCTGTAAGTCATCCCACTGGCTGCAATTATGCCTCATCTCCTGTCTGTTCTTTCTATCATCTCTGTTGCACGCTATCTTTGATTTATTTCTGTTCTCCTCTTCCTCAGCCCTATCACTCCTGATCCCATCCCCCTACCAAATTAGTTTAAACCCTCCCTAAAAGCTGTATTAAAACTGCCTGCTGAGATATTGGACCCCTTTGGGTTCAGCTGTAACCTGTCCTTTTTGGGGTCGTGCTTCACCAGAAGATGCCCCAATGATCCAGGAACTCGAAGCCCTTTATGAAAGGAGGAAGGCAGCAGAAAGAAATTATAGACCAGTTAGCCTGACCTCAGTGGTTGGGAAGATATTGGATTCAATTGTTAAGGATGTGGTTACGGAGTACTTAGTGACACAGGATGAGATAGGACAAAGTCAGCAAGGTTTCCTTCAGGACAAATAGTGCCTGAAAAACCTCTAGAAATTCCTCAAGGAGATTACAAGTAGGATTGATGAAGGAGATGCAGTAGATGTTGTATATTTCCACTTTCAGAAGGCCTTTGATAAGGTGACACACAGGAGGCTGGTTACCAAGTTAACAGCCCATGGTAATGCAAGAAAGTTTCTGGCACGGTTAGAACATTGGCTGATTGGTAGGAGGCAGTCAGTGGGAATGAAAAGATCCTTTTCTGGCTAGGCGCCTGTGACTAGTGGTGTTCCACAGGGGTCAGTGTCAGGACTGCTTCTTTTTATGGTGTATATCAATGGTTCCGATGATGGCTTTATTGCTAAGTTTGCAGATGATATGAAGATTGGTGGAGGGGCAGGTAGTGTTGAGGAAACAGGTTGGCTACAGAAGCACAGACAAATTAGGAGAATGGGCATGAAAGTGACAAATGAAATACAATTTTGGAAAATGTCATGCACCTTAGTAGTAGAAATAAATGTACAGAATATTTTCTGAACAGGGAGAAAATCTAAATATCTGAGATGCAAAAGGGACTTGGGAGTCCTTGTGCAGAACACCCTAAAGGTTATCTTGCAGGTTCAGTCAGTGGTGAGGAAGGCAAATGCAAGGTTAGCATTCATTTCAAGAGGTCGAGAATATAAGAGGAGGGATGTGATGCTGAGGCTTTTTGAGGCACTGGTGAGGCTTCACCTCGAGTATTGTGAACAGGTTTGGGTTCCTCATCTAAGAAAAGATGTGCTGGCATTGGAGAGGGTTCAGAGGAGGTTCACAAGGATGGTTCCAGAAATGAAAGGGTTATCATTTGAGGAACATTTGATAGCTCTGGGTCTGTACTCACTGAAATTTAGAAGGATGAGGGGGGATCTCATTGAAACCTTTTGAATGCTGAAAGGCCCAGACAGAGCAGAGGTGGAAAGAACGTTTCCCATGGTGGGAGAGTCTAGGACAAGAGAGCACAGCCTCAGGATAGAGGAGCGCCCATTTAAAAGAGAGATGTGGACAAAATTCTTCAGTTAGAGGGTGGTGAATTTGTGGAATTTGTTATCATAGGCAGCTGTGGAGGCCAGGTCATTGGATGTATTTAAGGCAGAGCTTGACAGGTTCTTGATTGGACATGGCATCAAAGGTTATGGGGAGAAGGCCAGGGAGTGGGGCTGAGGAGCCATGATCGAATTTTGGAGCAGACTCAATGGGCCAAATGACCTAATTCTGCTCCTATGTCTTATGGTTTTATGAGGCTCCCATACTATAAGAGAGCAGGATGGGAAAGAATGTGTCAAATATGTTCAGGAAAGTTTCCTTAATTGGGACACAGAGGTCCCAATGAGTTAGAGTGTGATACCAGATCTCCTATTAGGGAATGAAACAGGACACCTTGGAACCAAAGAACATTGGATTGAGGCCATGGTTTGAAAAAAAGAAGGTTCATAGCAAATACAGGCGAAGCAGGAGCGAATTAGGTAAATGGGGAGTATAAGAAATGCAAAAGAAAACTTAAGAATGAAATCAGGAGGGCTAAAAGGTTGCTCAGGCAGACACGGTGAAGACGAATCCTCTGGTCTTCTACAGATACATTAAGGGCAAAAGGATGGCAAGGAGCAAAACTGGTCCTCTGGAAGATCAGAAATCCAGTATGGGAGGTTCGTCAAGAAGGTTCAGTCGCTTGGCATTTAAGATAAGCTAGTAAATCTATGCACAGAGTCAAAGGAGATGGGGGAGATCTTAAATGGATTCTTTGCTTCTGTATATACTCAGGAGACAGACACAGAATCTATCGATGTGAGTCAATGCAGCCAATGATGCCATGGACCCTAGACAGATTATAGGGGTTGTACCTGTTGTCTGGAGGCAAATTAGAGTGCATAAGTCCCCAGGGCCTGACAAGTTGTTCCATCAGACCCTGTGGGAGGCTAGTGCAGAAACTGCAGGGGCTCAAGCAAAGATATTTAAAACATCCTTCGCCACGGGTGAGGTGCCTGAGGATTGGAGGGGAGCTAGTGTTGTTTCGCTTTTCAAAAAGGCTCTACAATAAGTCAGGAAATTATAGGCCAGAGAGCCTGACATCAATAGTGGGAAAGTCATTGGAAGTTATTCTAAGGGACCAGATATAGAAGTACTTGGATGAACAGGGACTAATTAGGGATAGTCAACATGGCTTTGTGCATGGGTAGTTGTGTGCAACACCTTGGGAAAGGTTTCACTGCTAACGTAATGGTCTTTTGGTGGAAGCAGTGTTTGGGTTATAGTTAGAGATTACAGGAGCTTTGGAATGTGAGCCATTCAATGAGAGGAGTCTGTTTTTGTGTTGTGTGCCTGACACCAGTGTGAGCTGGGTCCTTTTGTTTGGCGGGAGATGAAGAAAGAAGATGCTGAGGAGAACCAGTCATAGGACACAACCCAAACAACAGGAATTCTGCTGATGCTGGAAATTCAGGCAACACACATCAAAGTTGCTGGTGAATGCAGCAGGCCAGGCAGCATCTCTAGGAAGAGATGCAGTCGACGTTTCAGGCCGAGACCTTTCGTCAGGACTAACTGAAAGAAGAGTGAGTAAGAGATTTGAAAGTTGGAGGGGGAGGGGGAGATCCAAAATGATAGGAGAGACAGGAGTGGGAGGAATGGAGCCAAGAGCTGGACAGATGATTGGCAAAAGGGATACGAGAGGATCATAGGACAGGAGGTCCGGGAAGAAAGACAAGGAGATGGGGGGGGGGGAACCCAGAGGATGGGTAAGGGGTATATTCAGAGGGACAGAGGGCGAAAAAGGAGAGTGAGAGAAAGAATGTGTGTATTAAAGTAAGTAACAGATGGGGTACGAGGGGGAGGTGGGACATTAGCGGAAGTTAGAGAAGTCGATGTTCATGCCATCAGGTTGGAGGCTACCCAGACGGTATATAAGGTGTTGTTCCTCCAACCTGAGCGATACCCCATCTGTTACTTATTTTTATACATCGACTTCTCTAACTTCTGCTAATGCCCCACCTCCCCCTCATCCCATCTGTTATTTATTTTTATAACACTCAGGTTGGAGGAACAACACCTTATATTCCGTCTGGGTAGCCTCCAACCTGATGGCATGAACATTGACTTCTCTAACTTCCGCTAGGCCCCACCTCCCCCTCATACCCCATCTGTTACTTATTTCTATGCACACATTCTTTCTCTCACTCTCCTTTTTCTCCCTCTGTCCCTCTGAATATACCTCTTGCCCATCCTCTGGGTTCCCCCCCACCTTGTCTTTCTTCCCGGACCTCCTGTCCCATGATCCTCTCATATCCCTTTTGCCAATCACCTGTCCAGCTCTTGGCTCCATCCCTCCCCCTTCTGTCTTCTCCTATCATTTTGGATCTCCCCCTCCCCCTCCAACTTTCAAATCTCTTACTAACTCTTCCTTCAGTTAGTCCTGACGAAGGGTCTCGGCCTGAAACGTCGACTGTACCTCTTCCTAGGGATGCTGCCTGGCCTGCTGCGTTCACCAGCAACTTTGATGTGTGTTGATAGGATACAACCCAGTGGGGGACCTGTTTGTTCACTATAGATTGCGAGCAACGTTCAGAAGGTGGTGAATGCTTTCATGCTAACTGAGGGCGCAGTGCGTAAGTGACTTTCAAGTTCAAGCTGAGCTCCAACTTGTGCACATTTGCTTGTTTAATTAAAATGGGCCCTTTTTGTTTTGTTTTCTTTCTTTTCTTATAATTCCTTTAATCGTATGCAGTGTACTGGCTGTTACTTCTTGGCACTGAGGTGTAACAAGGTAGCAAATTACACAGCATCCACACAAGCCATCTCAATCTCATGGGTTTGGTGGGACCAGAGTGTGTATTCCCTACACTTGCGCAGCCAAGGAATCCAGGTGATTTCAATGCGGGGGCTCATCCAGGATCGCTGTCGTTGGACGCTGTGTGATTGCCCTGAGCATTGATCCAGTGGGTTGCGTTGAAGCCTGTGTTAAACTATTGTTGGGTAAAGTAATTAAGATACATGGTTATGGACGCTGCAGGGGTTGAGTGGTGGTACGAATCCACAGGGTTACCAGTAACGGATGAGTGCGGTAGACATTCATAGCCCCAATCAACTGTTAATTCAGACTTTAAGTACCGTTAAAGCATTAGGAACAGTTACAATCATGGAGTGGAGGTTTGACAAAATGGCGGGCAACGACTTGTTTTAGTTCAGACTAGCGCTGACATAACGGCAGTGAGTCTGCCTGGTACTATTGCAACCCCGAGAGAGGAGGGGGGCCGTGGACTGTCCATACTTTCTGGGTGCTGAATCGGAAGCTGAGTTTCCTATAGCTGGTGGTGGAGACTTTAAAGACAAATTGCTCTCGTTTCTGTGGAGCAAAAGGAAGGAGTTGGCTGATGTGGAGGGTCTAATGAGCCCTCCAGCGAGGTGTAAGCATTCTGAGTTGGTATCAGCCCTTACCTCCCTGGCGAATCAATGGCAAAGTCCCAGTTGTTGTAGGCTCAGGATTTTTTCAGGAACGAAGCCCACCCCTAAAGGGGAAGAGGAGTATGAGACTTGTGCAGAGCAGACCTCCCAGATGTTGGATGAGTAGCAGAGCTCTGATGACGTGAAAAGACAGCGATTGGTAGCGAGTTTGAGGGGGCCAGCTGCTGACGTAGTGAGATCCTTAAAGACACAGAACCCTTTTGCTACTTCTGCGGGCGACATGCAATTGCTAGAAAATGTTTTTGGAGCGACAGGAAGCCCAATGGAGCTTATGACGGGGTTTTGGAACATGTTTCAGGAGGAGGGGAAGAAACTTTCCACCTACATTTTTTGGCTAGAGGCACAGCTGCCTGCAGTGTGGGGGGCATTCAAACAGCTGAGGTGAATCAATTAAGAATGGACCAAGTTGCGAAAGGCACACAGCCACAGTTGCAGCCACCCCACACAAAAAAGTGACAGGGAGTCAGACCCCATGAGGGGATGGACTAAGCAGAGGGCTGCTTGTGAACAGAGTCCGCAAGAAGCAGAGCGACCGGTATTGTCTGTTATAACTATGGTGAAGAGAGGCACTTCAGGCAGGAGTGTGAAGGGCAGGACAACCCTCAGAGAGTGAACCCCTGGGTACCTAAACAGAGAGACCCAGTGAAGGAATGGCCAGGTGTCTTGGGGGGAACACCTTCCCAGCAATATATCAAGGAACACCCGAAAGCAATTCCTGAAGATTAGTGGGGCCAAACTGCAGTGTATCGCTACGGATTGAGGATATTGATGAGAGACCCATACTTGACATGGCTCTCACGTTATTCTTCTCTACCGTTTGTTTTACAACCAGTATTTGACGTATTTACCACTGACACCACTCAGTGCGCTAGAGATCTGCGGTCTTAGTACGGATGACTATCTGTATGATGCTACTTTTTTCATCGAACCTGGAGTTTTCAAAGGCAGATGTGGGAATACCTGAGGTCCTTGGTACATTAGTGTTGGGTTGTCTGAACGCGGTTGAGAAGGGTGAAGCTTCGCTTCTTGTGGGGACAAATACTCCTATTGTGAGGAGGCTAGTGGGAGCCTGTAAGGAGAAAGTTGGAAAGCACTTTCTGAAAACATTGTCCATTCCTCAAGCTGCTTTTGAGGAAGTGCATGGCCGCACCAGACTCGATGATGAGCATAAACGAGGAACTGTGTGGTAAACTCACAGACGTGCTACGCCCTGGGGAAGTAGCAAGAGTGACAGGAAAACCCAGATTTCCCAGAATGCCTGATGCCGAGGCCCTCTTGGTGGACGCTCCGGAAGACCACGAAAAGGAGTCCTGCTTACCTGCTGGGGTACTGGTGAGGCCCAGACTGTAGAAGCCCTCAATTTTACAGGTGAAGAGGATGACAGTGATTGTCAGGAACACTTCAGAGATGGAGATCACCCTCAGGCAGGGAATGCTGATGGTGCACCTCCTTCCGGTGACGGTAATGTCTAGTGCTCCTGTGAGACAAGCCGGGGCGAAACTCTCTCCGATAAAAGGGAAGTTGACTACTGAGTCATTCAACATTGGGGACTCCCTGGTACCTGGAGGTTGGAAGAGGAGGTTGATGGAGAAAACGTTGAAGCTGGAAGATGTTTTTCCTACTGGCGAGTTCGATACGGGTTGTTCCACGAGGACTCGCCACATAATTCGGGTGACGGAGGACACCCCCTTCAGAGAAAGGTGATGGCGACTGGCACCTGCAGAGGTGGAAGACGCTCAGCAGCATTTGTGGAAACTGAAGGAAACTGGGATTGTCACTGAGTCAAGAAGCCCTTACACGTCTCCAAAAGTGAGAAGATATGGATGTGTGCGGGCTATTGGACTTTGAAAAGGCATACTGTCACCGACCAGTATATGGTCCCGAGAATCGAGGATGCACTGGCCTGTCTGAGTGGTGTGAAGTGGTTCAGTGTGCTGGACTTGAGGAGTGGATATTACCAGATCCCCATGAGTGAGGCTGACAAAGAGAAGACGGCCTTTATATGTCCACTGGGACTCTTCCAGTTTGAAGGGATGCCCCAAGGCATTATCAGGAGCCCTGGCGACCTTTCAGCATATCATGGAGAAAACGGTAGGGGATATGAACTTGCTTGAGGTGTTGCTGTACCTGGATGATCTCACAGTGTTTGGGTCCAACTTGGAGGAACATGAAGCGAAGCTACTGAAGGTGCTGGGCCACCTAAAAGCTGAAGGGTTCAAACTTTCCCTGAACAAGTGCCAGTTCTGCAAGAAGTCTGTCAACTATGTTGGGCACATAGTCTTACGGGTGGAGCTCCAATTCCCTCTAAGGAAAGGCAAGGGCAGAATTGAACGTTAGATCATTTGGGAACTTCTGATGGTACCATTCCACAGGCTTACAGCAACCTGACTGCTCTGAAGACAAAGCAGTTGCTGGAATTGAGTCCTGGGGAAGTGGCATAGGCATCATTTGGCCAGTGGAGAAGTATTTCATTTATTATGGCCTCCCCAGGCAGACAGGAACGAGCCCATGGAGTGTCTGATGATGGGGTAAGGAGGTCCCAAAGAGTAAGGAGACCCCCAGACAAACTGGCTTATGTCGCACCTGGGGAACAGAGTGTGGCACCTATCCCCTTGGTCACTGCCATTTACATATGGGTTGGACTTTGTGCTTTGTATGAAGGAGTGAGAAATTATCTCAACATCATGAGGATATGACTAATTTTGGTGGGGGGAGAGTGTAACACCCTGGGAAAAGTTTCACTGCTAACATTATGGCCTTTCTGTAGAAGCAGTGTTTGGGTTATAGTTAGAGATTACAGGTGCTTTGGAATGTCAACCAATCAATGAGGGGAGTGTGTTTTTGTGTTGTGTGCCTGACAACTGGGTCCTTTTGTTCGGCAGGAGATGAAGAAAGAAGATGCTGGGGAGAACCGATCGTAGGGTGCAAACTGATGAGAGACTCGTTTGTTCGAGATGGATTGTGAGCAACGTTTGGAAGATGATGAGTGCTCTCATGCAGACCGAGGGCTTAGTGCGTGAGTGACAGAGAAGTTCAAGATGAGCTCCAACTTGACATTTATATATTAATGGGCCCTTTTTGGGTTTTTTTCTTTCTTTTCTTTACTAACCCTTCAGCTAAGTAAGATTCATTAACATAATTCCTTTAATCATATGCAGTGTGCTGTTATTTCTTGTCGCTGAGTTGTAACAGGGTAGCAAATTACACAGCATCCACACAAACTGGGGTTCAGGGTGGGAGAGCTATCTCAATCTCAGGGGTTTGGTGGGACCAGAGTGTGTATTCCCTAGACTTACGTAGCCAAGGAAACTGGGTGGTTTCACGTGTCTAACCAATCTTTTACTGTTTTTCAAGGAAGTTACTAGAAAAGTGTATGAAGGCAAGGCAGTGGATGTTATCTACATGGACCTTAGCAAGGCCTTTGACAGGGTCTCACATGGGAGGTTGGTTAAGAAGGTTCAATCACTTGGAATTCAAGATAAAGTAGTAAATTGGATTAGACACTGGCTTCATGGAAGAAGCTAAGGATTGGTTACAGCTGGTTGCCACTCTGACCGGAGGCCTGTGACAAGTGGTGTGCTATGGGAATCAGTACTGGGTCTGCTATCTAAGAATAATCCAGGAATTTTTTTCTCCCATGATGGAGGTGTTCAAGGCTCACATCCCAAAGATATGCAGGCTCACTGTAAACGTGCCTCATATTAGTGAGTAGTAAAACCTGGAGTGTGTGGGATTAGGTTGAAGGTGAGAGGTAGGCATTTGATTATATTTTGGAACATGCTAATTAAGGAGGGGGAGAGGTAAGGACATTCTCAATATTTGAGAAGCATATAGGCAAACATTTGAATCCCAAGGCAAGGGAGGTTAATGTAGTGAATGGGTTTAGTGTGAACAGATACAAGGAGGTGTGGGCAGAGGGATCTGGTTTTGTGCAATCTGGCTATCTGTGAGCTGGAATGGCAGGTGAATACAAAATCTTGTGCACAGGATATGGTTGTTGTGTGATCCTGAGATCAAAGTGATCTTAAGTTGTTTCAAATTTAAATTCATGAGTGAAACTTATTGTCTCCAGAGGGATGCCATAGGAGCTTCTGTGATGTTCATGTGATAAACTAACGCATTTGCTAAAATGTTCCAAGTCTTTTAAAACTTTGCATCAAGAATAGCTCTGAACATTGTTCATACAGGAGAGTTTGCAAGTCTTTATGTAATGTAATTTATTGGTGAATTATCAGTCAGTGAACTATTAGGTAGTTAAAATGCAATGGTTTTGAAGCTCTGTCCTCCAAAGAGAGATTACAGAGGTATAGCCAGGTACAGTGCAGAAACAGGATCTTTGGCCCACTTGAGGCTGTGCTGACCCATTCACAGACCCCCAACTTCTATTTTCCCTGCATTCTCATCAATAACCCGCCCCACCAGATTCTATCACTCACCCACATAAAGTACAATTTATAGTGGTCATTTAATCTCCTGACGTGTACACTGTTGGGATGTGGCAGGAAGCTTGGGTGGTCATGGAATGAAAGTACAAACTCGACACAGTGGTCAGGACTGAACCTAGGCAGCCGCTCTCCCAGCTGCTCCACTGTGCTGCCTGAACATGCACGGCCCATAAGAACAGACAGGTCAGATACTAGGTACCTTTAACAAGGAACTCCTTTCCCAATACCTTCCTATCTTCTTCAAGTGCAAGGGAACACTCTTCACTGGACTGGGGAGGTGCAGCTCCATAACTGAAGCTCAGTCCCAACCTGCTCAATCATCACTCTGTCCACCGATCTCCTTGGCTCCACTCACCAGGCCACTCTAACAGGTAGAGCTGTTAACAGTGAAGGATAGAAAACACCTCCAACAACAAATCAGGTGCATTAGGACACCACCATCTTCAGGTTACCATCAATCGCACACCATGTTGACTGGTTAGAGGCAGGGGAATGTAAACAATAGACCAGCTTCAGTGGCTCAATTGTCCTCCCACCTGACTATTCTGTGACCATCTGCAGGTTCACTAGGCAAGCCACCTGCAAACTTTGACACTGCCTGGCCACAAACACAAGACCTACACTTCATAGCAACTCCATGCTGATCAGTTCCTGACACACTGGGTGCTCCATGGAAACTGGGTGGAAGCCATTGGCTGGGATTGCTGCAATTAGTTCCACATTAGTAGTTATTCTGATGCTCCTATTCTACAGATCATGAGTAAGTGAACAATATTAGATAATGCATTTTAGGCAATAGATACAACAGTCAATGGCAGATCACTGGCTGGCATTAAGCCAATGGGGCAATGTTGGGCAATATTTATCTGACTGCCAAGGCTGATGTGAAGTGAGCTGTTGACATGCCAACCAACCGTAATCATCTCCAACGGACCCAAACACCACTCCCCGGTATCTGCACCCTCGCTGCCTCCATTTTGTGCGACTTGATTTACAGAATCAAATATTTCTACTTGATGCTTTGGCATGCAGCAGAAGCACCCTGTCAGAGGCGAAGTCTCCCTTACCCTGGCTCCATGCAGTCCTGAATGTCTGCAACCCACGAGTGTTTCTGCAGGGAGTCAATAGTCTCCAGGATGTACTCCACACCATTCTCCACCTGTTGCACAACAAGTCACCACAAGTCACCACAAGTCACCACAAGTGCCAGAAGAGTAAAGGGTGGATGATGGCATACTTTTATTTAAGGACTTCAAAGAAAGAACAATAGAACAATACATCCAAAATTTATGATAAATAATTTACCGGAGGGGAATCTAATGGATAAGATTTGAAAAGAGAGGGGCTGATAAGAGATAGTCAGTATGGCGTTGTGCATGGGAATTTGATCTTTTTTTAAGAAATAACCAAGGGCAGGGCAGTAGACATGATTGCTGTGGACTTCAATAAGACCTTTGATTATATCTACATGAAACACTGCTATGAACACTAGACTGCACAGGATCTGGGGAGAGCTGGCTATTTGGATGCACAATTGGCTTGATGGTAGAAAGCAGAGGGCAACAGTGGAAGGTTGTTTTTCTGGCTAAAGGCCTGCAATCAGTGGTGTGCCCGGGGGTCTATGCTGGAGCCATTATTGCTAATCAATTATGTCAATGATTTTGATGAGAATGAACAAGGCAGGGTAAAGTAAGTATGCAGAGACACTTCAAAGGTGATGTCGTTGACAGTGAAGATGGTTAACAGGATTACAGAGCAATCTTCATCAGTTGGATCAGCAGGCTGAGGAATAGCAAACAGAGTCTAATTTAGATAATGATAAACATTTCACAGAACAGGCCCTTTGGTATATCTAATCCCTGCTCAACTTTATTCTCCCTCATACTATTGACCCACAGCCCCCCCAATACCCTTCCCATCAACATATTTAACCAAATTTCTCTCATACGTTGAAATCAAACCCACGTCCATCATTTCCCCTGGCAGCTCATTCCACACTCTCGCCACCTTCTGACTGAAGAAACTCTCCCTCAAGTTCCCCTTAAATATTTAATCTTTCACCCTTAACTTATGACTTCTAGCTCTAGTCTCATTCAACCTCAGTAGACAAAAACCTGCTTGGATTTACCTTCTACCCATCAAAATTTTGTATACCTTTATCAAATCTCCCTCATTGTCCAAAGCTCCAGTCCACTCTTTCAATCATGTCGTCCTCCCAAAGTGCAACATCTCAGCCTTGACTGCATTAAATTCCATCTGCCATTTTTCAGTCTATTTTTGCAGCTGGTCCACATCCCACTGCAAGCTTTGGTAGTCTTCCTCACTGTTCACTACGCCCCCAAAGCGTAAGATGTTACATTTTGAGATGATAAATGAGGGTAGGACTTTCACAGTGAATGGTTGGGCCCCTGGGCAGTGTTGAAGAATTACAATTACACGGGAGTAGTCCTATAAGACAGCATGGTGAAGAAGTACTCAGGTAGACAGAGAGGTAAAGAAGGCTTTTGGTACATTAGCCATCATCAGTAAGTACAATGAGATAAAGGTTAGCACTTTACCTTACAGTTGGAATGTTGTTTCTTGTTTATAGGAAAGACTAGACAACGGGGTGACCCATTGGGGCACCCTTTGAGAGAAGGGTAGTGCAGTCTGATGTGACCAGAATGAACATTAAATTTTCCTGAATGCTATTGGTATCACTTTGCTTTTGAAATTGAAGAAGAAAACCTCAGTTTATTAAAGTAGAATGACACATAGCAAAGCAAATATAGCTCCTCCTCGTTTAACGAAGGACACTTTTGATGGCATCATTTTTGGTTGTCCTACCACCCTTGTGCCTCTCGTCGTCATTCTGGAGATGTGCAGTCCTTTCATTCGCCATCTCTTCATCTCTTCTGCTGTTTATTCTTTGTCTCTGATCTTGGAGACATGCATGCCTCTCCTCCTCCTGTGCCTGTTTTTGTCATTCTGGAGACATGCAGCCCTTTCATCCCCCATTTCTTCATCTCTTCTGCTGTTTGTTCTTTATCTCTGATCCTGGAGACGTGCATTTCTCAGCTCCTTTGTCTCTTCCTCTCTCCTCCTTCTGTGCCTGTTTTTGTCATTCTGGAGACATGTGGACCCGGCCTCATCCAATTCTTGTTCTCTCCCTCTCCGTGCCGCTTCCTGACGACGTCTGGCGTCATCTCTTGACCATAATGTCCCCCTTCTCTTTCCACGCGGCATAATTAGGCTGACCATATTTTTTTTTACCATAATGCTGGATAGAAGGTACAAAGCACTAACACCAAAGCCACCAGGATGCTGATTATTCTTGATGATGTGGCTGGCACTCTCCTAAGTGGACGTGATATAGTCACCGCTGTCCTTTGACTGCAGCAAAGGGTTTGACTGGTGTCTCGAAGTACATCATTACAATAAGATTTAATTATCTCTTATTGATGGGTCTCAGTTTGATCTGTCCCAAGCCTGCACATGCTGATGGTGATTAGCAGAATGTGACCGCTCAAAATAGAGCTGCCCTGCCCTTTTGATCTGGTTGGTGTCACTGCTGTGAGCATCTTGAGTCGCTTCTGAGGCTGGCCGTGCACATGCGTCGTGGTGTCGCGTCACGGTTTCCACCATTGCTGACATTGGCTCTTGGGTGAAAGCGGGGCTGTTGATTTTGGCGAGTGAGCAATTTTTAACGAATATATAACCCTGAACCTTGCCTGCATTCTGTAAGTTAGCGCATTTTAAGTTGATTTAGTCAAAAATAGTGCTGCTGTAATGCACTGTTTGCACTAATTGGAGGTCACAAACAGAGCATAAGAGTTTTAGTGTATATAGATGTCATTAAACAGCAAATATTTATGCTGATATTTATGAGGATGTTGCCAGCACTGGAGGGACTGAGTTATGGAGAGATGTTGAGTGGGGTGGGTCATTTTTCATTGAAGCATAGGAGAAAGAGTGATCTTGAGAAGCGTATAAAATGGTGAGAGGCACTGACAGGGTGAATGCACACTGCCTTTTTCCCAGCGTTTCGGAATCGAGAAGTAGAGTGCACAGGTTTAAGGTGCGAAGGGAGAGGTTTAATAGGAATCTGAAGGCACCTTGTTCACCCAGAGGATGTTCAGTATATGAAATGAGCTGCCAGGTGGTTGAGGCAGAACTCTTTAAAGGTACTTGGACAGGTACATGGATATGAAAGCTTAAGAGGGATGCGCATTAAATGCAGGCAAATGGGACTAGCACAGATGGACCAGCTGGGCTGAAGGCCTTGTTTCTATGTTGCATGATTCTATAACTCTTTCTAGTAGTGTAGGATTATACACCAAAAGATAATTGCATGCACATGCACAGAATTTTCAATACATTACAGAATGCTATATACAATAAGACAGCCTCTCTGGTCAGTGGGTCTGCTCACACGGTAATGAATGAGCAGACGTACTAAATATTTAGGAGTTTCATATCCAGCACAAATCAAGGATCAGGCATCAAAAATTCTTAACTTGGGAGCAAGTATCAACAATAGATACAGATGCTACAGGTGTAATAGATGTGGAGGTAAGAGAGGAGGGGGAGCTGCAATACAACTTGGGGAGAACATCCTTAAGAGTGGTGATTCTTGGTGGATCGTCCAGTGAAGGCAAATGGACCAAAGATTAGAAATAAGAAGGGGAAGATCACTTTCATGTGAATGTCCTCTGGGCATCTTCCACCACTAGCTTGCCTCCCCCCACCACCCAGCCCCACCCCTGTGGTTCCTAAAGTGGCAGTAATTAGAGAAGCAAATATGCAGCAAAATCACAGTAAGAACACTGTAGATCATAGTAGGTGGTTGAACTTGCCTCATATAGACTGGGACTGCCTTCATGATAAGGGCATTGATGGGACAGAACTTGCAAGTGCCCAGAAGAGTTTTCTGAAATAGGATGTAGATGGCCCAACAAAACTTCACGTACAACACATGATCTCATCTTGAGCAATGAGGCTGGGTAAGTTGCTTAAGTGTCAGCAGGGAATTACATTGGAACTCATGGTCATAATTCTATTAGTTTTTTAAACAGTTATAGAAAAGTTAAAACTAATTAAAGTCCTAGAGGGGACAAGGGTAATTTTGATGACTCTAGACAGGAACTTGCAGAACCTGATTGGAGGAGACTGTCAGCAGGTAAACAAATATTAAGCAAGTAGCATGCTTTTAAAGGTGAGATTGGGAGAGCTGAGTTCAGGGCCAGCATGATCCTGTTGGAGTGACAGGTAAGGCTGGCAGGAATTGTAACCCCTGTTTGGTGATTGATATTCAGTTTCTGGTCAAGAAAAAGAAGGAAGCATACACTCAGTGGCCACTTTATTAGCTACATCTGTACTCCTGCTTGTTAATGCAAATATCTAATCAGACAACCATGTGGCAGAAACTCAATGCAAAAAAGCCTGCAGACATGGTCAAGAGGTCCAGTTGTTGTTCAGACCAAAGTACACAAATTTCAACCTGAGATTCATTTATTGCAGGCATACTCAATAAATCCATAACAGAATAATAACCAATGAAAGATCACACCAACTTGGGCATTCAACCAGTGTGCAAAAGACAACAAACTGTACAAATAAAAAAAGAAAGAAAGAATAATAATAATAAATAAGCAATCAATATCGAGCACGTGAAATGAAGAGTCCTTGAAACTGAGTCCATAGATTGTGTGAATATTTCAGTGATGGGGCAAGTGAAGCTGAATGAAGTTCCTGCTAGTTGAGGGGTAATAACTTCCTGAAGCTGGTGGTGAGAGTCCTGAGGCTCCTGTACCTTCTTCTTGATGACAGCAGCAAGAAGAGAGCATTGCCTGGGTGGTGGGGGTCCCTGATGATGGCTGCTGCATTCCTGTGACAGCACTCTGCACAGATGTGCTCAATAGTGTGGAGGGCATTACCTTTGAGGGACTGGGCCTTATCCACTACTTCTTGGTGGGATTTTCCACTCAAGGGCATTGGCGTTTCCATACCAGGCTATGATGCAGCCAGTCAATATACTCTCCACCACACATTGACAGAAGTTTATCAAAGTTTTAGATGTTATGCCAAATCTTCGCAAACTCCTAAGGAAGTGGAATCGCTGTTGTAATTTCTTCATTATTGCACCTATGTGCTAGGCTCAGGTCAGTTCTTCTGAAGAGACAACACAGAGGAATTTAAAGTTGCTGACCCTCTCTATCCCTGATCCTCTAATGGAGGCTAGCTCATGGATCTCTGGTTTTCCCCACCTGAAGCCAATAATAAGCTCACTGGTCATGCTGACATTGAGTAAGAGGTTGTGGTTGCAGACCCACTCAGACTGATTTTCAATCTCCCTCCTATATGCCGATTTGTTACCACCTTTAATTTGGCCTGTAACAGTGGTGTCATCAGCAAACTTGAATATGGCATTGGAACTGTGCTTAGCCACACAGTCATAAGTATAAAGTGAGTAGTGAGTAGAGCAGGGGGCTAAGCACAGAGTCTTGTGAAGATTGTGGAGGAGATGTTGTTGCCAATCCAAACTGACCGTGGTCTGCAAGTGAGGAAATTGAGGATCCAATTGGATAAGGAGGTATTGGGGCCAAGGTCTTGAAGCTCATTGATTAATTTTGAGGAGATGATGGTACTGAATGATAAGCTGAAGTCAATAAAGAACATCCTGATGTATGTATCTTCGCTGTCTAGATGTTCCAGGGCTAGCAAAGGGCCAACGAGACAGCATCTGCTGTGGATTTGTTGATACACTACACAAATTGGAATAGATTGTAGTCACTTCTCAGGCAGAATTTGATATGTTTCATCACCAACCTCTCAAAACACTTCATCACTGTGGATGTAAGTGCTACTGGATCATAGTCATTGAGGCAGGCTACCAAGTTCTTCTGAGGCACCGGTGTAAGTGAAGTCTGCTTGAAGCAGGTGGGTACCTCAGACTGCTGAAGTGAGAGCTGAAAGATCTCAGTCAATGCTCCGTCCAGTTGATCAGCACTAGTCTTTAGTACACTCTCTGGGCCAGATCCTCTCTGTGGGTTCACCCTCCTGAAGGCTGCTTGCACATCAGCCTCAGAGATAGAAATCATAGGATCATCAGTGGCTGTGGGAATTCGTGATGGTTCCTCCATCTTTTGATGGTCAAAGCTAGCTTAGAAGGCATTGAGCTCAACAGTCTTACCATTAATACCACATTTGATCTACCAAGAGGAACCACCTCACACTTATCTGGGTTGAACTCCATCTCCTACTTCTCAGACCAGTTTTGCATCTTATCAATGTCCGGTTGTAACCTCTGACAGCCGCCCACACTATGCACAACATCCCCAACCTTTGTGTCATCAGCAAAGTTACTAACCCATCCCTCCACTTCCTCATCCAGGTTATTTATTAAAATCACAAAGAGAAGGGGTCCCAGAATACATCCCTGTAGAACACCACTGGTCACCGACCTCCATGCAGAATATGACCCATCTACAACCAACTCTTTGCCTTCTGTGAGCAAGCCAGTTCTGGATCCACAAAGCAAGGTCCCCTTGGACCCCATGCCTCCTTACTTTCTCAATAAGCCTTGCATGGGGTACCTTATCAAATGCCTTGCTGAAACCCATATACACTACATCAACTGCTCTACCTTCATCAATGTGTTTAGTCACTCCTCAAAAAATTCAATCAGGCTCATAAGGCATGACCTGCCCTTGACAAAGCCATGCTGACTACTCCAAATGTTCATAAATCCTGCCTCTCAAGATCTTCTCCATCAACTTACCAACCACTGAAGAAAGACTCACTGGTCTATAATTTCCTGGGCTATCTCTACTCCTTTTCTTGAATAAGGGAACAACATCTGCAAACCTCCAATCCTCTGGAACCTCTGTCATCACCATTGATGATGCAAAGATCATTGCCAGAGGCTCAGCAATCTCCTCTCTCGCCTCCTACAGTAGTACATCAAAGTTTCAGATGTTATGCTGAATCTTCGCAAACTCCTAAGGAAGTAGAGGCTCTGTGTTCTTTCTTCATTATTGCACTCACGTACTGGTCCTCCAAAATGATTAACACCGAGAAATTTAAAGTTGGTTATCCTCTGGCTCATGGACCTCTGGTTTCCTCCTCCCGAAGTCAATAATAAGCTCCTTGGTCTTGCCGACAATGAGTTGGAGGTTGTTGCTGTGGCAGCACTCAGTCTGATATTCAATCTCCTTCTTATATGTTAATTTGTCACCACTTTTGATACAGCTTACAGCAGTGGTGTCATCAGCAAGCTTGAAATGGCATTGGAGCTGTGCTTAGCCACACAGTCATAAGCGCAAAGCGAGTAGAGCCCCCCTAAGCACAGAGTCTTGTGTTGCACCTGTGCTGATGAGGATTGTTGCTAATCCAAACTGACTGGGGTCTGCAAGTGAGGAAATCGATGATATACTTGCACAAGGAGGTATTGAGGCCAAGGTCTTGAAGCTTAATGACTAGTTTTGAGGGGATGGTATTGAATGTGGAGCTATAGTCATTAATGAGTATCCTGATTATGCATCTTTGCTGTCCAGATGTTCCAGGGTTGAGCGAAGAGCCAATTAAATGTCATCTTCTGTGGCCCTGTTTCTCCGGTAGGCAAATTGGAGCAGATCCAAACTGGTTATCAGGTAGGAGCTGACATGTTTCATCATCAACTGCTCAAAACACTTCATCACAGTAAGTGGTACTGGATGAGTCATTGATGCAAGTTACCACATACTTCTTAGGCATTGGTATAAGTGAAGCCAAGACATTAAAAATCTCAGTGAACACGCCAGCCAGTTGGTCAGCAGAGGTCTTTAGCACTTGGTCAGTTACCCCATCGGGTCCGGATTCTTTTTGTGGGTTCACCCTCCTGAAGGCTGCTCTCACGTTGCCTTCAGAGACTGAAATCACAGGATCATCAAGAGCTGCAGGAGTTTGTGATCGTTTCTCCACATATTGACTGTCAAAGCAAGCAAAAAAGGCATTGAACTCATCTGGAAGCAAAGCCCCGGTGATACCTGTGCTGCTTGATTTTACTTTATAAGAGGTGATAGCATTCAAGCCCTGCCAGAACTTGTTGGGCATCCTTTGTTGATTCAAGTTTAGTTTGGAATTGCCACTTTGCCTATTATATGGCTTTCTAGAGATCATACCTGGACCTGGACCTGCTGCTCGCAGGTTGACAGTATTGTTAAGAAAGCGTATGGTGTGTTGGCCTTCATCAACCATGGGACTGAGTTCAAGAGCGTAAGGTAATGTTACAGCTATATAAGACCTTGGTTAGACCCCACTTGGAGAGCATGCCTTATGAGAATAGGTTGAGTGAACTTGGCCCTTTCTCCTTGAAACGACGGAGGATGAGAGGTGACCTCATGGAGGTATATAAGATGATGAGAAGCATTGATCGTGTGGATAGCCAGGGGCTTTTTCCCAGGGCTGAAATGGCTAACGTGAGGGGGCATAGTTTTAAGGTGCTTGGTAGTAGGTACAAGGGGGATGTCAGAGGCAAGTTTTTCCACTCAGAAAGTGGTGGGTGAATGTAATGCACTGCCAGCAAAGGTGGTAGAGGTAAATACAACAGGGTCTTTTAAAAGACTCTTAGATAGGTACATGGAGCTTAGAAAAATAGAGGGCTATGCGGTAGGGAAATTCTAAGCAGCTCCTAGAGTAGGTTACATGGTTGGCTGAAGTGCCCGTAATGTGCTGTAGATTTTCGATGTTTCTAAGTTTTTTTGTAACTTTCTTGGTCATCAGATTTGAATGCCTCTGACTTGGTCCTCAGCAGATTGTGGATCTCATGGTTCATCCAGGGCTTCCAGTTGCTGAAGACTAAATGATTTTGTAGGGACACACTTGTCGGCAACTGTTTATTAATAAAGTCCGTGACAACCATGGTGTATTCATTCACACATGGCCCAGTCCACCAACTTGAAGCAATCCACAGCTGCTCTTCTGCCTCCTGTGATCACCTCTTTATTGTACTAACATCTGGAGCTTTGCTCTTGAACCTGTACGCATGTAGGAGAAGGACAGCCAAGTGATCAGATTTACTGAAATGCGCTCTGGGTCACGGCATGGTAGGTAGAATGTATCCTTATTATGGCAGTGATGATCCAAAGGGAAACCAGAACAGATCCACACTAACTCAGATCTACATGGCTGAACCCAAAATGGCTGGAATGTGCAGTAGAAATTCCAGTTCCCTCATCTTTACCAGGATGAACCTGCCCTTGACGGGGATTGCATGAGGAGTAAAAGTCTTTACGTCTCCATTTAAACATGCAATGTGCAATTTATAGTCATTTATAATAAATATTATGTACAACAGGATAGTCAATATAACAGTTGCGTCAGCATTAATTAATCAGTCTGATGGCCTGGTGGAAGAAGCTGTCCCAGAGCCTGTTAGTCTTGGCTTTAATGCTGCGGTATCATTTCCTGAATGGTGGCAGCTGGAACAGTTTGTGGTTGGGGTGACTCGGGTCCCCAATGATCCGTTTTACACACCTGTCTTTGTAAATGTCCTGAATAGTGGGAAGTTCACATCTACAGATGTGCTGGGCTGTCCGCACCACTCTCTGCAGAGACATGTGATTGAGAAGTACAGTTCCCACACCAGGCAGTGATGCAGCCAGTCAGGATGCTCTCAATAGTGCCCCTATAGAAAATTCTTGAGATTTGGAGGTCCACACCAAACTTCTTCAACTTCTAAAGTGAAAGAGGTGCTGTTGTGCCTTTTTCACCACACAGTCAGTATGTACAGACCACGTGAAATCCTCGATAATGTTTATGCCGAGAAACTCAAAGCTGTTCACCCTCTCAACCCCAGAGGTATTGATGTCAATACGAGCTAACCTGTCTCCATTCCTCCTATAGTCCACATGCTGATTATCTTAGCATGGTCAAAATGAAAGCATTGGCTCAAAGCTTTGCTTGGTGGCCTGGAATATAATCAGCATTGTTTGGGATACCAACACATCCAGAAGATGCCAAGAGCAGCATCTCTCCATCCCTGGGAATGGTCTGCATTGCCCTGGCTGAAGATTCATGTGGATTTTGCTGGAATATTCATGGGCACAAACTTCTTGGTAGTACAGAATGCAGCTACGAAGTGGCCAGAAGTGTTCCCAATAACCTCCACAACAGCATCGCACACTGTTGATGTGTTGAAAAGCCTCTTCTCACAGACTAGTGTTTCAGAACACTTGGCCAGTGACAATGGAGCACAATTTGTTGCTGAACAGTTTTAACCATTCCTGAAAATGAAGGTAATAAGACATATTACATCTGCACAGTACCTCCAAACTACAAATGGCTTGGTGGAAAGGTCTGTCCAGTGTGAGCAATGTCAGCAGAACATACTACACTAACACTGAATCAGATACTCACCAATTTCCCCTTTGCATACTTCAATGCAGCACACTCCACAACCAGCAACTCACCAGCTATGCTGTTTCTGGGTTGTCCCCTGTGCCCATGCTTGGATCTCCTTAAACCCAATCTCAGAAGGAGTATGCAGGACAAACAGTTGAGGCAAATTGAGGGATCCTCAAACAAGGAGGTTTGACATTTCACTCCTGGACAAGCAGCCCTGGCGTGGGACTACAAAGATGATCAAAAGTAGGTACTTGGAAAAATTAAGGACAGGACTGGACCACTCTCCTACACAGTGGAGATTGTGTCTGATGTCATCTGGAGATGAAATATTGATCAATTGAGAACAGCAGAGTCAACTGATGGAGAAGAAAGGTGTTCAAAGCTGTTACAACCACTTCCTGCAGTCCTGGAATCCAATCGTACAACCACCGCAGAGGAGGCCCCAGTACCTGAGATTATTTCACAGCCTACCAAGCAGAGTGAACCCCTTTGTCAGGAAAGATGTCATCCACAAGAGTAAGAAATCCTCCACAGCAATGAAGGCCCTTCCGGGCTGCCTAAGGACGACTCGAATAGCAGCAGAACTCTCAATGGATACGATTAAGTATTCTCGTTTCAGCCTGATACAGCTAAAAAGCACAACTGCTTCCAAGGTTAGTACAGTCAACAAAGATGACTTAACGCATTTGAACGAACTATCGCTGCTTAAAACTGATGGAAATAATACTGATTGTGGACGGATGTGTCCTCGTAGGATCCCACGGAGGAAACGTAGCTGTAGATCCCAGATACAAGTGCGTTTAAGGAAATAAGGTTTTAAGCTACCAATTTGCTGGCAAACGTGCAGTCTCTGGTGAATAAAATCGATGATCTCAGAGCTAGGGTGCTGAATCAGAGGGACGTTAGGATTGTGTGTGTCCTTTGTTTTACGGAATCCTGGTTAACCCCATCGATCTGAATTGCTGGATGCAGCGATTCAGATCGATGGGTTTACTATACACTGTCAAGATAGATCTATAGAGTCTCTCAAAAGCAGAGGTGGAGGAGTATGCCTCATGATCAACTGTTCTTTGTGCACAAAAACATTCTGCTCACCAGACCTGGAATATCTAGCAGTTAAGTGCCGTCTGTTCTCTGGGATCATTTTGGCAGCGGTATACATTCCACCTCAGGCCAATGTCAATCAGGCTTTAGATGATCTGAGCAATGGGATCAATGTATATTAAACAGTACACCCCAATGCCTTCACCATCGTTTTGGGAGATTTTAACCAGGCCAGTCTGAAAAAAATCACTAAGCAATTACCATCAACAAATCACTTGCAATACCAGAGGAAACACACTGGACCATCGTTACGCCACAAACAAGAATGCCTACTGTGCTATTCCACACCCTCACTTTGGGAAGTCTGATCACCTGGCTGTACTTCTGTTCCCTGAGTATAGGCAGAGACTGAAGACTGCAGCACCAGTAGTGAGGACCAAGAAGGTCTGGACAAGGGAAGCACAGGAGCGTCTACAGGACTGCTTTGAATCTGTGGACTGGACTGTATTCAGGGATTCTTCTTCGAACCTGGATGAGTATGCTGCAGTTGTCACCGACTTCATTAAACCCTGTGTGGATGAGTGTGTGCCTACAAAGATTTACTGTACATTCCCAAACCAAAAGCCATGGATGAACCAGGAGATACGTCGTCTGCTGAAGGCTAGATCTGTGGCATTCAAGTCTGGTATCCCAGGCCTGTACCAGAAAACCAGGTATGATTTGCAGGGGGCTATTTCAAGGGCAAAGAGACAATTTCGAATGAGGTTGGAGGTGACTTGGATGAATGACAACTCTGTCAGGGTTTGCAAGACATTACTTCCTACAAAGCAAAACCCAATAGTATGAATGACAGCGATGCTTCACTACCAGATGAATGCAATGCCTTCTGCTTTGAAAGGGAGAATATAATTACAGCTGTGAAGATCCCTGTTGCACCTGATGACCCTGTGATCTCTGTCTCAGAGGCTTATATTATGCTGTCTTTAAAAAGAGTGAACCCTCACAAGGTGGAAGGTCCTGACGGAATACCTGGTAAGGCTCTGAAAACCTGTGCCAGTCAACTGGCGGGAGTATTCAAGGACATTTTCAACCTCTCACTGCTATGGGCGGAAGTTCCTACTTGCTTCGAAAAGGCAACAATTGTACTAGTGCCTCAGAAGAATAATGTGAGTTGCCTTAATGACTATCACCCGGTAGCACTCACTTCTACAGTGATGAAATGCTTTGAGAGGTTGGTCATGATGAGACTGAACTCCTGCCTCAGCAAGGACCTGGACCCACTGCAATTTACCTATCGCCACAATAGGTCAATGGCAGATGCAATCTCAATGGCTCTTCTTATGGCTTTAGATCACCTGGACAACACAAACACCTATGTCAGGATGCTGTTCATCCACTATAGCTCAGCATTTAATACCATCATTCCCACAATCCTGATTGAGAAGTTGCAGAACCTCCCTCTGCAATTGGATCCTCAACTTCCTAACCAGAAGACCACAATCTGTGTGGATTGGTGATAACATCTCCACCTCACTAATGATCAACTCTTGTGCACCTCAGGAGTGTGTGCTTAGCCCACTGCTCTACTCTCTATATACCTATGACTGTGTGGCTAGGCATAGCTCAAATACCATCTATAAATTTGCTGATGATACAACTATTGTTGGTAGAATCTCAGATGTTGACAAGAGGGCGTACAGGAGCGAGATATGCCAACTAGTGGAGTGGTGTCGCAGCAACAACCTGGCACTCAACGTCAGTAAGATGAAAAAGCTGATTGTGGACTTCAGAAAGGGTAAGACGAAGGAACACATACCAATCCTCATAGAGGGATCAGAAGTGGAGAGAGTTAGCAGTTTCAGGTTCCTGGGGTCAAGATCTCTGAGGATCTAACCTGGTCCCAACATATCAATACAGTATGAAGAAGACAAGACAGCGAATACAGGTGACCCCCGCTTTTCAAACGTTTGCTTTACGACACCTCGCTGATACGGAAGACCTAGTTACCTGTTTTCGCTAACAGAAGGTGTTTTCACTGTTATGAAAAAAGGCAGCGTGCGCCCCAAGCAGCCAAGCTCCTCCCCCGGAACTGCATTCTAGCCGGCATTGCTTAAACACGTGCCTGTGAGCATCTGCATCTGTGCTTTATGTCAATTTATTTTGAGCATCCGTTAGCAAGATGAGCTCTGAGGTATTGGAAAAGCCTAAAAGAGCTCATAAGGGTGTTACACTTAGCGTAAAACTAGACATAATTAAGCATTTCGATCGTGGTAAATGAAGTAAGGACAAAGTGAGTTTGGCTTGTGGAAGTTGACGAAGAAGATGTTGAAGAGGTTTTGGCATCCCATGATCAAGAACTGATAGATGAAGACCTGATGCAGTTGGTAGAGGAAAGGATAACAATCGAAACCGAATGCAGTAGCGAACGGACCGAAAGTGAATTTGTCTAGGAACTGAACGTGCAGCAACTGTGTGAGATTTTTGCTGTAATTGACAACAATGATTGCAGAAAAGCACAACTTTAACTTTGAAAGGGTATGTAGGTTTAGGGCACATTTGCAGGATGGTTTGAGTGCTTACAAAGAACTGTATGACAGAAAAATGTGCGAGGCTAGCAGTCAAGCATACTGTCGTTTTTCAAGCCTTCCACATCAGCCACAGCAGACAGCGAACCTTGCCCTTCGACATCGAAGCAGGCCGACATAGAAGAAGATGACCCGCCTGCCCTGATGGAAACAGACGACAATGAGATGACACCCCAATGTCCCACCACCCCAACATCTGGGTCACGGACCGATACATTGCCGTGAAGAATGCAGTGGTAGCCGGGACGCACCCAGCACATCTTTAAGAAAAAAGCCGAAATAAACAAGCTAATTAATTAGGTGCCACCTGGCACGTGATTAATTAGCTTGTTTATTTCGGCTTGTTTCTTAAAGGTGTGCTGGGAGCGTCCCAGCTACCGCTGCACCACTGCATGCTTCGCGGATCGGTATCAGTCGGTGGCCTGGAGGTTGGGGACCACTGTACCACCCCAACCTGCGACGACTCAGCCTAACACACCATCATCAGTGTGCTCAGCGCTGTCTTCCCGATTCCGGTAAGTGATACTACACTGTACATACATTATTTATACTTTATATAGGCTGTGTATTTTTAGGTGTTATTTGGTATGATTTGGCAGCTTCATAGCTTAAAGGTTACTGGAGAGAGTGTTTCTGCCGAGAGCACCTGCTCCGAGTGTTTCCGCCGAGAGCGCTTGCGAGAGATTTTCGCTACGGTGGACAGTGCAGCAATGATTGTAGAAAAGAATTTCTACTTTATATAGGCTGTGTATTTATCATATCATTCCTGCTTTTACTATATGTTACTGTTATTTTAGGTTTTATGTGTTATTTGACATGATTTGGTAGGTTAATTTTTGGGTCTGCGAACACTTACAAATTTTTCCCATATTAATAAATGGTAATTGCTTCTACACTTTACGACATTCCGGCTTATGAACCATTTCATAGGAACGCTCTACCTTCAAATGGCGGGGGAAACCTGTATACTTCATTAGGAGACTGAAGAGATTTGGTATGTCAACAAATACACCGTACCGTGGACAGCATTCTGACAGGCTGCATCACTAATTGGTATGGGGGGTGGTAGGGGGAGGCTACTGCACAGGACTGAAAGAAACTGCAGAAAGTTGTAACTTTAGTCAGTTCCATCTTGGGTACTAGCCTACAAAGTACCCAGAACACCATCAAGAAGCAGTGTCACAGAAAGGCAGCGTCCATCATTAAGGACCTCCAGCACCCAGGTCATGCCCTTTTCTCACTGTTACCATCAGGTAGGAGGTACAGAACCCTGAAGCGATTCAGGAACAGCTTCTTCCCAACTGCCATCCAATTCCTAAATGGACATTGAACCCTTGGACACTACCTCACTTTGTTAATATATTTTATTTATGTTTTTTGCTCAGCTTTTAATCTATTCAATATACATATACTGTACAACCAGATTTACCATATAACCATATAACAATTACAGCATGGAAACAGGCCATCTTGGCCCTTCTAGTCCGTGCCGAACTCTTACTCTCACCTAGTCCCACCAACCTGCACTCAGCCCATAACCCTCCATTCCTTTCCTGTCCATATAGCAGTCTAACTTTAAACGACAACATCGAACCTGCCTCAACCACTTCTGCTGGAAGCTCGTTCCACACAGCTACCACTCTCTCAGTAAAGAAGTTCCCCCTCATGTTACCCCTAAACTTTTGCCCTTTAACTCTCAATTCATGTCCTCTTGTTTGAATCTCCCCCACTCTCAATGGAAAAAGCCTATCCCCTTCAACTCTATCTTTCCCCCTCATAATTTGAAATACCTTTATCAAGTCCCCCCTCAATCTTCTACATTCCAAAGAATAAACACCCAACTTGTTCAACCTTTCTCTGTAACTTAGGTGATGAAACCCAGGTAACATTCTGGTAAATCTTCTCTGTACTCTCTCAATTTTGTTGACATCTTCCCTATAATTCGGTGACCAAAACTGTACACAATACTCCAAATTTGGCCTCATCAATGCCTTGTACAATTTCAACATTACATCCCAACTTCTATACTCAATGCTCTGATTTATAAAGGCCAGCATACCAAAAGCTTTCTTCACCACCCTATCCACATGAGATTCCACCTTCAGGAAACATGCACCATTATTCCTAGATCCCTCTGTTCTACAGCATTCTTCAATGCCCTACCATTTACCATGTATGTCCTATTTTGATTAGTCCTACCAAAATGTAGCACCTCACATTTATCAGCATTAAACTCCATCTGCCATCTTTCAGCCCACTCTTCTAACTGGCCTAAATCTCTCTGCAAGCTTTGAAAACCTACATCATTATCCACAACTCCACCTATCTTAGTATCATCTGCATACTTACTCATCCAATTTACCACCCCATCATCCAGATCATTAATATATATGACAAACAACATTGGACTCAGTACAGATCCCTGAGGCACACCGCTACACACCGTCCTCCAATCTGACAAACAGTTATCCACCACCACTCTCTGTCATCTTCCATCCAGCCACTGCTGAATCTATTTTACTACTTCAATATTAATACCTAACGACTGAACCTTCCTACCCAGCCTTCCATGTGGAACCTTGTCAAAGGCCTTACTGAAGTCCATATAGACAACATCCACCACTTTACCCTTGTCAAATTTCCTAGTAACCTCTTCAAAAAGTTCAATAAGATTTATCAAACTTGACAAACACTATCCCATCCATTCTTTTTACAAAATGGGAATCCCAGTCATTATGTGGAAAGTTAGAATCACTTATCATCACAACCTTATTTTTCTAGTAACTGTTTTCTATCTCTTTACAGACTTGCTCCTCTAAATTTTGCTCCCTGTTGGGGTGTCTAGAATATAATCCCATTAACATGGTCATCCTTTTCTTATTTCTTAATTCAACCCATATAGCTTCAGTAGATGAGCCCTCCCTGAACAATGATGTCACATTTTCCCTGACTAGTAATGGCTCCACCTTTAACTCCCCCTCTCTCTGGTCTAAAACAACGGAATACTGCAACATTAAACTGCTGGTCTTCCTGCTACAATGTGTTAATTCCAAGTGCTAATCTACTAAAGAACTCCAGGCTCCTGGGCAGCAACATCTTGGAGGATCTGTTCTGGGCCCAACACTTTAATGTAATTACAAAGGAGAAATACCAATGACTCTACTTCATTAGGTATTTCAGGAGATCCAGTATATCATCAAAGACTCTTACATTTTTTTAAGTATGTACTGTGGAGAGCATTTTGACTGGTTGTATTGCAATCTGGTATGGAACCACCAATGCACAGAACCACAAGAGGCTGCAGAAGGTTATAGATTCAGCTGGCTCCACCTTCCTCACTATTGTGGACATCTTCATGAAATGGTACCTCAAAAAGGTAGCATTCATCATTAAGGACCCTCACCATCATTGAAAAAGACTAAGGAGCTGGTGGTAGACCTGAGGAGGGCTAAGGCACCGGTGACCCCTGTTTCCATCCAGGGGGTCAGTGTGGACATGGTGGAGGATTACAAATACCTGGGGATACGAATTGACAATAAACTGGACTGGTCAAAGAACACAGAGGCTGTCTACAAGAAGGGTCAGAGCCATCTCTATTTCCTGAGGAGACTGAGGTCCTTTAACATCTGCCGGACAATGCTGAGGATGTTCTACGAGTCTGTGGTGGCCAGTGCTATCATGTTTGCTGTTGCGTGCTGGGGCAGCAGGCTGAGGGTAGCAGACACCAACAGAATCAACAAACTCATTTGTAAGGCCAGTGATGTTGTGGGGATGGAACTGGACTCTCTCACGGTGGTGCCTGAAAAGAGGATGCTGTCCAAGTTGCATACCATCTTGGTCAATGTCTCCCATCCACTACATAATGTACTGGGTGGGCACAGGAGTACATTCAGCCAGAGACTCATTCCACCGAGATGCAACACGGAGCGTCATAGGAAGTCATTCCTGCCTGTGGCCATCAAACTTTACAACTCCTCCCTTGGAGGGTCAGACACCCTGAGCCAATAGGCTGGTCCTGGACTTATTTCCTGGCATAATTTACATATTACTATTTAATTATTTATGGTGCAACTGTAACGAAAACCAATTTCCTCCAGGATCAATAAAGTATGACTATGACTACTATCTGGGACACGCGCTTTTCATGTTACTCCTCAGTACAAGAACCCAAAAACCCATACTCAATGGTTCAGAAGCAGCTTCTTTCCCTCTGCCATCAGATTTCTGATCAACCCATGAAACCATTAACACTACTTGGTTTCTTACTTCTGCAGTATCTATTTTTGCAATTCATAGTAATTTTATGTTTTTGCACTATACTGCTGCCGCAAAACAACATTTGCTATCCCCATGTCCCTCAACTGTAGTTAACACCTGCAGTAAAGATCACTATCAGGGCCCAGGTGCCTCCACACTTGCTTTGGGTAGTATTCTGAAATAGGTGTCATTCAGCCCTGGGGATTTATCCATCTGATTCCATGTCCTCCTTAACAGTGTTCTGCTCCATTGCTCACCACCTTTGACCAGAAGATCGACAGAGCAAGCTACAGAGTGACTCATTGCTGACACCCCAAAGCCTTTCCAACAACTGGGTGTCCCATGCTGACATAATCCAGGATGAAGTACCCCTTGGATTGACAACCCCTGAACCACCCTTCTGAAGATGCATCCTTTCCAACATACAGAGCCTGTAGATGAGGTCTTTTCATGTGCCTGCTGCTCCTGGTGGCAAAGGCTGGGGGTTTGGAAGGTTCAAACCAGTATTTCAGTGCATTTTATGAATGGCAAAGGCTGCTCTCACTCTGCACCTATCGCGGAGGGAATTAATTTTGAGGGATTTCCCTTTCCTCCCAAACCTACTATTTCAAAGTGATAGGGTCCGGAACTCACTGGTTGAAAGGAGGAAATAGGTTTTTGAAAATGGGCAAAAAGCAGTCAGATTAATGGTCATTTTCTTGAAATGTACAGACAGGGCTAGGACGCAACAGCTACCAGACAGGGTCAGGTTCAAGAAAAGGAAAATGAGAACTGCAGATGCTTTAAGCATGAAATGTTCTGACCAAGGGCTGCAGGCCCTTGTTTCTCTTCTCATGGAAGCAGGAAGGCATCAAGGATGTAAATTGTCTCAGGATCAAAGGATTTGGTGTGCACATTCAGTCTGAATTACACTGAAGTATTGACCTTGATATTCAGAGTCCTGTAGTGCTTCACTTCACAGCAGCAGCATCTTTCAACCGAATTGACAAACAGCTTGGACAGCAAAAATAAAAACTCTTTACATCAAGGAATGCTAACTGTACCATTAACTGATGCATGCCAGAAGTCTAGCAGACTGTAATTAAAAAACAGCTAAACTTGGGACAGCTTTGCCAGATGCCAATTTGCTTCTCCCAACTGAACTGTAATTCAATACACTGCAACTGGAATTCCCATTAAACACTTAAAAAAGATCCATTGATAATTCCCATGGTTTAGACAGTGATTAAGTGAGTCCAAATGCCTAACAGTCTCAGATTTAATCCCCGGTAAGACTGAAATGCCAAATCCCAATAAGTTGTGTGTTTCGCAATAGATTGCTGGAATGAATGCCAATGAAAATGGAGTATTGACAGCACTACAGGAGGAACAGGCCAAATACATAGGCCTTGTATCTCAAGAAACTGGCAACAGGTTTTGTGCACACTTGCAGCAGTGAAGGGGAATAGCTTCATCATGCATAGACAATCCCCACTAGTGACTATGCCATTGCAGAAGAATATGTATCGAAACCAAGGCATATTTGGCAGGGTCTTCTACCTGATTCCCCATGGACCACCTACTACCCATTCATATTATTCCTCCACAACCCAACCCATTTTATTCTTCCTATATCCTCCTCAATTCCTTCCAGGTTCACCCAGTCTTCCACATTCTCTGTGCCATTTACAATAACCAATTAGACACATTCACAGAACATCAGGACTTTTCATTCCATACTGATGGGGACATCTGAAATCAATAAAATCAATTAACTAATTGAGGCTGTGATCCCATTCACAAATTATTTACTAGGAGCTATGGGTTCAATTGTAAGACAACATCACAAGCCAGGGTTCCAATTTTTAAATCAGATGCAAAAATCTATTAAATCAATTAAAGTAATTTTGAATCCATTCATTAATTACCATAAAAAAAGAGATTGGAATCTATTCAAAATGTCCACAGGGATGTATCTTCCATTCATAAATCACTTCAGTGATGGGGATCCATTCATAAACACCAAATAGGAACTCTAGATTTATTAATAACTCAACTGGAAACCTTGGATCATTTCATATACTGCCTCGAGTAGCTGGCGACTCATTCATAAATTATCTAATGCAGAATTGAGAAAAAATAGCCTTCTCTACTGTTAGATGAGTTTTTTTGGGTAGATGATTTGTTTACACTTAAATGACTTTGGCCACCAGACTTCTATTTGACAAAGTACTGTGGATTGAGTCCACAACAACGCACCTCCTAAAAAGGTGTGAATACCAGATGCTTCTGGCGCCGTAGTTTGACCTGATGCTGTAGTTTTGAACACAGTATTATCTATACATTATAAATATTAACTGTCTTCTATGTTAGCACGGGAAATGCCAAATAAATGTATCGTAGACTTAACTTACATTCCTAAAGGCTGTGAATACCAACCCAGACATGTTGGCGTCGGAAGGAAAGGATGGTGTGATATTTTATATGTAGCTTCAATAGGAAGCATTGTCTATAACTATTTAAGTAGCCATTGCCTTTGTGTTTAGCATATAAATATCCAGCCCACACTGAGCTAGCAGACCTTTCTACGGAAAGCGTCTCTGTCCGTATGATACCTGCTTGTTGTGTCGAATAAAGAAGCTGCTTTGTATCTACCAGTGACTCTGTCTCTCCAGTGATTTCATCCATGCTACAACACCTACCAGTGGTGTGGTCATTTAATCAAACAAAGGTCACATACCCTCAGGACAAACTCAGCGGAAATGTGATTGAGATAACTTGCTCTCTGAGAAGGTGCTGGATGAACCAAGTAACTATGGACCAGTTTATTCAACCTTGGAGGATGAGAAATTCCAGACAAAAGGAGTAACAAGAATCAGTGCTTTTACTAACCCACTGACTCTCACAATTATTTTACTGTTTTTCACCCTGTCACTTGTAAAAATGCTTTTCTCTTCTCTGAGCTCCCACAGTAGCCTCCTCTATATTGGTGAGACCAGATGCAGATAGGGGGATTGCTTCATCAAGCACCTTTGCTCTATCTGCCGTAAAAGGCAGGATCTGCCAGTGGCTACCCATTTAAATTTGACTTCAATTCGATTTGCCATTCACATACTGACATTTCTGTCCAAGGCCTCCTCTACTACAACAATGAGGGCAAACTCAGGTTGGATGAGCAACACATCATATCCCATCTGGGAGCCACCAACCAGATGGACGAACACCAAATTCTGGTAGTTACTCCACTCTACTCTCTTCTCTTTTTTCCATTTCCCATTCTGGTTATCCTTTCATCTTTTTAGCTCACTTGCCCATCACCTCTCTCTGGTCCCCTCCTCCTTCTCTCATTGTCCACTGTCCTCTCATACCAGACTGCTTCTTCTTTGGCCCTTTGCCTCTTACACCTATCCCCTCCCAGCTCCATACCCCCTTCCCCCCCAGTCACCTTCCTCCTATCACTGTTCCTCCCCCACCTTCTTATTCTGGTTTCTGCCCCCTTCCTTTCCAGTACCGATGAAGGGTTTCGGCCAGAAACATCAACAAGTTTATCACACTCCACTGATGCTACGTGACCTGCTGAGATCCCCCAGCACCTAGTGTGTGATGCTCATGATTTCCAACATCTGCAGAAACTCTTGTATCCAAAATCATGTCTCACTTGGAGAAGTGTGGCTTGATTAGAGGAAACAGCATGGACTGATGGACTGTAAAATATGTTATTGAATTTATTTCGTGTTTTCAGTATGTTCACTGATGCCACGTAGCATGCTTTTCAATAAGTTTGAAGGTCAAGGGCAGTGGGCAGCAGCAATACAGAAACAGGTCATGTGACACCAAAGCTGACAGATAAAAAGATGTTTGTTGGATTGTAGGAAGTGAACAGTGGGGATTGCCAGGGCTCAGTACTGAGACTAGAGCTTGGTTGTACAGGTACAATCTACTGAGGATACAAAATTTAGAGGTGTAGAGGACCGTGACAAGGAACGGAGCATATTAATGGGCAGGCAAAGAAGGAAACTGAAAATGTTAAGTGTTACATTTTGATAGGAAGGATGAGAAGAGGCACATTCTCAAAGGTGCACAAGAACAGTGAGATCTGGACACATGTTGCACACTAAACTGCAAGTGACAGGGTATGTTGAGTTAGTGGTTAAAGTGACTGATGCTGGGCTTTATAAGCACAGATTCCCTGACCCTGCAGCCCCTCCCAGTCTTTCCTTTGTTTACCTGGCTTTCTCCTTTCCTGTTACCCCCTCTCACTTAATCTTTTACTTCTCCCATTGCTACTTGAACATTCATCATCTTTTCCGAAAGACCAAAGGGACTTTGGCCCAGTGAAAGACCAATGTCAAAGGTGAGAGAGTTCTGGCCCACCATGGGACAGTATGGAGGCTGGTGCCCTGTTTCATCCCAAAGTCAGAGCTGAGTTTTGTGGAGGGCTTGTACTGTGGACTTCCTGGACTCCCTGGTTTCCTGAGGGTGGGACAGTCTCCAGCTGAAGCTCACACCCTGCATGCTGGATGAAGCCAGCCAGAAGCTGTGCTCACAGCTCTTGAAGTGCTGATGTGGCAGAGTCTTCCACTGAGCTCAGCCGCAGAGAGGACGCACCCCCCCCCCGCCATCTCAGAGCGTCCCCTATTCCTTTTGTGGTGTGGGTAACAAACAGCAGTGCCATGATCCACCACCCATCACTCACCTTCAGCACAAACGTGTTGTCTCTGTCCGGCATTTCCAGTGGCATAGTGGTCCGCACTTCCACAATTGTAGAGAGCGGGATGCTGACTCGTGACTTTGTTGACTGCCAATAAAACACAACAGGTTATTGTGGGAGACCAGTCAGGCAGTGTTCCGTCAACCACTATATAACAGCTTCACAACCCTGTAAGCCGGAAGAGAAGGCAGGGCCAAGTCTACCTGCTGATGCTCCCCATCCTTGGTACATTCTCATCAACCACAAGACTTCAATCACATACACAGGACCAAAGTTCAGACCTCATAGGTCACCAAAAGGATGGGCACAGTCCACAGGAGATGGGCATTTTCAGAGTAGGTGGAAAGTGAAGGTTTTTAATTATGACTGAGGAGAGGCAACATCAATCAATTGGTGCAATGTTATAAACGTAAGGTAATTTTCAGATGCTGGAATTCTTGAGAAACACACTCAAAATACTGCAGGAACTCAACAAGTCATTGAGGGGAACAAACATTAGATACTTTGGGCCAAGTGCCTTCATCAGGGATCCTGGTCCAAAATGTTACTGTTGATTTCCCTCCATAGATGCTGCCTGACTTGCTGAGTTCCTCCAACGTTTTGTGGAGGACCACAGTAGGTGGGGCAGCACCTGTGGAGGGATGAGCTGAAGGCCGGACAAACAGAATGGGAGGGTTGGAGAGAATGAAGGGAATGTTTGCGGTAAGGAGCAAGCCATGAGGCACTGAGAGGTGTAAGTGCTGTGCTGGCTGAGAGACGATGGGGACGGGTTGTTAATGGCAGCTGCTGTGTGTGTGAGTCGGACTGGGAGTGGGAGTGTGTGCATGTGTGACTGTGTGAGTAGGTGGGAATAATGAGAACAGAGGAGGGAGAAGAAAAATATTGCTGAGCCGAGTCACAAAACACTGAAGTTAAAAGAAAATGTTGGAAATACACAGCAGGTAAGGTAGCATAAATGGAGAGAGGACAGAGTGAATGTTTCAGGTTACTAAGCCTGTAACTGAACTGGTCAGCTCTGATGAAAAGCTACTGACCTGAAACAGTAACTCTGTTCCTCTCTCCACAGACTCTGCCTGATCTGCTAACTGCATCCACCGTCTTGCAACAACAAGAGTCTTGTTTTGCATGGAGTTCAAATGGCATGTTGTAAAAGGAAATCAGACAAATTGGACACAAATGGATGAACTTCAGGTCCCCAGTGCTCAACTCTGGACCTTACCTCATGGAGGATGTCACACGAACTGTGAATGCACATGAGGCTCACTCAGCAGTGTAGCAGAAAGAGCCTTTAAATGAGTCCGACAGGCCTGGAAGAGAGATGACAGGGATCCGGGGTGACTGCCCAGCTGGGTATGGTTAGTTTAGTGGTAGGAATTAGAGAGAGGAAGCAGAGGGATGTGCCGCAGAGGTCAGTGCTCTGTTGTCTGTCACATGTACTGAAGATTTGGATGAGAACGTAGGTGACTGCAAAGTTTGTGTATGACACCAAAACTATTTGTGGATGGTGAAGAAGGTTACCTAAAGATACCAACACAGACGAAAAAAATCTGCAGATGCTGGAAATCCAAGCAACACACACAAAATGCTGGAGGAACTGAGCAGGCCAGGCAGCATCTTTGGAAAGGAGTACAGTCGACACTTTGGGCGAGACCCTTCCGCAGGTCTGGAGAAAAAAAGCTGAGGAGTAGATTTGTTGGGGTCATATACTGTGTCTGGTGCTCCCGGTGTGGCTTCCTGTATATCATTGAGACCCGGCGTAGATTGGGAGACTGCTTCACAAATCACCTACGTTCCGTCCACCAGAAAAAGCAGGATCTCCCAGTTGCCACCCATTTTAATTCCACTTCCCATTCCCGTATGTCTATCACTGTCGTGATGAGGCCAAACTTAAGCTGGAAGAACAACACCTTATATTCTATTTGGGTAGCGTCCAACCTGATGGCATGAACATCGATTTCTCCAACTTCTGGTAATGCCCCACCCCCCTCTCCTTCACCATTCCCCATCCCCTTTTCCCTCTCTTACCTTATCTCCTTGACCAATCAATGCCTGCCTCTGGATTCCCCTCCCTCCATTTCTTTCTTCCATGGCCTTCTGTCCTCTTCTATCAGATTCACCCTTCTCCAGCCCTGTATCTCTTTCACCAATCAACCTCCCAGCTCTTTACTTCATTCCTCCCCTTCCCGGTTTCACCTATCACCTTGTATTTCTCTCTCCCCTCCCACCACCTTTTAAATCTACTCCTCAGCATTTTTTCTCCAGTCCTGCCGAAGGGTCTCGGCCCAAAATGTCAACTGTATTCTGTTCATACAACACAGAACATAGAACAGTACAGCACAGTACAGGCCCTTCGGCCCACATTGTTGTGCCAACCATGTAACCCCCCACCTTAAATTCCTCCATGTACCTGTCTAGTAGTCTCTTAAATTTCACTGGTGTATCTGCCTCCACCACTGACTCAGGCAGTGCATTCCACGCACCAACCACCCTCTGAGTAAAAAACCTTCCTCTAATATCCCCCTTGAACTTCCCACCCCTTACCTTAAAGCCATGTCCCCTTGTATTGAGCAGTTGTGCCCCGGGGAAGAGGCGCTGGCTATCCACTCTATCTATTTCTCTTAATATCTTGTATACCTCTATCATGTCTCCTCTCAGCCTCCTTCTCTCCAAAGAGTAAAGCCCTAGCTCCCTTAATCTCTGATCATAATCCATACTCTCTAAACCAGGCAGCATCCTGGTAAATCTCCTCTGTACCCTTTCCAATGCTTCCACATCCTTCCTATAGTGGGGCAACCAGAACTGGACACAGTACTCTAAGTGTGACCTAACCAGAGTTTTATAGAGCTGCATCATTACCTCGTGACTCTTAAACTCTATCCCTCGACTTATGAAAGCTAACACCCCATAAGCTTTCTTAACTACCCTATCTACCTGTGAGGCAACTTTCAGGGATCTGTGGACATGTACCCCCAGATCCCTCTGCTCCTCCACACTACCAAGTATCCTGCCATTTACTTTGTACTCTGCCTTGGAGTTTGTCCTTCCAAAGTGTACACCTCACACTTCTCCGGGTTGAACTCCATCTGCCACTTTTCAGCCCACTTCTGCATTCTCTCAATGTCTCTCTGCAATCTTCGACAATCCTCTGCACTATCCACAACACCACCAACCTTTGTGTCATCTGCAAACTTGCCAACCCACCCTTCTACCCCACATTCAGGTTGTTAATAAAAATCACGAAAAGTAGGGGTCCCAGAACCAATCCTTGAGGGACACCACTAGTCACAATCCTCCAATCTGAATGTACCCCCTCCAGCACGACCCTCTGCCTTCTGCAGGCAAGCCAATTCTGAATCCACCTGGCCAAACTTCCCTGGATCCCATGCCTTCTGACTTTCTGAATAAGCCTACCATGTGGAACCTTGTCAAATGCCTTACTAAAATCCATATAGATCACATCCACTGCACTACCCTCATCTATATGCCTGGTCACCTCCTCAAAGAACTCTATCAGGCTTGTTAGACGCGATCTGCCCTTCACAAAGCCATGCTGACTGTCCCTGGTCAGACCATGATTCTCTAAATGCCCATAGATCCTATCTCTAAGAATCTTTTCCAACAGCTTTCCCACCACAGACATAAGGCTCACTGGTCTATAATTACCCAGACTATCCCTACTACCTTTTTTGAACAAGGGGACAACATTCGCCTCCCTCCAATCCTCCAGTACCATTCCCGTGGACAACGAGGACATAAAGATCCTAACCAGAGGCTCAGCAATCTCTTCCCTTGCCTCGTGGAGCAGCCTGGGGAATATTCTGTCAGGCCCTGGGGACTTATCTGTGCTAATGTATTTTAACAACTCCAACACCTCCTCTCCCTTAATATCAACATGCTCCAGAACATCAATCCAGAACATATTGTCCTCACTGTCATCAAGTTCCCTCTCATTGGTGAATACTGAACCATTGAGGACCTCGCTCACTTCCACAGCCTATAGGCACATCTTCCTACCTTTATCTCTAATTGGTCCTACCTTCACTCCTGTCATCCTTTTGTTCTTCATATAATTGAAGAATGCCTTGGGGTTTTCCTTTACCCTACTCGCCAAGGTCTTCTCATACCCCCTTCTTGCTCTTCTCAGCCTCTTCTTAAGCTCCTTTCTTGCTACCCTATATTCCTCAATAGACCCATCTGATCCTTGCTTCCTAAACCTCACGTATGATGCCTTCTTCCACCTGACTAGATTTTCCACCTCACTTGTCACCCATGGTTCCTTCACTCTACCATTCTTTATCTTCCTCACCGGGACAAATTTATCCCTAACATCCTGCAAGAGATCTCTGAACATCGACCACATGTCCTAGTACATTTCCCTGCAAAAACATCATCCCAATTCACGCCTGCAAGTTCTAGCCTTATGGCCTCATAATTTGCCCTTCCCCAATTAAAAATTTTCCTGCCCTCTCTGATTCTATCCTTTTCCATGATAATGCTAAAGGCCAGGGAGTGGTGGTCACTGTCCCCCAGATGCTCACCCACTGAGAGATCTGTGACCTGACCCGGTTCATTACCTAGTACTAGATCTAGTATGGCATTCCCCTGAGTTGGCCTGTCAACATACTGCGACAGGAATCCGTCCTGGACACACTTAACAAACTCTGTCCCGTCCAAACCTTTGGAACTAATCAGGTGCCAGTCAATATTAGGGAAGTTAAAGTCACCCATGATAACAACCCTGTTATTTTTGCACCCTTCCAAAATCTGCCTCGAATCTGCTCCTCGGTATCTCTGCTGCTATCAGGGGGCTATAGAATACCCCCAGTAGAGTAACTGCTCCCTTCCTGTTCCTGACTTCCACCCATACTGACTCAAAAGAGGATCCTGCTACATTACCCACACTTTCTGTAGCTGTAATAGTATCCCTGACCAGTAATGCCACCCCTCCTCCCCTCCCCCCAATCCCTTTTAAAGCACTGAAATCCAGGAATATTGAGAATCCATTCCTGCCCTGGTGCCAGCCAAGTCTCTGTAATGGCCACTACATCATAATTCCATGTATGTGTCCAAGCTCTCAGTTCATCACCTTTGTTCCTGATGCTTCTTGCATTGAGGTACATGCACTTTAGCCCTTCTAACTTCCTACCTTTACACCCTTTATTCTGCTTCTCTTTCCTTAAAGCCTCTCTATATGTTAGATCTGGCTTTACTCCATGCACTTCTTTCACTGCTCTATCGCTCCGGGCCCCATCCCCCTTGCAAATTAGTTTAAACCCTCCAGAACAATGCTAGCAAACCTACCTGCAAGGGTATTGCTCCCCCTTGAGTTCAGGTGCAACCCATCCAATCTGTACAGGTCCCACCTTCCCCAGAAGAGATCCCAATGATCCAAAAATCTAAAACCCTGCCCCCTGCACCAACTCCTCAGCCACGCATTCAACTGCCATCTCCTCCAATTCTTACCATCACTATCACGTAGCACTGGTAGCAATCCTGAGAACACCACCCTTGAGGTCCTGTTCTTCAGCCTTCTGCCTAGTTCCCAAAACTCGCACTTCAGGACCTCATCCCTCTTCCTGCCTATGTCCATGTTCCATAGATGCTACCTGTCCTGCTGAGTTCCTCCAACACTTTGTGTGTATTATCTAAAGATACAATAGAGTCTAGACCAACTGGTCAGTGGGCCAGGGAATGGCAGGTGGAATTTCACTTAGACAAATACAAAGTGATACATTTTGGGAAGTTAAACCTAGGTAGGACCTACATGGTGAATGGCAGGGTCCTGGGCTGTAGAGTACAGACACCTCACGTAGTTTCTTGAAAATGGTGATAAAGGTAGACAAGGTCATGAAGAAGACAAAACTGGATGGGCATTCAGCGCAGGAGTTGGGCCATCATGTTACAGCTGCAAAGGATATTGGTGAGACTGCATCTGGAGCAGTGTGTACAGTTCTGGTTGCATACTAAAGGAAGGATGTAATTAATCTAGAGAGAGTGCAGAATGGATTCTCAAAAGTGTTGCAGGGTCTCGAGAGCTTGAGTTACAAGGATTGGCTTGGAATATTTTCCCTGGGGCGGGATATGGACCAAAGCCGGGCAAATAGGGCTTGCTGAGAATTGCAATTTGATCGGCTGAATTGGCCATTTCTGTTCTGGATGACTCTGTGGCAACAGAGAGGTGTGAAACAAAAATCAGAAGTGGGTTAGGGAAGCAAGCTTATGGAAGTTGTTGCCTTTCCTTCAACGAGTGGTGTGTGTAGTAACCAGCTTTTCCTTTATGCAGAGGGTCGTTGGACTCCAGCGTCTGATCACAAGAGAAGTTTGGGAACAGGAATTGGATTAGAGCAGAAATGCAAAGGTCTGAGAGAAGTGAGTTGGATCCCTCTTTCTGTCCTTCACTTAGTTACTGGACCCATAATACTACCCAATTATTGAAAAAGTAACGTAGGACAAAACAGAACTCTCGTTCCATCTGTACTAAGCCATTTGTCCGCACTTTGCTGTGGGTCTTCTCTTCCTTACTGACAAGTCTAGAGTCTTGGTAACATTGTGAAGATCTCTGCCTCTGTCTCCCCTTCAGGCAATACAGTACATTCCCAATTCCAACCACCCTCTGGAGGAATGAATTCTAATTCTAATCCACTTACCCCCACCCCATACACATGCCTTCTAGTTTTAGACACCTCTGGTGTGTGGTTCAGGTAGAATAAGCAGCTTTCCATCCTGGCCCGCCTCCAGATTGATCAATGAAGTGATCTAAACTCAGTGCGTAGGACAACAAATGCTGGCACAGCTGGTGTGTCCACGTCTACCTCTTCCAGTTGGAAGCCCCAGAAAACAGTTCCTCATTCACCCTAGCTGAGAATGAATCAGTTTCCCTGTGGTTTTCAAGCAGATGGCAAGGACGGGGCAGGAGCACAGGAGGAATCCAATTAACCCATAGTCTCTGCACCACAACCCCTGCTCACAATCCTCTTTTGTCAAAGGTTTTTCAACACTTTAAATGCTCCTGATCAGAGATGCTTTTAAAAATTCTAAAGGATTTAATTTTTTTAAGTTGCTAGTAAGTTCCCATAAGCAACTTCCTATATGGTAAGTTAATCAAAATCAGTACTAATGAGAACTTTAGGAAAAGACACTTATCTTTTCAGTGGGCCATTGGCTTTGATTGTACTCACTAGAAGTGAGGCAATATGGCATCAACTTCATGGACCCAGTACAGATTACAGAGGAGACAAGTGCAGAAATTACCAGGCCCTAGTAGAGATATTTAAAACATCTTTAGTGACACAAGAGGTACCAGAGGATTGGAGGATAGCCAATGTTGTCCATCTGTTCAAAAAAGGCTCTAAACAGAAACCAAGAAATTATAGGTCGGCTGAGTCTGACATCATTTGTGGGAAAGCTACTGGAAGGTATCCAAAGGGAGCAGATATGAAAGTATTTGTACTGATGAAAGTCAACATGGCTGTGTGTGTAACCAACCTTATAGTTTTCTGAGGATGTTAGCAGGAAAGTGGATGAAGATAAGGCAGTGGATGTTGTCCACGTGGACTTTAGTAAGGCATTTGCCAAGGTCCCGCATTGGAGGCTGGTCAAGAAGGCTCAGTTGCTCGACATTCAGGAAGAGGCAGTAAATTGGATTAGACAATGCCTTTGTGGGAGAAGCTGGAGAGCGGCAATAGAGGATTGCCTCTCTGACTGGAGGCCTGTGACTAGTGGTATGCAACAGGGACTGGTACTGGGTCTTTTGTTGCATGTCATCTATATCAATGATTTCGGAGTATAGCACTTACTTCTGGTTACACCATTATAGGAAGAATGTGGATGTTATGGAGAGGGTACAGAAGAGGTTTACCAGTATGTTGTCTGGATAAGAATGAACGAGTTATAAGGAGAGGTTAGGCAAACTTGAGATGTTCTCAAACTTTGATTCTGTAACTCATTGCTAGAGGGTGTGGCGGAGGCAGAGTCTCTCTCAATGTTGAAGTAACATCCAGATGAGTCCTCAACCCAGTAAGAACCTAAAGATATACAGCACATTACAGGCCCTTCCACCCACAATGTTGTGCTGACCATGTAACATACTCTAGAAACTGCCTAGAATTTCCCTACCACATAGCCCTCTATATTTCTAAGCTCCATGTACCTACCTAAGAGGCTCTTAAAAAGGCCTATTGTATCCACTTCCACCACCACTGCCGACAGAGCATTCCACACACTCACCACTCTGTGTGTGGAAAAACTTACCCCTGACATCCCCTTGGTACCTTTTTCCAAGCACCTTAAAACTATGCCCAATCGTGTTAGCCATTTCAGCCCTGGGAAAAAGCCTCTGGCTATCCACATGATCAATGCCCCTCCATCTTATACACCTCTATCAGGTCACCTCTCATCCTCTGTCACTCCAAGAAGAAAAGGCCAATTCTGCTCAACCCATTCTCATAAGGTACACCCTCCAATCAAGGCAATATCCTTGTAAATCTCCTCTGCACTCTCTCTATAGTATCCACATCCTTCCTGTAGTGAGGTGACCAGAACTGAACGCATTACTCACCACTCCGACCAAGGTGTTATATAGTTGTAAAATTACCTCACGGCTCTTGAACTTAATCCCACGGTTGATGACTATATGCCTTCTTAACAACATTGTCAACTATGCAGCAGCTTTGAGTGTCCTATGACACAGACCCCAAGATCTCTCAGATCTTGCACACTGCCAATAGTCTTACCATTTATATTATATTCTGTCTTCAAACTGGACCTACCAAAATGAACCACTTCACACTTATCTGGGTTGAACTCCATCTGCCACTTCTCAGCCCAGTTCTGCATCCTATTGATGTCCTGCTGTAACCTCTGACAACCCTCCAGACTATCCACAACACTCCTAACCTTTGTGTCATCAGCAAATTTACTAACCCATCCCTCCACTTCCTCATCCAGATCATTTATAACAATTACAAAGATGAGGGGTCCCAGAACAGATCCCTGCCGAACACCACCGGTCACTGACCTCCATGCAGAATATGAAATATCTACAAAAACCCTTTGCCTTCCATGGGCAAGCCAATTCTGCATCAGCAATGCAATGCCTCCATACTTTCTGAAGGAGCCTTGCATGTGGATCCTTATCAAATGCCTTACTGAAATTCATATACTCCATCCAGTGCTCTCCCTTCATCAATGTGTTTTGTTACATCCTCAAAGAATTCAATCAGGCTCATAAGACACAACCTGCCCTTGACAAAGCCATGCTGACGATCCCTAATTAGGTTATATCTCTCCAAATGCCCATAAATCCTGCCTCTCAGGATCTTCTCCAACAATTTGCCCACCACTGAAGTCAGACTCACGGGTCTATAATTTCCTTGGTTATCTCTACTCCCTTTCTCGAACAAGGGAACAACATTTGCAACCTTCCAATCCTCTGTTACTTCTCCTGTCTATATTGATGACACAAAGATCATCGCAAGAGGCTCAGCAATCTCCTCCCTTGCTTCCCACAGTAGCCTGGGGTATATCTCATCCGGTCCCGGTAACTAATCTAATTTAATGTTTTTCAAAGGCGCCAGCACATCCTCTTTCTTAATGTCTATATGCTCAAGCATTTCAGTCCGCTGTAAGTCATCCCCACAATTAGAAACATACAGCACAATACAGGCCCTTCGGCCCTCAAAGCTGCGCCAAACATGTCCTTACCTTAGAACTACCAAGGCTTACCCACAGCCCTCTATTTTTCTAAGCTCCATGTAGCCATCCAGGAGTCTCTTAAAAGACCCTATTGTTTCTGCCTCCACCACTGTCGCCAGCAGCCCATTCCACGTACTCGCCACTCTCTGCGTAAAAAACTTATCCCTGACATCTCCTCTGTACCTACTTCCAAGCACCTTAAAACTGTGCCCTCTTGTGTTAGCCATTTCAGCCCTGGGAAGAAGCCTCTGACTATCAATGCTTCTCATTATTTTGTACACCTCTATCAGGTCACCCCTCTCATCCTCCATCACTCCAGGGTTAAAGGGTCGAGTTCACTCAACCTATTCTCATAAGGCATGCTCCCCAATCCAGGCAACATCCTTGTAAATCTCCTCTGCACCATTTCTATAGTTTCCACATCCTTCCTGTAGTGAGGTGACCAGAATTGAGCACAGTACTCCAAGTGGGGTCTGACCAGGGTCCTATATAGCTGCAACATTACCTCTCAGCTCTTAAACTTGATCCCACGATTGATGAAGGCCAATGCACCATATGCCTCCTTAACCACAGAGTCAACCTGCGCAGCTGCTTTGAGAGTCCTATGGACTCAGACCACAAGATCCCTCTGATCCTCCATGCTGCCAAGAGTCTTACCATTAACACTATATTCTGCCATCACATTTGATCTACCAAAATGAACCCCCTCACACTTACTTGGGTTGAACTCCATCTGCCACTTCTCAGCCCAGTTTTGCATCCTATCAATGTCCTGTTGTAACGTCTGACAGCCCTCCACACTATCCACAACACCCCCAACCTTTGTGTTATCAGCAAATTTACTAACCCATCTCTCCACTTCCTCACCCAGGTCATTTACAAAAATCACAAACAGCAGGGGTCCCAGAACAGATCCCTGAGGCACACCACTGGTCACCGGCCTCCATGCAGAATATGACCCGTCTACAACCACTCTTTGCCTTCTGTGGGCAAGCCAGTTCTGGATCTACAAAGCAATGTCCCCTTGGATCCCAGCCTCCTTACTTTCTCATGTATGGGGTACCTTATCAAATGCCTTGCTAAAACCATATACACTACATCTACGGCTCTACCTTCATCCGTATGTTTAGTCACATTCTCAAAAAATTCAATCAGGCTCGTAAGGCACGACCTGCCCTTGACAAAGCCATGCTTTGTACACCATGGTCCTTTAACCCTAATATCCTTTCCCTGCCTCAATGGAACATATCTTAGTAGAACAAAGAAAACAGAGAAAACCTACAGCACATTACAGGCCTTCGGCCCACAAAGTCATGCCGAACATGTCCCAGGGAGTCGCGGAGGGAACACGTCCCTCCCCACGGATCTCCCACCCAGCACTTATCCCTGTAAGCGTTAAGTGCTACACCTGTCCCTACACCTCCTCTCTTGCCACCATTCAGGGCCTCAAACAGTCCTTCCAGGTGAGGCAACACTTCAATTGTGAGTCTGTTGGGGTCACCTATTGCATCCGGTGCTCCCGGTGCGGCCTCCTCTACATCGGTGAAACCCGACGCAGATTGGGGGACCGCTTCGTCGAGCACCTCCGCTCCGTCCGCCACGACAGGCAGGATCTCCTGGTTGCCACCCGCTTCAACTCTGCTTCACATTCCCATTCGGATATGTCCATACATGGCCTCCTCTACTGCCATGATGAGGCTAAACTCAGGCTGGAGGAACAACACCTCATATACCGTCTGGGTAGTCTCCAGCCCCTTGGTATGAATATAGAATTCCCCAACTTCCGGTAATTCCCTCCCCCTCCCTTCCTCTATCCCTATTTCATTCTGCCCCCTCGCCTAGCTGCCTACTACCTCCCTCATGGTTCTGCCTCCTTCTACTAGCCATTGTGTTTTCCCCTATTCCTTCTTCACCTTTCCTGCCTATCACCTCCCTGCTTCCCCTCCCCCACCCCTTTATCTTTCCCCTGGAACCTACCAGCCTTCTCTTTCCCACTCTCCCCCCACTTTCTTTATAGGGTCTCTGCCCCTTCCCTCTACAGTCCTGATGAAGCGTTCCGGCCCGAAACATTGACTGATCGTTTCCACGGATGCTGTCTGACCTGCTGAGTTCCTCCAGCGTGTTGTGGTGGTGAGTAGGACTGATATTGATGGGTGGTTGATGGTTAGCATGGATGTGGTGGGTCAAAGGACCTGTTAGTGTGCTGAGTGACACTGATTTGACAGATTCTCAATTTTGATGTACTGCTTGAGGAAAGGTCCAGTAATTTGTTTGAATGATTTCATTGCGTGGGATTTCTGAGTACCGCATTTGGATTTCAGTACAGGAAATACACTGATGAGCCAGTCCCTGAGGCAGCACGTCTTCCATAATGACAGTAAGGCTGCCACTTCCAAAGTTTGGGGGCGCTCCTTTAAGGTTGCTGCTAACTGGTGACAGGAGAATGGAAAACATCACATCGAAAGTGCTGGACATTAACCAAGCAGTTCCTTCAGTCAAATTCCACTAAGCTATGTAATAATGGTAGTTTAACTAATTGTAACTTTTGGTCTCTCTCCATTAGCCCACACCCTGGGAGTAAATCTCTGCCTTGTTGGAGACCTCGGCCTCGTTAAGAGTGCTTTGGAAACTGCCTTTACTTGCAGTTAACATAGAACATAGAATAGTACAGCACAGTACAGGACCTTCAGCCCACAATGTTGTGCCGACCCTCAAACCCTGCCTTCCATATAATCCCCCACCTTAAATTCCTCCATATACCTGTCTAGTAGTCCCTTAAATTTCACTAGTGTATCTGCCTCCACCACTGACTCGGGCAGTGCATTCCACGCACCAATCACTCTCTGAGTAAAAAACCTTCCTCTGATATCCCCCTTGAACTTCCGACCCCTTACCTTAAAGCTATGTCCTCTTGGTGCCCTGGGGAAGAGGCGCTGGCTATCCACTCTATCTATTCCTCTTAATATCTTGTATACCTCTATCATGTCTCCTCTCAGCCTCCTTCTCTCCAAAGAGTAAAGCCCTAGCTCCCTTAATCTCTGATCATAATCCATAGTCTCTAAACCAGGCAGCATCCTGGTAAATCTCCTCTGTACCCTTTCCAATGCTTCCATATCCTTCCTATAGTGAGGTGACCAGAACTGGACACAGTGCTCCAAGTGTGGCCTAACCAGAGTTTTATAAAGCTGCATCATTACATCGCATGTACCCGTGGACACGTACCCCCAGATCCCTCTGCTCCCCCACACATTTTGGGCATGTCAGTCTTCTGTGAATCATGCACTGGGATCCCCAGACCACTCTGCATCTCAAAACTCTGCACTCTCTTACCTGTTAACCAAGTGGACGTTGTGCATCTTTATATCATAGTAGAGGGGAATGTAGACCTGTGGTTACAATAATTAATGAAACTGCTGAATGGTGGGAAGGCTGCAGGGGCTAGGGGACCTCCTGCTCCGCATTAATTTCTCTATTTACAGAATCAGAATTAGGTTTATTGTCACAATAGGCTGCATATCTGAACACTCAGAGGCATTCAACTAGGATAAGTAACAAGAACCCACTGTGCTGAAGTCAGGGAGAGAGGTTTGTCCAACTAGCAGGAAGCAAGTGGGACATTCCCAAGTTTACCACCTATCATCAGGAAGCTACCAGAGGGACCAATGCTGAGACTGCAGAGCTTTACAAAATATTAATGACTTGGAGAGGCTAGTGTGCAGTCACCAGATTTTTAGACAACACAAGAATAAGTGGGAACACCAGCTGAGTGGAGGATGCAACATCTGGGGAGTGGAGAAAATACTGGCAAATGGAGAGTAAAATGTAGGAAAACTTGTATAAAACAACAGAGCCGTGTTAGAATGCAGAGAAGCTGCAGGAATCAGTAGCAGAGGATAGGGTCCAGTCATGGGAATTCCAGAACCAGACGGGGCACCAATTTAGAGCTGAGGTAAAGGTCTCATCGGGTTAAGGCCCTATGGAATGGACAACTGTAGAGAGGAGTCCTCGAAGATACTTAAGGTTGAGTTTGATTTCTATCAGTGGGGATGTGAAGGTTCTGGAAAGTGGAGGGGGAATCATGGATCAGCTTTGATTGCATTGAATGGTGAAGCATTGAGGGATGGATGGACTGTTTGCGATTTTTGTGGCCTCGCAGCTGTTTCCCGGAAACCATCAGTTACTACACGGACCTCACCACGTCTTCGATCCTGACAAGCTGAGACCTCTACCTCCGGCTCTGAAGCAGGGATGGAGGTGGGAAACCTGCGGTCACAAGCGTGTCTGTAGGTCTGCCTGTGTCTCCTAGCACACGTTCTCTCGGAAGACAAATTTCTTCACTCTCTGCTCCCTCTGGCACTTGGTGCTTTGTTGAGAAATCAAAACAAATCAGCAACTGCTCTGCTCTCCCTGCATTTTGACTGACTTGCCAAATACTTCCAGCATTTTTTCAGCTTTGTGTCCACTTAACGTTAGCACAGCGCCAGAAGGGCCCACCTCTCAGTTCCCAGGTGGGAGGTCCAAGAATGCTGCTGGTGAATCCCCTGAACCATCAGTAGCAGGGTCTGAACGTGGGTCCTGTGACACAGCTCCCTGGGTTAAGCTGTGGGTGACTGCCTCACTGCTCCAGCTGGTCAGATCACTCTGCTCTCCCAGTCAACATGAAGAGCGCAGCACAGGAACAGGCCCCTTGGCCCACAATGTTGTGCCGAGCCAGATAAAACTAACCCCTCCTACCTAAACAATGTCCATAGTCCTCTATCTTCATTACATTCATGTGCCTATCTAAACATCACTTAAAAGTCTCTAATGAATTTGCCTCTACTACCATATCAGGCAGCGCATTCCAGGCATCTACCACCCTCTGAGTAAAAACTTACCCCTCACATCCCCTTCGAACCTGCCCCCTCTCACCTTCAATGTCTGCCCTCTGGTATTAGACAGTTCTGCCCTGGGAGAAAGATACTCCCTGTCTCCTCTATCTCTGCCTCTCATAATGTTACAAACCTCTATCAGATCTCCCCTCAGCCTCTGCCGCTCCAGAGAAAGCAACCCAGGTTTGTCCGGCCTCTCATGAGAGCACATGCCCTGTAAACCAGGCATCACCCTAGTAAATGTCTTCTGCACCCTCTCCAAAGCCTCAACGTCCTTCCTATAGTGGGACAACCAGAACTACTTGCAATACTCCAGATCTGGCCTAACCAGAGTTTTATAAAGTTGCAACATAACCTCTTGACTTTTGACTAATAATAGCAAGCATTGCATAAGCCTTCTTAACCACCTTATTGACCTACAATGGTCTTGCCCTTAACAGTGTACTGTCTCCTTACATTTACCCTACCAAAGTGCAACTCTTATATTTATCTTGGTTAAACTCTATCTACCATTTCTCTGCTCATATCTGCAACTGATCTGTATCATGCTATATTCTTTGCCAGTCCACAACTCCACCAATCTTGATATCAACTGCAAATTTACTAATCCACCCGTCTACATTTTCATCCAGGTCATTTATGTACATCACAAACAGCAGAGGTCCCAGAACAGATCCCTGGGAACATCACTAATTACAGTCCACAGTTCGAATGTCTCTTCAACCACGATCCCCTATCTTCTATATGCAAGCCAGTTCTGAATTCAAACAGCCAATTTGCCGCGAACCCCATGTATTTTAATCTTCTGGATTAACCTCCCATGAGGGTCTTTGTCAAATGCCTTACTAAAATCCATGCAGACAACCTCCACTGCCCTAACTTCATCAATCTCTCTCGTCACCCTGTCAAAAGACTCAATCAAGTTTTTTCAACATGACCTGCCTTGCACCAAAGTGGTCTAGTCACTCAACACCTGGTGGGTTTCCTCTGGTATCCCAAAGTGTGCTGGTCACTGACCATTGCAACTGCTCTCTAGTGCGGGGAAGGTGTAGAAGACGTAGAGTGGGTGAGAATGTGAGGAGAGCTAAATGGGCTCTGTGCACATGGATATGCACGCAGGGAAGGGCTGTTGTTTGGAAGGAAACGGGGAAGGAGGGCACCAGTGCTTGGGAGCGGGGGCCCATTGGGCACGGTGTAATCTCACAGCATAAACTGGAGGCTGCTCCTGCTGTTCAGATTGTGCCCCAGGGACCCCGCAACAGGCTGTAAGTGCTGAAGATGTATTTGAATCTCAGAAGATAAAAACTGCATTAACCCCAAATATGTCATATTTTGGTTTTACTACCCATCTTTCACACTACCGCAGTTATTGTAGTAGCTTCATTGAAACGTTATGGTCCATGTTAGGAAGTAACAAGAATCAGTAACAACTGTGTTTGGGACTAAGCATGGGTGCATAGTGAAGATCCCCAGGATTACAATACATTGTTCAAGAGGCTTTCAGATACATACGTGAATATGCAGGGACGGAGGGATATGGGTCATGTACAGAAGAAGAGATTTCAATTAACTTGACACAGATATTGTGGGCTGAAGGACCTGCTTACGTGCTCCATGTTCCATGTCTGCAGCCCTTCTGAAAATAGATCCATGATTAGACATGGCCATACAGGAACTGTTTTCACATTTGCAGGTGACACAAAGCTTGGAGTGTGGAAAAGAGCAAACTTGAAGGAGATGTGGACAGGTGAATGGAGAGGTGACTGATGGCAGATGAAACATAATACTGAGAATTTGAAGTATTATATTTTGGTAAGAAGGACGAGAAGAGACAAATTCTAAAATGTCCGCAAGAACAAGGAGGTCTGGGGTACATGGTGCACACTGAACTGTAAGTGACAGGACAGGTTGAGATAGTGATTAAAGTGCAGGATCCTGGGTTTTATAAACAAATAAAGGTTCAGAGCTTAAGAGCAAGGAAGTGGTAATGAGTCTTTCGTGCTGGATTGGCCACAACTGGAGCCACAAGTGGTGGGAAAGACGTGATGGCTTTGGATAGGGTGGAGAAGTATTAACCAAAGGGATTCCAGGGATGATCAACTTCAGCAGTGCAGATGGATGAGGGAAGCTGTGGCTGTTCCCCTGGGAACAGAGGAAGTTGTAAGGGGATTTGACATCAAGAAGATTATCAGTATGGTGACAGCCCATTCCACTGGAGGAAGTATCACAGACAAACAAATATGGAATGCTGGGAAAATACATGAGGGAAACCTATTTTTAAAATGACAGTGAGTACAAGGGTTTGGCGTGGACTTCAGGCATTAGAGATGGCAGATTCTGTTGTTGAGTTCAAAAGGGAGCAGGATGAGTACAGGACCTCCCTCAGTTTCAAACACCCATCATCTGTACAGCCTGTACGTAAGTATGAGGTTTTTTTGGAGACCTGTAGGATGAATTTGCTGGCTACTACAGAAATACAGGCATCCTCAGGCTCACAGGACAGAATCCTGTCACAACCCATGGAAGAGCTGGGGCTGATTGCGAAGACAGGACAGTGTGACCAGCTGGGCGTTCTTACAAACAGTCAGCATTGGCTCAACTGGCCAAATGGCCGTATTTAGTGCTGTAACCAGGTGGTGGTTAGGATTTAATATCAGCCTGGTTATCACTGGAGTCACAGTGATACATCGTGATGCCCCTCCTCTGATCCAATGGGAGTCTCCGTCAATGTGGAAGCTGCTTCCTTCTCAGCCCTAACCACTACCCTACCATGTAAAGAAGTCGGACTGGACACCAATCACTGAACAAAATAAAGCTTCCCTCAACAATGAACCTATTTCCCCATCTCAGAACATATTCTGCTAACCCTGGCATGTGGCTCACTTCTATCCTAGAACATTAGGCTGTATATTTCAAGTTACGTCCAAACTAATAACTCAACATGAACTAGCGCTGAGCAACTTGAAACAGGAATCAGAAGGCCTTGAAGTATGTACCTCCGTTTCATGAGATTGACACCATCTACCACATTCACTCTACATCCCTTCAAATCCAGCCCAAGTATCTGCTGTTGTCCTTCAATAATTAATGCATGGTACCTGCTGGTTCAAGCTGCAGTTCCATCTTTACTCTCCATTCCACCGTGATCACTACCATGGCATCCAACTAAAGGGACAACTCCTGTACTTCTCCAGACTCCCCACTAGAGGAAACTTCTTCACTGAGCCCTTTATCAATACAACAGCAAATCTAGTATCAATCTTATGCACCCAATGGGATGCAAACTTTACTCAACTTTGTCTTTGCAGTCTGCCTCTTAAAGTCAGTGGTACCAAGGCAAGGTCGTACTTTTGTCACAGACACAGGTTTCCAACACCATTACTGCATTCTCACCTTTGGTGGGACGTAAAATTCCAGAATGAACCTCTCTTCCTCGATTCCCACGGCTTTCCGTAGCAACACCCGGCACTTCTGCCACTGTAAGCTGCTCAAACTGTTGGAGTCATCAACCAACATGTACCTCAGCATTCCTTCCCTCTGGATGTCCTGCAGCTCGACCCTGGTGGAGGACAGTTTTGTTAAGCGCAATCGCTCAAGCTTCTGGCTCCATCTGTCGTGGGCTTCAGTTTCAAGTCTATTCCCTGAGGAATCTTCCTCTCCTTCAGGCTTCGCACCCAGCAGAGGTTCAGCCGAGGACCTCCACTGCAACATCTCCTTCATCCCATCAACCATACACATACTCATATTCCGCAAAGAAAATCCTTTCTTAAATTTAGGTCTGGCAGAAGCACTGAACGACACATCCTCTGAGCTCCGAGAATGACCCAAACTGGACACGTTGCAGACTTGCTGATGTCTTGGGTACCTGCTGGAGTTTGACATGTTCTCTCCTCTTGTGAGAGAACAGGAGTCGGCTTTCCTCTGGAGGACTCCTTCCCTGGACGAGAGCTGGCAGCTCTGAATGTCGGAGAACGGAGCGACGCTGCACCTGGCTGTAGAGTCTGAGAGATATGACCCATTCACCTCTCGTGCAAAGTACTCCACAAAATGGAAAGCAAAGTGTTGAGAGAAACTGGCTTCTATTCCAGAGCATTCATAATGAGGATTTTCACTTATAAATACCCGGAATTTCTGAGCGAAATCAGATGCAGCAGCACGTGCCTGGACTTCACAAAATTCCTTCCAGTCTGGAACATCTTGTAATGAATCCTGATTTCCAGAATCACCATTCATGGCTAATTCACTGGTGTCCCAATGAGGCTGCACAAGAAGCAGGGAGAGAGACTTTGTTACTTCTGTGGCCAACAGTCAGAGCCAGCATCCAGAAACATCAACCAAATGTATGCCCTGGTCATGAATAATTGTAACACTCAGCCACTGCTCTGGAATCAAAGGAAACATACGGCCCCATTCTGCCTTCACAGTTCTTACAAATATGTTGTTCAATTCATCATACAGCTGCAGATTTACCCATTTATCTAATGCTTTCTCAATCATTTCGATAGAATCTGTTTGCCACACTCACCAGCTGGTTCTGTTCCAGATTTTACACTATTCACTGGGCATAGAAGTTCTTTTTTACCCCTCTGTTCCTTAGTCAGTGAGCCAGACTGCATAAAGTGCTAGAGCTTGACAGCAGTGATGGATGAAATCTTTGAAAATGGAGTTGGCCGTCCTTTAAATGCCTGTGGTATGGAACTGTTCACAACAACAGCTGGAGTATTCTTCCCTCTTCCCTCTAACTGAGTGAGCTGCGTCACCTGTCACTGTGAACATCACCCCAAACTGTCCCATGTAACAGTGTGTCACACTGACCTGCCCCTTGTAACAGGTAATAGGCAGCTGTACTGAGAGAGCAGTTTCTACCAAAGAACATTGTGGTTCGACAATGGCCCTTTTAAACAGGAGGCTCAGACATATCTTAAAAAACACACATCCCAACAGCCTTTGTAAATATTAATGATCATTGCTGAGGTTCATCAGAAGACAATGGTCCAACAGCAAGCAGAACAATGACGGACACAAACTTGCAATAAACTGCAGGACAAGACATTGCAATCAAATCAGGAAAGACAGGGATAGAATTAATTGTGTGTAGTCAGACATCCAAAACAGCTTGAATGCAACTATACAGTGGTGCTGGAATGTTTGTAAACCCTGTAAGATTTTCTCTATTTGTGCATAAATATGACCTAAAATGTGATCAGGTCTTCACGTCCTAAAACTAGATAGAGAACCCAATTAAATAAATAACACAAAAACATTTTAATTATTCACTTATTTATTGAGAAAAATGATCCAATATTTCATATAATTATTGGAAAAGGTATGCAAACCTCTGGAGTAATGACTTCTGAAAAAGCTTCAAATTAATGAGATGAGATTGGAAGTGTGGGATGTAGAGGTGCCCTGCCCTATAAAAAGACACACAAAGTCAGGTTACTGACAGAGCCTGCTCTTCTCAAGAAAAATCTGTTTATGTGCACCATTCCTCAATCAAAACAACTTGCAGAGGACCTTAGAAGACTAATTATACAGATGTATGAAGCTGAAAAAGGCTACAAAAGCATTTCTAAAGACCTGAGATATTGTCTAAAATGGAGGAAATTCAGTACTGTTGCTACTCTCCCTAGGAATGGGCATCCTGCTAAGATCCAGAAGCTTAATAAAAGTCAGATAATACAACAAGACAATGATCCAAAACACAAGAGTACATCACCAACAGAATGGTTTAAAAGGAAGAAAATTCACGCTTTGGAATGGCCGAGTCAAAGTCTGGACCTTAATCTTATAATTGTGGAAGGGCCTGAAGCAAGCAGTTCATGCAAGGAAGCCCACAGAACATTCCAGAGTTGAAGCAGTTTTGTAAGGAATTCCTCCTAGCTGATGTGCAGGACTGATCAACAGTTACCAGAAACATTTGGCTGAAGTTATTATTGTACAAGGAGGTCACACCAGACACTGAAAGCAAAGGTTCATACACTTTTCCCAACAAATACATGTAATAATACACCATTTTTTCTCAATAGATAAATGAACAAGTACAACATTTTTGTATTATTTATTTAATTGGGTTCTCTTTATCTAGTTTTGATCACATTTTAGGTCATGTTTATGCAGAAATAGTGAAAATTCTACAGGGTCCACAAACTTTCTGGCACTGCTGTATGTCTTTGTTGCACTGAGTAACTGAGACAAACACAAGAGTAACACCAACTGATGATGTACAAACATAAGAAATAGGAGCAGGAGTCAGTCACCTGGTCCATCATGCAATAAGACCTGGCTGTGGACTCAGCTCCACCCACCCACCCCTTCCCCATAATCTTAATTCCCCTGCTATACAAAAATCTATCAAACTGTGTCTTAATGGGGTAGCCTCCACTGCTTCCCTGTTCAAAGAATTCCACAGATCACAATTCTGGAAAAAGTTTCTCCTCATATCCATTCTAAACCTATTCCCCCAAATTTTGAGGCTACGTCCCCTAATTTGTAGTTTCACTTAACAGTAGAAACAACATTTCTGCCTCTATGCTATCTATCCCTTTCATAATTTTATAGGTTTCTAGAAAACGTTATAAAATCCGTCTCTCCCTCTGTGATGGATCTGAACTCCCAGCAAACCAAGCCAGGCTGTTCAGGGGCATGACATGCAAGGGGTGTGCAAACTTTAGCTGCAAGTTTGAGAGAATGAGGATAGCGAACAAACAGGAGGGCTGGAGAAACTACCAGTAGGTGGGTAGAGGATTCAGCAGAGAGGCAGCCTTGTGGGGTTAACCGAGCTGGTGGTGGTGGTTTCCCCAACACATCAGCCTTAGTGAAACAGTCACTGGTCTCCTGGGAGGGGCACAGCTAGTACTGGTCCAAATTGGAATTGTCCTCTTCACAAACCATAGCCAGGGATCCTTCCCGACAACACGTTGTCTCTATCAAAGGCTTGCTGTTCCAGCCACCCCCACAAATGACCAATAACTCTCTCTGTCTGCTCTTCCAGCACTACAAACTTCACAGATGCCGTCCTGGGTCCAGTCCCAAAATCTCCACAACTCCCTTGGCTCTGTGTTCAGTCAGCATGCAACCTTCAGCACTGGAGTTCTCTCCATAGACTCCTCCATCTCTCTCCTTCCACAATAGAATCCAGATAGGCATTGGTTCACACTGTCGGTGCCATGTCTAGGACATACTTCTGTTCACAGTCTCAGAACGCATGTTCCATGCACCTTACAAAGGCCAATTTTTGTTAATGCCGACAACTGGTCCACATTGTGGTGTGGTGTGTGGGGGAGAATCATTCACAGGGAAGGTGGGGGTGGAATGGTTCATGAGAGGTGGAGTGGATTATAGGGAGGGTGGAATATGTTCTGTTGGGGGGATAGTGGATCATTTTCCTAAAGACAAATACGTGATGAAGGAGAACCCCATCCTACATCCCCTCTCTCTCACCCAACAACCAGGCTGCAAGGACCAGTCAGGGAACTCCAGGCTGGTGGGCCTGAAATCAGTGGTGGGGAAGTTGTGGAGGGGATTCTGATGGACAGGATCTACCTTCCATTTGGAGCACAGGAACTCGTCTCATGATTTTGACTGAGTACCTTTTTAAGAGGTGACCAAGAGGATTGACAAGGGCAAGGCTAGCAAGGTCTTTGACAACATCCTGCATGGAAAGTTTGACCACAGGGATCCAGGTGAGTTAGCCAAATATATATAAAATGGGATTGGTGTAAGTAGTCAGACCGTGGAAGAGGAGGATGCTTTTCCAGAGTGGAGGCTGTGACCAGAGCTGTTGTTATCTGTCTTAATGATTCAGGTGAGAATGTATACTCAGCAGTCACTTGAAAAGGCACACATGCTTGTTAACTCAACTACCTAATCAGCCGGTCATGTAGCGGCAACTCAATGCATAAATGCATACAGACGTGATCAAGAATTGTGATCGATTTGCTGGAAAGCACATGTAGCTCTAGCTCACTAAGGGTTGTTTGGTGTGGGATGTTCACTGTGGGGTTGTTTGCAGAATGATGGTAATAGTTTGATTGTAGACAAATTTTTAGATATTTCACAGCTTGTGTGTCTTAATGATGGGAGGGGCTCCAGAGTTAATATTCATAATAGTTCTGAAACTGCTATAAATTAACTTTAGTTTTGAACATTCTGGCTGGGGCGAGTGAGTGGGATGTCATGGGAGATGAAACATTGGGAAATGATCATTTTCCTATATTTATAAGCTTGGGTATAGGGGACAGAAGGCCACCTTTAGGAAATGGAACTTCGGTAAAGCGAACTTCGGAGAGGTTTAAGATTTTATGTGATGAATGTCTGTCAGGGCTGAATGTTGAGGATGATATGGATTTCTGCAATGAAAGGTTATGTTACATTATTCATAAATCTGCAGTGGAAGTGATTCCTATTAAAAAGGACATTAATAGGAGAAAGGCTGTACCATGGTGGACTGAGGAGTATGCAGAGGCAATTAAGGAGGGAAATAAGGCGTTTAGAAAAGTTAAATAGTATCAGTCTCCCAGTGACCTTATTAAGTACAAAAGGGCACAGGCTATGGTGAGGAAAGTAGTGAAGGTTGCGAAAAATGTTTACTGTAGGTTATACTATGCCAGTATTGGAAGGGGTATTAAACTTAAGAGATGTTTGGGAAATGATTAAAAAAATGGGGGGGGTGGATTCATAGGGCTAATAACACTGGACAACAAATTTTTTCAAAAGTGTTGCTTCCTCAGAATTTTTGTTCGTTTATGATAGACTGCTTGAAGATGAACACAAATATAATTTCAGACTACTTGTATCACGTAGGAATTTGGAGAAACAACAAATTAACTTTTATTGAATATAATGTGTTTAATTGCATAATGCTGCTGATGCTTTGAAATAGTTCAACTAAGTTAAAGATATTTTGTTAATGGCTTTCATTTGTACTTAGTGTCTGAGGCTTCTCGCTTAAGTGCCCAACAATAATTCGCCAGCATTGATGGATTCCAGTTGCCCTGGTATCTTTTCTCCATGACCGCAATGTCCTGGTGAAACCTTTCACCATGCTCGTCACTAACAGCACCAAGCTTTGCAGGGACGAAGTCTAAATAGGAATGCAGAAAATGAATCTTTAGTAACGTGTTGCATTTCATCGTTTTATAAGCTTGAAGCATGCTTTCAACCAGCTGCATTTAGTTTGGTGCTCTGTAGATGCCGAGAAAAATTCCAACAACTTCCTTGAAGGCCTTCAATGTGATTTTCTCCGATCCCACTAGAAATTCTTCAAATTGCCTGTCATTGATGACCTGTTTGATTTGTGGACCAACAAAAATGCTTTCCTTAATCTTGGCATCAGTTATTCTGGGAAGCATCTGTCTCAAATATCAAAATTCTTCATAGAAATTTTTGTGCCTGGTGATAGCAAATTCCATCCTTACAGTCCTGAACCCAACAATTATTACTAAAACCTGTCCTGCCATGCAGCAGCCCTGCCGTCTAAGCATGCCCAAGCATGCCCGGACAAGATAGGAAACTTTCCAGCTTACATTGTAGGCAACATTTTAATTGACTTGAATTATGAATTGAAATAATAAACATAAGTTTATTTAAAAAATGGTGCGTGATAGGGAAATTTCATGGTGATTTTCATGATCAGTAGCCCAAAATTCATAAGATACACCTAAAGGTATTCAGGAAGCAAAGTCTTTGTTGTCCAGTGTAACATTCCAGTATTGATTAAAGAAGGTAATATGCTGGATACTGAAACGAAGAGGTTGAGTTACTGGCTCAGTCATTTGCTGCAATTCATAATCAAGATAATTTAAGTGAAGAGGCTGAACAATGTAGGGATAAGGTTCTAAGTGAATACCCTGATGTGTTGGAACCTAGCTGTAGCAATGATAGTATTAGTGATGTAGAGTTTTGCTTGTGTGAATTTATGAAATCTATTAATAGTACAGGTCAGACAGCTTCAGGAAAGGATAGCAACACACATCAAAGTTGCTGGTGAACGCAGCAGGCTAGGCAGCATCTCTAGGAAGCGGTGCAGTCGACGTTTCGGGCCGAGACCCTTCGTCAGGACTAACTGAAGGAAGAGTGAGTAAGGGATTTGAAAATTGGAGGGGGAGTGGGAGATCCAAAATGATAGGAGAAGACAGGAGGGGGAGGGATGGAGCCAAGAGCTGGACAGGTGATTGGCAAAAGGGGTATGAGAGGATCATGGGACAGGAGGCCCAGGGAGAAAGGAAAGGGGGAAGGGGGAACCCAGAGGATGGGCAAGGGGTATAGTGAGAGGGACAGAGGGAGAAAAAGGAGAGAGAGAAAAAGAATGTGTGTATATAAATAAATAACGAATGGGGTACAAGGGGGAGGTGAGGCATTAGCAGAAGTTAGAAAAGTCAATGGTCATACTGTCAGGTTGGAGGCTACCCAGACGGAATATGAGGTGTTGTTCCTCCTACCTGAGTGTGGTTTCATCTTTACAGTAGAGCAGGCTGTGGATAGACATATCAGAATGGGAATGGGACATGGAATTAAAATGTGTGGCAAGGATGGTATGTTATTGTATTGTGATGGGGTCCTGAATTACCCCTATGAACTGTGCTTTTGAAAAGAGAGAGAGAGAGAGTTATTTAACACTGACAGGTTGTTTTGAAAGAGAGAGAGACGAAGATTAACTGTTAGACTGTCACTTTAAGGCACTGGAAGTAACTTTTGGATTTCTGCTGAGTTGGAGACAGCATCGAGCAGCTCGTAAGTTGCTATGGTAACCAAGGGCGGTTATTTGATGGACACTCGATGTTATGAATTTCGACAGGTTGTTGATACTTCTCAAGGACTTTTGCCTGCTTGCATTTCTTCACAGAGAGAGGAAGGAGGAGTTATTTGAATGACAGTTGATGCTCAGCACGGGAAGATAAAATAGGAGGTCAGATGATACAGACCTCAGACACATGTTTGGACACTGAATGAGCATTGTTGTGCTCGCGAGGAAAGTGGGTTTCAGAAGATCGAGAAGGGGTTGACTGGTGGGGAGTTGTCCACGTGTCCACCCTCGCCTGGGGGATGGCTCCACACAGAAAACCGGTCCCTTTTGTTAAGGTCACAGTTGGTGACTTTTAAAGGATTTCAAAGGAGAACGAGAAAATCGACAGCATCAGCTCACCTGAAGACTCAAATCTCTCCCTCTCTATCACTACTCAATTCAATAACACGAACTGAACTGAACTTTACTCATCATCGTAAGGCTGTATCTTTTTACCCCTAGACTTAAAGAAACTTGGTCTTTTCATACATATATTTCCACACTTACTGATATACTTACTTATATATATATAAACATGGCTAACCTGTTTGACTTATCTACATTTATATTACTGTATTGCGTAGTTACTAATAAATATCATTAGTTTATAGCAATACTGGATTCCAAAGTGTTTTCCATCTCTGCTGGTTCTTTATTCCCGTCACAGGATACGTGATACCAGAAAGTGACAGCATGTTTAAACATATGGCTGACAACTCTCAAGATAGTATTAAAATTTCTGAATCATACAGTGGCATGCAAAAGTTTGGGCAACCCTGGTCAAAATTTCTGTTACTGTGAATAGCTAAGCCAGTAAAAGATGAACTGATTTCCAAAAGGCATAAAGGTAAAGATGACACATCTCTTTAATATTTTAAGCAAGAAAACTATTATTTCTATCTTTTACAGTTTCAAAATACCAGAAAAGGAAAAGGGCCCAAAGCAAAAGTTTGGGCACCCTGCATGGCAGTACTTAGTAACGCCCCCTTTGGCAAGTGTCACAGCTTGTAAACGCTTTTTGTAGCCAGCTAAGAGTCTTTCAATTCTTGTCTGGGGGTTTTTCGCCCATTCTTCCTTACAAAAGGCTTCTAGTTCTGTGAGATTCTTGGGCTGTCTTGCATGCACTGCTCTTTTGAGGTCTATCCACAGATTTTCGATGACATTAGGTCGGGGGACTGTGAGGACCATGGCAAAACCTTCAGCTTACGCCTCTTGAGGTAGTCCATAGTGGATTTTGAGGTGTGTTTAGGTTCATTATCCTGTTGTAGAAACCATCCTCTTTTCATCTTCAGCTTTTGACAGACGGTGTGATGTTTGCTGGTATTTAACTGAATTCATTCTTCCCTCTACTAGTGAAACGTTCCCCGTGCCACTGGCTGCAACACAAGCCCAAAGCATGATCGATCCACCCCCGTGCTTAACAGTTGAGAAGGGTTCTTTTCATGAAATTCTGCACCCTTTTTTCTCCAAACATATCTTTGTTCATTGCGGCCAAGAAGTTTTATTTTAACTTCATCAGTCCACAGGACTTGTTTCCAAAATGCATCAGGCTTGTTTAGATGTTCCTTTGAACCTTGTGAATAGAACTTTTTGGAGGTCATTTAAAGGCAAAATTTTGAGGGTACAGAATCTTTATGTTCCTGTTAGGTTGAAAGGAAAGGTTAAAAGTTTGAGGGAGCCATGATTTTCAAGGGATATTGGAAATTTGTTTCGGAAAAGGAGAGATATGTACAATAAATACAGGCATCTTGGAGTAAATGAAGGGCTCGAGGAATATAAAGAATGTAAAAAGAATCTTAAGAAAGAAATTAGAAAAGCTAAAAGAAGATATGAAGTTGCTTTGGCAAGTAAGGTGAAAATAAATCCAAAGGGTTTCTACAGTTATATTAATAGCAAAAGGATAGTGAGGGATAAAATTGGTCCCTTAGAGAATCAGAGTGGACGGCTATGTGCGGAGCCAAAAGAGATGGGGGAGATTTTGAACAATTTCTTTTCTTCGGTATTCACTAAGGAGAAGGATATTGAATTGTGTAAGGTAATGGAAACAAGTAGGGTAGTTGTGGAAACTATGATGATTAAAGAAGAGGAAGTACTGGTGCTTTTAAGGAATATAAAAGTGGATAAGTCTCTGGGTCCTGACAGGATATTCCCTAGGACCTTGAGGGAAGTTAGTGTGCAAATAGCAGGGGCTCTGACAGAAATACTTCAAATGTCATTAGAAACCCGAATTGTGCCGGAGGATTGGCGTATTGCTCATGTTGTTCCATTGTTTAAAAAGGGTTCTAAGAGTAAACCTAGCAATTATCAGCCTGTGAGTTTGATGTCAGTGGTGGGTAAATTGATGGAAAGTATTCTTAGAGATGGTATATATAATTATCTGGATAGACAGGGTCTGATTAGGAACAGTCAACATGGATTTGTGCGTGGAAGGTCATGTTTGACAAATCCTATTGAATTTTTTGAAGAGGTTACTAAGAAAGTTGATGAGAGTACAGCGGTGGATGTTGTCTATATGGACTTCAGTAAGGCCTTTGACAAGGTTCCACACGGAGGGTTAGTTAGGAAGTTTCAATCGTTAGGTATTAATATTGAAGTAGTAAAATGGATTCAGCAGTGGCTGGATGGGAGACGCCAGAGAGTAGTGGTGGATAACTGTGTGTCAGATTGGAGGACGGTGTGTAGTGGTGTGCCTCAGGGATCTGTACTGGGTCCAATGTTGTTTGTCATATATATTGATGATCTGGATGATGGGGTGGTAAATTGGATTAGTAAGTATGCAGATGATACTAAAATAGGTGGAGTTGAGGATAATGAAGTAGGTTTTCAAAGCTTGCACAGAAATTTAGGCCAGTTAGAAGAGTGGGCTGAAAGATGGCAGATGGAGTTTAATACTGATAAATGTGATAATTTTGGTAGGACTAATCAAAATAGGACATACATGGTAAATGGTAGGGTGTTGAAGAATGCAGTAGAACAGAGGGATCTAGGAATAATGGTGCATAGTTCCCTGAAGGTGGAATCTCATGTGGATAGGGTGGTGAAGAAAGCTTTTGGTATGCTGGCCTTTATAAATCAGAGCATTGAGTACAGGAGTTGGGATGTAATGTTGAAATTGTACAAGGCATTGGTAGGCCAAATTTGGAGTATTGTGTACAGTTCTGGTCACCGAATTATAGGAAAGATGTCAACAAAGTAGAGAGAGTACAGAGAAGATTTACTAGAATGTTACTTGGGTTTCATCTCCTAAGTTACAGAGAAAGGTTGAACAAGTTGGGTCTTTATTCTTTGGAGCGTAGAAGGTTGAGGGGGGACTTGATAGAGGTATTTAAAATTATGAGGGGGATTGATAGAGTTGACATGGATAGGCTTTTTCCATTGAGAGTAGGGGAGATTCAAACAAGAGGGCATTAGTTGAGAGTTAAAGGGCAGAAGTTTAGGGGTAACATGAGGGGGAACTTCTTTACTCGGAGAGTGGTAGCTGTGTGGAATGAGCTTCCAGCAGAAGTAGTTGAGGCAGGTTTGATGTTGTCATTTAAAGTTAAATTGGATAGCTATATGGACAGGAAAGAAATGGAGGGTTATGAGCTGAGTGCAGGTCGGTGGGACTAGGTGAGAGTAAGAGTTCAGCATGGACTAGAAGGGCCAAGATGGCTTGTTTCCCTGCTGTAATTGTTGTACAGTTATATGGTTTACAAGTTGTGACACTTGCCAAAGGGGGTGTTACGAAGTACTGACCATGCAGGGTGCTCAAACATTTGCTTCGGGCCCTTTTCCTTTTCTGTTACTTTGAAACTGTAAAAGATGGAAATAAAAAAGTTTTCTTGCTTAAAATATCAAAGAAATGTGTCCTCTTTAATGTTATGCCTTTTACTCATCTTTTACTCACTTAGCTATTCACGGCAACAGAAATTTTGACCAGGGTGCCCAAACTTTTGCATGCCACTGTATTTGAAATTTAGGCCATCTTTTCTCCTCATGAAAAATGGCAGTAGTAGTGCCTATTCCAATCTGAAAAACCCCTGTCAGATCCTTCTAGTTATAGACCAATATCATCAACATCCCATTTGTGTAAACTTATGGAACAAATGGTAATAGGTTAAAGTATACTTGGGGAAAAAAAGAGGTGAACAGCAGATTTTGGAAGGGTAGAATGACATTGGATTCAGTTTTATGTTTGGAAGATGATATTAGGAAAGCATAGGTAAATAAAGTTGTAATAGCAGTACTTATTGATATCAAGTCAGTCAAGTCAAATCACTTTTTATTGTCATTTCAACCATAACTGCTGGTACAGAACATGGTAAAAATGAGACAACGTTTTGCAGGAACATGGGCGCTACATGAAACAATACAAAAACTACATAAGAAAAAGCACAAAAACCACACTAGACTACAGACCTATCCAGGACTGCATAAAGTGCACAAAACAGCGCAGGCGCTACAAGAAATAACAATAAATAATAAACAAGACAATATGCACAGTAGAGGGCAGTAGGTTGGTGTCAGTCCAGGCTCTGGGTATTGAGGAGTCTGATGGCTTGGGGGAAGAAACTGTTACATAGTCTGGTCGTGAGAGCGGATATAATAAAAGCATATGATATGTTACGATATAATATGGTCATGATATAATGAAAGCATATGATATGTTATGGAGGGAGGGTCTTTTGATTAAATTATAGAAATTAGGAATAGCAGGGAGGCTATATAATTTTTTTATGAGTTTCTTATTTAGATGGTCTATGCAGGTAAGGGTAGGAAAGATATATTCGGGCTTCTATGAGATAGAAAATGGGTCTGCACAAGGTAATATTTGCAGCCCTTTATTGTTTAATATTATGATTAATGATATTTTCTCCGAAATAGGCACTGGGGTGGGAAAATCATTTTTTGCAGATGATGGAGCATTGTGAATCAGGAGAAAAAATTTCATTTAATCATATATAGAATGCAATTAACAAGTTGTACAGAGGGCAAATAGATGGTTTTAAGCTTTCAGTTGTTAAAACACAAGTTATATGTTTTACAAAGAGGATGAATAGCTCTGCACTCAATTTGAAACTGTATAGTCAAACTCTTGAAGAAGTGTCAGTGATAAGAGCTTTTGGCATGTGGCTGGATAATAAGCTGACATGGAAGCACCATACCAGTAAGATAATTGACAAATGTAAAGCGGCATTAAATATCCATAAGTGTCTATGTGGGTATTCTTGGGGTGCTACACAAAAATCTCTGACTTTATATATTTGCTTAATTAGATCAGTACTTGATTATGGCTGTGTGGCTTATTGATCAGCTTCATCTTCAAAATTTAAAATGTTTGTATGTGATACAAGCTCAGGCTTTAAGACTGTGTTGTGGTGCAGTAAGGTCATCTCCTGTTTCAGCTTTACTGGTTGAAATGGGGCAATTACCCTCACAGTTGCGGAGGATGAAGTTGTTGTTAATAAACTAGGTTAACTGAAGGCGGGAGCAGAAGATGGCAGTGCATGCGCAGCTCTCCGGTGAAAAATGATGTCATATCTGTTAAATAGGGGCCGTGGGCAATTCTGATTTGATGGAGAATGGACGTGAAATCACAGAGGAACATCTGGAGAAATTTCTGAAACGCCCATCCGCTGCTGTCATTACTGTGTGGTCAGGAATCTTTCGGAGGGTAGGCCTCAAAATCCCCGGCCTTGCCTGCTTTTGGCGACCGAGAAAGAGGTTGAATTGCTCGGACAGAGATGGCGCTCAGTACTCGGTGTCGGGGAGCTGATCAGAGCTCAAAGTTTTCGGATGACTCAGAGTCGGATTGTGGTCGGCATGGCAGGGAGAGTCCTTCTTCCTTCTCCCGTCTGCGTGAGATGTGGGACATTTGAGAAACTTTAAACTTTACTGTGCTCACGGACTTTCTTCATCAAGTTATGGTATTGTGCACTGTTGTAACTATATGTATAATTATGTGGTTTTGTCAGTTTTTTCAGTCTTGGTTTGTCCTGTTTTTGTGATATCACGCCAGAGGAAATATTGTATCGTTTCTTAATGCATGCATTATTAAATGACAATAAAAGGGGACTACGTGTCTTCATAATCTAACTTGAGGGGGCAGAGGAATGATCAGCCTGCTAAAAGTGTGTTGTTAGTCTGTTGGGAACATCACAAGCAGAGTGTTCTTAGTTTTCGGTGGCTGGGTTTTCATCATGCTAGGAATATGGGTTTGCTGGATCGTGTAATTTGTCCCACTGTAGCTTTTTCGGTAATCATGGTTTTTTCCAATGGCGTCACTTGATTTTAGGTTGCATGATTTAATGAAATTGAAGGATCCTGATATACCCAAGAGTCCGTTGGTCCATCAGTATGTTAAGGAGAATTATTGTGATACGTTAACCATTTTTACTGATGGATCAAAAGATAATTTAACAGGAAATGTTGGTGTGGCTGTTTTTGTGCCTGAATTACAGGTAACAATAAAGAAAGATCTCACTATTTATCAGTGTATACTGCAGAACTGGTTGCCATTATTTTGGGCTTACAGTAGGTGCAGGAAATCTGTCCTTGCAAGGTTATAATTTGTTCAGATTCTTTTTTGGTTTTGACTAGTCTTAAAACAGGTCATTCTGGCAGTAAGTCTGATTTACTGCTGGAAGTTCTACAAATTTTATTTCACATTCAAAGTATTGGTCTACATGTCCTCTTCCTATGGGTTCCTGTACATAGAGGCATTGATTGTTTGGCCAAAAACGCTGTTAAAAGTTTATCTGTGGATATAGATCTTCCACTTAGCAGATCAGGAGCTAAGGGGTTGGTGGGGCTCAGAATCAGGGGATTATTGCAAGACCTGTGGGGTAATGGGCATAAGGGGAGACCCCTTTACTGAATACATAAAACTGTTGTATTAATGGGAGAAGGGGGTAAGACAAGAAGGGAAGAAATTATATTGATTCAACTTGGAATTGGGCATACTCTGCCTAATTATTCCTTGTATCTTACCTTGAAGCATACAAGGTTGAAAGAAAGCAAATGCAACCTGCACTACTAGCTTTGGGGGATTGACAGTTTTCATTTAAAAACTAAGTCATGTGTGACTTTAATTTAATTCACAATATTGTCCTTTATTATTTAAAATCTGTTGCGTACGTTACACAACAAAACTACAAATAAAAACGCTAGAGACTGGAGCTAAGTTAACAGGGCTTTTTACTTATGGAACCCAAACTGAACATATATATACAGATCAATACACGCCTAATGGCGCATGCTCAATAACCTGTTACTACGACATAAAATAGTCCCATATTATACAGTAGGCTATATGGTACACTCCTCCCCTTTTATTTTAAAGGTGTATCAACTGCTTTTTTTTAAGTTAACAAGGACACTACGCTAAACAAATACTGTATGTGTACCCTTAATATACAAACGCCCACCAACTGTTTAGTTAGTAACGTAATTATATGAAATTACAACAAAGTAACATAATAATAATAATAATTATAACTGAAGTCTCTGGGGGGTCCTTCTCTGCCGCTCTGGGTAACGTCTGCCCTGCAACGTTTGATTTGGGAAATGAGTGTCCACAGGTACATCAGGTGGGTCCTCAGCACTGATGACAGGCTTATCTGTGGGCGAGGTTGATGTGGTCACATCAGGAGTGTTTCCTTCCATGTCCGGTCCGGGGAGTCCGGGCAAGGTGTTGTTGTGTTTTCCACCTGAGCATTCAGGATTTGCTCCACATGACATCTCCATACGTTCTCTCCCATCTGTACTTCTTCCACATCAGTGGCCCATCTATGGCGGAAATTGTACCCGGCTGCCACTTTTCAGTCTGGTAATCCCATGCAAGAACTGACTGTCCCACACTGAAGCTCCATGTTGACTTAACATTCAAGTGTTTGAACTGTCTGTTCTCCACATCACGCCGTACATCTGGCTTGAGAAGGTCCATGTGGGACCTCAGGTTCCTGTTCAGAAACGTCATCACTGGAGTCTGGTTAGTGGTTGCATGTACTGCATTATGATAGGCAAGGAGGAAGCTGTCTATTTTGTGTTGTAGTGGTCGATTTTCACTGTCCCTTGTCTTGATGGCTTTCATGAATGTTTGTACAAATCTTCCTGCCAAGCCATTTGTGGATGGATGGTAAGGGGCAGATGTAAAGTGCTTGATTCCATTGTTCTTCACAAAACTTTGGAATTCTTCAGAAACAAATTGTCATCCATTGTCTGTGCAGATTTGTTCTGGTATGCCATTCCTGGTGAACATGGTCCTCAGAACTGTAATGGTCTTTTCCGATGTGGTTGTCTTCATTTTGATGACCTCTGGCCATTTGGAATGTGCATCAACGACGATTAAAGAGATAGAGTCCATGCATGGTCCAGCAAAGTCGATGTGCACTCGTTGCCATGGTGATGAGGGCCACTCTCGTGGATGGAGAGGGGCTTCTGGTGGTGTGTTCTGGAACTTTTGACATCCAGAGCAGTTCTTGGTCAAGTCCTCAATTTGTTTATCGATTCCTGGCCACCACACATAGGCACGGACAAGACCTTTTATCTTCACGGTACCCAGGTGCCTCTCGTGCAGTTCCTCCAGCACTCTGGTGTGTAACTTGGGAGGAATCACAACTCGTGAGCCACACATCAGTGTTCCCCAACGCACTGACAATTGCTCCTTCCTCGCTGGAAACAGTATGTTACCACGCGCTGGCCATCCCTTTACCGTGATGTCATACACTTTTGACAACGTAGGGTCATTGTGTGTTTCCCTTTCAGTAAGGCTGTTTGTCACTGGTAATTGTTCAACTACTGTTGTGTGAAAAACCTCTGCTGAATCCATTTGCGTAGTTACCACAGAAGTGGGCAGTGGTAAACGTGACAATCCATCTGCGTTGCCGTGTTGCTTGGTCCCCTTGTGTTGGATGTCGTACCTGTGACCCCCTAAGAAAAGGGACCATCGCTGCAGCCTGTGTGCTGTCATCACTGGAACACCTTTCCTTGGGTTGAAGATTGACACGAGAGGCTGATGGTCAGTCAACAGGGTAAACTTTTGACCATACAGGTAGTGACTGAATTTCTTGACTCCCCGCACGAGGCTTAGGGTCTGTCAATCTGTGCGTAGTTGCGTTCAGCTGAAGTTAGCGTTCTTGAGGCAAAGGCTATTGGTCTTTCGGAACCATCTGGAAACTTGTGCGATAACACAGCTCCTATCCCGTGGCGTGAGGCATCACAAGCCAATCAGATAGGTAAGGAGGGGTCAAAGTGCGCGAGCACCCCATCTGAAGTTTCTCACAGCTCTCAGTCCACTTCCATTGTGTCCCTGTCTGTAATAGTGCATTTAGTGGGTGTAGGACTGTGGATAGGTTAGGCAAGAACTTGTGGTAGTAGTTCACTAGACCAAGATATGCTCTCAGCTGAGACACATTTTCAGGTGGTGGTGCCTTAATCACCGCTTCTATCTTGTCTTGAGACGTGTGTAAGCCATCCTTGCTGATCACATGCCCACAGTATGAAATTTTTTGGAAAATCTCACAGTTCTGTCGATTAGCTCTGAGCCCATATTCTCGTAACCTGGTGAGCACTTGTTTTAGGTTAGAAAGATGTTCGTCATCATCTTTGCCAGTGACAATAATGTCGTCCAGGTAGCACTGAGTCCCTGGAATCCCCTGCAGGACCTGGTCCATTGCCCTTTGCCAGATTGCAGGAGCTGATGCTATCCCAAACACCAACCTGTTGTACTGGTAAAGTCCTTTGTGTGTATTTATTGTCAGGTATTTCTTGGATGCTTCATCGATTTCCATTTGGAGATAAGCCTGGGCCAAACTGATTTTTGTGAAATGTTCCCCTCCTGACGGGGAAGCACAGATGTCGTCAATACGAGGTAGAGGATACTGTACTGTGTGGAGAACTGGGTTAACAGTCACTTTAAAGTCACCGCATATGCGCACCTTGCTTGGTTTTCCTGGTTTTGTGCTGGAGGTTTTCTTCATCACTGGAACAACAGGCGTGGCCCATTCACTCCAATCCACCTTTGACAGGACCCCAGTCTGCTCCAGATTTTTCAGCTCTGCCTCTACTGTAGGACGGATTGCATATGGCACTGGTCTGGCTTTGTGAAATTTTGGACATGCATTTTCCTCAATCTCAATCCTTGCCTTCATGCCCTGACGTGTTCCTATTCCTTTCATGAACACTTCCTCAGAGTCAGCAAGTGTTTGTGACAGTCTCTCAGATGTAGCTTTGCTGCCCTCCTTTGCTGACACATCTGGTGCCTTGATAGTGTGCCAATCCAACCGAATTTTCCTGAGCCATTCACGTCCCAGCAATGGTGGCCCTCCATTTTTCAGTACATAGAGTTATGCATACAGTCGCTGTGTTTTACCTCCGTGGGTCACTGTCACTTTAATTTTGCCTTCCGGATGCACTTTCTGTCCTGTGTAAGTCTTCAGCAGTAGTTTAGTTCGTTTCAGAGGTATGTGCAAAAACAGTCATTTGTAGTCGCGTACAGAGATCACTGTCAAAGCTGAGCCTGTGTCCAACTCCATTTTCAGTCTCACGCCTGCCACTTGTGGAGTGATCCATATTACCCTTCGATTATCTGTCTCTTCCACGCTGTGAAGTTACAAACAAGACAATTCACTTTTGTCTGAGTCATTTTCATCAGAATTGCTTTCTTTCATTTTATGCACATTGTTGTATTTTCCTTTCTGGGGTTTCTTGTTTCTCTGTATTTTGTCCTTTTCCTGCTGTTTACTAGCTTTGCATACTCTGCCAGTGTGACCCTGCTTGCCACAGTTTCTGCATTCTTTATCTTTAAACCAACAATCATCAGGGTCATGTGACATGTTCCCACAACAGTAACATTTCGTTCCTTCATTTCTGTGCAGTGACATTTTATTCGTAGCATATTCCAGAGATTTTTGTTGTATCTGTGAAGCACCTCGTGCGGCTGTTTCTAATGATATTGAGATGTCTCGCGCCTTCTCTAACATAAGGTCTTTTTTGACACAGGAGCTTCTTCTGTGTGGTTTCACAGTGCATGCCACACACTAACCTATCCCTCAATGCATCTGATAGACCAGCTCCAAATTGACAATGTTCTGATAATTTGCGCAATTCAGCACCATAATCAGAAGTGCTTTCATCTTTGCTCTGATTCCGTTTACGAAATTTAAATCTTTCAGCAATGACCAGCGGTTTGGGGTTTAAATGCTGTTGGAGAGTGTCTACTATTCGTTTGAACGTTTTGTCAGCTGGCTTTTCAGGGGTTAACAAGCTCCATAGCAGGCCATGTTTTCACACCCATTACACTAAGTAAGATGTTGGCTTTTTTTCCTTCATTAACATCGTTAGCATCACAGTATAGCTCTATTCTTTCGATATAAGTTGCCCAGTCTTCAAACCACTATCAAATTAACACCATCCCTGTTGTGTTCATTTATCCTTGTTATGTTAACTTAGCCCCAGTCCCTTGTTTTCTTTTTGACTCATGTGACCTTTTTTTTTGCTAGCGTCACAAGTGTACTCTGGCTAGATGCGTGTGTCGCTCCTTTTTTTTAATCTCCCTTCCGAGGCAGGCAGAGCCTCAACCCTGGGGTTCAGCGCCGGCTGTGGTCTCATCTAGACGTGCCATGGCTCCGACTGTGTCTTTCGGTCTTCCGACATTCCCAACTCTGGCTGAACTCCCGCTTCTTTTCAGACTCACGACCTCACTCTGCCTCTTCCGAGTGCTGTTATCAATTAAAACATGGCGTTCCAATACGATGCAGGTTCATTAACCTCGTCGCCAATTTGTTGTGTATGATGGTGTCAGACCGGGTGGTTTGAGCATCTCACAAACTGCTGACCTCCTGGGGTTTTCATGCACAACAATCTCTAGAGTTTACAGAGAATGATGCGAAAAACAAAGAAATCCAATGGGCAGTAGTTCCATGGGCGAAAATGCCTTGTAAATGAGAGGTCCGAGTAGAATAGCTAGATTGGTTCAAGCTGACAGGAAGGCGACAGTTAATTCAAGTAACCACATGCTATAACAGCGGTATGCAGAAGAGGATTTGTGAGCGCATAACACATTGAAAATTGCTCTGGATCGGTTACCGCAGAAGACCACAAACATACACTCAGTAACTACTTTATTAGGTAAAGGAGGTACCTAATAAAGTGGCCTCTGAGTGTAGATGACATGGTGAGTAAATTTGCAACAGACCCCAATATTGATGGTGTCATGGACAGTGAAAAACCTCACCATGATTATTACAGGATACAGTCTAAGTGGGAAAGTGTCTGGCAATGTCAGCTGAAATTTTAACTCGGGCAAGTGAAAGACTTACATAGTATCACAGAGTGTGTTTTAAAACAGAGCATTCTAGGGGTTCCTTGAAAGTGCTGATGCAGTTAGACAGGGTAGTGAACACACTTGTTGCCCTCCATCAGGGCATATAGTACAAGAATTGCAAAGGCACGTTACAACTGAACAAAATATTACTGAGATGACACTAGGAGTTCCATCTGCAGTTCTGATCACCCAGCTATAGGAAAGATGTCATTCAGCTAGAAAGAGTGCAAAAAAGATTCACAAGGATGTTACTAGAACGAAAGGGCTCAAGTTATAAGAAGAGATTGGATAGGCTTACGGTAAGTGGGGAAAGATTTAAAGAGGACATGTGGGACAAATCATATTTTTTTTTAAACAGAGGTGGTGGGTATAGGAATGAGCTGCCAGAAAAAGTGGCAGAGAGGGGAACAGTCATATTTCAAAGACTTTGGGACAGGTACATGGACAGGAAAGGTTTAGAGGGAAATGGATCTAATGCAGGCTCGGGCAAGCAACCTGTTTGGCGTCTGAAGAGCATGTTTCTGTGCTATTAAGTCTATGGCTCCAATACCCCCTCCCTGACACTCACCCGTGCCCCTCCCAACTCAGTTAATGTATTGGTTTCACCCCATCCCAATCCCACACACTCACCCTCACCACATCTTAGATTGCATCCCACTCACCACCTACTCTCCTGCTGCAGTCCCCGGGGAGTCCTTCGCCCAGTATGCGGATCACACCCTGCCTCAACTCCAGCTGTGTCCCACAAGTAACATTAATACAGCAGTAGTGAAAATTCAGCCAAATTCCCTGAGAGCTGACCAGCACCAACGTTCTCACCCAATGACGGTGAGGTGCTCTCCTGCAAACAGTGGATCTGTTCCTGGACATCACTGGCTGGAAGAAAGTCCGAAACTGTGAACCCCGAGGGCTGGACAGGCACTGGGATCACACAGTCTAGACAGAAAGCTTAGCTAGAAGGAATGGTGCTAAACAGCTGCTGTCAACTGAGAGACTTCCTGTCAGTGTGAAGGAGGATGATAGTGATCTTACACGTCAAGGACAGGAAACAACAATTTTCCTTTGACCTTCCCAGTGGAAGCTATGCAGCCGCATCCCAGAAACACAAGATCAGTATACCAGAGGTTGTGAGGGACTGTTTATTATTCTACATTGTGCAGGAACATTGCAAATTACTGCTTATCCAGCAGAGAATTCTCAGATTCTGTATAAAATTTATGTTGTGTTGCTCTGCCCTATGTTTCCACACTCAGACCAAATCAAATGAGTTTCAAAAGCACAGAAATATTTCCCATGTGTCAGGGACTAGCTATATTTGTTTTCTCAACTAAGTAAGCCAAACAATTTCCCAGGATAATCCCAAACTGGCCACTATGTGAGATTTGGTAAAACACAGAAACACAGAAAACTTGCAGCACAGTACAAGCCCATCAGCCCACAAAGCTGTGCAGGACATGTACTTACCTTAGAAATTCGCTAGGGTTACCCATAGCCTTCTATTTTTCTAAGCTCCATGTACCTATCCTGGAGTCTCTTAAAAGACCCTATCGTATCTGCCTCCACCACCGTCACCAGCAGCACATTCCACGCACTCACCACTCTCTGCGTGAAAAACCAACCCCTGATATCTCCTCTGTACCTACTTCCAAGCACTTTAAAACTGTGCCCTCTCATGTTAGCCATTTCAGTCCTAGGAAAAAGCCTCTGACTATCCACACGATCAATGCCTCTCATCATCTTATACACCTCTGTCAGGTCATCTCCCATCATCTGCCGCTCCAAGGACAAAAGGCTGAGTTCACTCAACCTATTCTCATAAGGCATGCTCCCCAATCCAGGCAACATCCTTGTAAATCTCCTCTGCACCCTTTCTATAGTTTCCACGTCCTTCCTATAGTGAGGCGACCGGACTGAGCACAGTACTCTAAGTGGGGTCTGACCAGGGTCCGATATCGCTGCAACATTACCTCTCAGATTTTAAACTCAATTCCACGGTTGATGAAGGCCAATGCACCGTATGCCTTCTTAACCACAGAGTCAACCTGCGCAGCAGCTTTGAGTGTCCTATGGACTCGGACCCCAAGATCCTTCTGATCCTCCACACTGCCAAGAGTCTTACCATTAATACTATATTCTGCTATCATATTTGACCTACCAAAATGAACCATCTCACATTTATCTGGGTTGAACTCCATCTGCCACTTCTCAGCCCAGTTTTGCATCCTATCGATGTCCCTCTGTAACCTCTGTCAGTCGCCCATGCTATCCACAACACCCCCAACCTTTTGTGTCATCAGCAAACTTATTAACCCATCCAAGGTGATTCTTTCATTGCAATGTCAGAGTGGGGATGTTTACTGATGATTGTACAATGTTCAACAATTTTCAGAATTAGTACAACTCAAACAGCATCTATATATTCGCTGACGTCACCACAGTTGTTGGCAGAATCTCAGATGGAGATGAAGTGGTGTATAGAAGCAGATAGACTGGCTGGTTGAGTGATATCAGAACAAGGACTTGCACTCTACATCAGCAAGACCAAGGAATTGATTGAGGAATTCAGGAAGAAGGAGTCAGGAGAACACACACCTGTCTTCATTGAGGGGTCAGTGGTGGAAAGGGTGAGCAATTTCATGTTCTGGGGCATCAATATCTCAGAGGATCTATCCTGGGCCCAACATCATGAAGAAGGCATGCCAGCAGCTCTACTATGAGTTTGAGGAGATTTGGTATGTCACTAAAGATTCTTGTACCTTTCTACATATGTAAGGTGCAGAGAATTTTAAAGTAAACTTATTACGAAGATGTGAGAGAATAGGACCAATCAAGTGTGACAGTGGAAATGTGTGTATGGCACCAGAGGAGATAGCAGAGGTACTTAATAAATACTTTGCTTCAGTATTCACTACAGAAAAGGATCTTGGAGATTGTAGGGATGACTTACAGTGGACTGAAAAGCTTGAGCATTTAGATATTAAGGAGGAGGATGTGCTGGAGCTTTTGGAAAGCAACAAGTTGGATAAGTCACTGGGACCAGACGAGATGTACCCCAGGCTACTGTGGGAGGTGAGGAAGGAGATTGCTGAGCCTCTGGCAATGATCTTAGCAACATCAATGGGGACGGGAGAGGGTCTGGAGGACTGGAGGGTTGCGGATGTTTTTCCCTTATTCAAGAAAGGGAGAAGAGATTGCCCAGGAAATTATAGATCAGTGAGTCTTACTTCAGTGGTTGGTAAGTTGATAGCAAAGATCTTGAGAGGCAGGATTTATGAACATTTGGAGAGGCATAATACGATTAGGAATAGTCAGCATGGCTTTGTCAAAGGCAGGTCGTGCCTTACGAGCCTGATTGAATTTTTTGAGGAGTGACTAGACACATTGATGAAGGTAGAAAGGTTGATGTAGTGTATATGGATTTCAGCAAGGCATTTGATAAGGTACCCCATGCAAGGCTCATTGAGAAAGTAAGGACGCATGGGATCCAAGGGGACATTGCTTTGTGGATCCAGGACTAGCTTGCCCACAGAAGACAAAGAGTAGTTGTAGACAGTCATATTCTGCATGGAGGTTGGTGACCAATGGTGTGCCTCAGGGATCTGTTCTGGGACCCCTACTCTTCGTGATTTTTATAAATGACCTGGATGAAGAAGTGGAGGGATGGGTTAGTAAATTTGCTGATGACACAAAGGTTGGGGGTGTTGTGGATAGTGTGGAGGGCTGTCAGAAGTTACAGTGGGACATTGATAGGATGCAAAACTGGGGTGAGAAGTGGCAGATGACGTTCAACCCAGATAAATGTGAGGTAGTTCATTTTGGTAGGTCAAATATAATGGCAGAATATAGTGTTAATGGCAAGACTCTTGGCAGTGTGGAGGATCAGAGGGATCTTGGGGTCTGAGTCCATACGCAGGTTGACTGTGTGGTTAAGAAGGCATACAGTGCAATGGCCTTCATCAATCGTGGGATCGAGTTTAAGAGCCGAGAGGTAATGTTGCAGCTGTATAGGACCCTGGTCAGACCCCACTTGGAGTACTGTGCTCAGTTCTGGTCGCCTCACTCCAGGAAGGAAGTGGAAACCATAGAAAGGGTGCAGAGGAGATTTACAAGGATGTTGCCTGGATTGGGGAGCATTCCTTATGAGAATAGGTTGAGTGAACTCAGCCTTTTCTCCTTGGAGCGGCGGAAGATGAGAGGTGACCTGATCCAGTTGTACAAGATGATGAGAGGCATTGATTGTGCGGATAGTCAGAGGCTTTTTCCCAGGGCTGAAATGGCTAGCACGAGAGGGCACAGTTTTAAAGTGCTTGGAAGTAGGTACAGAGGAGATGTCAGGGGTAAGTGTTTTTTTTTTCTTTTTACGCAGAGAGTGGTGAGTGCGTGGGATGGGCTGCCGGCGACAGTGGTGGAGGCGGATACAATAGGGTCTTTTAAGAGACTCCTGGATAGGTACATGGAGCTCAGAAAAATAGAGGGCTATGGGTAACCCTAGGTAATTTCTAAGGTAAGGACATGTTCGACACAGCTTTGTGGGCCGAAGGGCCTGTATTGTGCTCTAGGTTTTCTATATTTCTATGTTACATGTCACCATATACTAGCCTAAGATTCATTTTCTTTCTATCATTCAGAGTAGATACAAAGAAACACAATAGATTGAATGAAAAACTACACATACCCAATGTGCAAAAGATAACAAATTGTGCAAATACAGAAAGAATAACAAAAGAATAATAATAAACAAATAATAAAAAATATTGAGAACGTGAGTTGTCGAGTCCTTGAATGTGAGTCATAGTTGTGTATTCATTTCAGTGCTGGTGTGACTGAATTTATCCACTCTTGTTCAGAAGACTGATGGTTGAAAGGTAATCACTGCTCGTGAGTCTGCTCGTGTGGTACCCAAGGCTCCTGTACCTTTTCTGTGTTGGCAGCAGTGGGAAGAGAACATGGCCCGGATGGTGGGGGTCCTCAATGATGGATGCTGCGTTCCTGCGACGGTGCTCCTTGTAGGTGTACTCAGTGGTGGGGAGAGCTTTACCTGTGATGGACTGGGCTGTGTCCACTAATCTTTGTAGGTATTTCCATTCGAGGGCATTGGTGATTCCATACCAAGCTGTGATACAACCAGTCAGTATACTCTCCACCCCTCATCTATAGAAATTTGTCAGAAAGGTTTCAGATTACATGCCAAATCTTTGCGAATTTCTAATGAAGCAGTGCCTTCTTTGTTATGGCACCTACATTCTGGGCCCAGGACAGATGCTCTGGAATGGTAACACAGAGGAATTTAAAGTCACTCACCCTCATGAACTTCTGGTTTCCCCCTGCTGTAGTTGGGTGACAGCTTGTTGTTATGGCGTATTGAGCCAGATTTTCAACCCCCTTCTATACGCTGACTGGCTGCATAACTGCACAGTATGGAGCTCCAGTGCACGGGATAGCAAGAGGCTGCAGAGGGATATGGACTCAGGTAGTTCCATCCGTCCCCACCATCCAACTCCAAGGGCTCTCACCATCTGGGACATGCTCTTCTCTTGTTACTACCATTAAGGCGAGGGGGTGTGAGGTTACAAGAGCCCAAGACAGTTTTAGGAACAGCGTTCTCCCCTTCACCATTAAATGGTTCATGAATTTCCTTGCTTTCTGCTTTTGCACTATTTACAGTTGCAAGAAAAAAATCTGTGAACCCTTTGGAACTACCTGCTTTTCTCATAAAATGTGGTCTGATCTTCATCATCTAAGTCACAATAATAGACAAACACAATCTGTCTAAACCACAAACACACAAACAATTGTACTTTCCATGTGTTTATTGAATACATTGTTTAATTGCTCATAGTCCGGCCTGGAAAAAAACATGTGACCCCTTGTATTTAATAACTAGTAGAACCTCATTAAGTAGCAATAGCCTCTGCCACACATTTCCTGTAGCTGCTGATCAGACATGCACAACGGCAAGTAGGAATTTTAGACCATTCCTCCATACAAACTGTTCCAATTCATCGATGTTTCTGAGATACCTTACATGAACAGCCACAGGTCATGCAACAGCATCTCAATTAAGGCCATTCCAAAATACAAATTTTCTTATTTTTAAACCATTCTGCTGTTGATTTACTCGTGTTTCAGAACATTGTCTTGTTGCATCATCCAACTTCTATTAAGTTTCAGGTGACAGGCCGCAACCCTGACATTTTCTTGTAAAACGTCTTGATACAATTTTGAATTCATTTTTCCTTCAACATTTGCAAGCTGTCCAGGCCCTGAGGTAACACGGCAGCCCTGAACCATGATGCTTATTCCACCATGCTTCACAGTTGGGATGAGGTTTTGATGTTGGTGTGCAGTGTCCTTACCTCCAAACATGGCAATGTGTATTTCTGCCACAAAGTTCAACTTTGTCTCATCTGTCTACAGAACGTTGTCCCAGAAGCATTCTGGAACATCTATCTGGTCTTTTGCAAACTTCAGATGTGCAGCAATGCTTTCTTTTGGAGAGTAGTGGTTTCCTCCATAGTGTTCTTCCATGAAGACCATTCTTGTTCAGTGTTTTTCTTATAGTGGACACATGAACAGAGACTTCAGCAAGTTCTAGAAATCTCTGCAGTTCCTTTGCTGTTACCTGTAGGGTCTTTTTCACCTCCTTCAGCACTGCAGATTGTGCTCTTGGTGTGAGCTTTGCAGGATGCCCACTCCTAGGGAGAGGAGCAACAGTACTGAGTTTCCTCCATTTGCAGACAATTTCTCTTACTTTGTACTGATGAACATTCAGGTCTTTAGAAATGCTTTTGTAGCCTTTTCCAGCTTCATGCATCTCTACAATTCTTCTTCCGAGGTCCTCTGGAAGTTATTTTGATCAGAGCATGGTGCACGTAAACAGATCTTTGTTGAGAAGAGCAGGCTTTGTCAGTAACCTGACTTTGTGTCTTTTTTATAGGGCAGGGCACCTCTGCAAGGCACACCTCCAATCTCATCTCATTGACTGGTAAACCTGACTACAAATAGCTTTTGTAGAAGGCATTATCTACAGGAGAATTATGGCTCTACAGGAGAATGTTAAAAATATCATGGACCACACACACATCAAATGAAGAAGTTCTCAGAAGAGCCCAAGCAGTTTGATCACTCATACCAACAATAAGAGAAAGACAACTCAGATTCCTAGGACACATCATGCGGAAAGATGAACTAGAAAAACTCGTGCTCTCTGGAAAGATTGAGGGGAGCAAACCTAGAGGAAGACCTCAGCTCATGTACATCAAAAGCCTAGACAGGTGGTTACACATCGAGGAAATGGAAGTCATCCAAAGAACGAAGGATAGATCTATATGGAAAACCATGGTCACCAAAGTCCGCATCAGATATGGTACCTAGACAGACAGACATTACCTCAGAGGTTCACATATTTTTTTTGAACCTAGACTGTGATTGTTTATATAGTGTACTCAGTATTGACGAGAAGAAGTACAATTGTTTGTGTATTACTAGTTTAGGCAGATTGTGTTCGACTATGATGAAGATCAGACCATATTTTATGAGTAATTACTGCAGAAAACCAGGTAATTGCAAAGGGTTCACAAACTTTTTCTTGCGACGGTACTTATCAAATTACAAAATAAATTTATTTTCAAAGTACATATCATGTCACAATGTACATGCCTGAGTTTTATTTTCTTGCATATAATCAATAAATCTATTACAGAATAATGACCATAATGGAATTAATAAAAGACCGGACCTACTTGTGCACTCAACCAGTGTGCAAAGGACGACAAACTGTGCTCGATGGATGGGAGGGCTTTATTCATGATGGACTGGGCATATCCACTTCTTGTAGGATTTTCCGTTCGAGGGCATTGGTATTTTCTTACCAGGTTATGATGCAGCCAATCAATATACTCTCCACCATATATCTATAGAGGTCTGTCTAAGTTGTAAATGTCATCCTGAATCTTTGCACCCTCCTAAAAAGCAAAGGCGCTGCCCTGCTTCTTCGTAATTGCATTTACGTGCTGGGCCCAGGACAGCTCCTCCGAAAAGATATCGCTGGGGAATTTAAAGTTGCTGGCCCTCTCCATCTCTGACCCTCTGATGAGGACTGGCTCATGGACCTTTGGCTTCCTCCTACTGAAGTCAATAATCAGCTCCTTGGTCTTGCCAACATTTAGTAAGAGGTTGCTGTTGTAACATCACTCAGCCAGATTTTCAGTCTCCCTCCCATATGCCGATTTGTCACCACATTTGATTCAGCCGCAACAGTGGTGTCATCAGCAAACTTGAATATGGTATTAGCCACACAGTCAGGAGTGTAAACAGCTGAGCACACAGCCTTGTGATGCACCTGTGCTGATGGAGATCACGGAGGAGATGCTCAAAGTAAAATTTACTTTCAGAGTACATACAACTCTGAGAGTCTTTTTTCTGTGGACATACTTAGCAAATCTACAGAACAGTAACTGTAAGTTGTGAACATAAAGAACTGTTAACCGTGAACAAACTGTGCAAGTGCAGATATAAACAAATAGCAATGAATATCAAGTATGATATAACAATATAACAGTCCTTAAATGAGTGTAGCTATCCCCTTTTGTTCAAGGCCAGATTGCTGAGGGGTAGTAACTGTTCGTGAACCTGGTAGTGCCAGTTCTGAAGTACCTGTACCTTCTACCTGACGGTAGCAGTGAAAAAGGAGCACGGCCTGGTTTGTGAGGATCTTTGATGATGGATGCTGCTTTCATTTCATTTAGATGTGCTCAATGTTGGGAGGGTATCACCCATGACGTGCTGGACCAAACCCACTACCTTTTGTAGGATTTTCCACTGAAAGGCATCGGTGTTCCCATACCAGGCTGTAATGTAGCCATTCAACACACTTTCCACCACGTACCTATAGAAGTTTGCCAAGGTCTTCTATGACATGTCGAACTTCCACAGACTCCTGAGGAAGTAGAGGCGCTATTATGCTTTCTTCGCAATAATATTTATAAGAATTTCAGGATGTATATTGTATACATTTCTCTGACATTAAGTGTACTTATTGAAACCTATTGATATAATGGATCCAGGGCAGATCCTCTGAGATAGTGACACACAGGAATTTACAGTTACTGACACTCTCCACCTCTGATCGTCCAATGATTATTGGCTCATGAATCTCTGGTTTCTCTCTCGTGAAGTTTACAATCAGTTCCATGGTCTTATTGACATTGAGTGAGAGGTTGTTGTATTGTACCACTCAGCCAAGTTTTCAATCTCCCTCCTGTAAGCTTATTCACCAGCACCTTTGACACAGCCCACAACAGTTGTATCATCAGCAAACTTGTATATGGTGTTGGAGCCATACAGTCAAAGGTTAAAGTGAATAAAGCAGGGAGCTCAGAACACATCTCTGCAGTGCTCCTGTGCTGATGGTTATTGTGGAGATGTTTCTGTCGATCCAAACTGACTGAGGTCTACAAGTGAGGAAATTCAGGCTCCAATTGTACAAGGGGATATTGAAGCCCAGGTTGTGGAATTTACTGATTAGTTTTGAGGGGATGCTCACGTTAAATGTTGAGCTGTAATTGATAAAGAGCATCTTGATATATGCCTCTTTGCTGCCCAGATGTTCCAGGGTTGTGTGAAGAGCCAATGAGATGGCATCTGCTGTATGTCTGTTGTTTCAGTTGGCAAATTAGAGCTGATCCAAGTCAACATTCAAACAGGAGCTGATATGCTTCAACACTAGCCTCTCAAAACACTTCACCACCGTGGGCATTAGTGCCATACACTCCCCATACTCCCAGCACAACTTGCAGGAACTTCCGGAGATTGAGGGAAATCCAGCCCAAGGAGATCCAGCCGAGAGCTGTTGTGACCACACCTGATCCAAATGTCAGGATCCCCTGGTGTGCCAATCAATTCAGAGACACCAACATCTCCACATCCCATATCACTCGCGTCCGGTTTAAACTCCCCTCTACCTCTGCCCCTCTAACCCTCGTCCTATTGTAAACATTTCCAGCCCTCACCACTCTCTAAATTCCCCCATTCCAAACATCTCCCCCCGATTCTAAACATCCACACAACCCCACTCCTCTCTAAACTCCCTTGCCCCATCCTGCTCTAACCATCTTCTTGCTCCATTCAAAACATTTCCCACACCCCGTCCCGCTCTAAACATCCCCTCTCCCTAAACACTCCCTAAATATACACTACCCCTCCTTAAATATACCCAGCCCTACTCCATTCTAAACACCTCCACCCCCTGCCTGTTTCTAACCCATTCCATTCTTATTCTACAGCTTGAATCGGCTGCTTCTCAGGGATTCTTGTTCAGCGGCCCTCGTGAGAAGTGGCAATGTGGGACTCAGTGGACTAACTAGCCTGAGAAAAGGACAAGAGGTTGTGGAGGAGGCATCGAACAAACACAACATGTGGATAGGATCCTAGATTCAAACTAGGTCACAGAAGGAACGGACTATTGATGTCCAGAGAAACAACAGCAGTCACAACAGACAGATCAAAGCAATTCCATACAACCGCACACTCCTATACTCCAGCCTCTGGTGTCCAAGGCAGTGTGGAGTACGTGATCTTATTTAATGTTGTTAGGCTTCTGAATGTTCAGTGACACTGGCAGGAAAACCCATCATTGAACAAAGTTTCCACCTCTTCCCAACACTGGGTGAGACCATAACCTATCACTCTCACAACACGCTGGAGGAACTCAGCAGGTCGGGCAGCATCTGTGGAAACGATCAGTCAATGTTTCGGGCCGGTCGAAGGGTTCCGTCCCGAAACGTTGATTGATCGTTTCCACGGATGCTGCCCGACCTGCTGAGTTCCTCCAGCATGTTGTGAGTGTTGCTTTGACCCCAGCATCTGCAGAGTATTTTGTGTAACCTATCACTCTCATTGCCAAGTATCTGCTCTCTCCCGATGCTTTGCCCAGTAAAAATTGACAGGTTAGAACATAAAAAACATAAGAAATAGGGGCAGGAGTAGGCCACCCGGCCCATCGAGCCGGCCCCACCATTCAATAAGATCATGGCTGATCTGCCTGTAAACTCAGCTCCATCGACCTGCCTTTTCTCCATAATCCTTAATTCCCCAACTATGTAAAAAACTATCTAATTGTTTCTTAAATATATTTAGTGAAGAAGCCTCAACTGCTTCCCTGGGCAGAGAATTCCACAGATTCACCACTCTCTGGGAAAAACAGTTTCTCCTCATCCCTGTCCTAAATATTCTCCCCTGAATCTTGAAGCAATGTCCCCTAGTTCTAGTCTCACCAACAAATGGAAGCAACTTTCCTACTTCTATCTTATCTACCCCTTTCAAAATTTTGTGTGTTTCTATAAGATCCCCTCTCATTCTTCTGAACTCCAGAGAGTATAGTCCCAGGCGACTCAATCTCTCCTCATAGGTTAACCCCTTCATCTCTGGAATCAACCTGGTGAACCTCCTCTGCACTGCCTCCAAAGCCAGTATATCCTTCCTCAAGTAAGGAGACCAGAACTGCACACAGTACTCCAGGTGCGGCCTCACCAGTACCCTGTATAGTTGCAGCATGACCCTCCCTGCTCTTGAATTCAATCCCTCTAGCAATGAAGGCCAACATTCCGTTTGCCTTCTTAATAACCTGTTGTAACTGCAAGCCAACTTTTTGCAATTCAAATACACAAGCACTCCCAAGTCCCTCTGCACAACAGCATGCTGCAATCTTTCACCATTTAATTAATAATCTGCTCTTCTATTATTCCTTCCAAAGTAGATGATCTTGCATTTATCAACGTTGTATTCCACCTGCCAGACATTGGCCCACTCATTTAGTCTATCTATATCCCTCTGCAGACTCTCTACATCCTCTGTACAATTTGCTTTTCCATTCAGTTTAGTGTCATCAGCAAATTTTGCTACACTACACTCAGTCCCCTCTTCCAAATCATCAATGTAAATGGTAAACAGCTGTGGGCCCAGCACCGACCCCTGCAGCACCCCACTCACCACTGACTGCAACCGGAGAAACACCCATTTATACCAACTCTCTGCCTTCTATTGGTTAACCAATCCACTATCCATGCCAATACACTTCCTCCAACTCCATGCATCCGTATCTTATTTATAAGTTTCTTGTGCGGCGCCTTCTGGAAATTCAAGTACACAACATCCACCTGTTCCCCTCTATCCACTGCACTCATTATGTCCTCAAAGAACTCCAGTAAGTTAGGCTATAGAAAACTTTGCCGCTGGGCGTAGGAGGGTCCATGACACAATGGAAAGCCGAGGGGAAGATTCACCAGTCCGTCGAGGCTCAAAATACTAAAGACTGATCCACACAAAGAAGAAAACCTTGTAGAGACACACACTTTAAATAAAGTTATTCTGTTTGGTTGGGATCCAGTTTCAAGCGATCATCATGTTGCAGTGGTCCCAGAGAGAGGAGTGAGGGAGAAGAAGTGGCTATTAGGGTGATGGAACATAGCACTTTGTGATAGAAGTGATTTGAGACAGAGCGCCCCAAGCAAGCAGCATTTCCAGTGTTATGGACAGTGTGTAGGTGGAGCAGTGAGACCAGCAATGGACCGGCTAAGAGCCCTGAACTCTTACCCCAGCCCGTAAAAGACAGAGAAACTCACAAACCTGAAGGTGGCTGGAGTCCTACATTTCCTTTGGCCATCCCGGTCAAGCGAATTTTTCTATATGTGTGGCGGCAGACGCTGGGTGCCTGAGAGCTCCTGCACACATTCTGTCCACAGCATTACATGGTCACCTGCTGCAGCAGAAAATAGAGAGAACTTTCAGTCCTGGACGGACATAGACAAGCAGCACCATCAAAGCTCTCCACGAGCACACCGTGCGGAGCAAGTGCTGAGAACGTGCCATTCCTGCAGCCCACGGCGCAGTAATGGTGCCAGTCTGAGTGGTAAAACTCTGAGCACTGACTGTGCCTTCTGTTCAGGGTTTCACTCCAGCTGGTAACCAGGTCTTAGTTACCACCACCACCACCATACCACCCCATCAGTGTAAGGACAGCCACAGGAAAATAGCCTTAATTTCACAATAAACAGCTTTAATGCATAGAATGTGATTACACTATGTGTGATAAAACAAGAGAGGGGGAATATTAGAGAACATCAAACAGTACAGAACTGTACAGGCCTTTGGGCCCGCGATGTTGTGTCAACCTTTTAATCTACTCTAAAATCAAACTAACATGGCTCTCCATTTCTGTTCCATCCACATGCCCACCTAAGAGTCTCTAAAATGCCCCTAATGTATCTGCCGCTACTACCACCCCTGGCAGCACATTTATATGCACCCACCCACCATTCTGCATGAAAAAACCTACCTCTGACATTCCCCTATACTTTCCTCCAATCATCTTAAAACTATGTCCCCTTATATTTGCCATCTCTGGCCTCGGAAAAAATCTCTAGCTATCCACTTAATCTACAACTCTTATCATCATGTACACCTCTATCAAGTCACCTTTCATCCTCATTTCCTCAAAAGAGAAAATACTTAGCTCACTTAACATATCCTCATAGGACATGTTCTTTAATCCTGGTAAATTTCCTCTGCACCCTCTCTAAAGCTTCCAGATCCTTCCTATAGTGAGGCGATCAGAACTGAGCACAATGAATCATGTGTGGTCCAACCAGAGTTTTATTGAGCTGCAACATTACCTCATGGCTTTGAACTCAGTCTCTTAACTAATAAAGGCCAACAACCATATGCCCTCTTAACCCACCCTATCAACTTGTGCAGCAACTTTGATGTGGACCCCAAAGAATCTTGCTAATAACCCTGTATTCTGCCTTCAAGTTCAATCTTCCAAAGTGTATCATTCACACTTTTCAGGATGGAACTCCATCTGCCACTTTTCAATCCAGCTCTGCATCCTACTAATGACCCGTTGTTTCCTACAACAACCTTCTACACTATCCACATCACTGTCAACCTCTATGTCAGCTGCAAACTTACTAATACACCCTTTCACTTCCTCAGCCAAGTCATTTATAAAAATCACAAAGAGCAGAACTGAACCCCACAGAACACAACTAGCGAATGATCTTCAGGCAGAATATGCTTCATCTAAAACCACCCTCTGAGCCAATTCTGAATTCAAGCAGCCAAGTTTCCTTTGGATCCCATCCTCCTGACTTTCTGAAGGAGCCTACCATGAGGTACATTGTCAAATGCCATACTAAAATCACATACACCACGTCCACTGGTGAATTTGGTCACTTTCTCATAGAATTCAATCAGGCGCATGAGGCATGACCTGCCCCTTGCATAGCTATGCTCACTATCCATAATCAGACTGTGCTTCTCCAAATGCTTGTAAATCCTGTCCCTAAGAATCGTCTCCAGTAGTTTTCCCACAACTGAATTAAAACTCACTGGTCTTATGGTTTAATGTTTTCCAAAAGTTCCAGCACATCCGCTTTCTTAATGGCAACATGCTCAAGCACATCAGTTTGTTTTACACTGCTCTCATATTCATCAAAGTCCCTCCCACTGGTGAATACTGAAGCAAAGATTACATTAAGGGCCTCCTATACTCCCTCTAATTCCAAGCACATTTCTTCTTTTATCTCTGATTGTTTCTACCCTCACTCTAGTCATCTTCCTGTTCTTTACGTACATGCAGAATTTCTTGGGGCTCTCCTTAATCCTACTCAAAGTTTTCTCATGCCCTCTTCCAGCTCTGCTAAGCTCCTTCCTGGCTACCTCGTAACTCTCTACAGCCCTGTCTGATCCTTGCTTCCTAAACCTTAAGCGTGTTTCTTTCCTACAAAAATGTAAAGCTTCACATTTCTAGTCAACCAAGGTTCCTTCACTCTACCATCCTCTTCCTGCCTCAATGGGACAAACCTAACCAGAACCCATGCAAGTGCTCCCTAAAAATCCTCCACATGTCCATTGTGTACTTCCCAATTTACACTCCCAAGATTCTACTTAATAGCATCATAAATCCTCTTCTATCAATTAAGCACTTTCTCATAGTGTCTGCTCTTATTCCTGTCCAGGTCACGGAGTTGTGGTCACTGTCTCTGAAACGCTCACTCACTGAGAGACTGGTCCCCTGACCAAGTTCATTGCATTGTGCCTGATCCAAATATGGCTTCTCCTCTGGTCAACCTGTCTACTTATTGTATCAGGAATCCTTTCTGGCCACACCTAACAATCTCCATCCCACTTAAACTTTTGTACTGAGGAGATGACAATTACCATTAGGGAAGTTGAAGTCATCCATGACAACAACCCTGTTATTTTAGCGTATTTCCCAGATCTGCCTCCCAATCTGCTCCTCAGTGTCTCTGTTGCTATTGGGAGTTCTATAGAATAGTTCTAATACAGTGATTGTGTCCTTCCTGTTTCTGCCTTCCACCCCCTAAGACTCAGACGTCCTCTTTTTGTGTAGCTGCGACACTATCCCTGATGACCAATGCTACTCCCTCAATTGTTTTACTTCCCACCCTGTCTGTTTTGAAACATCTAAACCCTGAGACATCCAGCATTCATTCTTACATTTGTGACAGCCAAGTCTCTGTAATGACCACATCATAGTTCCATGTACTAATTCAAGCTGTAAATTCCTGATACCCTTTGCATTAAAATACACAAAATTTCAATCTATTCAACTGACTACAATTTGCCCTATCCATGGTCCATCCTTCCTCACTACCTTTACACTAACTGCTCTATCCTCTGATCTATCTATCACTTCATTACCAACCCCCTGCCAAACTAGTTTAAATTCTCCCCAACAGTTCTAGCAAACCTGCCTGCAAGGTATATGTAACACGTCCCTTTTGTACAGGTTATACCTTCACCAGAAGAGATTCCAATCATCCAAAGATCTGAAGCCCTGCCCCTGTAACAATTTTTCAGCCACAAACTCAACTGTCATATTATTCTACTAGTATGTGACACAGGCAGCAATCGAGCGATTACTACTTTTCATGTCCTGCTTTTCAGCTTTCTACCCAGCTCCCTATTTTCTCTCTTCAGGACCTCTTTTCTTTTTCTACCCATGTTGTTTGTACCAACATGGACACAACTTCTAATCGCTTCCCCTCCCCCTTAGGAATGCTCCGAACCTGATCTGAGACATCCCTGACCCCGGCAACATACTTTACTTTATACTTTATTGTCGCCAAACAATTGATACTAGAACGTACAATCATCACAGCGATATTTGATTCTGCGCTTCGCGCTCCCTGGAGTACAAATCTATAGTAAATATTAAAAATTTAAATTATAAATCATAAATAGAAAATAGAAAAATGGGAAGTAAGGTAGTACAAAAAAACCGAGAGGTAGGTCCGGATATTTGGAGGGTTCGGCCCAGATCCGGGTCAGGATCCGTTCAGCAGTCTCATCACAGTTGGAAAGAAGCTGTTCCCAAATCTGGCCGTACGAGTCTTCAAGCTCCTGAGCTTCTCCCGGAGGGAAGGGGGACGAAAAGTCTGTTGGCTGGGTGAGTCGTGTCCTCGACAGCGTGCGGTGTAAAGTGAGTCCACGGACGGAAGATTGGTTTGTATGATGTGCTGGGCTGTGTTCACGATCTTCTGCAGCTTCTTCCGGTCTTGGACAGGACAACTTCCACACCAGGTTGTGATGCACCCTAGAAGAATGCTTTCTACGGTGCATCTATAAAAATTAGTGAGGGTTTTAGGGGACAGGCCAAATTTCTTTAGCTTTCTCAGGAAGTAAAGGCGCTGGTGGGCCTTCTTGGCAGTAGACTCTGCTTGGTTGGACTAAGTCAGGTCATTTGTGACATTGACCCTGAGGAACTTAAAGCTTCTGACCTGTTCCACTTGCACACCACCGATGTAAGTTGCGTCGTGCGGTCCGCTACTCCTTCTGAAGTCAACAACCAATTCCTTCGTCTTGCTGACGTTGAGGGATAGGTTATTGTCTTCGCACCATGCCACCAGGTTCTTAATTTCCTCCCTGTACTCAAACTCATCATTACCAGAGATACGGCCTACAATTGTTGTGTCATCAGCAAACTTGTATATTGAGCTTGATGGAAACTTGGCTACACAATCCTGGGTGTACAGTGAGTACAGCAGGGGGCTGAGTACACAGCCTTGTGGGGCACTGGTGCTCAGAGTGATTGTAGAGGAGAGCTTGACCCCTATTTTTACAGCTTGGGTCCTGTCTGTGAGGAAGTTGAAGATCCAGCTGCAGATCTGAGTGCTAAGGCTGAGGTTCCGGAGCTTAGGAGTCAGTTGATTTGGAATGATGGTATTAAAAGCAGAGCTGTAGTCAATGAAAAGGAGCCTTATGTATGTGTCTTTATTCTCCAGGTGTTCTAAGGAGGAATGTAGGGCCAGAGACATACCATCTGAGAATATCTTTCACATCCACAGAATCTCCAGTGTAATCCCCTAATTATTGAATACCATATCACCACTGCGCTCCTCTTCTTCCCGCTTCCCTTTCGAGCCAAAGAGAGAGGCTCAATGCCAGACGCCTGGTCCCTGCAGCTTTCCCCTGGTAGGTCATCTCCCCGCACCCCCCCCCCAACAGTTTCCAAAGGAGTATACTGGTTATTGAGGGAAACGGCCATAGGGTACTCTGAACTGAGTGCTTATTTTGTTTTCCTCAGAGAATTGACAAACAACTGCAAATAGCACAGCACAGGAGACTCCATTTTGCCCATCATGTCTGTGCAGAACAAAATGCCAATTAAAACAAATCTCCTTTGCCTGCACATGGTCTATTATCTCTTGGCATATTCAACTACCTTTCTATCAGTTCCTGGACCCACCACAACCCATGCCAGCCCATTCCAGGAACCCATCATTCGCTGTAAAAACATCCACACATCTTTCTCCCTCCCACTTTAAACGCACGTCTTCTAGTATCTGACATTTCTACTCTGGGAAAAGGATTCTATCTATGAAAACAGAACAGTCCAAGCCCTTTGGGCCACAATTCTGTGATGAGATAATAAAATGCCTAGCTTCCACCTACGTAATGCTTACGTCCCTCTATGCTCTGTGCATTCATGTGCCTATCGAAGACCCTTTTGAACATCTGTATCATATTTGTCTCCATTACCACCCCAGGTAGCATATTCCAGGCACTCTCTGTGTAAAACTATGCCCCACATATCTTCTTTGAACGTACCACCTCTCACCTTAAATGCATGACTACTTAGTATTAAAAAAAGATACCAGCTATGCCTCTCATAACCTTATAAACTTTTATGAGATCAGCCCTCAGCCTCCGCCACTCGAGAGAAAGTTAGTCCAGCCTCTCCTAATAGCACATGCCCTTTATTCCAGGCAGCATCCTGGTAAATCTCTTCTGCACTCTCTCTGAAGGCTCCATGTCCTTCTTGTAATGGGGTGGCCAAAACTACACACAATGCTCTAAGTGCAGCCCAACCAAAGCTTTATACAACTGCAAAATGACTTTCTGAGCCTTATATAATGAAGGCAAGCATGCCACATCAGAATCAGACTTAATATCATAGAAACATAGAAAACCTACAGCACAATACAGGCCCTTCGGCCCACAAAGTTGTGCTGAAAATGTCCCTACCTTAGAAATTACTAGGCTTACCCATAGCCCTGTATTTTTCTAAGCTCCATGTACTTATCCAGGAGTCTCTTAAAAGACCCTATCGTATCTGCCTCCACTACCGTTGCCGACAGCCCATTCCACGCACTCACCACTCTCTGCGTAAAAAACTTACCCCTGACATCTTCTCTGCACCTACTCCCCAGCATCTTACACCTGTATCCTCTTGTGGCAACCATTTCAGCCCTGGGAAAAAGCCTCTGACTATCCACACAATCAATGCCTCTTATCATCTTATACACTTCTATCAGGTCACCTCTCATCCTCCGTCGCTCCAAGGAGAAAAGGTCGAATTCACTCAACCTATTCTCATAAGGCATGCTCCCCAATCCAGGCAACATCCTTGTAAATCTCCTCTGCACCCTTTCTATGGCTTCCACGTCCTTCCTCTAGTGAGGCGACCAGAACTGAGCACAGCACTCTAAGTGGGGTCTGACCAGAGTCCTATATAGCTGCAACATTACGCTCTTAAACACAATTCCACCGTATGCCTTCTTAACCACAGAGTCAACCTGCGCAGCTGCTTTGAGCACCCTGTGGACTCAGACCCCAAGATCCCTCTGATCCTCCACACTGCCGAGAGTCTTACCTTTAATACTATATTCTGCCATCATATTTGACCTACCAAAATGAACCACTTCACACTTATCTGTGTTGAACTCCATCTGCCACTTCTCTGCCCAGTTTTGCATCATGTGGAGGGCTGTCAGAGGTCCCGCTGTAACGTCTGACAGCCCTCCACACTATCCACAACACCTCCAACCTTTGTGCCATCAGCAAACTTACTAACCCATCCCTCCACTTCCTCATCCAGCACATTTATAAAAATCATGAAGAGTAAGGATCCCAGAACAGATCCCTGAGGCACTCCACTGGTCACCGACCTCCATGCAGAATATGACCCGTCTACAACCACTCTTTGCCTTCTGTGGGCAAGCCAGTTCTGGATCCACAAAGCAATGTCCCTTTGGATCTCATGCCTTCTTACTTTCTCAATAAGCCTTCAACGGGGTACTTTATCAAGTGCCTTGCTGAAATCCATATACACTACATCTACTGCTCTTCCTTCATCAATGTGTTTAGTCACATCTTCAAAAAATTCAATCAGGTTCATAAGGTACAACCTGCCTTTCACAAAGCCATGCTGACTATTCTTAATCATATTATACCTCTCCAAATGTTGATAAATCCTGCCTCTCAGGATCTTCTCCATCAACTTAACAACCACTGAAGTAAGACTCACTGGTCTATAATTTCCTGGGTTATCTCTTCTCCCTTTCTTGAATAAAGGAACAATATCCGCAACCCTCCAATCCTCTGGAACGTCTCCCGTCCCCACATATGATTCAAAGATCATTGCCAAAGGCTCAGCAATCTCCTCCCTCGCCTCGCACAGTAGCCTGGGGTACATCTCATCCGGTCCTGGCAACTTATTCCACTCAGGGAGAGTCAACATCAGTTTGTGCGTGGTAGGTCATGTTTAACCAATCTATTAAGAGTTTTTCAAGGAGGTTACCAGGAAAGTGGATGAAGGGAAGGCAGTGGATGTTGTCTACATGGACCTCAGTAAGGCCTTTGACAAGGTCCCGCATAGGAGGTTAGTAAGTAAGGTTCAGTTACTAGATATACATGGAGAGGTAGTAAATTGGGTTAGACATTGGCTCAATGGAAGAAGCCAGAGAGTGGTAGTGGAGGATTGCTTTTCTGAGTGGAGGCCTGTGACTAGTGGTGTGCCACAGGGATCAGTGCTGGGTCCATTGTTATTTGTCATCTATATCAATGATCTGGATGATAATGTGGTAAATTGGATCTGCAAATTTGCTGATGAAGCAAAGATTAGAGGTGTAGTGGACAGTGAGGAAGGTTTTCAAAGCTTGCAGAGCGATTTGGACCAGCTGGAAAAATGGGCGGAAAAATGGCAGATGGAGTTTAATACAGACAAGTGTAAGGTACTGCACTTTGGAAGGACAAACCAAGGTAGAACATACAAGGTAAATGGTAGGGCACTGGGAGTGCAATGGAACATAGGGATTTGGGAGTACAGATACAAAATTCCCTAAAAGTGGCGTCACAGGTAGATAGGGTCGTAAAGAGAGCTTTTGGTACATTGGCCTTTATAAATCAAAGTATTGAGTACTGTATAAGAGTTGGAATGTTATGATGAGGTTGTATAAGGCATTGGTGAGGCCCAATTTGAAGTACTGTGTGCAGTTTTGGTCACCAAATTACAGGAAGGATATTAATAAGGTTGAAAGAGTGCAGAGAAGGTTTACAAGGATGTTGCCGGGACTTGAGAAACTCAGTTACAGAGAAAGGTTGAATAGGTTAGGATTTTATTCCCTGGAGCGTAGAAGAATGAGGGGAGATTTGATAGAGGTATATAAAATTATGATGGGTATAGACAGAGTGAATGCAAGCAGGTGTTTTCCACTGAGGCAAGGGGAGAAAAAAAAAACAGAGGACATGGGTTAAGGGTGAGGGGGGAAAAGTTTCAAGGGAACATTAGGGGGGGCTTCTTCACACAGAGAGTGGTGGGAGTGTGGAATGAGCTGCCAGATGAAGTGGTAAATGCGGGCTCACTTTTAACATTTAAGAAAAACTTGGACAGGTACATGGATAAGAGGTGTATGGAGGGATATGGTCCAGGTGCGATCAGTGGGACTAGGTAGAACAATGGTTCGGCACAGCCAAGAAGGGCCAAAGGGCCTGTTTCTGTGCTGTAGTTTCTATGGTAACATGGTTGATGCTTTCCAAAAGCTCCAGCACATCCTCTTTCTTAATATCTACATGCGCAAGCTTTTCAGTCCGCTGTATGTCATCCCTACAATCACCAAGATCTTTTCCCATAGTGAATACTGAAGTAAAGTATTCATTACCTCTGCTATTTCCTCCAGTTCCATACACACTTTCCCACTGTCACACTTGATAGGTCCTATTCTTTCACGTCTTATCCTCTTGCTCTTCACATACTTGTAGAATGCTTTGGGGTTTTCCTTAATCCTGCTCACCAAGGCCTTCTTATGGCCCCTTCTGGCTCTCTTAATTTCCTTTTTAAGCTCCTTCCTGTTAGCCTTCTAATCTTCTAGATCTCGAACACTACCTAGTTTTTTGAACCTTTCATAAGCTTTTCTTTTCTTCTTGACTAGATTTATTACAACCTTTGTACACCATGGTTCCTGTACTCTCCCATAACTTCCCCATCTCATTGGAACATACCGATGCAAAACTCCCCACAAATATCCCCTGAACATTTGCCACATTTCTTCTGTACTTTTCCCTGAGAACATCTAAGCTTCCAATTTCCTGCCTGATAGCCTCATAATTCCCCTTACTCCAATTAAATGCTTTCCTAACTTGTCTGTTCCTATCCCTCTCCAATGCTATTGTAAAAGAGATAGGGTTATGATCTCTGTCTCCAAAATGCTCTCCCACAGAGATCTGAGACCTGACCAGGTCCATTTCCCAATACCAGATCACGTACAGCCTCTCCTCTTGTAGGCTTATCTACATATTGCGTCAAGAAATCTTCCAGAACAAACTCCACCCCATCTAAACCCCTCACCTTAGGGAGATGCCAATCGATATTTGGGAAATTAAAATCTCCCATCACCACAGCTCTGTTATTATTACACCTTTCCAGAATCTGTCTCCCTATCTACTCATCGATGTCTCTGTTACTATTGGGCATATTACTATATCACTGGCATATTTTGTGAAATTTGTAAACTTTACGGCACAGTACAATGAAATACATGATAAATAAATATAGAGGCAAAAAACTGAATTACATGAAATATATATATCTATTGAATAGTTGAGTTAAAATAAGTAGAGCAAAAAAAAATAATGTAGTCAGGTAGTGTTGATAGGTTCAATGTCCATTTAGAAATTAGATGGCAAAGAGGAAGAAGCTGTTCCTGAATCGCTGAAAGTGTGCCTTCAGGCCTCTGTACCGCAGATAGATGTAGAAACATAGAAAACCTACAGCACAAGAGAGGCCCTTTGACCCATGAAGCTGTGCCGAACATGTCCTTACCTGAGAACCACCTAGGCTTACCCATAGCCCTCTATTGTTCTAAACTCCATGTAGCCATCCAGGAGTCTCTTAAAAGACCCTATCGTTTCCACCTCCACCACCGCCGCCGGCAGCCCATTCCACGCACTCACCACTCTGCCAAAAAAACTTACTCTATCATCTCTTTTGTACCTACTTCCAAGCACTTTAAAATTATGGCCTCTTGTGCTAGCCACTTCGGCCCAGGGGAAAATAGCTATCCACACGATCAATGCTTCTCGTTATCTTGTACACCTCTATCAGGTCACCTCTCATCCTGTGTCACTCCAAGGAGAAAAGGCCGAGTTCACTCAACCTATTCTCATAAGGCATGCACCCCAATCCAGCAACATCCTTGTAAATCTCCTCTGCACCCTTTCTATGGTTTCCACGTCCTTCCTGTAGTGAGGTGAACAGAACTGAACACAGTACTCCAAATGGGGTCTGACCAGGGTCCTACATAGCTGCAACATTACCTCTTAGCTCTTATACTCAATCCATCGGTTGATAAAAGGCCAATGCACCATATGCCTTCTTAACCACAGAGTCAACCTGCATAGCAGCTTTGAGTGTCCTATGGACTCGGACCCCAAGATCCCTCTGATCCTACACACTGCCAAGAGTCTTAACTTTAATACTATATTCTGCCATCATATTTGATATACCAAAATCAACCACCTCACACTTACCTGGGTTGAACTCCATTTGCCATTTTTCAGCCAGTTTTGCATCCTTTCAACGTCCTGCTGTAACCTCTGACAGCCTTCCACACTATCCACAACACCCCCAACCTTTGTGTCATCAGCAAATTTACTAACCCATCCCTCCACATCCTCATCCAGGTCAGTTATAAAAATCATAAAGAGTAGGGGTCCCAGAACAGACCCCTGAAGCATACCACTGGTCCTTGCTGAAATCCATATACACTACATCTACTGCACTACCTTCATCAATGTGTTTAGTCACATCTTCACATAAGGGAACAATATCCATAACCTTCCAATCCTCCAGAGCCTCTCCTGTCCTCTGATGATGCAAAGATCATCACCAGAGGCTCAGCAATGTCCTCCTTCGCTTCCCACAGTAGCCTGGGGTACATCTCGTCTGGTCCCGGTGACTTATCCAACTTGATGCTTTCCAAAAGCTCTAGCATGTCCTCTTCCTTTAATATCTACATGCTCAAGCTTTTCAGTCTGCTGCAAGTCATTCCTACTATTGCCAAGATCCTTCTCCTTAGTGAATACTGAAGCAAAGTATTAAGTATCTCTGCTGTCTCCTCTGGTTCCATGCACACTTTTTCACTGTCACACTTGACTGGCCCTATTCTCTCACGTCTTACCCTCTTGCTCTTCACAAACTTGTAGTATGCCTTGGGGTTTTATTTAATCCTGTCCGCCAAGGCCTTCTCATGGCCCCTTCTGACTCTCCTAACTTCACTCTTAAGCTCCTTCCTACTAGCCTTCTAATCTTCCAGAGCTCTATCATTACCTAGTATTTTGAACCTTTCATAAGCTCTTCTTTTCTGCTTGACTAGATTTACAACAGCCTTTGTACACCACAGTTCCTGTACCCTACCATAACATCCCTGTCTCATTGGAACGTACCTATGCAGAACCCCACGCAAATATCCCCTGAACATTTGCCATATTTCTTCCGTATGTTTCCCTGAGAACATCTGTTTTCAATTAATGCTTCCAAGTTCCTGCCTGATAGCCTCATATTTCCCCTTACTTCAATTAACATTTCCCTGACTTGTCTGTTCCTATCCCTCTCCAATGCTATGGTAAAGGAGATAGAATTGTGATCACTTTCTCCAAAATGCTCTCCCACAGAGATCTGACACCTGACCAGGTTCATTTCCCAATACCAGAACAAGTACAGCCTCTTCTCTTGTAGGCTTATCTACATATTATGTCAAGAAATATTCCTGAACACACCTAACAAACTCCATCCCATCTAAGCCCCTCACTGTAGGGAGATGCCCATCAATATTTGGGAAATCAAAATCTCCCACCACAACAACACTGCTATTATTACATCTTTGCAGAATCTGTCTCCCTATCTGCTCCTCAATGTCCCTGTTACTATTGGGTGGTCTATAAAAAAAAACACCCAGCAGAGGTATTGACCCCTTCCTGTTTCTAACTTTCACCCACAGAGAGTCCGCCGACATCCCCTCCATGACTTCTCCTTTCTGCAGCCGTGACACCATCTCTGATCAACAGTGCCATGCCCCCACCTCTTTTGCCTCCCTCCCTGTCCTTTCTGAAACATCTAAAGCCTGCCACTTGAAGTAGCCATTCCTGCCCCTGCACCATCCAAGTCTCTGTAATGGCCACATTATAGCTCCAAGTGCTGATCTATGCTCTAAGCTCATCTGCTTTGTTCATAATACTCCTCGCATTAAAATAGACACACCTCAAACCATCGGACTGAGCACGTCCCTTCTCTATCACCTGCCTATCCTCCCTCTCGCACTGTCTCCAAGTTTTCTCTATTTGTGAGCCAACCTCCCTTTCCTCCATCTCTTCAGTTCTGTTCCCACCCCCCAGCAGTTCTAGTTTAAACTCTCCCCAATCGCCTTTGGAAACCTCCCCACCAGGATATTGGTCCCCCTGGGATTCAAGTGCAACCCGTGCTTTTTGTACAGGTCACATCTGCCCCAAAAGAGGTCCCAGTGATCCAGAAATCTGAATCCCTGCTCCCTGCTCCAATCCCTCAGCCACGCATTTATCCTCCACCTCACTCTATTCCTATACTCACTGTAACTTGGCACAGGCAGTAATCCCAAGATTACTACCTTTGTGGTCCTGCTTCTCAACTTCCTTCCTAACTCCCTGTAGTCTGTTTTCAGGACCTCCTCCCTTTTCCTACCTATGTCATTGGTACCAATATGTACCACGACCTCTGGCTGTTCTCCTTCCCACTTCAAGATATCATGGACGTGATCAGAAACATCCCGGACCCTGGCACCTGGGAGGCAAACTACCATCCGTGTTTCTTCCTGTGTCCACAGAATTGCCTGTCTGACCCTATAACTATAGAGTCCCCTATCACTGCTGCCATCCTCTTCCTTTCCCTACCCTTCTGAGCCACAGGGCTGGACTCTGTTGCTTCCGTCAGGTAGGCCGTCTCCCCCAACAGTACCCAAACTGGAGTACTTATTGTTAAGGGGGACAGCCACTGGGGTACTCTCTAGCATCTGTCTCTTGCCCTTCCTTCTCCTGACTGTTACCCACTTACCTGTCTCCCAGGCCCTGGAGTGACTACCTGCCTGTAACTCCTCTCTAGCACCTCCTCACTCTCCCTCACCAGACGAAGGTCATCGAGCTGCATCTCCAGTTCCCTTACACGGTCCTTAAGGAGCTGCAGCTCCACGCATCTGGTGCAGATGTGGCCGTCCGGGAGGCTGGGAGTCTCCAGGACTTCCCAGATCTGACATTGAGCACAGAAAACCTTCTTCCCAACATATCACCCTCTCTGCTTGATGACTGCTCTTTAACCAGTTATGGGCTTGGACCCCATGTACTTTGGTGCTCTTCAGCATCCTTCTATTTGACCTCACCAAAGTACACATTTCACACTTGCTCAGCTTAAACCATCTCCCATGGTCTAGATCCTGCTCCAGTTTGTGCTGTTGTGTGGCCAGAACACCTCTAGGTGATTGACCACTGGCACCTGGCAGGCAGATTGCTGCTGGACTGTTGTAAACATTGTCAGTCCCACTTGGTGCTCCGCACAACACAGACCATCGCACCCTTTAACATGTCAAAGGGTGCACAAGAGTGCCATCAAATACTCCCACCTACGCAGCAACACCCACTTCAAAACACCCACATTCAGGACTTACTCCAAACAATACTTTACTAGTATTTAATTATCCTAAACACCTCAGTCAGACCACCTAACAGTTCAAGACTCATTCTTTATTCAGTCCTGAGAGAATGAATAGGTCGCCCTATTGTTGTAAATAGTCCTTAAATTCCTGGATAATTCTGATGAATTTCTTTTGCACAACTCCAAATTCTGCCTGGTGGCACTCTGTCCAGTTAAGCCCATATGAATTTTATTCATTTTAAATGTTATTGGAATCACAGAAATGTGTGTTAAATGTACAGCTCATTTGGGTAACAAAGGGGCTCCTTGTTTATAGGCATAAGTCAATGTTATCCATAATTCAGAAAATACACAAAAACTGCAACACAATAACCACACATCCAGAGTACTGTATTGCAATGTATGGCATCAAAAGCACAGAAGACTGATATGAAAAGTAATTACTACAGGTGGAAAGCAAACTAGCTCTACTGACAGTATTAACAAATAAATGCTGGGCTTTTCGATTTACCGATACTCGTGGGAGCATATTCATTTGTCTGTAAGTCAGGTCAGATATGCATATTCCTCTATATCTCAAGTTTCTCTGAATCTTTAATGAAATATAATAAAATGCATCACCAGCCTGATTGTACATTTCATAAAAGTCTGATTGCTTCTGAAACACCCTTGCAGCATCCCAACACAACATAAAACTCTTAACTCAGCACTAAATCAGTTCAGTCAGCACTGACAACGTAAGAAACCCTCGTGTGCTGACTCTTGCCAGCTAATCAAATCCTTGCATAATAACCTCAAAAACTATAGCAAGGAAGTAAAGCAAGTTTGAACATAGAGGGTTAAAAATCACCAAAGCTGGTGAGAATACAGAAAATGACTGCCCCCACTGTGACATGAATGCTTCATTAGGAGGGTGACCTTCCCTTAATGGGTCTCCCTGTTGTGGTCAGGACTCAATGAGGCTTGCTACACCAGCCAACCACTCCCTGATCATGGGTTTCAGTACATTTGTACTTCCACAAATGCAGTATTAGATGAATGCTGACTTTACACTTCCTCATTAGTTATGTCCTGCCCCAGATATTAACTTCATTTCTTTCCTCTTTCACAATGGCTCCATTCCTCACTCTGGATCCACACATTGTCACATGAACAGAACTCACTTCTACAGTCTCTGTTTCAATTCCCCAGGATCTTTCCCTACTGGCAGAAGATAGCAACAGGTCCAGGACTTGGGCCTCTGCCTCTTGGGACCTACATTCCATCACAGACTCTCCACCCTGCTCTCACAATACTCTTGGTCTTTTCTCCCCACCAGTTCTGTAGCCCATCCACTTACCCCACCACCCACAGGTCCCCATTTAGTCTGAACTGAAGGATGCCATCTCCGCTCTGGTCTTTCCATAGCCAGTAATGAGCTGACTGGTTTCTGCTTTCAGTGATCCAGTGTGGTTTCATTAACCGGGGTTTACATTAGTGATGCTGGTGGGAGATTCCTGGCCGGATACAGAGGCCCATCTTATGACCACGGACAATTCAGCAGCAACTTCTTCCTCCAGCTGCGTGTCTTGCCATCTGGTCTCCACAGCCTCCGCGCTCTTTGCTGGGCCTCCTGAATGTGTACCAGATTAAAACTGGCTAAGCACAGGAGTTCCTATTAAACGTGAAGGTTGTGAAAATAGTCGGGAACAGAGGGTATAACTGAGAAGGCGAATAGCAGAGCAACCAACAGAAACTGAGGGTCTGTCTGTCTTCCCTCATAAACAGAAACTTCCCCGGGCGAGTTAGAGTTAGTAAAGCCAAAGTGGAAGCCTTGATGGTCTACTTGCCCATGGACTAAAGGAAGAGGCTCAAGAAATAGTGGATAAATTGATGGTATTCTTAAATTTTTCAGACTTTGGATCAATTCTACAGATTGGAGCATTACCAATGCAACCTCCACCCTTCACCCCACCAAACAGAAACAAAAAACTGGGAATTCCAGACCTGTACCTGAAAAGGCGGAATACAAGAAACTGCGATACAACAAAGCTTTTGAAAAACATTAACAGGATTGGTCAAAGTGATGGGACATCATTCTTAACAAACTGACTGCAATTTTGAGGATCTACTATAATTAGGATATATGAAGAGAACAAGATGGTGTGGAGTATCTGGACTGACAAAATGACAGTCCATGACTGGAGGTGATACACTGAAGTGGACTGAGGATTGGTTGACAGATTACAAAGAAATGTGTACTTTGCAGGTGGCAGGAAGTGATCAGTACCATACCTCAGGTTCAGTACTGGAGACCAGCTTAATCACAGATCACAGCAGTGACTTGTACATTCAAGATATCCAAGTTTGCAGATGACACAAAGCTGGGAGAACATTTTGTAATTAGCAAATGCATGGCAGATGCAGTTTGGTTTGAGACCCACCTTGGTTCAATAAGGTGTTCCCTGAATGGTGATAGAATGTGTAAAGGGAAGACATAACGACATACCAGTCCCTGTACATTAGTGGCTGAAAGCCTGCAGGTACAGAGGGTGGCTTTGAAGCTAAATATTGGTCTTCAATTCAGGATCATTTGTATAAAGGAGTAAGGAATATCTACCGCACCTGTATGAAATGTTAGAATGGATTGATTTGTGCCTTCTTGAGCTTCTCGTCAATGGAAGGGTATTTTTGCAATAGAGAGGCTGCAGTGAAGGCTAATTAGACTGTTTCCCCAGATGTCGGCACTGAGATGGGAGATGGCGCAACCAGCCCAATTTTACGGGAGTTCAGTACATCCGGAATCCTGTCAGGTTGCAGCAGGGGTCTGGAGAGAAGGCAGTGGTCAGGTCAAAATTTCACCCAGGGGCCAGATGTTTCTAAAACATTTCAAACTGATCTAGGACATATCCTGATTGTTCGTGCGTGAAATACAAGGGACAGCGATGTCTTCGGTAGGCAGCGACAGACCAACTGCCAGCATTTCACCGGACTGAGCCAACCTTCCAGACCGGGTAACGGGGTGGGGGGAGAGCCCACTGGGTCGTGCCTGGGGAGGGGGTGGAGGAGCGATCTTTATGTTCATAATACCATGAACAGTGGGTTCCCGACTCCCACACAGAGGAGGGAATGGAGGTTCTCATACAACTGGAGGTAGAGGGGCTCGGTGCGAGGATTGATCACAGTTGTATCACAGGTTAAATTAACTGTAGATCCGCGGGGAAGGATCGCCCCGACCTGCGGCGAGGGATCTTTTCCCAACTCCGACATCAGCCTCTCGGGAGGGAGACCGGCTGAAAACGCTCTATGCCCGGAATGGAAACACTCACTGTCTGTCTGCCGCACGAGTTCGAATCAGACGGCGGCTGCACCGGTCTGGACCACCCGCCGGGGAGGGGGCAGTGGTTTCCCGATATGAATGGCTGGTATCAGGATTTACCGTGTTCAGCGCTAAGTGTTTGCTCCCGATGAGTCCGTGGGCCCAACCCCGGCGTCCGTTCCCTCCAGCCGCTCCCCTAGCCCTGGAGAAGAGGCGGATCTGCGATGGGAACATCAGGTCGCTCTCTCACACCCAGCCCTTTGTACCCACCTCCCCGGCGCCCACTCTCCTCGCCGGACCCCAGACCCACCTCCCGCCGCTCTTCGCATCTCTGGTGCCGGGATCACGGGACGACACCGAATGACCGCCAGTATCCTACCAATCAGGGGCTCTGGAGCCGCTCCTTTCCTATTGGTCTTAAGCTATAGATGGACGTGTGATCTGACCAATGAAGGAGCCGCCTGGCCATTGGAAGTTACATAATCACGTTTGCATCCTCTGTCTCGGTAACCGTGGAGAGCTGAGGTTGTCCCATCTTCGGAACTGATCATCTGGAAAAGGGAGACTCCACCCCATCCCGCCTCCGGCCGTTCCAAACCCCCCCGTTCTCAACTGTTCCCGCAGTCGATTACTGGGGAAAGGAGACCCGTTAGCCCTAAACTCAGGTCTGCTCCCCCCGGCTCCGCTGGGATCCCGCATCGCTCGGTCGGACTGGGCATCGACCGCCGCCTCCAGATGCTGGGCGCGGCTTTGCCTCTGTTGATGGAAACGGTTGAAACGTTCCATCCTGGGTATTAACAGCCTCCCGTTTTTTCACTCTTTGGATGAATACAACCCTGTATTTGTACCGAAACTTAGGAACATTTCAAAGTCCTCCCCATTCACCCAGTCATTTGTCAGCCCCAGGCTCACTGTTGCAAGTAACAGCCACGCCGGACACGGAAAGCTCTCGCATAAAGCCACGGTCGGGCTGCTGTCGGTCCGCTCCTCCAGAGCCGTAGGGTCTGGTTCCGTGCTGTCCTTTTCTATCACATCCCACAGAGCAATGTGTTGGATTTGGTGAACGTCGGTCCGCACCTCAGAATCAGGTTTACTATCACCGGCATGTGTCGTGAAATTTGTTAACTGAGCAGCAGCAGTTCAATGCAATACATCATACAGAAGAAGAAAATAATAATAAATCAGTAAATCAATCACAGTATACGTAAACACAAGCAATTCTGCAGATGCTGGAAATTCAAGAAACACACATCGAAGTTGCTGGTGAACGCCGCAGGCCAGGCAGCATCTCTAGGAAGAGGTGCAGTCGACGTTTCAGACCGAGACCCTTCGTCAGGACTAACTGAAGGAAGAGTTAGTAAGAGGTTTGAAAGTGGGAGGGGGAGGGGGAGATCCAAAATGATAGGAGAAGACAGGAGGGGGAGGGATGGAGCCAAGAGCTGGACAGGTGATTGGCAAAAGGGATATGAGAGGATCATGGGACAGGAGGTCCGGGAAGAAAGACAAGGGGGGGGGGGACCTAGAGGATGGGCAAAGGTATAGTGAGAGGGAGAGAGGGAAAGAAAGAAAGAATGTGTGTATATAAATAAATAACGGATGGGGTACGAAGGGGAGGTGGGGCATTAGTGGAAGTTAGAGAAGTCAATGTTCATGCGATCAGGTTGGAGGCTACCCAGACGGAATATAAGGTGTTGTTCCTCCAACCTGAGTGTGGCTTCATCTTTACAGTAGAGGAGGCCGTGGATAGACATGTCAGAATGGGAATGGGATGTGGAATTAAAATGTGTGGCCACTGGGAGATCCTGCTTTCTCTGGCGGACAGAGCGTAGATGTTCAGCAAAACGATCTCCCAGTCTGCGTCGGGTCTCGCCAAGATATAAAAGGCCACATCAGGAGCACCGGACGCAGTATATCACCTCAGCCGACTCACAGGTGAAGTGTCGCCTCGCCTGGAAGGACTGTCTGGGGCCCTGAATGGTGGTAAGGGAGGAAGTGTAAGGGCATGTGTAGCACTTGTTCCGCTTACAAGGATAAGTGCCAGGAGGGAGATCGGTGGGGAGGGATGGGGGGGGGGGGGAAGGAATGGACAAGGGAGTCGCATAGGGAGCGATCCCTGCGGAAAGGGAGGGGGGAGGAGGAAAAGATGTGCTTAGTGGTGGGATCCCGTTGGAGGTGGCGGAAGTGACGGAGAATAATATGTTGGACCCGGAGGCTGGTGGGGTGGTAGGTGAGGACCAGGAGAACCCTATTCCTAGTGGGGTGGCGGGAGGATGGAGTGAGAGCAGATGTACGTGAAATGGGGGAGATGCGTTTAAGAGCAGAGTTGATGGTGGAGGAAGGGAAGCCCCTTTCTTTAAAAAAGGAGGACATCTCCCTCGTCCTGGAATGAAAAGCCTCATCCTGAGAGCAGATGCGGCGGAGACGGAGGAATTGCGAGAAGGGGATGGCATTTTTGCAAGAGACAGGGTGAGAAAAGGAATAGTCCAGATAACTGTGATAGCTGTAGGCTTATAGTGGACACCAGTAGATAAGCTGTCTCCAGAGATAGAGACAGAAAGATCTAGAAAGGGGAGGGAGGTGTCGGAAATGGACCAGGTAAACTTGAGGGCAGGGTGAAAGTTGGAGGCAAGGTTAATGAAGTCAACGAGCTCAGCATGCGTGCAGGAAGCAGTGCCAATGCAGTCGTCGATGTAGCGAAGGAAAAGTCAGGGACGGATACCAGAATAGGTTTGGAATATGGATTGTTCCACAAAGCCAACAAAATGGCAGGCATAGCTAGGACCCATACAGGTGCCCATAGCTACACCTTTAGTTTGGAGGAAGTGGGAGGAGCCAAAGGAGAAATTATTAAGAGTAAGGACTAATTCCGGTAGACGGAGCAGAGTGGTGGTAGAGGGGAACTGATTAGGTCTGGAATCCAAAAAGAAGCGGAGAGTTTTGAGACCTTCCTGATGGGGGATGGAAGTGTATAGGGACTGGACATCCATGGTGAAAATAAAGCGGTGGGTGGGGGCCAGGAAACTTAAAATCATCGAAAAGTTTAAGAGCGTGAGAAGTGTCACGAACATAGGTCGGAAGGGATTGAACAAGGGGTGATAAAACAGTGTCGTGGTATGCAGAAACGAGTTCGGTGGGGCAGGAGCAAGCTGAGACAATAGGTCGGCCAGGACAGGCAGGTTTGTGGATCTTGGGTAGGAGGTAGAAACGGGAAGTGCGGGGTGTGGGAACTATAAGGTTGGTAGCAGTGGTTGGGAGATCCCCTGAGCGGATAAAGTCGGTGATGGTGTGGGAGACAATGGCCTGGTGCTCCTCAGTGGGGTCACGATCGAGGGATAAATAAGAGGAGGTATCCGCGAGTTGTCGCTGTGCCTCGGCAAGGTGGAGGTCAGTACGCCAGACTACAACAGCATCCCCCTTATTGGCGGGTTTTATCGTAAGGTTAGGATTAGTGCGGAGGGAGTGGAGAGCAGAGCGATCGGAGGAGTGAGGTTGGAATGGGAACAAGGTGCGGTCAAGTCGAGACGGTTGATGTCCCGTCGGCAGTTAGCGATAAAGAGATCCAGAGCAGGCAGGAGACCAGAGCGGGGTGTCCATGAAGAGGAGGAGGAATGAAGACGGGAGAAGGGGTCGTTTACGTGGTCCATGTCCGACACCTCCCTCCCCTTTCTAGATCTTTCTGTCGCTATCTCTGGAGACAGCTTATATACTGATGTCTGCTATAAGCCTACTGACTCTCACAGCTATCTGGACTATTGCTCTTCTCACCCTGTCTCTTGCAAAAATGCCATCCCCTTCTCGCAATTCCTTCATCTCCGCCGCATCTGCTCTCAGGATGAGGCTTTTCATTCCAGGACGAGGGCGATGTCCTCCTTTTTTAAAGAAAGGAGCTTCCCTTCCTCCACCATCAACTCTGCTCTCAAACGCATCTCCCCCATTTCACGCACATCGGCTCTCACTCCATCCTCCAGCCACCCCACTAGGAATAGGGTTCCCCTTGTCCTCACCTTCCACCCCACCAGCCTCCGGGTCCAAAATATTATTCTCCGTAACTTCCGCCACCTCCAACGGGATCCCACCACTAAGCACATCTTTCCCTCCTCCCCCCCCCCTTTCCGCAGGGATCGCTCCCTACGCGACTCCCTTGTCCATTCGTCCTCCCCATCCCTCCCCACTGATCTCCCTCCTGGCACTTATCCTTGTAAGCGGAACAAGTGCTACACATGCCCTTACACTTCCTCCCTTACCACCATTCAGGGCCCCAGACAGTCCTTCCAGGTGAGGCGACACTTCACCTGTGAGTCGGCTGGGGTGATATACTGCGTCCGGTGCTCCCGATGTGGCCTTCGATATATTGGCGAGACCCGACGCAGACTGGGAGATTGTTTCGTTGAACACCTACGCTCTGTCCGCCAGAGAAAGCAGGATCTCCCCAGTGGCCACACATTTTAATTCCACATCCCATTCCCATTCTGACATGTCTATCCACGGTCTCCTCTGCTGTAAAGATGAAGCCACACTCAGGTTGGAGGAACAACACCTTTTATTCCGTCTGGGTAGCCTCCAACCTGATGGCATGAACATTGACTTCTCAAACTTCCGCTAATGCCCCACCTCACCCTCGTACCCCATCCGTTATTTATTTATATACACACATTCTTTTTCTCTCTCCTTTTTCTCCCTCTGTCCCTCTGACTATACCCCTTGTCCATCCTCTGGGATTTCCCCCCCTTTCTTTCTCCCTGGGCCTCCTGTCCCATGATCCTCTCATATCCCTTTTGCCAATCACCTGTCCAGCTCTTGGCTCCATCCCTCCCCCTCCTGTCTTCTCCTATCATTTTGGATCTCCCCCGCCCCCTCCCACTTTCAAATCTCTTACTACCTCTTCCTTCAGTTAGTCCTGACGAAGGGTCTCGGCCCGAAACGTCGACTGTACCTCTTCCTAGAGATGCTGCCTGGCCTTCTGCGTTCACCAGCAACTTTGATGTGTGTTGCTTCACAGTATACGTATATCGAATAGATTAAAAATCGTGAAAAACAAATTATATATATTTAAAAAGTGAGGTAGTGTTCACGGGTTCAATGTCCAATTATGAATTAGGTGGCAGAGGGGAAGAGGGTGTTCCTGAATCACTGAGTGTGTGCCTTCAGGCTTCTGTACCTCCTACCCGATGGTAACAGTGAGAAAAGGGCATGCCTTGGGTGCTGGAGGTCTTTAATAATGGACGCTGCCTTTCTGAGACTCCGCTCCTTCAAGATGTCCTGGGTATTTTGTAGGTTAGTATCCAAGATGGAGCTGACTAGATTTACAACTCTGCAGCTTCTTTCAGTCCTGTGCTGTAGCGCCCCCCCCCCCACCTCCATACCAGACAGTGACGCAGCCTGTCAGAATGCTCTCCACGGTACATCTACAGAATTTTTGAGTGTATTTGTTGTCATGCCAACTCTCTTCAAACTCTTAGTAGTGTATAGTCGCTGTCTTGCCTTCCTTATAGCCGGATCGATATGTTGGGACCAGGTTAGGTCCTCGGGGCTCAGCGACGGTGACCGAGGGAACCGCTCGCAACAGTTCACCTTAAAAGTTTACATATCACGTGAAGCAGGATGAGGACGATTTTCAAACGGCCGAGTGCTTGAGTCCGATCGAAAGCTGAGCCACACAGGTCAAAAACCAAAGCTGGCCAATTTGATAAAACAGTCTGAGTGTCCGCACTTCCCCCTTAACTCTCGAACCAAACGGTCGACCGTTCATTCATCTCCATAGACGCTGTCTGACCTACTGAGTTCCTCCACCGTGTGTTGCTTTTGTTGTTTTGTATTTTTTTCTCATAAAAATGTGGAAAATTTGTTTGCTTTCCTGTGAATGCTGTTGGAAGTAAACTTTTCATTTCACCTTGTACGGACATGTACTTGTGCCCACGACAATAAACTTTGACGTTAACAGTCCAGTAACATAAGACGACAATCCCAAGGGTGCTGAACGCTGCGAGAGGCAGTAGCGCAGAATTAAGGCCCCTTGCGCTTGCTGCTGTGACCGCCACACTGGATGCGACAGTGGTTACCCCAGCGATCCAGAGCAGAGAGCAGATCGGGGTGGTGGGTGAAATAAGACATGGGGCAGAATTAGGCCATTTGACTCACCGAGCCTGCTCCGCCACTTCATCGTGGGCGATCCATTTCTCCTCTCGGCCCCAATCTACCGCCTTCTCCCCATATCCCTTCATGCCCTGACCAATCAAGAATCTATCAACCTCTGTCTTAAATATACATACATATTTGGCCTCCACAGCAGCTTGTGACAAATAATTCCATAGATTCACCATTCTCTTGCTAAAGAAATACCTCCTCATCTCCGTTCTAAATGGTGTTCCTCTATTCTGAAGCTGTGTCCTCTGGTCCTAGACTCTCCCACCATAGAAAACATCCCCTGCATATGCACTCTATCAAGGCCTTTTGCCACTCAATAGGTCACCCCTCATTCTTCTGAATTCCAGCGAATACAGGTCCAGAGCCATCAAATGGTCTTCATATGATAAGCCTTTCAATTCTGGGAACATTTTCTTGAACCTCCTTTGAACCCTCTCAGTACATCCTTTCTAAGAGAAGGGGCCAAAACGGCTCACAATACTCCAGCTGAGGCCTTACTAGTGCTTTATAAAGTCTCAACACTTGTTCTGCTTGCAAGGATAAGTGCCAAGAGTCCCACCCTGTTACTTGTAAAAATGCCAGCCCCCTCTCTCAATTCCTTTCTCTACGCTGCATCTGCTCTGAAGGTGTGGCTTTTCATTCTAGCAAAAAAGAGGTGTCAGTTTCTAGGAAAAAGGCTTCTCTTCCTCACCATCAATGCTGTCCTCAACTGTATCTCTTCCATTTCACACACGTCTGCTCTTACCCCATCCTCCCGCCACCCTACTAAGGATAGGGTTCCTCTTGACCTCACCTACCACCCCACTAGCCTCCACGTCCAGCACATAATTCTCCAAAACTTCCGCCACCTCCAACGGAATCCCACCACCAAGTACATCTCCCCCACTCAACATTCTGCTTTCCGCAGGGATCACTCCCTACGCGACTCCTTGGCCATTCGCCCCTCCCCACTTATCTCCCTCCTGGCACATATCCTTGCACCTGCCCCTACAGCTCCTCCCTCACTACCATTCGGGGCCCTTTACAGTCCTTCCAGATGAGGCAACATTTCACCTGAGAGCTAGTTGGGGTTATATACTGTGTTCGGTTCTCCCTGTGTGACCTCCTGTATATCAGTGAAACTGGACGTAGATTGGGAGACCGCTTTGCTGAGCACCTACGCTCCGTCCTCCAGAAAAAGTGGGATCTCCAGCAGCCGTCCATTTTAATTCCACTTCCCATCCCCATTCCGATATGTCCATCCATGGCTTCCTCCACAGTCCTGATGAGGCCACACTTAGGTTGGAGGAACAACACCTTATATTTCATTTCGGTAGCCTCCAACCTGATGGCATAAACACTGATTTCTCAAATTTCTAGATATGCCCCTCTACCCCCTTTTCCCTCTCTCACCTTATCTCCCTGGCCTCCCATCGCCTCCCTCTGGTGCTCCTCCCCCCTTTTCTTTCTTCTGTCTCTTTCACCAACTTCCCAGCTCTTTACTTCATCTCTCCTGCTTCAGGTTTCGCCTGTCACCTTGTCTTTTTCTCTCCCCACCCCCACCTTTTGAATCTACTTCTCAGCTTTTCTCTTCAGTCCCGCGGAAGGGTTTCAGCCTGAAACGTTAACTCTACTCTTTTCCTAGATGCTGCCTGGCCTGCTGAGTTCCTCCAGCATTTTGTGTGTGTTGCTCGGATATCCAGCATCTGCAGATTTGTAACTCTCACCAGGGTCTTTTTACCCTTGCAGTTCCTCAATTCTGTCCACAATGATTCAATACCTTCCAACTCTATTTTACCTGTTTCTTATAATTTGATTTCACATTTTAATAACAGAGCAATTGTGCCCCTTCTGCCTTCCTGTCTGTCCTGTCATTGCAATGTATATCCTTGGACATTAGGCTCCCAGCTATAATCTTCTTTCAGTGATGCCTTCAATATCACACACGCCAATCTGTAACTGTGCTACAAGTTCATCTACCTAATTCCGTATACCGCACGCATTCAAATAGATCACCTTCAGTCCTGTATTCACCCTTCTTGATTTTGTCCACTTTTTACATTGCAACTCATCCTGTTGACTGCAATTTTGCCCTATCATCAGCCCCACCTTGCTAGGAGTCTCACTATACATCGCCTTTGTGTGTAAACCAACTACCTCCCCTTCAGCACTGAAGAAATACACTGGTGTTGCCAAGTACTTCAATTCCTGATCCTCCTGCCATCTTTGGCACAATCAGGACCTAGGCCACAATCATTCGCGGCCTCGCAGTACAGGCGGGGGAGGGAAGGAGCAATGAGCCTCAGTTTCAATACAAGGAAGTGGTATATTGAGGTTTGGACTGGGGTTAGTGACGTTAGTGCTGTTCGGTTACAGGCAGGGAATGGAGGATATGTCTTGTCACCAGTGGTGACAATTACATGATTACAAGGGGAGTGGGATTCTGGCTACATGGATTCAAGGTCATGGGGGGGGGGATTGAGATTCTGGCTGTGTGGATTCAGGGTCATGGGGAGTGGGATTCTGGCTACGTGGTTTCAGGGTCTCTAGGGGAGTGGAATTCGGATTGGTGAATCCAGGGTTATTGGATGAGTGGTACCAAGATTGGATTTGGATTTTGAGGTGAGCCTGAATACTATAGAGAGCTGTGTCACTTTGGAATGTGCGATCAGGGGAAATGATTGGAGGTGTCTGGTTCTGACGCCAGACGTCTGTTGGTTTGGGTGATTATCCTACCTCTAGCTGTTTGGGGGTTGGGTTTAAGAGTTGACACAGAGGAAATAGAACAGTTGTGCCATAGAGTCACAGAGAGGACAGTAATCTGCCCTTTGGCCCATTGGGTTCATGCCATCATCAACCCAGGGTTGAGGGCTGTCGACCAGGGTGCAGGGAAAGCACAGCTGAAGAGAAGCTGTGACCTGAGTGTTGCTGAGGTATCGTCACTCCTGTAAACGCAGGAATTATGCACAGCAAGATCTCACAGTTACTTCATCACTGATGACCAGAGAACTGGTCCTCTGATGTTCAGGTGAAAATTCAGTTCCTGAACTTGTAGAATGTGATCACTCTTGTCAACGCAGGGCAGCCTTGCTTTGGCACTGCATCTCCCTACTTACCACACTTTATGCAAACATTAGCCTAATGTTCAAACTAAACCCATAAATCATCACTCAGATGGACTGGATCATGTCTCCCTTGTTTATAAACAAAGCTGAAGTAAATAGAGCAACATTTAAACATTGATGCCAAGTAGTTTATTCAACCTTGTATTGCTCGTACATTCACCCAGATCACATGCAACAGAGAGGATAAATATCAGCAGTGGTCAGTTATCAGAGACAATAGCAGAGGGTTCTGACAAACTCTCGACAGAGGCTGTGCTGGTGATCCTGGATTTAAATTTACCACCGGGCAATACAGAAAAAAACTTTGTTATTGTCCTTTTCTAAGCAATTTTGATTAGCTAACAGAGTACCCTACAAACCCCTGTTCTCAGTTACCATCAGATCCGATAAAACAAAAAGACCAATTTTCTTGGGAAAAGTAATAATTATTCATGAATTAACAAAAATTTAACATAAACCATGTGAACTAAATGTTTCTAAATCTCAGTATCCTGTTTGGGTTGTACAACTAAATATGGAAGCTTCCAGGAAGTTGAATACAATCTGCACCATACAGCAACTAAAATTACATTAAAAATCAAACCAAAACTGTAATTAATTTACTAACTATACTAACGGTACTGCTTTAATTGTTGTAACATGGGCATTTGTCAGGATTGCCCGGTCTAGGTACGGGGAGGGACGCAGAAAGAAGCAGAGCACACACACCCTGCCTGGATTCAGTAATTCGGCTTTGTAATCATCAACTGCTACATTCACCCAATAATAGCTGCAGAGCAGGAGAAAGGAAAAGTGAGACAATCCTGTTACACGGGGTGCAATTTCTCTGTTAATGGAAGGAGTTAGAAAATGAAAATTTTTATGTCGATTCATCAAAAGAAAGGCTTCCTGATAATAGCTGAACTTGACGACTGTTGAACAAGTGTTTGACTGGACTTCACCCAGAAACTTTAGGAGCCCTTACTGGATCCCAGATCCTCCACTTCACTGCCACATATCTCTTGCATCCCCATTCTCATGGAACTTGTGCAGGTGGTCAGAATACCTGAAAAAAAACCAGAACAGATGACTAGCACCTGACAAAATCTAAGATAATATTAACTGGCATCTGTTCAGTGAACTGGGTTATTTTTATTTGTCATCATGCCAGAATCAGCAACATAATAAATAAAATGCACTGAAGGAAGTTTACAGAACATCTAATTGCCGACATTTATTTAAAATGGGCTTTAATTATTCAGTTTTAACCAACACTAGAAAAAGACATAGCCTATAAAATTTTCTTCCAATGAAACTTGCAGCAAATGGACAGACTGCAAGTGGAACAGTGTGAATAACGCTGGTATTCCTGAGGAAGGACCTACTCACAACAGGAAAGAAACAAAGGTCCATGAGATAGCCTACTGTGGTACTAGGTTAATGAGGAGAGAAAAAGTAAACTGGACCATATTTGAGCCTACAAGAATGAGAGGTGATTTCACTGAAACATCTTAAACTCTTATGCCGGCTAATGAGGAAGATGCAAAGAGGTAGGGTAACAAGATCCAGGGGAACTCAGAACTGTTCAGGAGAAATTTCTTCAACCTATGGTATTTTCTGCTCAAGAAGGCTCTATTACTGACTATATGCAAGACAGAGTTATAGAGCACGACACCACAGAAACAGGTATTCGGCCCATCAGTCTATGCTGAAATGTTATTCTGCCTAACCCCACTGACTTGCACTTGGAATATAGACCTCCATACTCCTTCCGTCCATGTACTTATTGACAACTCTCTTAAATATTGCCATCAAACCCGCACTCAGCACTTCTGCTGGCAGCTCATTCCACACTTGCCCAACCTCTGGGTGTAGATGTTCCCCTTCAAAATGTAACCTTTCACCCTTAACCTATGACCTCTAGATCTAGTCTCACCCAACCCTAGTGGAAAAAGCCAGCTTGCAATCACTCTATTTACGCCCTTCCTAATTTTGTATACCTCTATCAAATCTTCCCTCATTCTTCTACACTCCAGGGAATAAAGTCCGAACCCGTTCAACATTCCTGTATAAGTCAGGACCTCAAGTCCAGGCAACATCCTTGTAAATTTTCTCTATACTCTTTCAATCTTATTAATATTTTTCCTATAGGTTGATGACCAGAGCTGCACATGATACTCCAAATTTGGACTCATCACCATCTTAAACAACTTTTAGCACAACATCCCAACTCCTGTACTTAACACTTTGACTTATGGAGGCCAATATGCCAAAAGCTTTCTTTATGACCCTATCTACCTGTAACACCACTTTTAATGAATAATGGATATATATTCCTATATTCCTCTGTTCGATCACACTCCTCAGTGGCTTACAGCTCACTGTATAAGTCCTATCCTGGTTTGTCCTCCCAAAGTGCAACACCTTACAGTTGTCTACATTAAATTCTACCTGCCATTTTTCAGTTCATTTTTCCAACCTTTTGCTTTTAATATATCAATAGAAACCCTTGAGATTCTCCTTCAATTTGTCTGCCAGAGAACCCTCATGTCTTCTTTCAGCCCTTCCATTTCTTCTATTCCTCAAGCACCTCATTCTTTCCTTGCTGCCCATATCTCTTTTTAACCGGGGCCTCAAAATCCCTCAAAAATCAAGTTTCTCTAAACCTGTTAGCCTTGCCTTTTATTCTGAAAGGAACACACCAACTCATCATTCTCAATATTTCACCTTTGAAGGCCTCCCACTTACTAAACATCTGTTTGCCAGAAAACAACCTATCCCAATTCATACTTGCCGGATCCTTCCTGATGCCAACAAAATTGGCCATTGTCCAGTTTAGAATCTCAACCCAAGGATCAAAACTATCCTTTCTCCATAAGTTTCTTGAAACTAATGGTATTATGATCACTAGATCCAAAGTGTTCCCCTATACACATTTTTGTCATCTGCCGTCTCATTCCCTAATAGGAGATCCAGTATTGCATTCTCTCAATTTGGACTTCTATATATTGATTAAGGAAACTTTCCTGAACATATTTGACAAACTTTACCCCATCCAGTCCTTTTACAGTATAGATGTTCCAGTTCAGGTGCAGATTCTGTACAGGCCCCACCTTCCCTGGATGACAGTTTACAATCTGAAGCCCTCCCTCCTGCATCATCTCCTTAGCCATGTGTTAAACTGTATTATCTTCCTATTTCTGGCCTCACGGACACGTGGCATTGGTACCAACCCTGAAGATCCCGTCCTTTAGCACCTAACACCTAGAATTCATTTTGCAGGAATTTGTCACCCTTCCTGCCTATGTCATCTGTACCAAAGTGGACCACGATCTCTGGCTCTTCACCCTCTGTCACAAACACGGATTTGGCAGTGCCATAGATAATCGCGCTCGTGAATATGCATGTCAGCTAATTATTGTGATGGTATTTAACTCCATTCTTTTCACTGTACTGCTTGTCGAAACTTGAGCAAAGCACAACAATGTTTCACTGTTTGCTTGCATTCGGCCTTGCCTGAGAAATTGGACTTTCCAGTCGACTGACTCTGAAGACTAGCAGTATTCATTTTATATTTAGTTATTCCTTTCAGCTGCAATGATGGCTCTGTTTTCCACTTGAGAGTTTTAGTTAACAGCCCTGTTTGGCCTAGCGGTTATTGTTTTCATTTCCCTCTAAATCTGTTCGCATTAAAGTCTGTGAACTATCGACCTGCTTCAGTGTTTCTCGCTCTCGTGACAGCAAGTCTCAATCACACAAAAATGGACCCAGCAGAGAGACAGTAATTGACCTTGGCCCTGAGATTCATTAGTCAGATAGGGGGCAAGCTACAGGCAAAGGAATTTGCGGGTGACACCACGATCAAAGGTGTAATTGACAGCGAGGAAGGCAATCATGGCTTGTGGAGGGATCTGGATCAGCTGGAAAAGTGAGCTGAAAATGTTATAGAAGTAATGAGACAGATAATCTCGTGCCAACAAGTCCAGTCTCATCTGGAGGAACAAGTATCATCCCTAGCCGCAATGGTTGACCAGCTCACCGCAGACAATTGGACTCGGTTGTCTGTGATTTCTGCTCTCATGGCCACCATCCATGAGCTCACTGTGGACAGCCATCACCAGTTGACAGCCATTAATGTTCTCGCCAACGCCATTCAGCAGCCTCTGGCCGCCTCAGTCCCACTCCCAGCATCTCGCAGGTCCTCCTTTTCTGCTGCCAATCTCTGCTACTAATGCTCCCATTCCCGAACCTGGATCAGAATTGACTCCCACTTTCAGACCCCCACAGATTCCTGCATCCATACAGGAACCGAGTATTCCATCACCAGGCAGATATTCTGGTGATCCTGATGGTTGCAGGAATTTTATTACCCAATGCGAGCTGACATTCCAAGACCAGTCCAGTCATTTTGGACCTCCACTCAGCCTGTTTATGCTTTATGGACCTAAGATACCCCACAGCCCAGTCGTTCCGACATTTCATGGCAGAGTTAAGGAGGGTTTTTGACCTTCCAGTAGGGGGTCAGGAAGCTGCCCTCCGACTCTTGGATCTGCGCCAAGGCAGAGGAATGGTGAGAACCTATGCAGTCAAATTTCGCACATTTGCAGTAGAGACAGGTTGAAATGAGAGATCGCTCACCACTGTCTTCCAGTGTGGACTCAACGCAGAGGTCCTGCATGAGATCACTGTCTGGGAGAGCAGGATAGTAGTCTGGATGACCTGATTAATCTGGCTATTTGAGTTGACAACTGGGTAACTGAGTGGTGCAGGAAAAGAATGTTTCAAACTTCGTACCTCTCGACCTCTCTCCCTCCCTCACCACCCAGCACTGAGTCCACAGAGGAGCCGATGCAAGTAGGGCACAGGCGCCTGTCTCAGGAGGAACAAGTGTGGTGCAGGAGAACAGGTTCCTCTATTGTGGTGATCCCGGACACTTCCGGGTGGTATGTCCCAAGTTTCCAGTAAAAGAGGATACCCATCAACAGGGAGGGAAGTCCTGACGGGTCAGTTCTCTCTTCAGTCAGCTTCCCCTAATTGTGTAATGCTCGCAGATTCCTTGTTGAGGTCTCAGACCCATGAACTTAAGGCGCCCATCAACTTCGTTGCAGCTGGGAATCTCATGGACATGTCTCTAGCTCAAAGATGGGGAGTTTCAACTCAAGAACTAAGAGAAAAGATCAACGTCAAGGCGGTGGATGGATGACCTCTGGGCACCTTTCCACCCAACCCCTTCAACTCGTGCTCAAAGGCAACCATCATGAAGAACTGTCTTTCTATCTGGTTGATTCAGCTGAACTGCCACTGGTACCCCGGTTACCCTGACATATTCCACAGATCGCTTGGTCTCTGAAAGCACTCCAACAGTGAGGACCAGCATGCCTGCCTGTCTGGGACCAGCTCAAGCTCCGTTCCATGAATCCCCTCCTGCGTCAGCTAAGGATGTGGACCTGTCTGCGATTCCGGCTGAACATGTTGATTGCCTTGAGGTCTTCAGAAAAAGGAAGGCCACCAGCCTGAGGCCACACCAGCCATACGACTGTGCCATAGACCTCCCACCTGGCACTAGTCCTCTTTTCCCTCTCTCATCCTGAAATGGTGGTCATGGAGGAACACATCAAGGAAGTATTGCCCATCGGTTTTATCCGTCCGTCAATCTCGCCAGTGGGAGCAGGCTTCATTTTTGTGAGTAAGAAAAATGGCAAGCTCTGTCCCTGCATCGATTATCATCCCCTGAACAACATCACTGCAAAGAATCGTTATCCTCTTTCCCTGCTGGTGTCTGTATTTGAGCATTTCCAGGAAGGAACTATATTTTCCAAAACTGATCCGTGCAACGCTTACAATCTGGTTCACATAAGAGAAAGAGATGAGTGGAAAACAGCTCTCAACACCTCTAATGGCCACTATGAGTACCTGGTGATGCCTTTTGGTCTGGCCATCGCTCCCACTGTATTCCAGGCTTTGTTTAACGATGTGCTCAGGGACATGTTGAGCCAGTCTGCGTTTGTGTACGTTTGTATTTAGATGACATCCTTATCTATTCCCGCTCTCATCAGGAACCCATCCAGTATGTCTGCAGACTTCTCAGATGGCTTTTTGAAAATAATCTGTACACCAAGCCCGAAGAATGTGAGTTCCATAAAGACCAGATGTCATTTCTGGGCTACATCCCTACCCCATCCAGTGTTCAGATGGGCTCTAGTTAAGTTCAGGCAGATTTACAGTGGCCTAAACAGGTATGGTGCTTCATGGAGTCTGCGAACTTTTATTGCCAGCTCTGTCGCATTCCTATAAGTGCACTCACCAAGAGTAGCTCTGCAGGATTCTACTGGACAGAATGTGCCAACCAAGCATTTTGGGAGTTAAAGCGATGTTTCACCACTGCCCCGCTGCTGCAACATCCAGACCCAACACAGCCATTCATTGACGAGGTGGATGCATCCGATGTTGACATTGGAGCTGTTCTCTCTCAGCGCTCGTCTGTGGATAGCTGGCTGCACCTTTGTGCCTTTTTTCCCCGTTGTTTGACTCCGGCCAAGAGGAATTATGATTTTGAGAACTGGGAACTTCTGGCTGTCAAGGAGGCCCTGGAGGAATGACAGTACTGGCTGGAGGGGGCAGAGCAGCTATTCTTGGTCTGGACAGGTGACAAAAACCTCTCCTACGTTTAGGATGAAAAGAGACTCAACTCTCGTCACGCCCGGTAGGCTCTCTTCTTCACATGCTTCAATTCCATCCTCACCCTATTGTCCCAGCAGCAAGAATACAAAGGCTGATGCTCTCTCTTGGCAGATTGACGGATCTGAGGACAATGCCGAACCAGGGGCCCATTCTTCCTCGCTCGTGTATCGCTGCTCCAGTGATCTGGGGAATAGAGGCAGAGGTGAGGGCCGCCCGGCAGTCAGAGCCAGGCCCAGGTGGGGAACCACCCAACCGGCTGTTTGTCCCTGCTGCAGTGCATTCCAAAGTGTTGGAATGGGGTCACTCCTCCTGTCTGGCTGGACATCCGGGAATTCAACGGACCCAGGATTTTATAAAGATGCAAAGAGACTCAACTCTCGTGGCCATCTATGTCCCAGGATGTATCTACTTGTCACACCTGCGCTCCGAACATGACATCATGCCAGCCTGTGCCCCACCGCCCCTGGTTCCACCTCTCAGTAGATTTCATCACTGGGCTGCACCTGTCTAATGGAAACACCACCACTTTGGTCATTGTGGATCGTTTTGCCAAGGCTGCCCACTTCATTGCTCTCCCCAAACTCCTATCGGCTCGTGAGACTGCCACACTCATGGTTCAACCTGTGTTCAGGCTCTATGGCTTTCCACAAGACATAGTGTCTGATCATGGACCACAGTTCACTTCCCACTTTTGGAAAGCTTTCTGCTCTCCTGTATGAGCCATGGCCAGCCTCTCGTCTGCTTTCCAGCCCATCCAATGGCCATACTGAGGGAGTGAACCAGAAATTGGAGACAACCCTGCACTGTCTTGCCTCTTCCAACCCCACGTCATGGAGTTCCCAATTGGTTTGGCCAGAGGTCACCCACAATAACCTCCAGTCGTCCTCCACCGGTATGTCTCCCTTTGAATGCCAGAAGGGATTCCAGCCACCGCTCTTTCCTGACCAGGAGACTGACGTAGGAGTTCCTGCTGCTGAACAGTTAATCCAGCGCTACAAGCGCACCTGGAGACAAGCCAGGGCTTCTCTACTGCACACCCAGAAACAACATGCCTGGCAGGCTGATTGGTTCCAACAGGTAAGGCCATTCAAGCCAGGAGACGAGGGCTGGTTCTTCTCCTGGGAAGGCATCAAGGGATCATTTCCTGAAGAGCTGCAAATTGGCACCGTGCTATGTGGGACCGTTTGTAGAGGAAAAGACTGTCAACAAGGTGTTGTAGGGATTGCTTCTACCAGCATCACTGAAGATCCACCCAATATTTCATGTTTCCCAGCTCAAGCCAGTTACTACCTCTCCCCTGGCCCCAGTCACCCCACCTCCCCCTCCTCTCCACTTGGTAGGCGGTTCCCTTCTCCATACAGTGCAGTGCCTCCTGGCATCTTGCCACATATACGGTATGGCCCAGGATCTTTTGGACTGGGAATGGTATGGTCCAGAAGAAGGTACTTGGATCGCAGCGAAGGACATCTTGGACAGGTTGCTCATCTGGCACTTCCAGCGGACACAGGTCTGAGGCACTTCAGGGGCTGTGCCTAGGGAGGGGAGCCCTGTCACAACCATGGATTGGGCAGCGCAGCAGATACAGCAATTGCGTTCGTGAATATGCACGTGTCAGCTTATTATTTCACTGTGATAATATTACATTCCATTCTTGTCATCGTAGTGCTTATCAAGACTTGAGCAAAGCATAGCAATGTTTCGCTACCTGCTTGCATTCAGCCTTGCCTAAGAAATTGGACTGTCAAATCAACTAACTCTGAAGACTAGCAATATTCATTTTATATTTAGTTATTCCTTTCAGGAGCAGTGTTGGCTTCGTTTTCCATTTGAGAGTTTTAGTTAATGGCCCTGTTTAGCCTAGTGTTTATTGTTTTCTTCTCCCTCTAACTCTGTTCACATTAAAGTCCATGAACTATTGGCCCACTCCAGTGTCTCTCGCTTTGCACTTCGGCCATATCTGAATGTAGTGACATCCTCCCCCTTAAAAATGCTTTGGACGTGGTCCACGATGTCCCTGACCCTGACGCCTGCAAGGGAAAATCACATTCTTATCTGTTTGTTCCCTTAACCAATAAATTTTCTATCACTACTGCTCGCCTCTTCTCCACCCTTTCCCTCTGAGTCAAACAGCCAGACTCAGTGCCAGAGACCTGACAGCTGTGGCTTTCGTCTACTATGTCTGCCTATAACAGTATCCAAAAAATACGGGGTGACACAGTAGTGTAGTAGTTAGCAAAGCACTTTACAGTACCAGTGACCTGGGTTCAATTCCCACCACTGTCTGTAAAGAGTCTGAATGTTCTCTTCTACTTCTTTTGGATGCTCCAGTGTCCTCCCACAGTCTTAAGACATACCGGTTGGTTGGCTAACTGGTCAGTGTAAACTGTCCTGTGATCAGGCAAGGATTAAATCAGGGGCTTGCTGGGTGGTGTGGCTCGAAGGGCCAATTCTCTGCTGTAGTCCAATAAATAAATAAGATCAAGATCAACAACACCCTGGTGACGCTACTGACCCAGCTGGAGACCACCGCGCCAGAATTGCTTCTTAAACTCCGGACTGCACCTGGACCCGTCCAACGAAGCCCACCACGTTCCCAGAGACCCGCGGTCTGCTACCGTGCGGAGCGCTTGGCAACACGGCCCATTCCGACTAGCACCTCTCCGGAGCAGACGACCACACAGAAGAGACGGCGGAGACCTCAAGGTGCCCCAGACGCTTCCCCAGAGTGACCACCGTAAAGCCCCGTTGGTGGCCACCCACAGCTGCCGGAAGTGAGGCCTCTGTCGCCGACCTTGGAAATCGAGCCCGAGGCTCGGCTGGAGTGGAGGCCTCCGCAACCATGACTCGGCTTAAGGACTTGTTTCAGACAGGGGCCCAGCCCTCTGGGATTAGGTGTCAGCTTCGGGGCCCGACCCAATCGACAGCCTGGGCCCCTGGCAGCTGGACGTAGCAGCGGAGCCTCCCCCGTTACTCGGCCTGACCCGAAGTGTTCAACAATGCCGCCCACCGATTGATCCCCGCGGGCCGCGTCCACCAACCTCAAACAGCTGCCAACGACACACTGCATCGATGGAAACCTGGAAAGATGCACTATTTACCAAGGAAGCGTGGCAAAAGAGCTGGGCAGATTGAAGCTGAGGGGCTTCAGGGTCCCTATGCCCACCATCCTACTAGCTAATGTGCAAGCCATAGAGAACAAGGTGCATGATCTTAAAGGGAGACTCACCTACTGCAGGGAGATGCAGAACTGCTGTGTATTCTGTTTCACTGAGACCTGGCTCTCCCCTGCCACCCCCGACTGTGCCATCCGACCGGAGGGATTTTCGATCCATCAGATGGACCGCACAGCGTCTTCAGGCAAGACGAGGGGAGGTGGTGTCTGCCTACTGATCAACACTGCGTGGTGCGCGGACACAGTGGCACTGATAAGCTCCTGCAGCCCGGACCTGGAACACCTGTCGGTGAAGTGTCGTCCCTACTATCTGCCATGGGAATTCACCTCGGTCATACTGACAGCGGTCTACATTCCCTCCCGGGCGGACGTGGAGTGTGCTCTGAACATACTGTATGCCAACATCAGTGAACTTGAGACCAGGTATCCGGAGGCTTTGCTCATTACAGTCGGGGACTTTAACCAGGCCAAGCTCAGCAGGGCACTGCCAAAGTTATACCAACATGTCTCCTGGCCCACTAGAGGCCCGAATATACTTGACCACTGCTACACAGCAGTCAAGGATGCCTACCGTTCCATCCCACAACCTCACTTCGGAAAATCGGACCATCAGGCCGTACTGCTCCTCCCGGATTACAAACAGAAACTGAAGCGGGAGGTCACGGTGTCAAAAGTAGTGTTGCGTTGGACGGAGGAAATAGATGAGGTCCTCCGTGACTGCTTTGAATCGGTGGACTGGTTAGTATTCAAGGACTCGGCAGCTAACCTCGATGAGTATGCCTCAGCTGTCACGGACTTTATCTGGAAATGCACGGAGGACTGTGTGTCTCGCAAGACGATCCGAGTATTCCCTAACTGGAAACCTTGGATGAATTATGAGGTCAAGTCCCTTTTGAAGGCTAGAGCTGCGGCTTTTAGGTCCGAGGATACCAGTCACTGCATGGAATCCAGGCGTGAACTCCGGAAAGCCATTAAGGGCGCCAAGAGGCAATATCGAGCCAAATTGGAAGCCCAGGCTAACGAGAGATGCCAGTAGACTATGGCAGGGTCTAAATGAGATCACTGGGCGCAAAGAAAAGGCAGGGAACATCAATAACTGTGGCGCTTCTCTTCCTGATGAACTTAACGTATTCTACACAAGATTCAAACAGAAGAGGAGCGTCCCACTCCCTCCGGATGAACCGGACCTGGTGGCATCGAGATTCATCGTCACCGAGGAGGACGTTAGAAGGGCCTTCCTGAAGATAAATCCAAGGAAGGCGACGGGCTCAGATGGCGTCCCAGGGCGGGTTCTCCGGGTCTGTGCAAGCGAGCTGGCTGGAGTGTTTGCTGACATCTTCAACTGCTCCTTGCTTCAGTCCAAGATCCCCTCGTGTTTTATGAAGGCAACGATAATCCCAGTGCCGGAGAAGAGCAAGGTTGCATGCCTGAATGACTATCGACCTGTGGCTCTGACATCAATTGCTATGAAGTGCTTCGAGAGATTGGTTATGGCACACATCAACCACAGCCTACCGGTCAACCTCGACGCTTTGCAATTCGCCTACCGGAGCAACAGGTCAACGGCAGATGCCATCTCTCTGGCCCTACATTCCTCCTTAGAACACCTGGAGAATAAAGACGCATACGTAAGGCTCCTTTTCATTGACTACAGCTCTGCCTTTAATACCATCATTCCAAATAAACTGATTCCTAAGGTCTGGAACCTGGGCCTCAGCACTCAGATCTGCAGCTGGATCTTCAACTTCCTCACAGACAGGACCCAGGCTATAAAAATAGGGGTCAAGCTCTCCTCTACAATCACTCTGAGCACCGGTGCCCCACTAGACTGTGTACTCAGCCCCCTGCTGTACTCACTGTACACCCATGATGGTGTAGCCAAGTTTCCATCAAATAAGTTTGCTGATGACACAACAATTGTAGGCCGTATCTCGGGTAATGATGAGTTTGAGTGCAGAGAGGAAATTAAGAACCTGGTGGCATGGTGCAAAGACAATAACCTATCCCTCAACGTCAGCAAGACGAAGGAATTGGTTGTTGACTTCAGAAGGAGTAGCGGACCACACGATCCCATTTACATCGGTGGTGTGCAAGTGGAACAGGTCAAAAGCTTTAATTTCCTCAGGGTCAATATCACAAATGACCTGACTTGGTCCAACCAAGCAGAGTTCACTGCCAAGAAGGCCCACCAGCACCTTTACTTCCTGAGAAAGCTAAAGAAATTTGGCCTGTCCCCTAAAACCCTCACTAATTTTTATAGATGCACCGTAGAAAGCATTCTTCTAGGGTGCATCACAACCTGGTATGGAAGTTGTCCTGTCGAAGACCGGAAGAAGCTGCAGAAGATAGTGAACACAGCCCAGCACATCACACAAACCAATCTTCTGTCCTTGGACTCACTTTACACCTCACGCTGTCGGAGCAGTGCTGCCAGGATGATCAAGGACACGACCCACCCAGCCAACAGACTTTTCGTCCCTCTTCCCTCCGGGAGAAGGCTCAGGAGCTTGAAGACTCGTACGGCCAGATTTGGGAACAGCTTCTTTCCAACTGTGATAAGACCGCTGAACGGATCCTGACCCGGATCTGGGCCGTACCCTGCAAATATCTGGACCTGCCTCTCGGTTTTTTGCACTACCTTACTATCCATTTTTCTATTTTCTATTTATGATTTATAATTTAAATTTTTAATATTTACTATCGATTTGTAATCCAGGGAGCGGGAAGCGCAGAATCAAATATCGCTGTGATGATTGTATGTTCTAGTATCAATTATTTGGCGACAATAAAGTATAAAGTATTTGTTATTGAAGGGGAGACTGCACTGTCTGCTTATCCCCATTCCCTCTATTGAACCCTGAGCTAAAACCTTAACCAGAACTTTATTGAACTGAATATCATTCTCCTGCTTCTATCCTATCTCTGCCTCTGATCATTAAAGAAGATTTGTGGAAGTTCACCCCTCAGCCTCCTTCACTCCAGGAAAAACAAACGCAGCCTATGCAACGACAACGACAACAACATATTCAACAATGGACACACAACAAGCCCCTGGATATTGAGACAGAACACTAATTTGAAAAAAGAAACATTAATGTCCATACCAGTCCAATTAAGTACCCAATACATTGATAAGGCAGATACCATTCAGTAGGAAGAAGAGCAAAGACGGATTCTGAAGTAGTAGTTTTGAGTTAACTGCTGTCCATATGACAGACGCCCATGAAGAGACAATGTCTGATAGTGGAAAAAAGGTAAAGCAGGTCTCAAATGATCATATTAGGTCAGAAGTCAAATCCTGTCTGAATGAAGAGCTACCAGTCGTCTTTGTTAAAACATTCCAATCTGGTCTGCCTTTCATTGATGACCCATGGGTCCTGAGGTGGTGGTGGGGGTTAGATGACTTCTTGAACTACACAAACCTGTCTGCTGGTGGGAGTGTTCAAGAATTCTGACCCAGGATTATGCAAGATGATTAAGAGAAACAAATTTTTGAAATCTTGAAACTTGCAACATGTTAATAATCTTAGACCACAAGACAATGGTGGTAAGATGGATGGAGTGAAAGCAAATTAAATTCTAGTAAGTAGTAAGTCCATTTGGCGAGGTAAACTATAGTTGTACGTTAAGAATCTGAGGAATCTATGAGGAACAGAAGGACATTGTTGTACAAGTCAAAGATCCCTGAAGGCAGCACAGGGTAAATAACATGGTGAAGATCTTGCCAAAGCTAATAATATATAAGTATGAATGTTGTGTTGTGTCTTCATTAAAACAAATGGTTTGGCCCAACTGGGACATCGTATGTAGTTCCAGTCATCACACCATAGGAAAAATATGGTGACACTGGAAAAGTACAAAGGAGATTCACAGGGATGCTGCCTTTGATGGAGCAGATCAGCTATGAGGAAAGACTGGATAGACTGAATTTGTTTTCTTTGGAGCAGAGGATGCTGAGCGGAGTCTCATAAAAGTGAAAAATATGAAAGCATAGACAGGGTGGGCAGTAGGAAATGCAACTAGATGGCAGTGGGCTGAAATCAGCGCAAGAGGTTGTTCAATGGTGATGCAAGGTGAGGTTTAAGAAGAGCTCCTGTTCTTTGGCTCTGTGCAGTCAGCATGGGGCCAATCAAAGGAGTTGTAAGCAGAGAAGTCATTGTGGGAGCAGGCCAGTGGAGTCATCAGGCTTTGGCAAGCACAGATGTAGGTTCTAAGTAATTTTCTTGTAAGTTATTTTTTTCTGATAGTACATAGCTAGTGCATCAAGAATGAGTCTGGAGGAAGTGGTATGTTCTTTGTGAGATGTGGGAACTCTGCAAAGCCTCCAGTCTCCCTGATAACTACATCTGCATGAAGTGTGCCGAGCTGCATCTCCTTAGAGACTGTGCTAAACAAATGGAGCTGCAGCTGGAGGAACTTCACCTTCTACGGGAAAACGAGGAGGTGACAGATAGGAGCTACAGGGAGGTAGTCACCCTTAGGCTGCAGCAGGCAGGTGACTGTCAAGACAGGGAAATAGGCAGCCAGTGCAGAGCACCCCTGTGGCCATTCCCCTCAATAATAAGTATACCAGTTTGGATACTGTTGGGGGGAACAACCTACCAGAGGAAGAGACAGCAACTAGATCTCTGGCACTGAGTCTGCCTCTGTGGCTCAGAAGTGAAGGGGGGGGGGGGAGAAGAGGAGTGTAGTAGTGATAGGGAATTCAATAATTAGAGGAGCAGAAAAAAGATTCTGTGGCTGTGAACGAGACACCTGGACCGTATATTGTCTCTTTGGTGCAGGGGTCAGGGATGTCTCGGATTGGATCCATAACATTCTAAAGGGGAGGGGGATCAGACAGAACTTGTGGTACATATTGGTACCAGCAACATAAGTAGGAAAAGGGAGTAGGTCCTGAAGAGAGAACATAGGGAGTTAGGCACAATGATTAGGCAGATGAATGCATGGCTTAAGAATTGGTTCGGGGGCAGGGCTTCAGGTTTCTAAACAAACTGTACAAAAAGGATGGGTTACATCTGAACCCAATGACGACCTGTATCATTGTGGGCAGGTTTGCTAGAGCTGTCGGGAAGGGTTTAAAATAATTTGCCTGGGGGATGGGAACCGAAGTGATTAGGGCTGAGAATGGAGCAATTGGTATACAACTTGATTAGTTTGTACTGAGACTGTGAAGGATAGACAGGTGATGGGACAAAATCACAGTCAATGGGTTAAGCTAAAGTGTAATGAAGGGCCAAAATCAAACAGGGTGATGAATACAGGACCGAGAGTGTTATACTTGAATGCATGCAGTATACAGAAAAAGGTAGATAATCTTGTGGAGCAGTTAGAGATGGCAAGTAAGAGACTGTGGGCAACTCAGAGTCATGACTGAAGGAAGATCATACTTAGGAGCTTAACCTCCAAGGATATATCTTGTATCAAAAGAACAGGCAAGTAGGCAGAGGTGGCTTAGCTGGCAAAAACTGAAATCAAATCCTTAGAAAGAGGTGACGTAAGATTGGAAGATGTAGTGTAAAATCCTTGTGGGTAGAGTTAAGAAACTACAAGGGCCAAGTTTGTGTTTGATAGGAAGATAGGTGGAGGAGCAGGTGGTGTTGATGAAGCAACGTGTCTGCAGAAGGACTTAAGACTGACTGGGAGAATGGGTAAAGAAGTGGCAGATGAAATAAAGTGTAGGGAAGTGTATGGTTTTACACTTTGGTAGAAGGAATAAAGGCATAGACTTCTTTCTAACTGGGGAGAAAATCTCAAAAACTAGAGCTGAAAAGGGACTTGGGAGACCTTGTACATGATTCCCTGAAGGTTAATTCGCAGATTGAGTCGGTGGTAAAGAAGGTAAATGCACAACAGCAACGATATAGTGCTGAGACTTTATAAGGCCTTGGTCAGAATGCAATGGAATATTATGAGCAGTTCTGGCCTCTTATCTAAACAAGGATGTGCTGACATTGGAGAGGATTCAGAGGAGGTTCACCAGAATGAAAGGGTTACCATATGAGGACTAATTGATGGCTCCTGGCCTGTACTCACTGGAGTTTATAAGAATGAGAGAGGATCTCATTGAAACTGATCAAATATTGAAAGGCCTGGATAGAGTGGATGTGGCAAGGATGTTTTCTATAGTGGGAGAGTCCAGGACCAGAGGACACAGTGTCAGAATTGAGGGACGCCCATTGAGAACAGAGATGAGAAGTTTCTTAGCCAGAGGGTGATGAATCTGTGGAATTCATTGCCACAGATAGCCTGTACAATCCAAGTCATAAGGTATATTTAAAGTGGAAGTTGATAGGTTATTGATTAATCAAAGTGTCAAAGGATAGAGAGAAGGCAAGAGAATGGGGATAAGAGGGAACATAAATCAGCTCTGATGAAACGGTGGAGCAGACTCACTGGGCCGAATGGTCTAATTCTGCTCCTATGTCTTATTATCTTACGCTTAGGGTAAAGGGTAAGAAGTTTAGAGGGGTTCTGAGGAGGCAGTTTTTCACTGTGATGATGGTTGCAACCTGGAATGCAATGCTAACAGGTTAGGAAACGTCGCTGCAATCACAAAGGCAGCTATATTTCATCAGGAGTTTGAAAAGAATCATTTGCAAATGATACAATGATAGGTGGAGGCTGAGGAAGCAATGAGGAATACAGTGTTGGGAAATGTATGATAATGCATTTTGGTAAAAGGAACAATAGTGCAGACTATTATCTAAATGGGGTGAAAATTCAAACATCAGAGGTGCAGAGGGACATAGGAGTCCTTGTGCAAGACTCTCAGGAGGTTAATTCACACTTTGAGTCTGTGGCAGAGAAGGCAAATGCAATGTTGGCATTTATTTCAAGGGGAATAGAATATAAAAGCAAGGAGGTATTGCTGAGGCTTTGTCAGGCTGCACTGGGAGTATTGTCAACAGTTTTGGGCCCCATATCTCAGAATGGATGTGTTATCATTGGAGATAGTCCAGAGGAGGTTCACAAAGATGATTCCAAGAATGAAGGGGTTAACATATGAGGAGCGTTTGGCAGCCTTGGGCCTGTACTCACAGGAATTTAGAAGAATGCGGTTGGCGGGGGAGAATCTCATTGAAAGGACTAGATAGGGTGGATGTGGAGAGGATGTTTCCTGTGGAGAGGATGTTTCCTATGGTGGGAACAGTCTCAAAATTGAGGGGTGACCTTTCAGAACAGAGGTAAGGAGGATTTTTTTTAGCCAGAGAGTGGTGAGTCTGTGGAATACTCTGCCACATACTGCGGTGGAGGCCAAGTGCGTGGGTATATTTAAAATGGAAGTTGATAGTTTCATGATTGGTCTGGGCATCAAAGGAAATGGTGAGAAGGCAGGTGTATGGGGTAGAGTGGGATCCAGGATCGGCCATGATGGAATGGTGGAGCTGACTTGATGGGCAGAATGGCCTAATTTTGCTCTTATGTCTTATGGTCTTATCTGTCCTGGTGCTCTGATTACCATCCCCCTGCAGCTCTAGTTTAAACCACCAACCACCACACCCTCCCCTGTAGCACTAGCACACCTTTCTGCTACGATATTAGTCCCCCTTCAGTTCAGGTGCAAGCCATCCTTTCTGTTCAAGTCTCACCTTCCCTGGAAGAGAGCCCAATGATACAAAAATCTGAAGTCTTCCATCCTGCATTAACTCCTTAGCCACATTTTAAACTATATGATTTTCCTATTTCTGGCCTCACTAGCATGTTATAAGGGTGGAAATACTGAAATCACACCACTGGAGATCTCTTCCCTTAACGTAGCACTTAACTCCCTGAATTCACTTTGCAGGACCTTGTCACACTTCCTATCCATGTCATTGGTACCAACATGGGCCACAACCTCTGGCTGCTCACCCTCCCACTTAAGAACGCTGTGTACTCAATCTACTATGTCCCAGACCCTGGCACCCAGGAAGCAACAAGCCATCTGGGATTCTTGTTCTCATCCACAGAATTTCCTTTCTGTAAGTTCCTTAAATTACTCTAATTAACTTAGGAGTAGGTAATGGAGGCAGCAGTCAGGGCAGTTGAGTGCTCCGTTTGCAGTATGTGGGAAGTCAGGGACAGCACAATTGTCCCTGATGAATACATCTGTAAAAGGTGCATCCAGCTGCAGCTCCCGACAAACCGAGTTAGGATACTGGAGCTGGAGCTAGATGAACTTCGGATCATTCGGGAGGCAGAGGCAGAAATAAACAGGAGTTACAGAGAGATAGTCACCCCTAAAAGTCAGGAGACAGGTAGCTGGGTGACTGTCAGGAGAGGGAAGGGGAATAGACAGAATGAGCAGAGCACTCCTGTTGCCGTTCCCACCAATAATAAGTACATCGTTTTGGATACAGTTGATGGGGACGACCTACCAGGGACAAGTTGCAGTGGTTGCGTCTCTGGCACCGAGACTGGACCCTCAGCTCAGAAGGGAAGGAGGGAAAAGAGGAGAGCAGTAGTGATAGGGGAACCGATAGTTAGGGGGACAGATAAGAGGTTCTGTGGAAGAGATCGAGAATCCCGGATGGTCCGTTGCCTTCCTGGTGCCAAGGTCCGTGATATCTCGGATCGAGTTCTCAATATTCTCAAGAGAGAGGGTGAGCAGCCGGATGTCATGGTCCATGTAGGGACCAATGACGTGAGGAGAAACAGTGAGGAGGTTCTGAAAGGTGAGTTTAGGGAGTTAGGCACCAAGTTAAAGGACAGGACCTCCAGGATAGCAATCTCAGGATTGCTACCAGTGCCACGTGCAGGCAGGTTTAGAAATAGTAAGATAGCGCAGATCAACGCGTGGCTGAAGACATGGTGCAGGCGGGAGGGCTTCAGATTTATAGATAATTGGGCGGTTTTCCAAGGAAGGTGGGACGGTTTACATCTGAACTGGAGGGGAACAAATATTTTTGCAGGTAGGTTTGCTAGGGAGGCTCCAGTGGATTTAAACTAGATACAAGGGGGAAGGGGGACCAGAGTGTAGGAACAGATGTAGGGGAGAAGGAAGAAAAAAGAGATAGTAAAGTTGTTTGCGCTGTTAGTGATAAACAGAGAGTAAGAGGTGGAAAATTTCTTAAACGCATTTATTTTAATGCAAGGAGCATTGTAAGAAAAGTGGATGAGCTTAGAGCATGGATTGATGCCTGGAAGTATGATGTTGTAGCTATTAGTGAAACGTGGTTGCAGGAGGGGTGTGATTGGCAACTAAATATTCCTGGATTTAGTTGCTCCAGGTGTGATAGATTCGGAGATACAAGAAGGGGAGGTGTTACATTGCTTGTCAGAGAAAATATTACAGTGGTGCTCTGGCAGGATAGATTAGAGGGCTCATTTAGGGAAGCTATTTGGGTGGAATTGAGGAATGGGAAAGGTGTAGTAACACTTATAGGGGTGTATTATAGACCACCTAATGGGGAGCGAGAATCTGAGGAGCAAATTTGTAAGGAGATAGCAGATATTTGTAGTAAGCACAAGGTTCTGACTGTGGGAAATTTTAATTTTCCACACATAGACTGGGAAGCCCATACTGTAAAAGGGCTGGATAGTTTGGAGTTTGTAAAATGTGTGCAGGATAGTTTTTTGCAGCAATACATAGAGGTACCAACTAGAGAAGGGGCAGTGTTGGATCTCCTGTTAGGGAATGAGATAGGTCAGGTGACGGAGGTATGTGTTGGGGAGCACTTCGGGTCCAGTGATCACAATGCCATTAGTTTCAATATAATTATGGAGAAGGATAGGACTGGACCCAGGGTTGAGATTTTTGACTGGAGAAAGGCTAACTTTGAGGAGATGTGAAAGGATTTAGAAGGAGTGGATTGAGACAAATTGTTTTATGGGAAGGATGTAATAGAGAAACAGAGGTCATTTAAAGGTGAAATTTTGAGGGTACAGAATCTTTATGTTCCTGTTAGGTTGAAAAGAAAGGTTAAAAGTTTGAAAGAGCCATGGTTTTCAAGGGATATTGGAAACTTGGTTCGCAAAAAGAGAGGGATCTACAATAAATATAGGCAGCGTGGAGTAAAATGAGGTGCTCGAGGAATATAAAGAATGTAAAAATAATCTTAAGAAAGAAATTAGAAAAGCTAAAAGAAGATACGAGGTTGCTTTGGCAAGTAAGGTGAAAATAAATCCAAAGAGTTTCTACAGTTATATTAATAGCAAAAGGATAGTGAGGGATAAAATTGGTCCCTTAGAGAATCAGAGTGGACAGCTATTTGTGGAACCAAAACAGATGGGGGAGATTTTGAACAATTTCTTTTCTTTGGTATTCACTAAGGAAAAGTATATTGAATTGTCTAAGGCAAGGGAAACAGGTAGGGAAGTTATGGAAACTATGATGATTAAAGAAGAGGAAGTGCTGGCACTTTTAAGGAATATAAAAGTGGATAAGTCTCTGGGTCCGGACAGGATATTCCCTAGAACCTTGAAGGAAGTTAGTGTCGAAATAGCAGGGGCTCTGACAGAAATATTTCAAATGTCATTAGAAATGGGGATGGTGCCGGAGGATTGGCGTATTGCTCATGTGGTTCCATTGTTTAAAAAGGGTTCTAAGAGTAAACCTAGCAATTATCGAACTGTGAGTTTGACGTCAGTAGTGGGTAAATTAATGGAAAGTATTCTTAGAGATGGTATATATAATTACTTGGATAGACAGGGTCTGATTAGGAACAGTCAACATAGATTTGTGTGTGGAAGGTCATGTTTGACAAATCTTACTGAATTTTCTGAAGAGGTTACTAGGAAGATTGACGGGGGTAAAGCGGTGGATGTTGTCTATATGGACTTCAGTAAGGCCTTTGGCAAGGTTTCACACGGAAGGTTAGTTAGGAAGGTTCAATCGTTAAGTATTAATATTGAAGTAGTGAAATGGATTCAACAGTGGCTGGATGGGAAATGCCAGAGAGTAGTGGTGCATAACTGCTTGTCAGGTTGGAGGCCGGTGACTAGTGGTATGCCTCAGGGATCTGTAGTGGGTCCAGTGTTGTTTGTCATATACAGTAATGATCTGGATGATGAGGTGGTAAATTGGATTAGTAAGTATGCAGATGAAACTAAGATAGCTGGCGCTGTGGATAATGAAGTAGATTTTCAAAGCTTGCAGAGAGATTTAGGCCAGCTAGAAGAGTGGCCTGAAAGATGGCAGATGGAGTTTAATGCTGATAAGTTTGAGGTGCTACATTTTGGTAGGATTAATCAAAATAGGCCATACATGGTAAATGGCAGGGCATTGAAGAATGCTGTAGAACAGAGGGATCTAGGAATAATGGTGCATAGTTCCCTGAAGGTGGAATCTCAGGTGGATAGGGTGGTGAAGAAAGCTTTTGATATGCTGGCCTTTATAAATCAGAGCATTGAGTATAGGAGTTGGAATGTAATGTTAAAATTGTACAAGGAATTGGTGAGGTCAAATTTGGAGTATTGTGTACAGTTCTGGTCACCGAATTATAGGAAAGATGTCAACAAAATAGAAAGAGTACAGAGAAGATTTATTAGAATGTCACCTGGGTTTCAGCACCTAAGTTACAGAGAACGGTTGAACAAGTTGGGTCTTTATTCTTTGGAATTTAGAAGGTTGAGGGGGGACTTGATAGAGGTATTTAAAATTATGAGGGGGTTAGATAGAGTTGATGTGGATGGGCTTTTTCCATTGAGATTGGGGGAGATTCAAACAAGAGGACATGAGTTGAGAGTTAAAGGGCAAAAGTTTAGGGGTAACATGAGGGGGAACTTCTTTACTCAGAGAGTGGTAGCTGTGTGGAACGAGCTTCCAGTAGAAGTGGTAGAGACAGGTTCAATATTGTCATTTAAAGTAAAATTGGATCAATATATGGACAGGAAAGGGATAGAGGGTTATGGACTGAGGGCAGATCGGTGGGACTAGGTGAGAGTAAGCATTCGGTATGGACTAGAAGGGCCGAGATGGCCTGTTTCCGTGCTGTAATTGTTATATTCTTGTGGATAAAGTGTAGAGGGCAGTTTGCTCAGGAGAGCACGCGCAGAGCCGCCAGATACCGGCGCCATATTCAAATTCAATATGGTTATATGGTTCCCCTAACCAGCAAATCTCTATTACGATAGCTCGTCTCTTCTCCCCTTCTGAGCCACTGAGCAAATCTCGATTCCAGAGACTGGACCTCTGTGGCTTTCCTCTGCTCGGTCTTTCCCCCCAACAGTATCCAAAGTGGTATGCCTGTTGTTGAGGAGAATGGCCACAGGAGTACTTTGTACTGTGTGCCCTTTCCCTCTCCTGACGATCACCAAGATAACTGTGGCATGCAGCTTAGGTGTAACTACCTCCCTTTTCGGCTTATCAATCCCTCAGCCTCCTGAATGATCTGGAGTTCATCCAGTTCCAGCTCCAACTCCTCAACACTGATTGTTAGAAGTTGCCATTGGATGTACTTCTTCCAGTTGTCAGTGACACTGGAGGTCTCCCTGTCTTCCCACATCCCGCAAGAAGAACATCTCACTACCCTGTCTGGCACCACCTCTGCTCTAAATGTGCAATAAAAATTAAGAAAGAATAAATAATGAAAAAAATACCTATTATGGCCACAGCCTCAACTCCCCACTCCAATACTGGGCCACTCCCACAATGGTCACTCTGCTTAAACTTAACTTCTTTTTATTGGTCCTTGCAAAGTGTCTAATTATGCATAATTCAATGTGTCCTTGGGACTCTGGCATGCAAAAAGTGCCAACTGCTCCCATTCGCTTCTTTTAAACTCTCTCCCCTTCCACTATGGTGCACAAAACTTTCTATTCTGCACCTGATTTACCTTAGAAATTACTACAGCTGTTTACTTATACAATGTCACGCTTTCTGCTGTCCTCCAATCACAATCAAAGAGAACTCTGCATAGAAAAACATCCCAAAATTGGAGTGAACCTGTAGCAAGGAAGCACCATGCTGTGATGAGAAAACTCCCATTTTGGATACCTCTGATGCAATACTCACTTCTTAGCACAATAGGCGACACAGTCTCTGCCCACACTCTCACTCCAGGCCACCTTATACAATACCTGAAAAATAAAGGCATTCAGCTGAGAAATTCAGTGTCATTAACAAAACTCTTAATAAGATACCCAGTACATATTAAATGGGAATATTTTAAGAGAGTACTTCATACTGCTGAGATGCAGGCCATAATTTACAAACATTTATAGACTCAATCAGGAATATGGATTGGAAACCACAAACATTACACCCTGGTTCAAAAAAGAATCTAGGCACCAACAAAGGAACTATGGAATGTAAACTTGGTGATAGGGGAAAGTCTGGAATCATAAATCCCAATTAGCAGTCACTTCAGCAAGAGTTCACTGATTATTATAAACCCGAAATAAAAACTCCTTGTCTGTGTTTACTATGGAGAAGGTCATTGAATGTATGGAATTTAGGGCAGAATTGTGATGCTCTAAAATATATCCACAGTGCAAAAGAGGAGATGCTGACAGGTTGGTGCTGATTTTGGATCCTAAGAGAGATCATTTGTAGAACACCTACGAGATGGCTTTTTTTAGTGCAGTTTGCGGTTGAACCCACTAGGAGATTGGGTTTCATGTAATGAACCTAATTTGATTAGGAAGTTGAAGATAAAGCAGTGAACACAACATGATAGAATTCAGTGTAATTCAAGCATGAGAAGCTAAAGTCAGATGTATCAGTACTACAGGGGAGTAAAGGGAATTACAGAGGTAAGAGATAGAAGCTGACCAAATTTGATTGGAAGGGGACACTAGCAGGGATGACAGCAGAGCAGCATTGGCTGGAGTTTCTGGGAGGAACTGGGAAGGTGCAGGATAGATTTCCAAAGAAGGAAACGTATTCTAAGGACAGTGTAATGCAACCGTGGTTGACAAGGAAAGTCAAAGCCAACATAAAAATAAAAGAAAGGGCATATAATAGAGCAAAATTTAGTGGGAAGTTAGAGGATTGGGAAGCTTTTAAAAATCAACAGAAGGCAACTAAAAAACCATAAGGAGTGAAAAGATGAAATACGAAGGTAAGCTAGTCAATACTATCAAAGAGGATTCCAAAAGTATTTTCAGATATATAAAGAGTAAAGGAGAGGTGAGAGTAGATATTGGACTGCTGGAAAATGCCACTGGATAGGTAGTAACGGGGGACAAGGAAATGGCGGACGAGCTGAATAAGTATTTTGCATCTGTCTTCATTGTGGAAGACACTAGCACTATGCCAGATGTTCGGAAGTGTCAAGGGGCAGAAGTGAGTGCAGTTGCTATTACTAGGGAGCTTGGAAAGCTGAAAGGTCTGAAAATGGACGAAGAGATTGTGGAGGCATTAGTAACTAAATTTCAAGAATCAACAGATCCTGGCATGGTTCTGGAGGACAAGAAAATTGCAAATGTAACTCCGCTCTTCAAGAAGGGAGGGAAGCAGAAGAAAAGAAACTATAAGCCAGTTAGCCCGACCTCAGTAGTTGGGAAGATGTTGTACTGAATTGTTAAGGATGAAGTTTTAGGGTACTTGGAGGCACATGATAAAATGGGCCAAACTGAGCATGGTTTCCTTAAGGGAAAATCTTGCCCGACATATCTGTTGGAATGCTTTGAGAAAATAAAAAGCAGGACAAAGGAGAATCAATGGATATTATGTACTTGGAATTCACAAGGCCTTTGATGGGGTGCCACACATGAAGCTGCTTAGCAAGATAACAGCCTGTGGTATTACAGGTTAGATCATAGGCTGATTGGCAGGAGGCAAAATGTGGGAATAAAGGGAGCCTTTTCTGACAGGCTGCTGGTATAAAGGGAGCCTTTTCCGATAGGCTGCTGGTGACGAGTGGAGTTCCATGGAGATTCGTTTTGGGACCGATTCTTCTTCTCACGTCATATATCAATGATTTTGATGATGGAATTGATGGCTTTGTTGCAAGTTTGCAGATGATATGAAGAAGGTGGAAGGGCAGGTAATTTGAGGAAGGAGAGAGTGTCCACAAGGACTTAGACAGATTAGAAGAATGAGCTAAGAAGTGGCAGATGGAATGCAGGGTCGGAAAGTGTATGGACATGGTAGAAGGAATAAAATTCCATAAGACCTTAAGATACTGGAGCAGAATTAGGCCATTTGGCCCATCGAGTCTGCTCCACCATTTCATTACGGCTGAATCATTTTCCCACACAGCCCAAATCTCTGACCCTGTATCCTTTCATGCCCTGACTAATCAAGAAACTATCAACTTCGGCCTTAAAGATACCCAATGACTTTGTGTCTAAAGCTACCTGTGGCAACGAATTCCGCAGATTCACCACTCTCTGACTAAAAAAGTTCCTCCTCATCTCCGTTCTAAAAGGATGGCCCTCTATTCTGAGGTCCCCTGGTCTTAGACTCTCCCACCATAGAAACATCATCTCCGTATCTACTCTCTTGAGGACTTTCAACATTCGATAGGTTTCAGTGAAGTCATCTCCCATTCTTCTGAATTCCAGTGAGTAGTGGCCCAGAACAATCAAACGCACCTCATAAAACCCATCTTTCAATCTGAGAATCATTTTCGTGAACCTCCTCTGAACCCTCTCCAACATCAGCACAACCTTTCTTTGATAAGGGGTCCAAAACTGCTCACAATACTCCAAGTGAGACCTCACCAGTATGTAAAAAAGCCCTCAACATTACATTGCTTTTCTATTCTAGTCCTCTCAAAATTAATGCTAACGTTGTAGTTGCTTTCCTCACCACCGAATCAACTTGCAAATTAACCTTTAGGGAATCACTTTGCACCTCTTGTTTTTTAAGTTTCTCTCCATTTACAAAATAGTCTACTCTTTAATTTCTTCTACCAAAGTACATGACCATAAACTTCACAAAATTGTATTCCATCCATCACTTCTTTGCCCATTCTCCTAATCTGTCTGAGTCCTTCTGTAGCCTCTCTACTTCCGCAACACTATCTGCCCCTCCACCTATCTTCGTATTGTCTGCAAACTTGGCCACAAAGCCATCAATTCTGTCATCCAAATCATTGACATATAATGTAAAAAGAATCCGTCCCAGCACAGACCCCTGTGGAACACGATTAATCACCAGCAACCAACCAGAAAAGGCTCCATTTATTCCCATTCTTTGTCTCCTGCCAATCAGCCAATGCTTTATCCATGCTAGAATCTTTCCTGTAATACGATGGGCTCTTAACTTGTTAGGCAGCCTTGTGTGTGGCACCTTGTCAAAGGCCTTCTGAAAATCCAAGTACACAACATCCACCAAATCTCCTTTGTCTATCCTTCTTGTTATTTCTTCAAAATATTCCAACAGACTTGTCAGACAAGATTTTCCTTCAAGGAAACCATGTCTATTTTATCATGTGCTTCCAAGTACCCCGAAACCACATCCTGAACAATTGACGCCAACATCTTCCCAATCACTAAGTTCAGACTAACTGGCCTATTTCCTTTCTTCCGCCTCTCTCCCTTCCTGTAGAGTGGAGTGACATTCGCAATATTCAGCCCACCAGAACCACGCTGGAATTAATCGATCCTTGAAAGATCATTGCTAATGCCACCACAATCTCTCAGCCACTTCTTTCAGAACCTTGGGGTCTATACCATCTGGTCCAGGTGACTTATTTACCTTAGGACATTTGTTTCCCAAGAACCTTTACCCCAGTTACGGCAACTTCACACACTTCTGCCCCCTGACACTCCTGAGCTTCCAGCATACCGCTAGTGACTTCCACAGTGAAGACTGATTCAACATATTCATTTAGCTCATCCACCTTGTCTCCTATTACTACGTTTCCAGCATGATTTTCCAACGGACCTATATCTACTCTTGCCTGTCTTTTACATTTTATATATCTGAAGAAAATTCTGGTATCCTCTTTAATATTATTGGCTAGCTTACCTTCGTATTCCATCTTCTGCTTCTTTATGATTTTTTTAGTTGCCGTTTGTTGGTTTCTAAAGGCTTCCCAATATTTAACTTCCCACTAATTGCTGCTCTATTATATGTGCTCTCTTTGGCTTTCATGTTGGCTTTGATTTCTCGTCAGCCACAGTTGTGTCATATCGCCTTTAGAATACTTCTTTCTCAGCACTATCCTCAAAAAAGGGTAGACTATTTCTAAACGGGGAGAAAATTCAAAAATCTGAGGTGCAAAGAGTCTTAGGAGGCCTCGTGCAGGATTCCCTGGAGGTTAACTTACAGGTTGAGTCGGAGGTGAGGAAGGCAAATTCAATGCTAGAATTCATTTTCAGAAGACTAGAATATAAAAGCAATGAATTAATGCTGAGGCTTCATAGGGCCTTGGTCAGAACACACTGGAATATTGTGAGCAGTCTTGGGTCCTTTATCTAAAATGCATGGCTGAAGTATTGGCACAGGGGCAGGGATTCAGATTTCTGGATAACTGGAACCTCTCCGGCCGCTCCGGTGAATGATATCTGTTATTTGTCAAGTAGGGTGCTGTGCACAATCCTGATTTGATGGAGACAGACGTGAGAGTATAGAGGAACATCTGGAAAACTTCTGAAATGCCCGCTTCGCTGCCACTGCAACTGTGTGATCCAGAATCTCTGAAGGAGAAGGCCCTGAGTCCTCGGCTTTGCTTGTTGCTCGGTGGCCGGGGCAGGGTCGAAGCCCTCGGCAGAGGATGGTGCTCGGTGTCGGAGGGCTGGTCGGAGGCTCGAAGTTTTCAGATGGACTCAGAGTCGGCTGTGGTCGGGTGCTTCCAATGCATCGGCAGTTGCCGGCGCCTGAAGGTTTATGGCAGGGAGAACTTCTCCCTTTTGCCGCCTGCTATCGGGTCTAACGGGAGTCGATCGAAACTTTGAGATTTTTTATTTACCGTGCACATGGTCTGCTCTTTATCAAGTTATGGTATTGCTTTGCACTGCTGTAACTATATGTTATAATTATGTGGTCTTGTCAGTGTTAGTCTTTGGTTTGTCCTGTTTTTTTTTGTGATATCACTCTGGAGGAACATTGTATCATTTCTTAATGCATGCATTTCTAAATGACAATAAACGAGGACTGAGTGTCCTCATAATCTAATCTAATCTAATCTTCTGGGGCAGGTGTAACCTGTACAAAAGGGACGGGTCGCGCTTGAATCCAAGGGGACTAATATTCTTGCAGGCAGCTTTACTAGAGCTGTTGGGAGTGGTTTAAACTAGTATGGAAGGGGGATGGGAACCAGTATGACAGAGCTGAGGATGAGCCAGCAGGTTTACATAGAAACATAGAAAACCTACAGCACAATATAGGCCCTTCGGCCCACAAAGTTGTGCTGAACATGTCCCTACCTTAGAAATTACTAGGCCTACCCATAGTCCTCTATTTTTCTAAGCTCCATGTACCTATCCAAAGTCTCTTAAAAGACCCTATCATACCTGCCTCCACCACTGTTGCCGGCAGCCCATTCCACACACTCACCACTCTCTGCCTAAAAACTTACCCCTGACATCTCCTCTGTACCTACTCCCCAGCACCTTAAACCTGTGTCCTCTTGTGGCAACCATTTCAGCCCTGGAAAAAAGCCTTCGACTATCCACACGATCAATGCCTCTCATCATCTTATACACCTACAAGTAGATGATGGGTGTAACATGAACGGAAGAACAAGCCAATGATTGGGTTCAAGTGCAGACAGAGCAAAGAGCTGAATTATACCACAGAAGCAAAATTCAAAAAGGCGAAAAGTGCAGGACTGAAGCTGCTGTACTGAAATGCCTGTAGCATTCGGAATAAGTTGGACGAACTCGTGGCGCAATTAGAGATTGGTCAGTATGATGTTGTGGGCATCACGGAGTCATGGACATAGTTGGGAGTTTAACATCAAAGGATATACTTTGTACCGGAAGGACAGACAGGAAGGCATAGGCGGTAATGTGGGTCTGCTGAAAAGAAATGGAATTATATCTTTAGAAAGAGGTGACATAAGGTCAGAGAATGTTGAATCTTTGTGGATGGAGTTGAGAAGCTGCATGGGAAAAAAAGAACATTATGGGAATAACAACAAACAACACACATCAAAGTTGCTGGTGAGCGCAGCAGGCCAGGCAGCATCCCTAGGAAGAGGTACAGTCGACGTTTCAGGCCAAGACCCTTCGTCAGGACTAACTGAAGGAAGAGTTAGTAAGAGATTTGGAAGTGGGAGGGGGAGGGGGAGATCCAAAATGATAGGAGAAGACGGGAGGGGGAGGGATGGAGCCAAGAGCTGGGCAGGTGATTGGCAAAAGGGATATGAGAGGATCATGGGACAGGAGGATTATGGGAGGATAATGACAGGAGGATTCCCAACATTATGGGAATTACATGTAGGCCTCCAAATAGTAGCCAAGGTGTGGGGTTGAGATTGCAAAGGGAACTGGAAAAGGCATCTAATAAGGATAATGTCACAATTGTAATGAGGCACTTCAAATATGCAAGGGGTTTGTGAAAATCAGGTTGGTGGTGGATTGCAAGATAGGGAATTTGTTGAATGCTTATGAGGTGGCTTTTCAGAGCAGGTTGTGCTGTTCGGGGAAAGGCTATCTTAGATTGGGTTGTGTAATAACCCAGATCTTATTAGGGAGCTTAGTAGGCGGTGATCATAATATGATTGAATTCATACCGCAATTTGAGAGGGAGAAGCACAACTCACATGTATCGGTAGCACAATGGAATAAAGGGAATTACAGAGGCATGAGAGAGGAGCTTGCCCAGTTGGATTGGAGGAGGATACTGGCAGAGATGGCTGAGGTTTCTGGGAATAGTTCACAAGGCGCAAGAAAGATGTCCCTAAGGAAGAAGTTCTCAAATGGCAGGGCTAGGCAACCATGGCTGACAAAGGAAGTTAAGGACTGCATAAAAGCCAAGGAAAAGGCATATGGGGTAGCAAAAGTGAGTGGGAAGTTGGATGATTGGGCAGCCTTTAAAATCCAACAAAAGGCAACTAAAAAAAAATATTAAGAAGGGAAAAGATGAAATATGAGGGCAAACTAGCCAATAATACAAAGCAAAATATTAAAAGTTTTTTCAGTTATATAAAGAGTAAAAGGGAGATGAGAGTTGATATTAGACCACCGGTAAATGATGCTGCTGAGGTAGTAGTGGAGGACAAATGAACTTATTAAGTACTTTGCTTCAGTCTTTACTGTGGAAGATACTAACAGTATGCCAGAGGTCTGAGAGTGTCACGGAGCAGGAGTGAGTACCTTTGCTATTACAAAGGAAAAAGTGCTAGGCAAACTCAAAGGTCTTAAGGTGGATAAGTCACCTGGACCAGATGGACTACATCTCAGAGTCCTGAGAGAGGTTGCTGAAGAGATAACAGATGCATTGGTCATGATCTTTCAAGAACCACATGATTCTGGCATGGTCTCGGAGGACTGGACAATTGCAAATGTCACCTACCCCAGTCTTCAAGAAGGGAGGAAGGCAAAACAAAGGAAATTATAGGACAGTTAGCCTAACCACAGTGGTTGGGAAAGTGTTGGAGTCTATTATTAAGGATGATGTTTCGAAGTACTTGGAGCTTAATGATAAAATAAATCAAAGTCAGCATGGCTCTGTAAAGGGAAATCTTGCTTGACAAATCTGTTAAAGTTCTTCGAGGAAGTAACCTGCAGGGTGGACCAAGTGTATGTCATTTACTTAGATTTTCAGAAGGCATTTGATGAGGTGCCACACATGAGGCTGCTTAACAAGATAAAATCCCATGGCATTACAGTAAAACTACTGACATGGATAGAGGAATGGCTGACAGGTAGGAGGCAGCAAGTGGGAATAAAGAAGGCCTTTTCTTGTTGGCTGCCAGTGACCAGTGGTGTTCCTCAAGGATTTGTATCGGGCGGCTACTTTTTATATTGTTTGTCAATGATTTAGATAATGGAATTGATGGCTTTGTGGCAAAGTTTGCAGATGATACAAAGATAGGTGGAGGGGTAGGTAGTGCTGAGGAAGCAACACAATTGTAGCAGGACTTAGGCAAATTGGAAAAATGGCGAAAAAAGTGGCAGATGGAATACAGTGTTGAGAAATGTATGATAATGCATTTTGGCAAAAGGAACAAAATTATCAAAATGGGGAGAAAATTCAAACATCAGAGCTGCAAAAGGTCTTAGGAGTCTTCATACAGGACTCCCAGAAGGTTAATTTGCAGATTGAGTCAGTGGTAATGTGGCATTTATTTCAGGGGCATCGAATATAAAAGCAAGGAGATAATGCTGAGGCTTTATAAGACACTAGTCAGGCTGCACTTGAAGTATTGTCAACAGTTTTGGGCCCCATATCCCAGATAGAATATATTGTCATTGGAGAGAGTCGACAGGAGGTTCACGAGGATGATTCCAGAAATGAAGGGGTTAACATATGAGGAGCATTTGGCAGGGCCTGTACTCACTAGAAATTAGAAGAATGTGGGGGGAATCTCACTGAAACTTAGTGAATGTTGAAAGGACTACAAAACATGTATGTCCAGAGGATGTTTCCTTTAGTGGGGGTATCGACAACTAGAGGGCACAAGATTGAGGAGTGACCTTTCAGAACAGGGGTAAGGAGGAACTTTTTTAGACAGAGAGTTGTGAACATGTGGAATGCTCTGTCACAGACGGCAGCGGAGGCCAGGTCCGTGGGTATATTTGAGGTGGAAGTTGATCTCTTCCTGCTTGGTCAAGCCATCAAAGGAGATGATGAGAAGGCAGGTATATGGAGCTGAGTGGGATCTGGGATCAGCCATGATGGAACAGTGGAGCAGACTCGATGGGATGAACGGCCTAATTCTGCTCCGATGTCTGATGGTCTAAAGGACGTGCTGTCATTGGGGAGGTTCAAAGAGGTTCTGAAAGGCTTATCATATGGAAGCTCTGGGACTGTACATGCTGGAATTTAGAAGAATTTCAAACCTTTCATATGTTGAAAGGCCTAGATAGAATTAATGTGGAGAGGATGTACCCTATAGTGGGAGAGTCTCGGACCAGAGGACACAGCATCAGTAGGGGTATGTCTGTTTAGAATGGAGATGAAGAAGAAATTCTTTATTTACAGGGTGATGAATCTGCAAAATTAGGTGCTACTGGCAGCTGTGGAGGCCAGCTCATTGAATGTACTTAAGGCAGATAAGTCAGAGCATGAAAGGTTATGGGGAGAAGGCGGGAGGAAGGGAAATGGATCAGCCATGATCAACTGGTGGAGCAGACTTGATGGGCCGAATGGCCTAATTCTGCTCCAATGTATTATGGTTCTAACACTGGACAGGCCATTTGCCTAAAATGTTGTGCCAATCTTGATGCAATTTTATGTACAGTCAGTTTATGGACATACTATCAATCTCTCCGTATAAGCTATCTGATGTATTTATATTTATTGTGGATTTTTTATTATTATTGTGTTCCTTTATCTTATTGTGTTTTTTTGTGCTGCATTGGATCTGGAGTTACAATTATTTTGTTCTTCTTTACACTTGTGTACTGGAAATAACATTAAACAATCTTGAATCTTCAGATGAAATGGCCTCTTCCTGAGCATCAACCATATCCCTCCCTACAGTTCATACTGTTGCGTCCATCTAAAAGCCCCTTAAACTCCACCAAAATGCCTACTTCCACAAAGCACTTGTAACACATTCCCTGCACTCTGTGTAAAAACACCACCATGCTCTTGAACTACCCCATCTTGAAAGCATATTGTTTTGTGTTTGACATTCCTACCTTGGGGGAAAAGATCCTGTGTACACTATCTATGCCTCTCAAAATTAAAAAAAGAGCCCTGTCAGGTCTCCTCTTAGCCTCTGACACTCTGGGAAGAACAATCCAAGTTTGTCCAACCTTTACTTCTAGCTCATCCCCTCCAATCCAGACAGCAACCTGGTAAACTTTTTCTGCACACTCTTTACAGTCTCCTTGTCTTCTCTATAACGGGGGGGCGATCAGAACAGCAGACAATATTCCAAGTGTACTCTGACTTACATTATATATAGCCGCACCATGACTTCCTTACTGTTGTACTCAGCATCCCTACCAATGAAGAAAAGCCTTTGTTACCACCTTGTCCACTTGTGTAGCCATCTTCAGTGAAGTCTGGACATAGACTTCAAGATCGCTCTGTACCTCAGTGCTAATAATGGGTCTACCATTACCTTTATACTTTCTCTTTTCATTTGCCCTCCCAAAGTGCAATACTCACACTTGCCCAAATTAAACTCCATTCTCTGCCCATATCTGAAACTGATTTATATCCCAATATGTTCTCCGATAGTCATTCACACTGTCCACAACCCCACCATATCTTGTGACAACCACAAGTTCGCCAATCCACCATTCTACATATTCATTGACATACAATTGAAGACACAATCACTATTAACACTTTTAATCACAGACCTCCAACCAGAATAATGGCCTTCCAACTCCTACTCTCTGCCTTCTATGAGCAATTCACCCTGCATCCCATGCATTTTTTTCTTCTTGTTCAACCTACCCTGAGGAACCTTATCAAATCCCTTAATACAGTCCGGGCCAATATCATCCACTTGCTTTCCCATCAACATCCTCACAATGTCCCCTAGGTATCCAATCAAATCCCATGAGCATGTGATCAACTTCCTGTCACATCCCAGAAAGCATGTGAAGTTAGAATCTACTCACAAGGAAGACAAGGCAGTGCAGCAGCAGAGTATAGAAAAAGGCGATGGTCCGAGCCAACTTGCTTGACAGGATGATGCGGCCCTTGAATAAAGAAGAAACTTAGACAGTGATCAGAAAGCATGAGTTCCCCGACTTGAACACAGTTGTGGATTGTACTCACCATGCTAAGGGTGGCCTTGTCCCAGGGGCTGAGGCTCAGGTACCTGCGCTGGCGCTCCTAGAAAACAGTGAACACAGTGGAATGAGGGGGGCTGAGTGAGGGGTGTGATGTGAAGGGGTGGAATGAGGGGGGCTGAGTGAGTGGGGTGGTGTGAAGGGGTGGAATGAGGGGGGCTGAGTGAGGGGGGTGATGTGAAGGGGGTGAAATGAGGGGGGCTGAGTGAGGGGGGTGGTGTGAAGGGGTGGAATGAGGGGGGGCTGAGTGAGCGGTGTGAAGGGTGTGGAATGAGGGGGGCTGAGTGAGGGGTGTGGTGTGAAGGGGGTGGAATGAGGGGGGGCTGAGTGAGGAGTGGAATGAGGGGGCTGAGTGAGGGGTGTGGTGTGAAGGGGTGGAATGAAGGGGGCTGAGTGAGGGGTGTGATGTGAAGGGGTGGAATGATGGGGGCTGAGTGAGGGGTGTGATGTGAAGGGGGTGGAATGAGGGGGGGGCTGAGTGAGGGAGTGGTGTGAAGGGGGTGGAATGAGGGGGGGCTGTGTGAGGAGTGGAATGAGGGGGGGCTGAGTGAGGGGTGTGATGTGAAGGAGGGGAATGAGGGGGGCTGAGTGAGGAGTGGAATGAGGGGGGGCTAAGTGAGGGGTGTGGTGTGAAGGGGGTGGAATGAGGGGGGGCTGAGTGAGGGGTGTGATGTGAAGGGGTGGAATGAGGGGGTGCTGAGTGAGGGGTGTGATGTGAAGGGGTGGAATGAGGGGGGCTGAGTGAGGGGTGTGATGTGAAGGGGTGGAATGAGGGGGTGCTGAGTGAGGGGTGTGATGTGAAGGGGTGGAATGAGGGGGGCTGAGTGAGGGGTGTGATGTGAAGGGGTGGAATGAGGGGGGGCTGAGTGAGGGGTGTGGTGTGAAGGGGTGGAATGAGGGGGTGCTGAGTGAGGGGTGTGATGTGAAGGGGTGGAATGAGGGGGAGCTGAGTGAGGGGTGTGGTGTGAAGGGGTGGAATGAAGGGGGCTGAGTGAGGGGTGTGGTGTGAAGGGGTGGAATGAGGGGGGCTGAGTGAGGGGGGTGGTGTGAAGGGGTGGAATGAGGGGGGGCTGAGTGAGGGGTGTGATGTGAAGGGGTGGAATGAGGGGGGGCTGAGTGAGGGGTGTGATATGAAGGGGGTGGAATGAAGGGGGCTGAGTGAGGGGTGTGGTGTGAAGGGGGTGGAATGAGGGGGGCTGAGTGAGGGGTGTGATGTGAAGGGGTGGAATGAGGGGGGCTGAGTGAGGGGGGTGGTGTGAAGGGGTGGAATGAGGGGGGCTGAGTGAGGGGGGTGGTGTGAAGGGGTGGAATGAGGGGGGCTGAGTGAGGGGTGTGGTGTGAAGGGGTGGAATGAGGGGGGGCTGAGTGAGGAGTGGAATGAGGGGGGCTGAGTGAGGGGGGTGGTGTGAAGGGGTGGAATGAGGGGGGCTGAGTGAAGGGTGTGGTGTGAAGGGGTGGAATGAGGGGGAGCTGAGTGAGGGGTGTGATGTGAAGGGGTGGAATGAGGGGGGCTGAGTGAGGGGTGTGGTGTGAAGGGGTGGAATGAGGGGAGCTGAGTGAGGGGTGTGGTGTGAAGGGGTGGAATGAGGGGGGGCTGAGTGAGGGGTGTGAAGGGGGTGGAATGAGGGGGGCTGAGTGAGGGGGGTGGTGTGAAGGGGTGGAATGACGGGGGCTGAGTGAGGGGTGTGGTGTGAAGGGGTGGAATGAGGGGAGCTGAGTGAGGGGTGTGGTGTGAAGGGGTGGAATGAGGGGGGGCTGAGTGAGGGGTGTGAAGGGGGTGGAATGAGGGGGGCTGAGTGAGGGGGGTGGTGTGAAGGGGTGGAATGAGGGGGGCTGAGTGAGGGGTGTGGTGTGAAGGGGTGGAATGAGGGGGGGCTGAGTGAGGAGTGGAATGAGGGGGGCTGAGTGAGGGGGGTGGTGTGAAGGGGTGGAATGAGGGGGGCTGAGTGAGGGGTGTGATGTGAAGGGGTGGAATGAGGGGGGCTGAGTGAGGGGGGTGGTGTGAAGGGGTGGAATGAGGGGGGCTGAGTGAGGAGTGGAATGAGGGGGGGCTGAGTGAGGGGTGTGGTGTGAAGGGGGTGGAATGAGGGGGGGCTGAGTGAGGGGTGTGATGTGAAGGGGTGGAATGAGGGGGTGCTGAGTGAGGGGTGTGATGTGAAGGGGTGGAATGAGGGGGGCTGAGTGAGGGGTGTGGTGTGAAGGGGTGGAATGAGGGGGTGCTGAGTGAGGGGTGTGGTGTGAAGGGGTGGAATGAGGGGGCTGAGTGAGGGGTGTGATGTGAAGGGGTGGAATGAGGGGGGCTGAGTGAGGGGTGTGGTGTGAAGGGGTGGAATGAGGGGGTGCTGAGTGAGGGGTGTGATGTCAAGGGGTGGAATGAGGGGGGGCTGAGTGAGGGGTGTGGTGTGAAGGGGTGGAATGAAGGGGGCTGAGTGAGGGGTGTGGTGTGAAGCGGTGGAATGAGGGGGGCTGAGTGAGGGGGGTGGTGTGAAGGGGTGGAATGAGGGGGGGGCTGAGTGAGGGGTGTGATGTGAAGGGGTGGAATGAGGGGGGGCTGAGTGAGGGGTGTGATATGAAGGGGGTGGAATGAAGGGGGCTGAGTGAGGGGTGTGGTGTGAAGGGGGTGGAATGAGGGGGGCTGAGTGAGGGGTGTGATGTGAAGGGGTGGAATGAGGGGGGCTGAGTGAGGGGGGTGGTGTGAAGGGGTGGAATGAGGGGGGCTGAGTGAGGGGGGTGGTGTGAAGGGGTGGAATGAGGGGGGCTGAGTGAGGGGTGTGGTGTGAAGGGGTGGAATGAGGGGGGGCTGAGTGAGGAGTGGAATGAGGGGGGCTGAGTGAGGGGGGGTGGTGTGAAGGGGTGGAATGAGGGGGGGCTGAGTGAGGGGTGTGAAGGGGGTGGAATGAGGGGGGCTGAGTGAGGGGGGTGGTGTGAAGGGGTGGAATGAGGGGGGCTGAGTGAGGGGTGTGGTGTGAAGGGGTGGAATGAGGGGGGGCTGAGTGAGGAGTGGAATGAGGGGGGCTGAGTGAGGGGGTGGTGTGAAGGGGTGGAATGAGGGGGGCTGAGTGAGGGGTGTGGTGTGAAGGGGGTGGAATGAGGGGGGCTGAGTGAGGGGTGTGGTGTGAAGGGGTGGAATGAGGGGGGCTGAGTGAGGGGGGTGGTGTGGAGGGGTGGAATGAGGGGGGCTGAGTGAGGGGTGTGATAATGAAGGGGTGGAATGAGGGGGGGCTGAGTGAGGGGGGTAGTGTGAAGGGGGTGGAATGAGGGGGGCTGAGTGAGGGGTGTGGTGTGAAGGGGGTGGAATGAGGGGGGCTGAGTGAGGGGTGTGGTGTGAAGGGGTGGAATGAAGGGGGCTGAGTGAGGGGTGTGGTGTGAAGGAGTGGAATGAGGGGGGCTGAGTGAGGGGTGTGATGTGAAGGGGTGGAATGAGGGGGGCTGAGTGAGGGGTGTGATGTGAAGGGGGTGGAATGAGGGAGGGCTGAGTAAGGGGTGTGATGTGAAGGGGGTGGAATGAGGGGGGCTGAATGAGGGGTGTGGTGTGAAGGGGTGGAATGAGGGGGGCTGAGTGAGGGGTGTGATGTGAAGGGGGTGGAATGAGGGAGGGCTGAGTAAGGGGTGTGATGTGAAGGGGGTGGAATGAGGGGGGCTGAATGAGGGGTGTGGTGTGAAGGGGTGGAATGAGGGGGGCTGAGTGAGGGGTGTGATGTGAAGGGGTGGAATGAGGGGGGCTGAGTGAGGGGGGTGGTGTGAAGGGGTGGAATGAGGGGGGCTGAGTGAGGGGTGTGATATGAAGGGGTGGAATGAGGGGGGGCTGAGTAAGGGGGGTAGTGTGAAGGGGGTGGAATGAGGGGGGCTGAGTGAGGGGTGTGGTGTGAAGGGGGTGGAATGAGGGGGGCTGAGTGAGGGGTGTGGTGTGAAGGTGTGGAATGGGGGGGCTGAGTGAGTGGGGTGGTGTGAAGGAGTGGAATGAGGGGGGCTGAGTGAGGGGGGTGGTGTGAAGGGGGTGGAATGAGGGGGGCTGAGTGAGGGGTGTGGTGTGAAGGGGTGGAATGAGGGGGGCTGAGTGAGGGGTGTGGTGTGAAGGTGTGGAATGGGGGGGCTGAGTGAGTGGGGTGGTGTGAAGGGGTGGAATGAGGGGGGCTGAGTGAGGGGGGTGGTGTGAAGGGGTGGAATGAGGGGGGCTGAGTGAGGGGTGTGGTGTTAAGGGGTGGAATGAGGGGGGCTGAGTGAGGGGTGTGATGTGAAGGGGGTGGAATGAGGGGGGCTGAGTGAGGGGTGTGGTGTGAAGGTGTGGAATGGGGGGGCTGAGTGAGTGGGGTGGTGTGAAGGGGTGGAATGAGGGGGGCTGAGTGAGGGGGGTGGTGTGAAGGGGTGGAATGAGGGGGGGCTGAGTGAGGGGGGTGGTGTGAAGGGGGTGGAATGAGGGGGGCTGAGTGAGGGGTGTGGTGTGAAGGGGGTGGAATGAGGGGGGGCTGAGTGAGGAGTGGAATGAGGGGGGCTGAGTGAGGGGTGTGGTGTGAAGGGGTGGAATGAAGGGGGCTGAGTGAGGGGTGTGATGTGAAGGGGTGGAATGAGGGTGGCTGAGTGAGGGGTGTGATGTGAAGGGGTGGAATGAGGGGGGCTGAGTGAGGGGGGTGGTGTGAAGGGGTGGAATGAGGGGGGCTGAGTGAGGAGTGGAATGAGGGGGTGCTGAGTGAGGGGGGTGGTGTGAAGGGGTGGAATGAGGGGGGCTGAGTGAGGGGGGTGGTGTGAAGGGGTGGAATGAAGGGGGCTGAGTGAGGGGTGTGATGTGAAGGGGTGGAATGAGGGGGGCTGAGTGAGGGGTGTGGTGTGAAGGGGTGGAATGAGGAGGGTTGAGTGAGGGGTGTGATGTGAAGGGGTGGAATGAGGGGGGGCTGAGTGAGGGGTGTGGTGTGAAGGGGTGGAATGAGGGGGGCTGAGTGAGGGGTGTGGTGTGAAGGGGTGGAGTGAGGGGGGGCTGAGTGAGGGGTGTGGTGTGAAGGGGTGGAGTGAGGGGGGGCTGAGTGAGGGGTGTGGTGTGAAGGGGTGGAATGAGGGGGGCTGAGTGAGGGGGGTGGTGTGAAGGGGTGGAATGAGGGGGGGCTGAGTGAGGAGTGGAATGGGGGGCTGAGTGAGGGGTGTGATATGAAGGGGGTGGAATGAAGGGGGCTGAGTGAGGGGTGTGGTGTGAAGGGGTGGAATGAGGGGGGCTGAGTGAGGGGGTGGTGTGAAGGGGTGGAATGAGGGGGGCTGAGTGAGGGGTGTGATATGAAGGGGGTGGAATGAAGGGGGCTGAGTGAGGGGTGTGGTGTGAAGGGGTGGAATGAGGGGGGCTGAGTGAGGGGGTGGTGTGAAGGGGTGGAAGGAGGGGGTGCTGAGTGAGGGGTGTGGAATGAGGGGGGCTGAGTGAGGGGTGTGAAGGGGGTGGAGTGAGGGGTGTGAAGGGGTGGAATGAGGGGGGCTGAGTGAGGGGTGTGGTGTGAAGGGGTGGAGTGAGGGGGGGCTGAGTGAGGGGTGTGGTGTGAAGGGGGTGGAATGAGGGGGGCTGAGTGAGGGGTGTGATGTGAAGGGGTGGAATGAGGGGGGTTGAGTGAGGGATGTGGTGTGAAGGGGTGGAACGAGGGGGCTAAGTGAGGGGGTGTGATGTGACAGGGTGTAATGAGGCGGGCAGAGTGAGAGAGGGAACAGAGAGACAGAGACAGCAGAGTTATAGGTGGACTGACAGGGAGAGGCAGAGTGATTTTCAGGAACATGAAGTGAGGGCAGGTGTTAGGTGCTTCCAGAAAGATCTCTTCTCATAGTATGCAAATAGCCCAACCAGGGAAGGATGTACACTAGAGTCTGTATTTGGAAATGACCCTAGTCAGATGATCTGTTACAGTAGGAGAGCATTTTGTAATCATAACTCATAACTCAGGAAGTAATCACAACTCAGTAAGTTTTTAGAAAATTATAGTAACCATACCATAGGACAGTTGCGGAATGTATTAAACCGTGGGGGGGGCGGGGTGTGAGGGGAAGGCAGGCTAATTACTCCTAGGTGATAGGTAAGAGCTGGGAAGAGTGGATTAGCTGTGGGTTTATTGAATAAATTCAATCAGACGTGTGAGTTTTTTAAGGGTCAGCTGGTCAGAATCCATGACCAACATGTTCTTGTGATGAAGTTTTGAGGACCCAGATGCTGAAAAAATTAGTCAAAAGAAAAAGGAAGCAAATGTAAGGTTTAGGAAGCTGAAATCATACAGGACCATCCAACAGGGGTGTTATTTTGACTGGAGGTCTGTGACCAGTAGGCTTCTACAAGGATTAATGCTGGGGCCTGTGTTTTTGGGAAACATATGACTATAAGACATAGGAGTAGAATTAGGACATTTGGCCTGTCGAGTCTGCTCCGCCATTTAACCATGGCTGATCCTTTTTTCCCTTCTCAGCCCCACTCCCCAGCCTTCTCCCCATAACCTTTGCTACTGTGTCCAAACAAGAACCTACTGAGCTCTGCCTTAAATACACCCAACGACCTGGGCTCCACAGTTACCTGTGGTAACATACAAAATGATAGGGACAAAAATGCAGATAGGCTGACTAGTAAATTTGTAGATGTCATGGAAATCGGCAGTGTAAAATGAGATCAAAGGATACAGCTGAAACTAGATTAGATAAAAATACGGGCAGAAAAGGTGCCATAGTAGTGTAGCAGTTCGCATGCTCAGGGTGTATCGGAGTTCAGAGTGAAATTCTGGTGCCCTGTGTAAGAAAGTTTGTACATTCTTCCTGTGCGCGCATGGAGTTCCTCCGGGTTTCTCCACAGTCCACAGATGCATCGGTTAGTCGGTTAATTTGTCACTGTAAATTGTCCTGTGATTAGGGTAAGGTTAAATCTGTGGCTTGCTGGGCGGTGCCGCTCAGTGGGCTGGAAGAGCCTGTTTTGCACTGTATCTCTAATTCATGAACTAATTGATTAATTACTTAATTAATTTAAAAGGCAATGGAGATTAATCCATGGACACGTGTGAGGTGTTGCGCTTTGGGAGGTCAATTGTATGAGACAAGTATGGAGTAAATGGCAGGATCTTTTGCAGACTGGGTAGTACAGAAGGTGTAAGGAATGCTTGCCTTCATTGGTCAGTGTTGAGTATAAAAATCAGGAAGTCATGTTGAAGTTGTGTCAAACTTCGGTTTGGCCACATTTGTAGTTCTGGCTCCGTCTTACAGGAAGGATGTGGAGGCTTTGGGAGACAGTGCAGAAGTTCACTAAGATGTTGCCTAGAGTAGAGAATATTAGCTTTAAGAGATTGTTTGCTCTGGAATATCAGAGGCTGAGAGGAGATGTGATAGAGGTTTATAAGATTATGAGAGACATAGATAGCGCAGATAGAGCTTTTTACCCGATGGGGGAATGTTAAATACTAGGGAGCATAGCTTGACGGTGAGAGGGAGAAAGTTGAAAGGAGGCGTACAAAGCATTTTTTTTGTATACAGAGAGTGCCAACTACCTGGAATCAGATAAAGTATTGGAAGCAGTTACAATAGCGACATTTCAGGGGCATCTAAACTGACAGGTGACCAGGCAGGGAATGGAGGGATGCGATTTGTTTAATCTGGGAACATTGTCAGCACAATCATGGTGGGCTGAAGGGCCTGTTCTTGAGCTCCACTGGTCTATGTTCTAACTCCAGTTGGAGGCTTTGAACCTGCTCCATATTCATCAACTTTAAGACCTCATACGTCTGCTAATGTTATTCTGGTGCATCTTACTCAAAATTATAATACATGTTAAATAAGGTTGTGCTTTTAGAATGTCCAACCTTCCTGCTGAAAGAGGCAAATGGGTCTAGGCGCTCTTCATACTGCGAGGAGTAGCGCAGTTCGGTGTCATCGCTGCTGGAACCCTGTGGAGACAACAGCCAATATCAGAAAATACAGCAGTCGTTCTGGTGTGTGACCGACCAGTTACAGTCAATGTTCATGGCTGGGGCACAGCGCCGGCATTTTGGGCCGCAACACGGTGCTTTGATCAATGAGCTAATAGACTTTCTCTTGTCAGATCACATTTATCCACGTACTCACTAAATGTCCTATATTTTCCACATTTTTTTATTACACAGCAGGATACCATTCCAATTCTTCTGAGTTTATTTTGGCTCACGTGGAAGTCCTGTTCATTATTAATTCTTCCTGTCATCCATTTTCCCGCATTATATCAACTCTGCTGGATTCTATCATTCATCTTCCCAGTGGGAACCTGCATGACTTTGAGATGTGGAGAAAACCAGGGCATTGGAGGAAACACTAACCCCTGCACACCACTGACTGTAGTACTGGCAAGTCCCATAGATGACTCCCTCACTGACCCCTACTCACACAACCTCCTCCATGACCCCCACAACGACTACCATAACACATACAATGGCTGCACTCATCAAACACCTTTCACATTTACAAAGATTGGGTAACACCAGCATAGGAAAGAAGAAATTAAACAATGGATTCCAGTTAATTGGGCCATTGATTAATCGGGGCAGCCATTCATTTGGTACAACTCTTAAAAATTTGGGACAATATGCCGTTTAATTGGGGTAGGAGACTGTTGCCGAACAATTTCTAACTAGTGTCAGTTGTTTGCATTTGAGTGGCCATTAGGCACTACGCTGTGCTTAGAGCAATAAGCATTTAAGTAGCATCATTTGCATTTGTTTGTGTTCAAACAGCAGCGATTCTTTTCACTGACAAATGGCGAGAAATAAGCAGTGAGACAATTTGGAATTGTTTTGCTCACCAAAGTTTCAAGCATTCAGGTTTAAGGCTGATTTATACTTGTGCGTACTAGCTTACTCAAGTGGGCTACGCCGTTGTGAGCATTTATACTCGTGCGTTGGTGTGTCTGCGTTGCTCTGCAATTCACCGCCAAAACGCTAGTTGGCGGTGGGGTTTCTATGCCACTGTGTTGAGTTTCTTCGTGTTGAAACTCAAACTTCAAACAATGGCGGCTGAAACCGAAGGAGGGTGAATTTTCTGTGCTTGTCCAGCCACTGAGAGACATGGACGAGGAAATGCATTTCAAATATTTTCGGATGTCAGGAGGTAGATTTGATGATTTGGTTCATTGCCTCCAACCATTTACTTTGCATCAGTGTACACACAGTATACTCAGAGACTGGCAATCACCATTCCAGTTTTAGCTTCAGGTGGAAATCAACAGACTGTAGCAGCTAGCTACAAACTGGCGTCAAGCACAGGGTCCTCCATAATTTTGGAGGTCTGTAAAGCTTTATGGAAAGCATTGCAGCCAGAGTTCCTTCCCCGCCCTTCAGTTGCCCGATGGGAAGCTATTGCAGCGTAGGAGGAAATGCGATGCTACCAAGTGGACCAATCACATTTGTTTCGGTCTGCGTCGCCGCGATGCGTAGTTACATTTTGGGAGAGGTGTGCATTAGGCTACGGCGTACATTTGACGTACAAGTATAACTCAGTCTTTAGAGTGCCAGAAACAGCCGGGAGTGTAAATGAAACAATTTCACTACTTCAATAAGTTAGGAACTATGAAGGTATTGACAATCATCTTGAATGTTACAATGAAAATGAAGATTTCTAAAGCATTGTATGAAGGCAGTCCATTATCTGCACTAGGTGTCTGTGCTGATTTTGTTCATCTACAGTGAATCAAAATACCACGGTGGATGAATTCCTCTGTTGATAACTTTTAGGAACTAATACAGAGCTTTATAGTACTTTAGAGGTATTGGTAGTGTTCTAAATTGTTCTGTACTTCATTTAAATACATAAATTGTTACTCAATTAAACAGTAGTTTGCCTTTTTTATACGCTTTAACTATTTCCATGAAAGTTCAGCTAATTGGGGCAGACATTTAAATTGGACGAAAATGTACTGGTTTAGTCGTGGTTCAATTAACAAAATCCAGTGTATGAAGAATTTTTAAAAACTTTACATTTATAAAAGTAAAAAACCACGGTCAGTGATAAGACTTAAGTCATTAATACTGCTTTGATGAGCTGCAGTGATGCAGCGACATGCCTTCTTCCCTTCACAGCTGCGGAGTTAGCATCGCTCAGGGAGCTCGGTAAAGCCTCAGGAAGGTGCAGGATCTTGCAGAGCAATGTTGTGCCCTTTAACGCACTGAAAGTGGCAACACAAATAGACAGGCTGGTAAAGAAGACACATGCAATGCTTGCCTCTTTGGTCGGGGCGTGAATATAAATGTTGGTAGTCACGTTGCCACTTTGTAAAAATTTGGTGAGGCTGCATTTGGAGTGTTGTGTACATTTCTAGTCACTGGAGAGGATGCAGGTGTGGTTCACGGGAATAAAGCTTGGATTAGAGCGTATTCGCTTTAAAGAGAGTGTGGACAAACTTGGAATGAAATATTTTTTCTTCACACACAATGGTAGGATCCAGAAGAAGTGGTAGAAGCAACACTTCAGAGGCATTGACAAATGCGTGAAGGGGTAGTGGGTGGAAGGATTTAGACCATGCGCAGACAGATATGCACCATGGTCAGCACAAACACCATACGCTGAAGGACCTGTTCTGTGCTGCACTGTTCTATATTCCGACATCTGGCAGTCAGATGGAAGAGCTGCCCTTGCTTTCCCCTTAAACATGAGGAGGGCTGGTGGCACACTGTGAATGCCACAACCTGCTTCAGCTACCATTTAGAAGTATTTGTACTTACTCTGCCAGAATAATTTTGCAAAAACTTGATCTTCTCATACAATTTGATGTTGTCAGCACGCAAGTTGTCCAATTCATTCTGAAGCGCATGTATTGTTTGTTGCATCATGTGATTGTCCTGGAACACAAAATGGAAGGCTGAATCTTGGAAATAACCCAAGAATATAGATGTACAAAGTGACTGTCCTGCTTTACATTTCACTGTTCACCACTGGAAATTAAGTCATAGAGTAATGCATCACAGATAAGGGCTCTTCGGCACAACAAGTCCACGGTGATCACAGCTAGTCGCAATTTCCTGTGTTCGGCCAATACCCCTCCAAGCCCTGCCCCTGCGTGTACTTCTCAAATAATATGATTGTACCCACCTCACTCACTTCCTCTGGCAGCTTGTTTCATTTGCTCACCACTCTCTGCATGAAAAAGTCCCATTTAAATCTTTCCACTCTTTGATTTATGGCTATTCCCCTCAAAAATAAGTAAACTGCTTTGGATACTCTTGTGGGGGATGACCTCCCAGGGGAATGCCATGCACTCCCCCGGGAGGTCTTTACAGGCACTGAGTATGGGTCCATGGTGCAAAAGGGAAAGAGAGAGAGAGAAGGGAGTGGTGGTGATAGGGGACTCAATAGTGAGGAGAACAGGCAGGATAGTTAGATATGGCCCTTGTGGCTAAAGGGATCAGAGGGAGTTAGATATGGCCCTTGTGGCTAAAGGGATCAGGGGGTATAGAGGGAAGGCTGGTACAGGGTTCTGAGTTGGATGATCAGCCATGATCATACTGAATGGCAGTACAGCCTTGAAGGGCCGAATGGCCTATTCCTGCACCTATTTTCTATGTTTCAATGTCTATGTTTCTATGAGATTCTGTGGATGTGAACAGGACAGCCGGATGGCATGTTGCCTCCCAGGTGCCAGGGTCAGGGGCGTCTCAGATCTCGCCAACAACATTTTGGAGAGGGAGGGGGAGCAGCCAGATGTCTTGGTACATGTTGGTACCAATGACAGAGGAAGGAAAGCAAAGAGGTCCTGAAGAGATTTAAGAGAGCTAGGTAGAAAACTGAGAAGCAGGACCTCCCGGGTAGTAATTTCTGGATTGCTGCCTGTGCCACACACCAGTGACGGTAGAAACAGGGTGATTTGGCAGATAAATGCGTGGCTGAAGCTGGTGCAGGGGGCAGGACTTCAGCTTCTTGGATCATTGGGATCTCTTCTGGGGGAGGTATGACCTGTTCCGAAGTGACGGGTTGCACCTGAACCCGAGGGGGACAAATATTCTCGCGGGCATGTTTGTTAGAGCTGTTGGTGAGGGTTTAAATTAATTTGGCGGGGGGGGGGGTGGAACCAGAGTGATGGGTCTCAGGTTACGGATGGTAGGAAAGTAAAGATAGTGTGCAGTCAGACTGTCAAGAGGGCAGGGAGATGATGGGACATAGTCCCAGCCAACAGGGTGAGTATCAAATCATTAGGGATGCAAAATCAAAAAGGGTAGCAAATACAGCACTCAAGGTGTTACATCTCAATGTGCGGAGTATAAGAAATAAGGTGGATGATCTTGTTGTACTATTACAGATCACCAGGCATGATTGAAACATATAAGATTATTAAGGGATTGGACACGCTAGAGGCAGGAAACATGTTCCCGATGTTGGGGGAGTCCAGAACCAGAGGCCACAATTTGAGAATAAGGGTTAGGCCATTTAGAATGGAGTTGAGGAAAAACTCTTTCACCCAGAGAGTTGTGGATCTGTGGAATGCTCTGCCTCAGAAGGCAGTGGAGGCCAACTCTCTGGATGCTTTCAAGAAAGAGTTAGATAGAGCTCTTAATGATAGTGGAATCAAGGGATATGGGGAGAAGGTAGGAACAGGGTACTGATTGTGGATGATCAGCCATGATCACAGTGAATGGCGCTGCTGGCTTGATGGGCCAAATGGCCTACTCCTGCACCTATTGTCTATTGATAGGTGGGGCTACAACTAAAGGTCACGGGTTAAGGGTGAAAGGTGAAAAATTCAAGGGAATCATGAGAGAAAACTTCTTCATTCAAAGAGTCGTGAGAGTGCGCAATGAGCTGTCAGTGCAAGTTGTGCATGTGGGCTCTATTACAATATTTAAAGGAAGTTTGAATTCGTAGATGAATGGTAAGGGAATGGAGGGCTATGGTCCAGGAGCAGGTCGATGGGAGTAGGCAGTATAAATGGTTCGGCACAGACTAGGTGGGCCAAAGGGCCTGTTTCTTTACTGTAATTTCCTTGACTCCATGAGGAACTTTGCTGAAAGCTTTACTAAAGGCCATGTGGACAACATTCACTAGCACACCTTCATTAATTCCTTTTGTTGCCTCCTCCTCACGAAACTCAATCACGTTTGTAAAACATGACCTTTCCCACATAAAGCTATGCTGACCTTGTCTAATAAATCTGTGTTTTTCCAGACATGAATAATACCTATCCCCAAGAATCTTATCATATAACCTCTCCCTCAATGTCCAAAAAATCGAAGAGCTGATTGTGGATTACAGGAGGAACGGAGGCTTGTCCCAATCAACATCAAAGGGACTGCATCTGAGAGGGTGAGTAGTTCCAGTTCCTTAGTATACACACCATGGAAGATCTCATCTGGACTGTACAAACCAGCTGTGTGGCAAAATAAGCACAACAGCATCTCTTCCACCTCAGGCGACTGAAGAAGTTTGACATGAGCCCCCAGAAACTCTAAACCTTCTACAGGGGCACTATTGAGAGCATCCTGACTGGCTGTATCACTGCCTAGTACAGGAACTGCACCAACCTTGATTGCTGGGCACTGTAGAGAGTGGTACAGACAGCCCTCACAACATACTGGAGGAACTCAGCAGGTCGGGCAGCATCCGTCCTGACGAAGGGTTCCGGCCCGAAACGTCGACCGATCTTTTCCACAGATGCTGCCTGACCTGCTGAGTTCCTCCAGCGTGTTGTGAGTGTTGCTTTGACCCCAGCATCTGCAGATTATTTTGTGGGTACAGACAGCCCAGCGCATCTGTGGAATGTGAAAATCCCTCCATTGCGGACATTTCCAGCAGCAGGTGCATAAAAGAAAGCCTGGAAGATAATCGGGGACACCAGTCACCCCAACCATAAACTGTTTCAGTTGCCTCTGTCTGGCAAATGGTATCACAGTATTAAAGACAGGACCAACAGCTTCTTTCTACATGTCATTAGGCTTATAAATTCATATGTCTGTAACGGAGTCATAACACAAAGATTTTTATTCCCTCATCTTGTGGGACAGATGTAACACTGAAATAAATAAATACAAATCCAGAATAAATTTGAATAATTTCCTTATCAGTGATGTGAAGTTCACTAGCCTATATTTCCTGGCTTGTTTCTACTGCCCATCTTAAACAAGGGAATAACACTGCCTATTCTTCAGTTCTCTGAGACCTTGCTGTGGTAAAAGGAAATACAAAAAATCCACAGCAAGTTACCAATAATCTCCCTTTTTGCCTCTCAATAGTCTCCCAAAGAATGACAGCAACTGGATGGGCTTCCGAATTGCTGTTTACTTATGTGGTTCTAACAGATGTGTAAACATGGTCATTTCGAGGGTTAGCACTACCCAGCAGGATAGTTTCTTTAAGTTCTGGCATTTACGTACAGATTCCAGCTGCTGGTTTCTGGCTCGGAACCTTTCTCTCTGACTTGAAATAATGGAGAGTAGCGAATCCATCTGTCCCTGTGGAATCTCTGAGCTCGGATAGGCTGCAAGGCAAAAATAGATTGAATCAGTAAATCTCCTTCACATGTTTGAAATATATCATATACCTCTAACCTGGAGTTGTGGCCAAGTGTATTCTGCTGATTTCTTCTATCCACTCAGCTCTTCCTCCTCATCTCACACTCAACAGATTCATCACCAGTGACGTGCGGCGGTGAGTATAGGAAGAGTGAGGTGGAGGATGAATGCGTGGCTGAGGGATTGGAGCAGGGATTCAGATTTCTGGATCATTGGGACCTCCTTTGGGACAGGCTGTGACCTGTACAAAGAGGATGGGTCGCATTTGAATCTGAGGGGGACCAACATCCTGGCAGGGAGGTTTGCTAAGGCTACTGGGGAGAATTTAAACTAGATTTGCTGGGGGGTGGGAACCGAACTGAAGAGACGGAGGAAGGGGAGGTTGGCTCACAAATAGAGAAAGCTTGGAGACAATGTGAGAGGGAGGATAGGCAGGTGATAGAGAAGGGATGCACTCAGACCGATGGTTTGAGATGTGTCTATTTTAATGCAAAAAGTATCATGAACAAAGCCGATGAGCTTGGATGAGTTCTTGGAGCTATGATGTTGTGGCCGTTACAGAGACTTGGACAGCTCACGGGCAGGAATGGTTTCTCACAGTGCCAGGCTTTAGATGTTTCAGAAGGGACAGGGAGGGAGGCAAAAGAGGTGGGGGGCATGGCACTGCTGATCAGAGGGAGTGTCACGGCTGCAGAAAAGGAGGAAGTCATGGAGAGATTGTCTATGGAGTCTCTGTGGGTGGAAGTTAGAAACAGGCAGGGGTCAATAACTCTACTGAGTGATTTTTATAGACCACCCAATAGTAACAGGGATATCGAGGAGCAGATGGGGAGAAAGATTCTGGAAAGGTGTAATAATCACAGGGTTGTCGGGGTGGGAGATTTTAATTTTCCAAATATAGATTGGCATCTTCCCACAGTAAGGGGTTTAGATGGGGTGGAGTTTGTTAGGTGTGTTCAAGAAATTTCCTGACACAATATGTAGATAACCCTACAAGAGGAGAGGCTGTAATTGATCTGGTATTGGGAAATGAATCTGGTGAGGTGTCAGGTCAGGTCTCTCAGCGGGAGACCATTTGGAGATAGTGATCACGATTCTATCTCCTCTAACATAGCATAGAAACATAGAAACCCTACAACACAATACAGGACCTTCAGCCCACAAAGCTGTGCCAAACATGTCCTTACCTTAGAAATTACCTAGGGTTACCCATAGCCCTCTATTTTTCTAAGCTCCATGTACCTATCCAGGAGTCTCTTAAAAGTATTCACCTCCACCACCGTCGCCGGCAGCCCATTCCACGTACTCACCACTCTCTGTGTAAAAAAACTTACCCCTGACATCTTCTCTGTACCTACTTCCAAGCACCTTAAAACTGTGCCCTCTCACGCTAGCCACTTCAGCCCTGGGAAAAAGCCTCTGACTATCCACACGATCAATGAATTGGAGAGGGATAGGAACAGACAAGTTAAGAAGGTGTTTAATTGGAGTAAGGGAAAATATGAAGCCATCAGACAAGAACTTGGAAGCATAAATTGGGAACAGATGTTCTCAGGGAAATGTACAGCAGAAATGTGGCAAATGTTCAGGGGACTGTTGATAATCTAGTCAAAAAGAAAAGCTTACGAAAGGTTCAAAAAACTAGGTGATGATAGAGATCTAGAAGATTATAAGGCTAGCAGGAAGGAGCTTAAGACTGAAATGATGAGAGACAGAAGAGGCCATGAGAAGGCCTGGGCGAGCAGGATTAAAGAAAATCACAAGGTATTCTACAAGTATGTGAAGAGCAAGAGGATAAGACATGAGAGAATAGGACCAATCATGTGTGGCAGTGGAAAAGTGTGTATAGAACCAGAGGAGATGGCAGAGGCACTTAATAATTACTTTGCTTCAGTACTCACTACAGAAAAAGATCTTGGTGATTATAGGGATGACTTTACAGCAGATTGAAAAGCTTGAGCATACAGACATTAAGAAAGAGGATGTGTTGGAGCTTTTGAAAACCATCAAGTTGGATAAGTCTCCGGGAACATTACACGCCATTTGGCCCACGATGTTGTGCTGATCCTCAAACCCTGCCTCCCATATAACCCCCCACTTTAAATTCCTCCATATACCTGTCTAGTAGTCTCTTAAACTTTACTAGTGTATCTGCCTCCACCACTGACTCAGGCAGTGCATTCCACGCACCAACCACTCTCTGAGTAAAAAACCTTCCTCTAATATCCCCCTTGAACTTCCCACCCCCTACCTTTAAGCCATGTTCTCTAGTATTAAGCAGTGGTGCCCCGGGGAAGAGGTGCTGGCTATCCACTCTATCTATTCCTCTTAATATCTTGTACACCTCTATCATGTCTCCTCTCATCCTCCTTCTCTCCAAAGAGTAAAGCCTTAGCTCCATTAATCTCTGATCATAATCCATACTCTCTAAACCAGGCAGCATCCTGGTAAATCTCCTCTGTACCCTTTCCAATGCTTCCACATCCTTCCTATAGTGAGGCGACCAGAACTGGACACAGTACTCCAAGTGTGGCCTAACCAGAGTTTTATAGAGCTGCATCATTACATCACAACTCTTAAACTCTATCCCTCGACTAATGAAAGCTACCACCCTAATAAGCTTTCTTAACTACCCTATCTATCTGTGAGGCAACTTTCAGGGATCTGTGGACAAGTACCCCCAGATCCCTCTGCTCCTCCACACTACCAAGTATCCTGCCATTTATTTTGTACTCTGCCTTGGAGTTTGTCCTTCCAAAGTGTACCACCTCACACTTCTCCGGGTTGAACTCCATCTGCCACATCTCAGCCCACTTCTGCACCCTATCAATGTCTCTCTGCAATCTTCAACAATCCTCTACACTATCTACAACACCACTAACCTTTGTGTCGTCTGCAAACTTGCCAACCCACCCATCTACCCCCATATCCAGGTCGTTAATAAAAATCACGAAAAGTAGAGGTCCCAGAGCAGATCCTTGAGGGACACCACTAGTCACAATCCTCCAATCTGAATGTACTTCCTTCACCACGACCCTCTGCCTTCTGCAGGCAAGCCAATTCTGAATCCACCTGGCCAAATTTCCCTGGATCCCATGCCTTCTGACTTTCTGAATAAGCCTACCGCGTGGAACCTTGTCAAATGCCTTACTAAAATCCATATAGATCACATCCACTGCACTACCCTCATCTATATGCCTGGTCACCTCCTCAAAGAACCCTATCAGGCCTGTTAGACACGATCTGCCCTTCACAAAGCCGGACGAGTTGTACCCCAGGCTATTGTGGAAGGCGAGGGAGGAGATTGCTGAGCCTCTGGCAATGATCTTTGCATCATCAATCAGGATAGGAGAGGTTCTGGACGATTGGAGGATTGAAGATGTTGTTCCCTTATTCAAGAAGGGGAGTAGAAATAGCACAGGAAATTATGGACCAGTGAGTCTTACTTCAGTGGTTGATAAATTGAGGGAGAAGATCCTGAGAGGCAGGATTTATGAACATTTGGAGAGGCATAATATGATTAGGAATAGTCAGCATGGCTTTGTCAAAGGCAGGTCATGCCTTATGAGGCTGATTGAATTTTTTGAGGATGTGACTAAGCACGTTGATGAAGGCAGAGCAGTGTATGTGGATTTCAGCAAGGCATTTGATAAGGTACCCCATGCCAGGCTTATGGAGAAGGTAAGGATGCATGAGATCCAGGGGGACCTTGCTTTGTGGATCCAGAATTGGCTTGCCCACAGAAGGCAGAGAGTGGTTGTAGATGGGTCATATTCTGCATGGAGGACCTGGATGAGGAAGTGGAGGGATGGGTTATTAAATTTGCTGATGATACAAAGGTTGAGTGTGTTGTGAATAGTGTGGAGGGCTGTCAGAGGTTACAGCAGGACATCAATAGTATGCAAAACTGGGCTGAGAAGTGGCAGATGGAGTTCAATTTCAATCAGTGTGAGGTGGTTCATTTTCGTAGATCAAATATGATGGCAGAATATAGTATTAATAGTAAGAGTTCTGGCAGTGTGGAGAATCCGAGGGATCTTTGGATCCGAGTCTATAGGACACTCCAAGCTGCTGCGCAGGTTGACTCTGTAGTTAAGAAGGCATACAGTGCATTGGCCTTCATCAACCGTGGGATTGAGTTTAAGAGCCAAGGGTTAATATTACAGCTATATATGACCCTGGTCAGACCCCACTTGGAGTACTGTGCTCAGTTCTGGTCACCTCACTACAGGAAGGACGTGGAAACTATAGAATGGGGTGCAGAGGAGATTTACAAGGATGTTGCCTAGCCTTTACGCAATTCACATTTTTCAGGCTTGGCGTACAGGTTGTTTTCAAGAAGGTGTCTGAATACCCTCCAGACATGCTGGACGTGCTCCTGATGAGAGCGGGAATAGATGAGGATGTCATCTAAATACACAAACACTAACTGGTTCAACATGTCCCTGAGCACATTGTTAACCAAGGCCTGGAATACAGTGGGGGTGTTGGCCAGACCAAAAGGCATCACCAGGTATTCATAGTGGCCATTAGAGGTGCTGAAAGCCATTTTCCATTTATCACCTTCTCTTATGCAAATCAGACTGTAGGCATTACGTAGATCAATTTTGGAAAATTTGGTTGCTCCCTGGAGATGTTCAAACGCAGACGCCAGCAAGGGAAGAGGGTAGTGGTTCTTCACAGTGTTGTTGCTCAGGGGCTGATAATCGATGCAGGGACAGAGCTTGCCATCTTTCTTGTTCACAAAAAAGAAGCCTGCTCCTGCCGGCGAGGGTGATGGACGGCTTAATGCCTCCTTAATGTATTCCTCCATGGCCACCATTTCAGGACGAGAGAGGGAAAAGAGCCAGCCCGGGGGAGGACTAGCACCAGGTAGGAGATCTATGGCACAGTCCTATGGCTGGTGTGGGGGCAGGGTAGTGACCTTTCTTTTACTGAAAACCACAAAGAGATTCACATAACAACAGGAATTCTGCAGATGCTGGAAATTCAAGCAACACCCATGAAAGTTGCTGGTGAACGCAGCAGGCCAGGCAGCATCTCTAGGAAGAGGTACAGTCGATGTTTCAGGCCGAGACCCTTCGTCAGGAGATCCACATATTCAGCTGGAATCGCAGACAGGTCCACATCCTTAGTTGACACAGGAGGGGATTCATGGAATGGAGCTTGAACATGAGCTGGACCCAGACAGGTAAACAGGCATTCCGGTCCCCACTCTTGGAGTACCTTCAGAGACCAATCGATCCGTGGGTTATGTTGGGAGAACCGGGGAGACGAAGTACCAGTGGCGGTTCAGGTGAATTAACCAGATAGAAAGATATTTCTTCATGATGGCTGCCTTCGAGCACCAGTTGGAGGGGTTGGGTGGAAAGGTGGATCTCGCCAGTTCCCAGAGGTCGACCATCCAGCACCTTGACGTTGATCTTTTCTCTTAATTTCGGAGTTGAAACTCCCCATCTTTGAGCGAGAGAGATGTGCATGAGATTCCTGGCTGCACCAGAGTCGATAATCGCCTTAAGTTCATGGGTCTGAGACCTCCACGACAAGGAAGCTGCGAGCATTACAGAAATAGGGGAAGCTGACTGAAGAGTGAACCGACCCATCAGGATTCCCCTCCCTGCTGACGGGTATTCGCTTTTACTGGACACTTGGAACATGCCACCTGGAGGTGTCCTGGATCAGCACAGTAGAGGCAGGAACCTGTTCTCCAGCACCGCTCTCATTCCTCCTGAGACAGGAGCCTGCGCTCCACTTGCATAGGCTCCTCCGTGTCCGTGGGCTGGGCGCTGGGTGGTGAGGGAGGGGGAGAGGGCAAGGAAAGACGGTGATCAGGAAGTTTGAAACAATCTTTCCCTGCGCCACTCAGCTATCCGGTCATCAACTCTTATAGCCAGATTAATCAGGTCATCCAGACTATTCTGCTCGTCCCGGACAGCGATCTCATGCTGGACCCCTGCTTTCAGTCCACGCTGGAAGGCAGTGATGAGAGATCTCTCATTCCAACCCATCTCTACTGCAAGGGTACGGAATTTGACTGCATTGGCTCTCACCGTTCCTCTGCCTTGGCGCAGGTCCAAGAGTCAGTGGGCAGCCTCTTGACCCCGTACTGGAAGATCAAAAACCCTCCTTAACTCCGCCGCAAAATGTTGAAACAACTGGGCTGCGGGGTATCAGTGCTCCCGTAAAGCGTTGAACAGGCTGAGTGGAGGTCAATCAAGAAGAGTGACCATGTATGCCAGTTTTCGTGCATCATCACCAAAATGACCAGGCTGGGCTTGGAATGTCAGCTTGCATTGGGTAATAAATTCCTGCAGCCATCAGGATCACCAGAATCTTGTACGGACGCGGGTATCTGTGGAGGTCCGAATGCGGGAGTCAGCTCTGGTCTGGCAGCGGGAGCGGGAGCATTAGTATCAGGGATTGTCAGGGCAGCAGAAAAGGAGGACCTGCGAGATGTTGGGAGTGGGACTGAGGCGGCCTAAGGCTGCTGAATTGCATTGGTGAGAACATTAATGGCTGTCAGCTGATGCTGGCTGTTCACAGTAAGTTCGTGGAGAGTGGCTGTGAGTGTGGAAATCGCAGACACCTGAGTCTGATTTTCTGTGGTGAGCTGTTGAACAGCTGCGGCTTGGGATGATACCTGTTCCTCCAAGTGAGACGGGGCTTGTCGGCACGAGATTATCTGCCTCTTTGCCTCCATAACTTCACTGAGAACAGATTCCATTGCTTGTAACTTGTCTCCTACCTGACCAATGAATCTCACAGCCAAGGTCAGCTGCTCTCTCTCTGCTGGGTCCATCTTTGTGTGTTTGAGACTTGCTGTCACCAGGTTCGGATAGGGCCCAAGTGAGGAGTGAGAGACACTGAAGCAGGTCGATAGTTCACAAAACTTTAATGCGAACAGTGTTAAAGGGAAAAGAAAACAATAAACCCTACGCGAAACAGGGCCACTAACTAAAACTCTCAAGTGGGAAATGAAGCCACTGTGACTGAAAAGAACATCTAATTATTAAATGAATACTGCTAGTCTTCAGAATCAGTTGACTCGATGGTCCAATTTCTCAGGCAAGGCCGATGCAAAACGAAAGTGAATCATTGCTGTGCTCTGTCCAAGTCTTGACAAGCACTATGATAAGTATGGAGTTAAATACTATCACAATTAAATAATAATTAGCTGACACGTGCAAATTCACAAGCAAAATTGCTGTATCTATTGCAATGCCAAATCCGTGGTTGTGACAATATTTCTAGCACTTCCTACTGCTCAATACAGATGTGCTCCAGCATATCAGCATACCCATCCCTTGACTCTCTGCTTCCATGATCTCATTCCTGATGAATACCAGTGAGAAGTATTCATTTATGATTTTGCTCATATCCACTGGCTCCACCTATGATCACAGAGAGGACCTGTCGCTTTCCTAGTTACCCCCCTTCTTCTCGTACACTTACAAGAGGTTTCAGGATTCTCCTTAATCAGATTGGCCAAGTTCACCTCATGGTCTTTTTTCGCTCTGATAACTTCTTTTACTCCTATCCTTTATAAGGGTGACTCATTTGATACCAGCTTTCTGTACCCGACCTATACTTCCTTTCTCTGATCAAAACTTCAATATCTGGGTTCCCAAAAGTTACCACCTTTGGCCTTTGACCTAATAGGGTCATGCTAACTCTGAACTCTTACCACCTTCCACCTGTGGGGAATTGCAGCTGTTCCTGATCTCTGCCTGCCAGGTCCTGCGTACATTACTGAAATCTACCTTCCCTACTTTCAGAGATAGCTCACCGACCACCCTTATTTTCTTCCTTAAAGCTTACAAAACCCTGTTTGCCCAGATTAATACAGCACCAAAAACTCTCAAAAACCTGCTTAATTGACACCAGTTCCAACACCTAAAAGATGTTCTGTGACACTTTGCCAAAGCATATTCAACAGCTCCTCCCAAATACATCATCTCTGCCTCCTTTAAGTTCATTGGGAAACACTTTCCAAACCCTTTCATCTTCCCAGGAAAGGTAAAATACACAATTTCCTCTTCTCCTATCACGGGTGCTAGTGGTCCTGCCCTTTGGAACTACCTTATTAAGGTGAGTGGCCAAGTGGTTAAGACGTTCATCTAGTGATTTGAAGGTCGCTAGTTTGAGCCTTGGCTGAGGCAGTGTGTGTGTCCTTGAGCAAGGCACTTAACCACACATTGCTCTGCGATGACACCGGTGCCAAGCTGTATGGGTCCTAATGCCCTTCCCTTGACAACATTGGTGGCGTGGAGAGGGGAGACTTGCAGCATGGGCAACTGCTGGTCTTCCATACAACCTTGCCCAGGCCTGTGCCCTGGAAACTTTCCAAGGCGCAAATCCACGGTCTCATGGGATTAACGGATGCCTATTAAATTAAGGCTTCCATCTCACATCTCTTCCTTTCCCTGGCATATCTAACTAATGTGTCTGGGTGCTCAAGGCAGAGACTCTAATGTTTAAGTAGGTGGATGAACATTTGAATCACCAAGACACACTTGTCCCACCCCAAATTCAGGTAAATAGGGTGGGACAAATGTGTACTTTATGGTTAGGATGCACAGTGTGGACTGAAGAGCTGTGTGACTCTGTCTAAAGCATCTTGGGCAAGTGAATACAATCTGCTATTGGTACCATAACATGTGTGGAAAGAAAAGTCACAAGAATCAAGTACTTTTTTACAAGAAATCAATCAAACAACAGCCTTTGATCAGCTGATGAGTTAGTTTGGCACAACATGTTGGCCAAAGAGCATCTTCCCGTTCTATGTTCTACGAATGCTATACCTATCCTAAATTCGCTATGGCTTATCTATTAGAACCTTCCCTCAGATCAATCAGCTTACGTGAACATTGACTGTAACAGGCTTATTGGTGTGTTCTTACCGAAGAGAGCTGTTGCTTCTTTGATGGGCTCTGGGATCTTCTCCATGTTGCCAATATCTGCTCCCTGATGCCAAGGACAAAACACAAATTGGTAAGATACTGATGAGTAACTATGATTTGCTCAGTTATAGGAAGAAGAATAACGTATGGAAAAAAAAAACACAAGTTTGGAGGTTATTGTCAGATGGAATAGTCAAAAGCTTGAGTAATTCCCCGAGGGAGAGGTGAGATGGAGGAGGAAAGGGGTTTTCAGGAATCTGACAAATTTGTGAAACAGGAGGAAAGTCTTCTCACTGGAAGAATGAAACAGAGAGGTAAGAACCCTCTTCATACAACTGATGAAGCAATCTTACTGTAGGTTAATGGACAGAGGATGACAATGGGCTGCAGCATAGAACTACATCTCGATCCTGACCAACGGATGTCACTGCCAGGAGATGGGACTTACAATACTCTGCTAGGGTCAGGCTGTTCAATATTGGACAGGACTGGATTGGAAGAAACAGCACTTCAGGATGTATACTGTATACATTTCTCTGATATTAAATGTACTTTTGAAACCTTTGACTGGGTCTTCCTGGACATAGGCTGCCCTAGGTTAACCAGCAACTGGGTGGAAGTGGTGCTGTGTCTGAGCCATGGTCCTGCGTTTCCCCAGGCTACATTCTTGATGAAGTCCTAGTGGCTAAAGAGAGTGCAGAGGAGACTTACAAGGATGTTGCCTAGATTGGAGAGCATGCCTTAAGAATAGATTGAGTGAGCTTGGCCTTTTCTCCTTGGAGCAACAGAGGATGAAAGGTGACCCGATAGAGGTGTGTAAGATGATGAGAGGCATTGATCACGTGGATAGTCAGAGGCTCTTTCCCAGGGCTGAAATGGCTAACGTAAGGGGGCATAGGTTTAAGATAGTAGGTTCAGGGGGAATGTCAGAGGTAGGTTTTTACACAGAGAGTGGTGAGTGCGTGGAATGCACTGCCAGTGAAGGTGGTAGAGGCGGATATAATAGGGTCTTTTAAGAGATTCTTAGGTAGGTACATGGAGCTATGTGGTAGGGAAATTCTAGGCTGCTTCTAGAGTAAGTTACATGGTTGGCACAACACTGTGGGCCAAAGGGCCTGTACTGTGCTATAGATTTTCTATGTTCTATTTTATTATAGAAATAAAATATAAGTTTAACTGATGTCACATTTAATCACTAAAAATAACAACGGACATTTAGAAGGTAAAACAATTGAACTTTCACTGAGATGTGATGCCTATCCTTCCAACACAAGGCTAAGCAACACACACTCTCCTCTCGGATAACTCCTCGGGATTCAGCATTTTCACCCAGTTCACTCCTGTGTCATGCTGCACTATTGATTTCATTTAATTCCTCTCCCTCACTTTACCCTATGTTCCATAACATTCCTGGGAGGATACAAGAGACTACGCAGATGCTGAAAATCCAGGACAACACACACAAAATGCTGAAGGAACTCAGCAGGTCAGGTAGCATCCATGGAGCTTGCCCATACATTCCTACAGGGTAAAAATTCAGGTAGAAGAGGTGATGAACAAGGCATACTGTATATTTGTCTTCATTAGCTAGGACACAAAATATAAAAGCATGGAAGTCATGTTACAGCTGAATAAGTCACTGAATAAGTTAAGCAATGTAAACTGTTTTTACATTGTTGGGAGAATATCCTACAACTTTAATTGAGTATTTTAATATATTAAAGCATTGATCAAAAGGTCAGTGGAAAAGAATACTCCTGAAGACACCGCCTGGACCATCACTCACTCACCACACTGAGCCCCTGGACCATCACAGCCCCACCACAGCGAACTCCTGCACCATCACGGACCCACCACACTGAGCACTTGGACCATCACTCACCCACCACACTGAGCCCCTGGACCATCACTGACCCACCACACTGAGCCCCTGGACCATCACTCACCCACCACACTGAACCCCTGGACCATCACCCACCCACCACACTGAGCCCCTGGACCATCACTCACCCACCACACTGAGCCCCTGGACCATCACTCACCCACCACACTGAGCCCCTGGACCAACACTCACTCACCACACTGAGCCCCTGGGCCATCACTCACCCACCACACTGAGCCCCTGGACCATCACTCACCCACCATACTGAGCCCCTGGACCAGCACTCACCCACCACACTGAGCCCCTGGACCCACCCACCCACCCACCACACTGAGCCCCTGGACCCACCCACCCACCCACCACACTGAGCCCCTGGACCCACCCACCCACCCACCACACTGAGCCCCTGGACCAGCACTCACCCACCACACTGAGCTCCTGGACCATCACTCACCCACCACACTGAGCCCCTGGACCCACCCACCCACCCACCACACTGAGCCCCTGGACCAACACTCACTCACCACACTGAGCCCCTGGACCATCACTCACCCACCACACTGAGCCCCTGGACCATCACCCACCCACCACACTGAGCCCCTGGACCATCACTCACCCACCACACTGAGCCCCTGGACCCACCCACCCACCCACCACACTGAGCCCCTGGACCAGCACTCACCCACCACACTGAGCTCCTGGACCATCACTCACTCACCACACTGAGCCCCTGGACCATCACTCACCCACCACACTGAGCCCCTAGACCATCACTCACCTACCACACTGAGCCCCTGGACCCACCCACCCACTCACCCACCACACTGAGCCCCTGGACCCACTCACCCACCACACTGAGCCCCTGGACCAGCACTCACCCACCACACTGAGCCCCTAGACCATCACTCACCCACCACACTGAGCCCCTGGACCATCACTCACTCACCACACTGAGCCCCTGGACCAGCACTCACCCACCACACTGAGCCCCTGGACCCACCCACCACACTGAGCCCCTGGACCATCACTCATCCACCACACTGAGCCCCTGGACCATCACCCACCACACCGAGATCCTAGACCACCACCCACTCACTACTCTAAGTCCTGGGACCGTCACGTACCCACTACAGCTCCGTCATGGACATCACCCCCAAACAACTATAGTTACTGAAGGACTAACATGGAATCAGCTTTTGTAAATGAACAATTGTTTGGAGTGGTTGTCAGTTGGAAATGCCAAAGGCCGTCTTTGTTGAATAGCAATATGTGAAGATTCTGCTCAAATGGAACAGAGATTGTACCTCTGCATCAGGGCGTTGAAGGGAGGATATTGCCTGGATGGTGCTGAGATCTTGCTCCAGCTTTATGATGAGCTCCTTTTGTCCTGCTGTGGTCTTCACTGCCTCAGTGTACTGCATCTGCAAGTCAGCACAGCGAGCTGCAGTAAACCAGCAGCAACACAAATTGTTAGCAAAGGTCATGTCGGAAAATGAAACACATAAAAACATCCTCAAAAATAAAACTGCAGGTCAGTCAGCATCTGAGAGAAAAAAGAAAGGAAACCACAAAGTAAAAACATCAGTGGAAGGGGAGACAAAAGTGGAGGAAAATAAAACACTTAAATAACAAAGCAAGAGTCACAACTGTCAGGGAAATAAACACAAGGAAAAATCAGAGATTGGGACAGGTGTACAGGCACACCTGGAAGAGGGAAGTTTCTCAGCCGTTGTGTAACAGGTAGTATGATGCAGGTTCAAAAGCAGACTAAAATTTTGTACAGCTAAACAAAGAAAGTATATATCAGGTCCAAGTAAATAAAGAAGATGGGCAGTTGGGGTTATTTATACCCCATAGACAGAGATGGACAAGGGATAGCAAAAGACAAAAAAATGTTGGGAATACTCAGCAGGCACTATATAAGAAGGACTGGAGAATGAGAAATATAGTGCACTAATGAACAAGGAGAAAAGTGGGGATGTCGAAAGCTAAGGGCTGATAAGTCTGGATGTAATCTTGAGCTCAATTATTCCTCAGGTGGAAAAAAGCAAACGTGAAAAATTGAGGCCAATCATTACGGAGAAGATAAGGTGACAAAAGATGTGGACAAGGGCAAGATGCTGGTCCACTTACACCGAGTTATAGAGTTCTACAGCACAGAAACAGGCCCTTCACCTCATCCAGTCTGTGCCAACTAGTCCCACCTACCCACAACCAGACCAGAGCTCTCCGTATCTCTCTTATCCATGTACCTATCCAAGCTTCTTTTAAATGTTGCAATTAAATCTGCATCCACCACTTCCACTTGCAAGCTTGTTCCACGTTTGCATCACCCTCTGAGTAAAGAAGTTCCCCCTCAGGTTGCCCTTAGATATTTCAACTTTCACCCTTAACCTATGATCACTAGTTCAAATTTCACATGACCTCAGGGAAAAAAAAACACCTGCATGTATTTACCCTATCTACTGTATAGCCCTCATACTTCTGTATACCTCTGTATCTCCCCTTACTCTCCTGCGTTCTGAGGCTTGGTGCAATTGCAGTCAAGTGTCCAAAAAGCTGGATTACTGGTCCAATGCAACCAATCCCACCACAACTGGAGAATTTATGAGAAATATCACAGCAGGATTGGTTGCTCCATGAAACCACTAATATCCAAAGGAACTGCCACCATCCTTACACAGGATGGGCTGCAGATCACACTGGCTCCCTGTGTGCCTTCCTGAAATGCTCCATCCAGTCACTCAGTTCTTGAAGGCACAGTAAATTCAGGCTAGGCTCCAAAGCTAAAAACCAGGGCAGCTTTTGCAAGGTAACAGCACCACGTAATCACATCAGCAGATTAATGGAGCACTGTCCCACTGGGCAGGTTTTAGCACTGATGCTCCTAAGCAGCCGCAGCAGCAGCAGGTGAACAAGCACAGAAATTATCCGTCAGCCCCCGGGCCACATTATATCCAATTGTCTGCTCACCTACTGCTTTACATGTTTATCCAACAAAGGCAACAAATGGTATGCAGTGTAGACATCAGTACATGAAGACCTCGTGGTCTCCGAGAATGCTGACTGCACAATTTCTGGTGGTTTTCCTGAAGGACTGACAATGCCAGGATTGTGGACTAGTATTGGACTTTCACAGGACTGGTGGAGTTCAATACTCAAACAGCTGTCATGGTTAGTGGGGAGCTTTTTAAGCAGATGAATGCAACCTAACTATAAGCTCACTGGATTTGTTAAGGATAGCAGTAAAAGCAGATTGTTACGACGATAGTAAATCCACACTTGTCTTGAGTCGTTGCCAGTTGGGTAGTACATAAGGCCAGGATCCTGCTCAACTCATGGATTGTAGTAACTCCAGACATTAGTTGTCCCTTCTGCAGACATGTACATCAATGCATGAAAAGCTGTGTACCACCTCTTTACTTCAAATAAAGAGAGCTTCAAAAAGATGTTTTGGAGCAGCGCACAAGTACAGGAGGATGAGAGGTGACCTAATAGAGGTGTATAAGCCGATGAGAGACATCGATCGTGTGGATAGTCAGAGGCTTTTTCCCAGGGCTGAAATGGTTGCCACAAGAGGACACAGGTTTAAGGCACTGGGGAGTAGGTACAGAGGAGAAGTCAGGGGTAAGTTTTTTACTCAGAGAGTGGTGAGTGCTTGGAATGAGCTGCCGGCGACGGTGGTGGAGGCCGATATGATAGGGTCTTTTAAGAGACTTTTGGATAGGTACATGGAGCTTAGAAAAATAGAGGGCTATGGGTAAGTCTAGTAATTTCTAAGGTAGGGACATGTTCAGCACAACTTTGTGGGCCGAAGGGCCTGTATTGTGCTGTAGGTTTTCTATGTTTCTACAGAGATACCTCAGCGCATGAGGAAAAGGAACTTAACTGAACCTACATTGAAATTGTCCATAATGCAAGTGGCAAACAACACCGTCCTGTAACATTTCACTTATGTAATCTGCAATGGACATTTTGCATCTTATAGTGTTTGTCTGCTGAATTTTAAACATTAGGCCTGATGCAATTCAGTTATCTCATTATTGCTCTATTAATGAAATATCCTTAAGTTTCATTTTACAATCCTTTATCGTATTCTTTAGCTTCTGCTTTACTTTCACCCCCTGTACTTTCTACATACTTCTGGATTTCTACAGTATTGATTGCTGGTATTAGCTCCCATTTTGCCTTATCTGAAGCGCCTTTCCAGAATTACCATCATTATTCTACATGAATGTACTCGCTCTGAACACCAGGAGCTCTCTGAATCCCTCCCTTCCTCTCATTGTTTACCTTCAAATAGCAGTTTCCAAACCACTTTTTCAAGTCACTTCAGTAAATATGGCCTTCCCCAAATTGAGAACATTCTATTTTTAACCCTTCAGAAAGACTTTAATGTTCCATGAACAATCAGGAGTGAACATGTTTAATTGCAGTTAATTGTAAATTGTAAATAAGTGATGGGAGAGAAGTAGATTGCAGAAACATTTAGATTTCTGGACTAGCGTCCAGAGACAGAAGCAGAAAATTTTAGAAACATTCAGCAGATTGGCAGCATCTGTAGAGAGAGGTCTTGACGCAGAAATGCAAATTTAATTCCAGTGAAGGGTCTTCAACAAAATGTTAACTCCATCTTTCCATATATGCTGCCCAGCATACTGAATAGTTCCAGCATTGATTCTTCTTTTATTTCAGATTTCCAGTGTTTTTGATTCTCATCCAGACACCTATACAACTACCTGGAGACAAATATCACTATCATTCATCTCCTATACTTAAATAAACCTTTAAGAAAACCGGCACTGATTATAAACCATTGTAAAAGCTTATGTCCTTCAGACATGCAGTGTTATTGGATCTGAACAAATAAAGAAAAATGAGAAGGCTAGAGAAAGGATAGAAAAAGTGGTAAGTGAGCTGCTAAACGAATTATGAATTGTTGGGAGATGGGAGGCTTGAGGTCACACTTAAAATGTCAAAAATCAGGATTTAACAAAAAAGAATTTTCTTCCAGGTTGGACAGTAACAGTACTATTAAGTTGAATGGTCACTGAAACAAGTTGAAGAAACATGTAACTTAAACATCTTGGAAGTAGAACTTTTTTGAGTACAACACATGATCAGGGCAGAAGGTGGAATAAAAAAAAATGTCTTTCACCTCTCAGACTTTGATGTTTAGACTGACCATACACACTTCTAGTACACTCTTCATCACAGAAATTTTAAGCATACTGCCTCTACTATTAACAGAAATTGTATCCTTTTTTATCTGAGCAAGGAGAAAAGGCAACAATGAAAGATTAAGAACAAAGTTTATGTTGGTTACAGTGCAAGCAATTACTTAATCTGACAGGAGACTGATTTTGTAATTTATTTGCCAATTCAACAGTGTGAGCACAACTTTCAAGGGTCCAAACTCTTCTTTCAAGTCTATTCTGGCACACCAGTCTAGACTCAACTTCTTCACTAACGTTTTTTTTTCAAGGGCTGTTTTGTAAAGTGTTGCAATATCTAAAGTACAGCCCAGTTAATTCCAGGATTTATTCCTCCAGGCTCACTATTTCTTTACCTCTATCTGCACTGGTTAGATCTACCAAACATGGCACCTCTGCTTGATTTATGGAGACGAGTAATCTAAAGCATAATTTCCCAGGCAATGTTAGGCTAACTTGGATTGATTTATTGTCACAGATACCAAAATACAGTGAAAAACTTGGTTTTGTAAGCCACCATACTTAGCATTTCAAAACATAAGTTTTAATGTTAAATGTATTGATTAAATGGCTTTATACTTATTTTTTTCATCTCCAAACACCAACGTATTTTCCTTAATCCTACCCTCCAAGCCCTTCTCACGTCCCCTTCCAGCTTTCCTAAGTCCATTCATAATTCCCTTCCTGGCTACCTCATAACTCCCTTGAGAGCTGCCTGATCCTTGTTTCCTAAACCTTAAGTAAGCTTCTTTCTTCCTCTTGACTAGATGTCTCACATCTCGTCAACAATGGCTTCTTCACCCGACCATCCTCTCCCTGCTTCAATGGGACAAACCTATCGAGACAATTACCCTCAACACTGGTGCCCCATGAAGTTGCATTCTCAACTCTAGTCACCAAGCACTCTGCACTGAGTGTCCAGAGTCTGCCCTATCTCCATCTACAATTTTTTACTGCAGTGGGTGAAATCTTAAATAACGATTAGTTGGAGTACTGGAAGGAGATAGAGAGCTTAGTGATATGATAATCCTTCCCTCAATGTCAGCAAAACAAAGATTTGACTTCAGGAAGTGGGCGCTGCATACACTCTTGTCTACATCAATGGTACTGAGATTGAGCATGTTGGCGCTTCAAGTTCCTAGGAGTAAATATTACCAATAGACTGTCGTGGTTCAACCATATAGTCAAGAAAACTCACCAGTGCCTGTCTTCCTCAGGATGCTCAAGAAATTTTCTATCCCCTTTGACCCTCACCAAGTTTAATTGTGATACCATAGAAAGCATCCTATTCAGAAACATTAAAACTTGGTATGGAATCTGCACTGCCCAAGACTACAAGAAACTGCAAAGAGTCATGGACATAGCACATCACAGAAGCCAACCTCCATGAACTCTGGCTACACTTCTCACTGCCTCAGTAATGCAGCCAATATTATCAAATTCCTCACACAACCTGGACATTCCTTCATATCGCCCTTCCCATCAGAGAGAGTTACAAAAGCCTGAAAGCACATACCACCAAATTCAGGACCAGCTTCTATCCTTCTGACATAAGACAACTGAATGGTCCCCTAGTAGAATACTATCCACTTCACTGTCTACCTTGTCATGGTGTTGTACCTTATTCTCTGCCTGCACCGCACTGCACTGCCTCTGTATCTGTAATAGTATTCTGCATTTGGTCATTGTTTTCCCTTCTACTACCTCAATGTACTGATGTGATAAAATAATTTGTATGCATGACATGCAAAACAAGCTTTTTCAGTGTACCTCAGTACGTGACCATAATGAACCAATTTGCCAAGTATTGCTGAGGTATACACTCACATACAATGAATCTTCGTAATTTATAGCTACTTCATTGAATCCACTGTATTATTGGGTAGATTAAACCAAAAAGATTATGCAAATCTCATTTTTTTTCCTTTGACTCAAAGAAAGGATGTGGAAAATATGATTAAACTATTGTAAGCTTTGAAAGTAGAAAATGTGCCCAAAACTATAACCATCATGAACTTTAACTTGGAAAAGAATGTGAAACATTAAATTAATATTTAACAGATTCCCTAATATAAACTAAACATCATTCTTATCCTAATCAATAAAAAGAGATACAATTTGATGATGCTTTGAACCCATACCAGCAATGAAGATTTTATTCAGAAAACATTGACTAATTCAAGCCCCTTTAACATAATGTACAGACTGGGTAACAAAACACTCACAGTGGTTCCTTCTGCAATACTTTTCCTTACTAAATCCAGTACATGGCAAACCTCGGATATATTAATTCTTTTTAAACCATACTTCCCTGTTATTGTTTTTGCTTTAATGCTTAATTTCTGGAGATGAATTTAGAATTCTGCAAGGCAAGGATATTACATTTTCAAATAGGATCCAGTTTAATTTCACAACCAAAAACCATTTTATAATAATGGATAGTGCTTTCAACACGACAAACTAGCTGAAGAAGAAATATAGAAGTGTAACTGCAGACAAAAATTGATGGAAGGCAGATGTGAATCATGTCAGCAGACTGGAGATGTACCGGCAGAAGCATTAATCAACACCATTTCTTGCTCTTGATTTACTGCAGAAGGGAACAGAGGAAAAGATCAAAACAGTAAGATTACAATTCATTAATGCACACACTAGAATAAACAAGTCACAGAACAAAACATAAAGTTTACTCGAGGATAGCCCCTACACAAATAAATATGTATTATGTATTCAGCAACTTCTAGCCCAAAGTTATAAGCATAAACTTGTAAGGACTTGTTAAGACCTTGTGATCATGGGAATAGTTTAGCACTACCTTGAATTGGTTCAAAAAGTGGTGAAGAATAGCTGACAGTTAAGATGGCAGGGTCCTTTACATAGTAAATTATGAGTCAATAGTTAATCTTAGAAGCAAACAACTAGGGTGGGATTACAAGTAGAGGTCGTGGGTTAAGGGTGAAAGGTGAAATATTTATGGGAATATGAGGGGAAACTTCTTCACCCAGAGGGCCTTGAGAGTTTGTTATGAGCTGCCAGCACAAGTGGTGCAAGCAAGCTTGGTTTCAAACTTTCAGAGAAGTTTAGATAGGTACATGGAAGGAAAGGGTAAGGAGGGCTATGCCTGGGTGCAGGTCAATTGGACTCAGCAATTTAATAGTTTGGAACAGACTAGATGGGCCAAAGGGCCTGATTCTATATGTTTTATGCTACATGTGATAGCATGGAAGTCACAGAATTATACAGCACAGAAAAAAGGCCTTCCAGTTCAACTTGCCATGTCAATCAAGTTATCTATCTGAGCCCATATTCTTCTAAAGCAGGGGGTCCCAACCTGGGCCCTGTTTAATGGTATTGCTCCATGACATAAAAAAGATTGGGAACCCCTGCTCTAAGCCTTTCCTATCCATGTACCTGTTCAAACATCTTTTAAACATCAAATTGTATCCACCTCTGTAGCTTCCTCTGGTAGCTTGTTTCAGATACCCCTCAGCCTGTATATGAAAATCTTGCTGCTTAAGTCCTTTTAAATCTTTCCCCTCTGATTTAAACCTATTCTCTCTAGTTTCAGACTCCCCTAGCCTGGGGCAAAAAATAAACTGTGACCATTCACCTTAACTCTACCCCTAATGATTTTATATGCCTTTATAAAGTTACCTCTCAGCCAACTATGCTCCAAGAATAAAAAAAAAGTCTCTCTTTATAATATTTATTTTATTTAGAGGTACTTCTGCCTTCTGGCCTGCCCAATTACACTATGCGACCAATTAACCTACTAACCCATACATCATTGGAACGTGGGAGGAACCCAGAGCACCCGGAAGAAACCTACATGGTCAGAGGGAGAACGTACAAACGGCGGTAGCAATTGAACCCCAACTAATCACAATGACACTGTGCCTCCCACAACTCGTCCTTCAGTCACATCTTTGTGAATCTTCCCAGCTTAATGACATCCTTCCTATAGATGGGCGATCAGAACTGCACACAATACTCCAAATGTGGTCTCGCCAATAGCTTGCACAGCTGTAACATAATGTCCCAACTTCTGCATTCAGTACCCGAACTGAAGGCCAGTGTGCCAAATGCTTTCTTCACCACCCTTCTGCCAGTGTCTCTATTTCCTACCTGTCTATGTATTATGTACTATGTCTTTCAGTTCCACAACACTTTCCAGGCCCTGCAATTTACTGTGAAAGTCCTGCCACTGGTTAAGCTTACTGCTCTCACCTGTCTGAGTTAAACTCCATCTGCTATTCCTTGGCCCACTTCCCCAACAGAACAGGAAAAACCAACAACTGCTCCATTTGGTACATATGTAAACAGCTACAACCTGTGCAGAACAGCAGTGACTTTAAAACTTACATGGAACGTCTATGAAATTATTGGTTAAATTTTAAAAAAGTATAAAGAAAATAAGATGTGAGTCAGGATTTAAATGTAAATTCCTACCATGACACAGATCAGATTATGACAGTAATTCTCAGCTGATCAGCTCTCCATTCAGTCTCTGGCTTCTCTGCAAATAAGTTTTTTGCGAATGCAGTGTACACAAGTCCCTCAGTGATGTATGGTTCCAGCATAGTTTCAGATCTCAAGTATTAATTAAAGTCAACAGTTCTTGGCACCAAAATCCAGTTTATCACTGTTCCCTTGTCCTCGTGTCTTCTAAATTACTAGTGTGTTCTCACCACTAATAAGTGCAACCTATCTCATTATAGCACTGCTACTTGTGCCATTTAAAGGCTACAATTTCTTTCTGTGGCACAAATCACCGATTTCCAGCACAAAAAAAAATTAGCATCACAAAGCTGCATTCATTAGCAAATAGAGCAGAAAATTGGGTGATTTATCAGTTATGTTGGGTGTTCATTATGTATTCTAACTGGTTGCATCCCTGTCTGGTATGGAGGGGCCATTGCACAGGATCAAAAAAGCTGCTAAATTGTAAGCCCAGCCAGCTCCATCATAGACACTAGCCTCGTCAGCACCGTGGCATTGATCACTAAGTACCCCCATCACCCCGGGCACGCCCTCATTGCTACAATCAAGGAGGTAGTATAGGAGCCTGAAGACATTCACGCAATGTTTCAGGAACAGCTTCTTCCTGGCCGCCATCAGATTTCCGAATGGACGTTATCTCATTATTTTTTCCTCTCTTTTTGCACTAATTATTTAACTTTTTAAAATATATACTTAATGTAATTTATAGCTTTTTTATTATTATGTATTGCAATGTACTGCTGCCAAGGACATTTCACCACATATAGCCAGCAATTTTGAACCTGATTCTGATTCTAGCATACAATCCTTTGTTCCTCTCACCATCATCACAGTATTACCCCAATTTTAGTCAGCTGTTACATTTTGACAATTATACTCTTCAAAAGGTGTGCTATCTCTGCTCTGAGGCAAATCAAGATATTGAACAAATCAAATATTAATCTCATCTTGGGCAAGCACATGTCAAAACTGAGCACTGCAACATTCACCAACCTTTATGGAGTTAAAGGGAAGCTCAATTCCTAATACAGTGAGGTATTTAACAGTTACACTCCTCTGAATGAGATCAATATACCCCTGTTAGAAGGTCCATGATGTTGGCTACTCAGGGAGTCTATGACGTTGCTGATCTCCATGCTGTCCAACAATGATACCATGTGTAGACAACAGTTTTGAGCACAGGAAGGTCACTGAAAGTGCAAGGGTGAAACAACATTCATTTTCAGGATCTGGGAGTTGTCAGCATTTGTTGCACACCTTAGCTATCATATCACCTTCCCTGAACATGAAAAGTTTGCAGCGTCAGCGTAATATTGTCAGAATATTAATGAAATGATAATATTTAAAAAGCAATAATAAGTAAGTAGAAGTTATTTCTGGTGGTTGTTTTAGTCTTGACTAAGGGGCAGAATAAAGTCAAGCTTTCATATATGTCATTGAACCCATTCAGGAAATTCATCTGTCCCATCAAGTTTATCCAGTTCTCATCAATTCCATCAACCCTTTCACTCCATTGTTCCTCTGTAACATATTCTCTCTCTCTTACTCTTATTCTCATCAGCTTCCCAATTTCCCTGTCACAGGGTTGATTTACAATGGTCAATTAACCTATCAACATGCACGTATTTGGGATGTGGGAGGAAACTGGAGCACCAACTTGGTTACAGGGAGAACATGCAAACTCCAGAGACAGAGGGGACTGAACCTAAAGTAGGCTGCACCTTCAATGTCCATCAGCTCAAGAGCTGCTGTACCAATGGCTGGCCAAATATGAGGACAGAATGGATCTACAGTGTTTGTACTTAAGAAGATAGCAGAAATGTTTACCCTGGCCCAGAAGTGTAGGGCAATGAGTACAGTTTCAGAATATAAGCCATATAGGATGAAAACGAGCAGCAATGTTGACACACTTTGGAATTCTCTACTCAACAGGGCTTGGGGACTCAAGTCATTGAATTTATTTAGAATGTAATTCCAAAGATTTCTGTATATTAAGAGAGCAAGGAAATATGAGGAAAGTGCAAGAAATGGAGCAAGAGGTGTATGATCAGCTATGATCTTGTTGAATGGCACAACAGGTTCAAACAGCAGCCAGCCTACTCCTACTCCTAATTCTAACGTCAGATTTCTTGTTCTCACTGACCTTGTGGAGACAAGTCCCATCCTGGCACCATCAGTACCAAAATGCTAAATCATTTAAATTCTGAGCAGATGTCAAACCTGGGAATCCATGAGACACCGTGATTTCTAACTGCACAGGCTGGCTGCTTTCTCATTGCGCCATTACAGAGTCAAGCCAGGGTTCACTAGGGTGTGGAGAAAGGCATGCTAAGAGCGTGCTCAGGCACATCTAAAAACTGCAACATATAACTGCATTTATGTGAGACATGCAACAGACATAAATAATCCACTGGAAGCTAGGGATAGTTAATATGTTAACATGAACTAAATCTGCATTTAAAAACCCAGATATAACCAGCAAGCATGATTGCCATAATAACTTATTTGGCCCATTTGTGTCTCTCAGGAACTAAATTGTGTATCCTCCAAGTCACTCAGAGAGCTACCCTGGCATCAATCTCACTAACAACTAAGGACATACTGAAAGTAGAGAGTCTCTCAGAAGTCTACTAAAACCAAGTCTTCCAGATGTCTTCAGCTCCTAGGATTTCCATTAAGGGATGATGCTATAAAAGACCTTACATCAGCCATTGACCTTTTGGGAGAGTATGGTGAAAAAGAACATTTTCAAACTCAGAAATCTAGTAGTTCAGGTAAGAGCAGAGAAATAGTCAAATGATACACATTGATTATGTGTCAATGTGCTGAAGATGTTCAGCCCACAAAAGGATATAACTTTGTATTATGTACCATAAGATTCAGCATTTCGACTACACCCTTTAGCAAATCTTGCTTTGACCTTCAAAATGGGATTCATCCATTCAACTCACAGCAAGATTCAGCCTTGTTTTCTCTTAAACTGAGAAAAAATAGATGTGGGATGAAAGGTAGGAACAAGGTTTTCAGAGGTTGAGGACAACACAAATGAACGTCCTATGTTCCTCTGAAAAGATTCCAATTGAATCATGCAACAGAGGCTGGATATCACTAGCCCTCAGTCATTCACATTCAAGGTGTAAGCAGATTGAAGTGGCCTACCTGAATTAAGACAGGAAGAGAAGGAAAGCCCATCAGGTTGGCTGTTGAGGAGAGGATGTCCAACAGGCTAATACAAATCACACAGGCCTTCTGTGGAAGAGAATAACTGAGCATCTGCCTGATGTAAGTAGGAATACAGTGGCTTTTCAAACTGCACAATAAGATGGGTCTGAGTTTATACACTGGTACCGGGCTATTAGCACCTGGACATCACCACACAAAGGTAACATTTTTCAGACAGATATTCCCTCAGAAAGGAACAGAAGAATGCACTTTAATATAAAGAACATTTTTAAACAGACATATTATAAAGCTAAAACATCGGATCATTTTCTCTCTTTGTGTAACAAATTAAATTATTGGTTTTGAATGATTACACACAAATAAAGACAATGAAGGCCAATACTGTGTTTGTATAAAAGATATTTACTTCAATTATCACACCTAGGGTGCTAGTGAATAATACATCATGTGAGTTTCATACAGTGATATTGCTTCTCCATATTATATAAGGACTGTTTACAGTGCTGAGAACAAAGTATGCAGTATGACTAATCACCAGAGACAGAGAGAAACCTGATTCTGCCACAGAGGGAGCAGATTCCATTTCTGCCAGCCATATAGAAAAGTTTTGACCAATTCCTAATACCAAGAAAAACAACTATGAAACGTGGATCACAGTGAAAAATGGTTAGCATAAAGTCATGTGCACAAGAATGACACTTTGTTTTGGTCATCTGGGTTTATCATCGTGAACTTTTTCTGTGACTGTGAATAGCAAATTCTAAAAATCATCTAAAATATTCAGTATGTGATGGCATTAATAAATGGAATACTTTTAAACTGTAAGACATCACAAAACATTTGGGGAGCGGGTAAAGACAATAAGCTTATTAAAATTGTCAAGGTAGGTATGTCACACAAGTGTGCTGCTGTAGTACATGGGGCAGTACAGAAACGGTCCACAGGTGGTTAATAATTATTGCACAGATGGTAATGTATAATTCCATGGATTTCCACCACTCTCCCCAACAAAATGGAAAAAGGTTTAATGAGCGGTTTTCTCTTTCTACTTACTATTGAACAACTTGATTTAAAGGGGGCTCTAGGAGGCTGGAGCAAAGATTAAAACTACTGTCTCACCTCAACTTAGAGAACCATGATTCAGACATGTGCTATAGAAATTAATGTTGTATAACTGCTCAAGCTCAAAAGGCAGAAGTGAAACTTATTTGCCATAGTCAAAGATAATCTATTGCTGTAACTCCAAAACTGAAAGCTGCACATGTTGGAAATCCAAAGAAGCCAAAAGCACTCAGCAAGTTAGTCAGCATCTGAGGAAAGAAACGACTAGTTAAATCTTATTATTCTGAGTTGTATAAATAGGTGACGTTGCTTTGTTTGTTTTCATGGCTCATTGGCTGGACTATTTAACAATGGGATCATGTTCTATTTCACTGCAACTGAGGAGATAATCTCTCACTGCACTGTAGCAAATACAACCAGCCACAAGACTGGACAGTCCACCTCTGACACTAAGCAAAAGGCATAACTTTCCATTGCTATCATAACTGCAGTGTCATCACTAGGCACATTGTAAGAAAGGAAAATATGAGGGAGAAGGCTATCATTTTCTTTCAGAATAACACCCTTACATATCAATATTCAGGGTTCTGGATGTCCATTACAACCTTCCTTCTAGATGCAATATTAACATATTTCAGGCTGGTCTCCTTTGATGGTGACAATTTTCACCTTTCATGAGGACAATAGATTAATGCTTTCAATCTATCCAGACTCTGCAATTGCTCTATCTGAAAGTAAGATACAAGGGATATTTTTCAGAGCATTTAAGCAGTGCTCAGAGTGAGGAGAGACATGATGAATGTCTTAACACAAATAAACAAACATAATCTCCACCTGCAAATTAAATCCTAGACACTTTCACACTGTTATCACTTCTTATTTCTTCTCCAAATCTGAGACTAAGCTAAGCCACAACTTCCATGTTGCAAGAACAACTCACTAATACTTGTATAGTATCCCAACTTTAATGAATATCAACATAGTATGTTCTGATTTCTACATTCTAGACCCTGCATCTCTGAGTCACAATCACTGATGATTTCTCAGCAAAAAGGAATTTTGGTAGTTGTCAGATGAACTGCCACTAGTTAGCATATCTTCCTAAACATGATTTTCTTAATTGCATCTCTCAGCAGCTGGTGAGACAGAAATTCATGAGATTCACTGTTTAAGTTACCAAGTCAAATGTACTCTTAAGTGTGACTTCTGGATTGTGTGATGCTAATCCGTGAAAATCCATTTTTACATGAGCATTATACATTACGTCTTTCATCTTACTGATGACTTGCTTTTGTCTTTCTCCTCTTGCTTATGGGTAAGAGTGATGAAGATGGAGCATGGATCAGTACATGGAATTATGATGCTGTTGCCATTACTGAAACTTGGTTGAGAGAGGAGCAAGAATGGGCGATTAATGTACCAGGTTTTCGAAGTTTTAGAAATGATTGAGGAGGAGGTAAAAGAGGGGATGGAGTTGCACTACTAATCAGAGACAACATCACAGCCGCACTCAAGACATAATGGAGGGGTCAGACACTGAGTCCATTTGGGTGGAACTCAGGAATACAGAGGGTGCAATCACACTGATGGGATTGTACTACGGACTCCCTAAAAGCCACCTGGACATTTGAGCAACAGATATGTAATCAGATTAAGGAAATGTGTCAGAACAATAGGGTTTTTGTCATGGGGACTTTCAACTTCCAATATAAACTGGGACCTTCTTATTGCAAGAGGTTTTAATGGGGCTGAATTTGTTAAGTGTATCCAGGAAGGCTTTTTGATTCAGTATGTGGATGGTCCAACAAGATGAGGAGTCGTACTTGACCTGGTGTTGGGTAATGAGCCTGGCCAGATGACTGATGTTTCAGTGGGTGAGCAGTGAGGGAACAGTGACCACTCTCCTTAACTTTCAGGATAAGAATAAGTATGGTCCTTGCAGGAAAATTTTATCTTGCAGTAGGGCAAATCACAAGGGCATTAGGCAGGAACTAAGAAGCATGAATTGGGCATACCTTTTCTCTGGCAAGTCCACATCAGTCACGTGGAGGGTGTTTAAAGATCAATTACACAAAGTACAGGAAAGATATGTTCCTGTTAGAAGGAAGGACAGGGATGGAAAGATAAGAGAACCTTGGACGTCCAGAGAGTTGATGAATTTAGTCAAGAAAAAAATGTTAGAGTCTGTAAAGCTTTAGAAGTCAGGATCAAATGAAGCACATAAGTAAACAGAAGCCAGAAGAGAACTAAAGAAGGGAATTAAAGAACTAAAGAATTAGGAAAGCCAGGAAGGGCAATGAAAAGTCCTTTGCAAGTAGGATTAAGGTGAATCCTAAGGCATTCTATACATACATCAAGAGTAAGAGGATAATTAGGAAGAGGATGGGACCACTCAAGGATAAAGGGGGTAATATTTGCTCGGAAGCAGGGAATATGAGTAAGGTACTTAATGAGTACTTTGCTTCAGTACTTACCAATGAAAAGGAAATGGAGGACCAGGAGATCAGTGCTGAGTTAGGGCGTTTAGAGGTCAAGGAGGAGGAAGTGTTGGGCTTCTTAAGGACTATTAGGGTGAATAGATCCCCAGGACCCGATGGGATTTACCTCAGGTTATTGTAGAAGGCAAGAGATGAGCTTGCTGGGCCTCCACCAGTATTTTTGTGTCTTCTCCAGCCACAAGTGAGGTACTGTAGGACTGGTGAGTGGCTAATCTTGTACTTCTACTTAAGAAGGGAACAAGGGAAGATCCCGGGAACTACAGAGCTGTGAGTTTCACGTCAGGTGTAGGGAAACTGCTGGAGAAATTTTTTAGTGATGAGATATATGAGCATTTGGAAACCCACGGCCTAAGAGAGCCAGCATGGCTTTGCGTGGGGCAAGTCATGCCTTACCAACTTGATTGAGGTTTTTAACAAGGTGACGAGAGAGATTGTTGAGGGCAGGGCGGTGGATGTTGTCTACATGGATTTCAGTAAGTTATTTGACAAAGTCCCTCATGGGAGGCTAATCCAAAATATCGAGATCACGGGATCCACGGCGAATTGCTGTTTGGGTTCAGAACTGGCTTGCACATGGAAGAAAGAGGATAGTGGTTGAAGGGAGTTATTCCAGATGGAGGTCTCTAATTAGTGGAGTTCCGCAGGGGTCTGTGATGGGACCTCTGTTGTTTGTAATCTATAACAAGTGACCTTCATGAAAACGTAGATGGGTGGGTTAGTAAATTTGTGAATGATACCAAGATTGATGGAGTTGAGGATAGTGTAGAAGACTGGCAAAGAATACAGCGCGATATAGATCAGTTGTAGATGTGGGCTGAGAAATGGCAGATGGAGTTTAACCCAGATAAATGTAAGGTGCGCTCCTTGGTAGGAAAAATGCAAGACCCTTCGTGTTGCTGAGCAGAGAGATCTTGGGGTTCAAGTCATAGCTCCAGGAAAGTGGCTACACAGGTCAATAGATAGGGTGGTTAAGGAATGCTTGCTTTTATTCATAAGGCATTGAGTTCAAAAGTCAGGAGGTTACATTAGCAACCTTATTAAACTTTGGTTAGGCCACATCAGGAGTATTGTGTACAGTTCTGGCTGCTCCATCATATGAAGGACGTTGAGGCTTTGGAGATAATGCAGAAGTAGTTCACCAGGACACTGCCTGGTTTAGAGGTCATATGCTATCATGAGAGACTGAATAAACTTGGGCTGTTTTCTCTGCAGCATCACAGGCTGAGGGGAGATATGATAGAGGTTTACTAGATTATGACAGGCATAGATAAAGTGGACAGAGAGTATCTGTTTCCCAGGGTTGAAATGTCTAATTCCAGAGGGCATGCATTGAAGGTGAGAGGGGGTAGGTTTAAGGAGGATATGAGGGGCAAGTTTTTTACTCAGAGAGTCATGGATGCCTGGTATAGTGGTAGAGGCAAATACATTACAGATTTTTAAGAGACATTTGGATAGGCACATGGATATAAGGAGGATGGGGGGTGGAATATGGAATGTGAGTAGGAGGGATCAGTGTTTGGATGTTTTTGATTTGGTTTTTAACTTCTTTGGTACAACACTGTGGGTCGAATGGTCTGTTCCTGTGCTGTACTCTTCAATATTCTATGTTCCAATGAGCAATATCTACAGTTTTGCTTTAAATCCCCTGCTATGACCTCAGTTTTAAATTCAGTAAATTGTTTGTATGATTCAGTAAGCTCAGTAAATTTTGGGTGAAATTTGAACATGAATCTTTTAAAAAAGTGGAAACTCAGAGTTGTACAAGGAATTCGTCTTAATGTAAGCAATACGGGCACCAGCAGGACATACACTGCATTTTAACCATTATTAAGCATACCCTCCTTAAATTGTAAGTTTAATGCAGCCAGCTTGTTTCCTGACCATACAAAAGCTTTGTCTTTGGGACAGGAAGGAGATGAAACTTAGTTAAAAACACACACATAAAAAAAGCATGTCCTAAATTTCTAGATGTTTTCTGATCAGTCTGGGATTCTTACAGGCAAAATTGAAAAAACGAACAGCCTTAACAGAAATGGCTGACAACACTTAATGGAGTTCAGTTCACTTTTCCTGCTTAAATGGCTTGGCTATTATTTGTAACTTTGTTGGCAACCAACACCACTGGTCTCATATATGATCAAAGTGCTGTCATTAATTTCATTCACTCATAAACTACAAAGACTGCTTCAGCAAGGTAAACTGTGTTGATGCTGAGCACAAAGGTCAGTAGAAAATGAAAATTAGATAAATCAAAAAACTTAATGCCCACAGGAATAGAACTCTACATTTAGGGTCAGAATATGTACAGTACAGTACAACAGTACTAATTGTATGTATAGTAAGTATAGTACTATGTACATAACATTTATTATAATCCACATGTGGTACTAACAAAACTCTTAGTTACAAAAACCCTTATGGACCAGTGACTTTTAAAGAAGGTAACAGGTTTATATGATTTGAGCAAAACTTCTGAAGAACTCAGAAGGTCAAGCAGCATCTGTGGAGGCAGAGGACTTGTTGATATTTTCAGTTGAGACGCCTCATCAGAACTGAGTGTGGTGGGGATACAGCTGGTATAAAGAGGTGAGTGGGAGGGGTGAGACAGAAGCTGGCAGCCAACAGATAACATGGATACAAACAAAGATTTGGAGAATTGACAAATAAACAGGGATTGCCCCGTAATCCAGCATGTGTAGTCACTTAAGTTTCCATCTGACTTAGTCTTGTCTAACATGGATAGTTTAACCTGTAACTGAACTACTCCGGGCCACAGAAATGTGAACCTAAACAACTGCAGAAGTTATATTCAAATATAATGCTGAGCAAAATCAGAAAAGCATTCCAAACACTTTGTTAAATACCAGAAATAATCCTTCGTAAATTAGCAAACAACAAAACACCAGCTTAAAACACTGCATTAAAACTCTCAGCAGCAGATCCTACAGAAGGAAAACAAGGATGTTGATCATTAAAGTTGGAGCTATGACTAAAGGGCAGATGTTGCAAAAGCAGAAAATAATCAGGGGAGAGATGGATTTTGAGAGAGAAATCAGCTCCTGATGAGGAAAATAATGACGTGCATAAACAAAACTTATGAGCCAACAGAATGATGCAGAACCCCGTGGAGTAAAGAGACTAGAGCAGACAAGGTTTCTAAAATCTGCAGCTGAAGTGCATAATGGACCAAAGCAGAGGAATTCAAAAGGACCAGGAATGCTTCTTCTCTCAGATGATGACTGACTTCTTATACATTTCCAGCAGTATTAAAAAAAACCCTTTAATTCAGCTTAGCTTTCACACCCGTTATTCATGCTTAAAACAAAATCAAGGAACCAACCTAAGTCCATATGGCATACATTTACTGACCGGAATCGCTGTTAAAGTGTACCTACGGCACACAAATGAACCAAAATATGCTTTACATTCTGTGAATTTTATTGATACATTCATGCGAAGAGGAGTGAATACAACAGGAAACAGAGGGAATGAAACAATTCTTCAAAATAAATAGAATAGTAGTGCTCAGGGAAAGGAGGAAATGATTGTTTTACTTTTACAATGCATAGCTAAAGGTGGTAGTTAGGTTATTACAGATTAGAATAGGGCAATAATAGAATAGAGAACAGAATGTGGGTATGAATAAGTAAAAGGTAAAATGGGGCTAAAAGAGTAAAACTCAACAGTTAAGTAGTATCAGAGGGAGAATGCAGACTGGCTCTCTCAATCAGCCCAACAGGACCTAACATGACTTGCCTATGAAGATGAGAATACAGGCAAAGTCCTGCCTGTCCTGTAGAGGATAATGAATCAACACTAACCACTGTACCCCAAAGATTTACCATCCAATAACAAAAGAGAAAACACCAAAATAATGGGTGATTATCTTAAAATAATATTCTTCAGATCAACTTCAGCATTGATACTACGTTCATAGTTGAAACAAGATCATACAAAACACAAAAATATCTGTTCCATTTCCTTATTTAAAGTAATTTTGTTTTGCCACTATCCAGCTGGGAAATCTAGGGAAAAAATGTGATTTAACCAGTGAACTTTTCACTGCATCTGTGTTTTATGCATTTAACGATGAAACAAATACAAGGGAAGTGCTTAATTGATGCTAGTGAATTAGAATTGCATGTTAATTACATATATTAGTGATGCTACTTTATGAACACATTACACTGAATGCAAAACTTGAGTTCTCTTTATGACCAACAGAAAATGCTTTGCTTGATGATGTCTTCTAGCATTAGTTAAAACACATGATTTACATAATGGAGGAATTAGAAATAATAATTGTGAAATTTACTGACAAAAGTTCAACAAATCTTTTCAAAGGTTCGAAATAGATCAGATCAGTAGAAGTCGGCTAGTAGATGATATATTTAAATAAAAAATTTATCCCAAACTTCAGGAAGTAAATGGAGAAAGACTCTGAATGTTGTTAGAAATTTTGAAATTTAACAAAAGAAACTGTTGTATTCTTTACTTTAGAAGGATTTAATATAAATGGAGCAGATTGCAGATATTTTAGATGTACTACCCTACACAAAAATTCTGAAATGTTTGAGAATTTTTCATAGAAAAGATTTGGTAGTAAAAGATGGCGAATTCCCAGAAATTATGATCAAAGATTTATTTACAAATGGAATTTCATCACAGATTTCTGAGCTGCAGTGCTTATCAATTGTAATTAGATGTGGAAAATTGAGTGCATTTATACTGTTGAACAGCAAAATGATTTCAAACATCTTTTAAAGTGTCATCCGATAAAAGTTCAAAGGAGACATTTGTACAAAATTACTGCTAAAAATGCTGGAATGATAATATTGCTTTTTATAATAGTGCTTTTGAGAGAAAATATGCTGATGACCCTCCATTTATAAGGACTTATCACAATAGATTTTAAAAATATATTTTTTGTAAAATATACTGCAAGTGCTTTAGGGAATGTATTCTACTTTTATCTTTTTTCCACTTGTGCATATGTTTATGGGAGCCAATTCAGTATCTGCAATCACAGTATCTAAGATTATGACAGAGTCAGACTTTTATTCTTTCCATAATATCCTACTCAAGGCACACAAGAGTTCAACTCTGTTATTTCCAGTTATTTATACTGGCTCCAAATGTTAGCATCTAATGTTAGCATCTGTGATGCATAAATTGAGCAGAGGTTCACAGGAACATGTTTTAATCACCAAATTTTAAGGTGGCTATGTAACGGAGAAGGTAACCTCAGAAGATTTAGGTGCAACCCTACCCATGGAAAGTTTAAGATAGCCTCTTATTGTTCTTATGGGTCAGAAATGGAATGTATGCAGACAATCTCAAACTAGTATCTACCACATAGGGTTTTGCAACACAAACCTTCAAAAATTTAGTGACAGCCTTCAATGTTTTAAATGGAAATAGAAATGGTGCATACAAAGAGTACTTGTTATAGATTGTAAAACTTAGATCGACTTCCAGAGTTTCTGTAGACAAGAAATATTGCTCAACTACAGAATCAAGATATAAAAGGTAGCAATTGAAGATGGTAGTACTATCACTGGTTCTAACCATTATCTTGTAAGGGTACGTGCAAAAGAATGACGCACATAATAATTGCAGAGATTTAGGAATGAATGTATTTCTTTATCGGGGACAGTATCTCAATCTCTACTTCCTTCTGTCTTAATGCTAAATGATACAATGTTGCCAATTCATCTAGCCCTTTATCACTCAGAAGAACTGAAACATTTGTATGCAAAATCAACAACTCCAAAATATATTACAAGCTTGTAAAATTATAAGGCCCATAATTATTTACATGAAACAAAGAACCTGCAAAATACACACTGTAAGATCACAGGCTATAATTGCCTTTACTGTAACTGGGCTATAAAGTATGATTAAAAAGGTGGTTGTCTTGAAATGAAATTAAGTTTACAGTTATCTTAATAAAATGATATAAAATGTACAGTCAACAACTTCAACTGAAGCATCAATTTAGTGAACGGTGACTGGTTGAAATTTCAGGGAAGATGAATACAATCAATGAACTATTACAGTGATCAAATGAAAAGTACTTGGTTTTCCAGCCAGTCTGACCTAAATTTCAAAGGAATAAATTACTTGTGTTGCCAATACAGAACTAAAATAAATGTTCCTATCATTCTCAGAATTCCAGCTCAAAAATTATTTACAAAAAAAGGATAAACCTAAGGCTATTTGACTGAGGATAAGTTACTTTAAAATCACCAGAATTAACTCTGATTATTAAGTTATTTATATGCTAAGTTTTGCACATCAAAGAATTGATCTGTTTTTAGGGATTGCCCATTTCCTCAGGCAGTAATCTGTACTTTGTAGTTATTAACTCAGATTTATGTACAGGATATTATGATCAATGTTCTTAGGGACTTTATTTTTATTTGTGAACATTAGAAGATTTCTAAAGTGTGCTACACTCTGCATCATTATGAAATAGTTAAAACAGTGTCAACAAAGGAACAAAGCCTACAGATAACACTAACATACATGACAAAACGGAAGTTTAGAATGAAAAATAATCAGTGTCCACCTGGTAAATATACTGCATTTGACAAAGCTTTTTTAACTGCTCTTTATAGGCTGATAGCAAACACTGTCAACATAATTTACAGACGCATTACCCAACCAATCTCTGAAAAAAATGCCATCTTTCAAGATCATTCCAAGAATTAGCATTGTCACAATGACTATGGAACAATTTTATAGCTAATCCCAAACCTCCAGTGTGGATGGACTCTTAAAGAAATTTCCACCACTGCAAACATTCTTGGGATTAGGTTATTTTGTTCTGAGAAACAAAATTAACTTTGAAGCTTCAAGTTATATCAACATCAATTCTCATGTGTTCCAATTGAGGTTTAATTTCCTGAGTTCTCTAGTATAAAGATCACATTGCAAAGCGAACTGTTTCGAGAACAGGTACACATGCTTGAGGTAAGGTTTAGACAACAGATGGACAGATTATAGTCTCAAAAATAGTTATGGTATTTTATAAAATGTTTTCATTTATCAAAGTTACCAAAATGAGAAACATTCAGCTTGCCATGCTGTTCCCACAAACTCTTGCTTTCCAACAGTTCAGTCTCAGGCATGAAGTCTGATAGTAATCCAGTTGACTGAAACTATGGGGTGATCACAAATTTCTGGTATTGGGCAAAGCTCAGGTTATGTAGAATGGTAAAGAGTAGGAGGGACTACTATTTAATGCTTGTGTTTGAGAGAATAGTGTTGAGAAAACTGCCAAAGCTAACATCAATCCTTCGGAAACCTTCTGTTTCATTACTAATTTTCTCCTTACACCACTATCTGATGAAAGCACAAATAGCACAGAATACTCACATCTTATTAAAAGGGAATATGACTATTGCCCATAGTTGTCAGTTTTATAGGGCTTTGCTAAGAATAGTGGTGAAGCTACATGACTAGTAATCCAGCAATCAGTCAGTAATCCCAATTATCCGGTAGAATTAAACCAAATTCCACCATGACATGTCACTATTATGTAAATGTAAATTTAAGCTCAGCTAATTACTTAAATCATATTCACATGGAGGATAATATCAAATGTCAACTAGTGGAGTCAAATGGCCTCTTCATAAATCATAACTTCCAAGGATTCACATGCCACCCATTGCTAGATGGCACAATGTTAAATGGTTACCCACTTGGAAGGAGAGCATACCTCACAGCAGACCACAGGAAATACCTTGTTTCTTTCACCTTTGGAAAGCTGAGGAGATCAAGAAAAAGAAACATGGGAACAGCCCTTGGAGGTTTACCAGTAATTATATATTATACTCCAACACTGGGTGGAAGATTTGTACTGGGTGATTTTGCACTCATGCCTGTAGCAACAGTATGTATCTCAGGGAGTTCTGGTTTCAGATAATTTTCACAATTCATCTTTTACAGCTTAATGTTGAGGAATGCTCTCTGGTGGGCATGAATGCTGGAGGATTTCATTCTAATTTACTGTCTTGCAGCCTCCTAGAGCCTTTCTCTATGACTAGCTGGAGTTGAATCAGAACCATAAGTACACTTAACAGCTAAGTGCTCAATCAATATGCAATGTATGATTTTTATGTAAGAAATATATGATTATTTAACATATCATGCAGATAATGTAGCTTTCCCTATAAACAGTCATAATCTGCTACAAAAACTACACACAACACGCTGTGGTGCAATATCAGGTATATAACTCCTCAACCATAATTATTATAGAAAACAGAGTTCATATATTATAATTAAAATGACAGGTTATGATTGTGCTACACAGATACTTCAATGGATTCTGACCTAAAAGACCAACACAAAAATCATGATGCAATTTACACTGTGGAACAAATTCTAATCAATAATCTGAAACTTGTAAGATGTCAAGGAGCCAATATTTATCCAGTGAAACTTGTAAAATATCCCAAATACTGCCGGCAGTCTGACCCTTTAGAACAAGACTTGCTCCTTTTCATCACTTCCTAACAATGGATAGAAAAAAAATACCACACCTATAAATAAGCACAAAAATATTCTGGTATACTGAAATACTCTACTGTTAGTTTTAATAAAAGATATGGCAAGAAAAATGTAACTTGTGACAAGCTAATTCATACAAACTCTATTGATGACATAGCTTATTGAGGAAAGGGTGGCAGTATGCACTCTAACTGTGCATCAGTATGTATGAAATCAGCCAGACCTAAAAATTTACACACATACAAACTTGTCCTCACACACACTCTCGCACACAAGAAGACAATAATATGAGGTCTGATCAGCGTGCTTTGTGGTTTAGAGGTTAAAAAGCAGGTTATAAAATATCTAGGTACAGATCTTGTCCTGATTTGGCCTAAAATGGAGTGTATTAAACAAACCCTGGCCCGCAGAGAAACCAGAGTTAGTTAAAGCTATGAAACAATGTGCACTACATATCATTATTCCAAATTCACATACAAGGAAACACTAACTCACCTACCACATCTTTTTGACAAATCTTTTTTTTACATAACCTTTTTTTAAAAAATAAGTGGGCTAAATGTGTTTTTCTCTTTCAAAGTTTAAAACAGCAAGAAATCTCAAAATATCTAAGAAACCAAACTAGTGTGTTTAGAGTCAGATGACTGTGCAATCTCTCAGTGGCAACTGAACAGCTATAAAATTCTAGTCATTTGAAAACTCTCCAATTTTTTTTTTTCTGTTTAAGAAGTTGATAGTGTAATATCGCTCTGCTGCCATTTAATGGCTAGGAGATCCCCTCATTAGCCGATGGTTGCCGCTGCTTGAAGCCCACTTGGCAGAGGGGGAAGGCAAAGCTGTAACAGTTAATCCCAAACAGTTTGAAAATCAGTCATGACACAAAAACACTTCAGGGTACAAAAGCTTAACTGCATGTTTCAACTCTGGCTTTGAAAATGCTATGATGAACAGAACTTAATGCTCTCCTTTCTATATGCACCTTGGCCTATGGCATTTTTGCCCCGTGGCCTGCAGGGCATTAAGTGCGTAACAGGATAAAATGAGTACAGAATGTCCGAGGTTTCTCAATATGTAACTCTCGGGAGTTGTGCATAATTAATAATTTAATCTCAAAATTCCCATTCAATGGGTTCTTCCCGACTTGCAGCCTTCTCCAAACGATGGATAATATTGTTCAAGTTTGCTGCTTTCTTACGCCTTAAGCTGTTCTCTCTCAAGCTCGTTTTTTGGGCAGGTGATGCTGTGTCAGAAAAATTGAACAGCCGTTTCTGAAAGCCTACAGCGGAAGAGGATGAGGAGCCTCCACAGATGGTGCTCTGCTCACTGCTCGCCTGCTGCACCAAAGAGGTATCTTCTTTCAAATCTCGGGAAATCTCCCCTACAGTTGCTGATGTGGAGGCCGATGAGGTAGAGTTTTCCTCTTCTACAACTGACTGCACTAAAGACTGACTTTTCTGGAACTCTTCCAAGGATGCTCCTGACAAATGTGCTTCCTGTTGAGATCTCTTGTTTCGACCCGGATGCTTCAGGGTCCTCTCATCTTCACTCTCAGCATTTGGAGATACCATAGCATCTTTTTCTGACTGGGACAATTCCTTTTTGTCATCTTTAAGGTCAACCTGTACAAAAGACTCTGCATCCTCATCACAAAGTGACTCTACCTGCCCTCCCTGAGGGCTCACATGCCCAGTGCTATAATTTTCCACTCCCATGACATTTTCCTTTTCTTCAGCCACCACATCCAAGTCTCCTCCATCACAGCTCTCCCCTTCTGAACTGTGACCTGTCCTACTTCCTCTGACAGACGGAGAGCCACCGGATCCTGTCTGACCTTGAGACCCTGCCTGTACTTCCTCAATGAACAGCTCCCTTCGAATTCGTGACCTGCAACATAATATAAAATAAATCATTAGACCATTCCAGAGGTTTTCTTTCTACTTTTTATTATACTTACACAACACCAATGGATATTAGAAGGTAAACAAACTCATATGTTAAATTATGAATAAGAGGTGAGAATCCAGACGGATTTAAGACTGGAAATGTCTTAGGAAGGGAAGTGGTGAACTGGATTTCCAGATAAATGCCAGGAAACTTGCCAAGAAGAATGATATTTCCTCAGTTGGTATTGATGTACGGCATTCAGGTTTAATCCAGGATTGGAGACACAAACTTGCGGTCAAATGTTCAAATTGAGTCATATATTTTAAAGAAAATATGAAAAAAAAACTGCAGATGCTAGAAAAATGAAATAAAAATGAAAATGTTGGAAATATTCAGCAGATCAGGTGAGATCTGTGGAAAGAGTAACAAACATTTCAGGTTGGAGATGCTTTGTCAGAACTGGGAAGGAGATAAAAATAAGCTTGTTAAGCTGCAGGGATAGTGTGGGGAGAGAATGCCTCTGTTAGGACACCCTCGTGTTGAAGGGTTTCTGACCTGAAATGTTAACTTTTTCTCTTCCCACGGATGCAGCCTGTCCTCCTGAGTACTTCTAGCATTTTGTTCATTACTTCACAATTTAACTTTCCTTTTAAACTCCCTGTGCAATATTGACCTGGGACATGACATACTGTGTCTTTTTTTTCAACTGCAGATTAACTGCATCAAACGAACCAAGGTGACACCTTTCTGATTCCACATCTTGGTGATTTTGCCCTATTAATTATTTATCACTTTATATCACTAGTTTAAAGAAAAACTGTCCAGACCAAACATAACCATTCCACTCACTTGAGATGGAAAGAAGATAAAGTATTGCATGCAACTGAGAAAGACACAACCATTTGTAAAGATATGCAAGAAAATAGACACAGGTGCAGAAGAACACACAGCTACCCACACACGTTCTTCATTCAGTAAGACTGTGGCTGATCTGAGCATTTACCTAAGTTCCTATCCCAACCAACCTCTTTGACTCTCGATTTCCCTGTAGTCTAAAAATATCAGCCTCAGCCCTGAAATACTCAGTAATTCAGTATCTACAACTCTCTGGCAAATAGAATTCCAAAGATTTTCAGCCACACAAAATAATATTTTTCCTTAACTAAGTCTATGCTTATTTTCCATGCCCTCTGGATTTCCCTAGCAGGAGGCATGTTTTCAGTTTTGTGCAGCCAAGCACCAATTCTTTGAAATAGTACATTCCATTGGCAGAAACGCCAGACTCCATTCACTCAACTAAATTGATACTTCACTTCCTTCTGCACTTTATATTTAGACCTGACTTCACCAATATCTCCGGCAGTCCATTCCAGTGTCCGGGGTAAAAATCTCTCCACATGACACTTTTGATACTTAATGCTAATTATCTCATACCATATTTTCTCGTCCATAACATTTCCTCTAGTGGGGACAAGCTCTCACTATGTTGATAATCTCCCTGATTTCAAATCACTGAATCAAATCCCCTCACAATCTCCTCTAGTCCAAGGAGAACAACTTAAGCTTCCCTTGTCTATTTGCATGACTGAAGTCCCTCTACTTTGGAATCTTTTCTGTGAATCCTTTTTCCACCCTATCCAAAGTCACCATGCTTTACCTAAAGTGTGGCTCCACAACTGACACCATAAGACCATAAGATAAAGGAGCAGAAGTAGGCCATTCAGCCCATTGAGTCTGCTCTGCCGTTCAATCATGAATTGATCCAATTCTTCCAGTCATCCCCTCTCCCCTACCTTCTTCCCATACCCTTTGATGCCCTGGCTAATCAAGAACATATCTATCTCTGCCTTAAATGCACCCAATGACTTGGCCTCCACAGCTGATTGTAGCAACAAATTCCACAGATTCACCACCCTCTGACTAAAGCAATTTCTCCTCATCTCTGTTCTAAATGGACGTCCTTCAATCCTTAAGTTGTGCCCTCTTCTCCTAGACTCCCCTACTATGGGAAGTAACTTTGCCATATCTAATCTGTTCAGGCTTTTTAACATTCGGAATGTTTCTATGAGACACCCCTCATTCTCCTGAACTCCAGGGAATACAGCCCAAGAGCTGCCAGAGTTTCCTCATATGGTAACCCTTTCATTCCTGGAATCATTCTTGTGAATCTTCTCTGAACTTTCTCCAATGTCAGAATATCCTTTCTAAAATAAGGAGCCCAAAAATGCACACGACACACAATACTCCAAGTGTGGTCTCACAAGTGCCTTATAGAGCCTCAAAATCACATCCCTGCTCTTATATTCTATATCTCTAGAAATGAATGTCAACATTGCATGCACCTTCTTCACCACCCACTCAACCTAGAGGTTAACCTTTAGGGTATCCTGCACAAGGACCCCCAAGTCCTTTTGCATCCCTGCATTTTGAATTCTCTTTCCATCTAAATAAAAGTCTGCCCATTTACTTCTTCCACCAAAGTGCATGACCATACACTTTCTAACATTGTATTTTATTTGCCTCTTCTTTGCCCATTCCCCTAAACTGTCTAAGTCTCCTCTTCAGGCTCTCTGTTTCTTCAACACTACCCGCTCCTCCACCTATCTTTGTATCATCGGCAAATTTAGCCACAAATCCATTAATCCCATAGTCCAAATCACTGACATACATCGTAAAAAGTTGCGGTCCCAACACTGACCCCTCTGGAACTCCACTTGTAACTGGCAGCCAGCCAGAATAGGATCCCCTTATTCCCACTCTCTGTTTTCTACCAATCAGCCAATGCTCCACCCATGCTAGTGACTCCCCTGTAATTCCATGGGCTCTTATCTTGCTAAGCAGCCTCATGTGCGGCAGCTTGTCAAAGCCTTCTAAAAATCCAAGTGTACCACATCCATTGCATCTCCTTTGTCTACCCTGCTTGTAATTTCCTCAAAAAATTGCAATAGGTTAGTCAGGCAGAATTTTCCTTTCAGGAAACATGCTGGCTTTGGCCTATCTTGTCATGTGCCTCCAGGTACACTGTAATATCATCCCTAATCATTGATTCCAATAATTTCCCAGCCACTGATGTCAAGCTAACAGGTCTATAGTTTCCTTTCTGCTGCCTCCCACCCTTCTCAAATAGCGAAGTAACATTTGCAATTTTCCAGTCATCCAGTAAAATACCAGAATCTATCAATTCTTGGAAGATCAGTAGTAATAGGGGACTCAATAGTTACGGGTCAGATAGGCGATTCTGTGGACGCAGTCCGGAGACCCGGATGGTAGTTTGCCTCCCTGGTGCCAGGGTCCGGGATGTTTCTGATCGCGTCCAAGATATCCAGAAGTGGGAGGGTGAGGAGCCAGAGGTCGTGGTACATATAGGTACCAATGACATAGGTAGGAAAAGGGGAGAGGTCCTGAAAGGAGAATATAGGGAGTTAGGAAGGGAGTTGAGAAAAAGGACCGCAAAGGTAGTAATCTCGGGATTACTGCCTGTGCCACACGACAGTAAGAGTAGGAATGCAATGAGAGTAGGAATGCAATGAGGTGCGGAATAAGTGCGTGGCTGAGGGATTAGAGCAGGGGGCAATGATTCAAGTTTTTGGATCATTGGGGCCTCTTTTGGCGCAGGTGTGACCTGTACAAAAAGGACGGGTTACACTTGAATCCTAGGGGGACCAATATCCTGGCAGGGAGATTTGCAAGGGCTACTGAGGTGACTTTAAACTAGAATGGTTGGGGGGGGTGGGAATCAAATTAAAGAGACTAGGAGAGAGGAGGTTAGTTCACAAATAGAGAAAGCTAGTAGACAGTGTGTGAGGGAGGATAGACAGGGGGCAGAAATCAGGAGCACTCAGACCAAAGATGTAGGGGATAAGGAAGAAAAAGATAACAAAGTTGTTTGCACCATTAAGGATAAACAGAGAGTAAGAGGTGGAGAGTTTCTTAAATGCATCTATTTTAATGCTAGGAGCATTGTAAGAAAGGTGATGAGCTTAGAGGATGGATTGATACCTGGAAATATGATGTTGTAGCTATTAGTGAAACGTGGTTGTAGGAGGGGTGTGATTGGCAACTAAATATTCCAGGATTTTGTTGCTTCAGGTATGATAGAATAGGAGGGGCAAGAGGGGCAGGTTTGCATTGCTTGTCAAAGAAAATATAACAGCAGTGCTCTGGCAGGATAGATTAGTGGACTCGACTAGGGAGGCTACTTGGGTGGAATTGAGGAATAGGAAAGATGTAGTGACGCTTATAGGGGTGTATTATAGACCACCTAATGGGGACCGAGAACTGGAGGAGCAAATTTGTAAGGAGATAGCAGATATTTGTAGTAAGCACAATGTTGTGATTGTGGGAGATTTTAATTTAACACACATAGACTGGGACGCCAATTCTGTAAAAAGGCTGGATGGTTTGGAGTTTGTCAAATGTGTGCAAGATAGTTTTTTGCAACAATACATAGAGGTACCAACCAGAGAAGGGGCAGTGTTGGATCTCCTGTTAGGGAATGAGATAGGGCAGGTGACGGAGATGTGTGTTGGGGAGCACTTCGGGTCCAATGATCACAACACCATTAGTTTCAATATAATTATGGAGAAGGATAGGACTGGACCCAGGGTTGAGATTTTTGATTGGAGAAAGGCTAACTTTGAGGAGATGCGAAAGGATTTAGAAGGAGTGGATTGGGACAAATTGTTTTATAGGAAGGATGTAATAGACAAATGGAGGTCGAGGTCATTTAAAGGTGAAATTTTGAAGGTACAGGATCTTTATGTTCCTGTTAGGTTGAAAGGAAAGGTTAAAAGTTTGAGAGAGCCATGGTTTTATAGGAAACTTCGTTCTGAAAAAGAGAACACATAAATAAATAAATAAATAAATATACAATAAATATAGGCAGCTTGGAGTTAATGAGGTGCTCGAGGAATATAAAGAATGTAAAAAGAATCTTAAGAAAGAAATTAGAAAAGCTAAAAGAAGATACAAGGCTGCTTTGGCAAGTAAGGTAAAAATAAATCCAAAGGGTTTCTACAGTTATATTAATAGCAGAAAGGATAGTGAGGGATAAAATTGGTCCCTTAGAGAATCAGAGTGGACGGCTATGTGCGGAGCCAAAAGAGATGGGGGAGATTTTGAATAATTTCTTTTCTTCGGTATTCACTAAGGAGAACGATATTGAATTGTGTAAGGTAAAGGAAACAAGAAGGGTAGTTATGGGAAGTATGACGATTAAAGAAGAGGAAGTACCGGCGCTTTCAAGGAATATAAAATTGGATAAGTCTCCGGGTCCGGACAAGATATTCCCTAGGACCCTGAGGGAAGTTAGTGTGGAAATAGAAGGGGCTCTGACAGAAATATTTCAAATGTCATTAGAAATGGGGATGGTGCCGGAGGATTGGCATATTGCTCATGTGGCTCCATTGTTTAAAAAGGGTTCTAAGAGTAAACCTAGCAATTATCGGCCTGTGAGTTTGACGTCAGTGGTGGGTAAATTGATGGAAAGTATTCTTAGAGATGGTATATATAATTATCTGGATAGACAGGGTCTGATTAGGAACAGTCAACATGGATTTGTGCGTGGAAAGTCATGTTTGACAAACCTTATTGAATTTTTTGATGAGGTTACTAGGAAAGTTGACGAGGGTAAAGCGGTGGATGTTGTCTATATGGACTTCAGTAAGGCCTTTCACAAGGTTCCACACGGAAGGTTAGTTAGGAAGGTTCAATCGTTAGGCATTAATGTCGAAGTAGTAAAATGGATTCAGCAGTGGCTGGATGGGAGACGCCAGAGAGTAGTGGTGGATAACTGTGTGTCAGATTGGAGGACGGTGTCTAGTGGTGTGCCTCAGGGGTCTGCACTGGGTCCAATGTTGTTTGTCATATATATTAATGATCTGGATGATGGGGTGGTAAATTGGATTAGTAAGTATGCAGGTGATACTAAGATAGGTGGAGTTGTGGATAATGAAGTTAAGTTTTCAAAGCTTGCGGCGAGAGTTAGGCTGGTTAGAAGAGTGGGCTGAAAGATGGCAGATGGATTTTAATGCTAAAAAATGTGAGGTGCTACATTTTGGTAGGACTAATCAAAATAGGACATACATGGTAAATGGTAGGGCATTGAAGAATGCTGTAGAACAGAGGGATCTAGGAATAATGGTGCATAATTCCCTGAAGGTGGAATCTCACGTGGATAGGGTGGTGAAGAAAGCTTTTGGTATGCTGGCCTTTATTAATCAGAGCATTGAGTATAGGAGTTGGGACGTTATGTTGAAATTGTATAAGGCATTGGTAAGGCCAAATTTGGAGTATTGTGTACAGTTCTGGTCACCGAATTATAAGAAAGATGTCAATAAAATTGAGAGAGTACAGAGATTTACTAAAATGTTGCCTGGGTTTCACCTCCTAAGTTACAGAGAAAGGTTGAACAAATTAGGTCTTTATTCTTTGGAGCGTAGAAGGTTGAGGGGGGACTTGATAGAGGTATCTAAAATTATGAGGGGGATTGATAGAGTTGACGTGGATAGGCTTTTTCCATTGAGAATCGGGGAGATTCAAACAAGACGACATGAATTGAGAGTTAAAGGGCAGAAGTTTATGGGTAACATGAGAGGGAACCTCTTTACTCAGAGAGTGGTAGCTGTGTGGAACGAGCTTCCAGCAGAAGTGGTTGAGGCAGGATCGATGTAGTTGTTTAAAATTAAATTGGATAGATATATGGACAGGAAAGGAATGGAGGGTTATGGGCCGAGTGCAGGTCAGTGGGACTAGGTGAGAGTAAGAGTTCGGCACGGACTAGAAGGGCCGAGATGGCCTGTTTCCGGGCTGTAATTGTTATATGGTTATATTATTGTTAATGCCCCCGCAATCTCTCCAGCTACTTCCTTCAGAACATCAGGTCCAGGAGATTCATCCACACTCAGACCATTAAGTTTCCTGAGCACCTTCTCAGTTGTAATTTCCACTGCACATACTCCCCTTTTCTGACACTCTTGAATGTCTGGTATACCGCAGAGGTCTTCCACTGTGAAGACTGATGCAAACTACGCATTCAGTTCCTCTGCCATCTCTGCATCTCTCATTACAACATCTCCAGCGTAATTTTCTATTGGTCCTATATCTACCCTTAACTCTCTTTTACTCTTTATATACTTTAAAACGCCTTGGAATATCTTCTTTGATATTATTTGCCAGCTTCCTTTCATAATTCATCTTTTCCTTCCTAATGACCTTCTCAATTTCCTTCTGCAAGTTTTTAAAAGCTTCCCAATCCTCTATCTTCCTACTAGCTTTGGCTTCCTTGCATGCCCTCTCTTTTGTTTTTACTTTGGCTCTGACTTCACTTGTCAGCCACGATACTGTCCTTCTTCCATTCAAAAATTTCTTCTTATTTGGAATATACCTCTCTTGCATTTTCCTCATTTTTTGCAGAAACTCCGGCCATTGCTGCTCTGCTGTCCTTCCTGCTAGTGTCCTTTTCCAGTCAACTTTGGACAGTTCCCCTCTCATGCCATTGTAATTTACTTTATTCCACTGAAATACCGACACATTGGAATTTCATTTTTCCTTCTCAAATTTCAAATTGAACTCGATCATATTGTGATCACTGGTCCCCTAAGGGTTCCTTAACCCTAAGCTCTCTTATCACCTCCGGATTATTGCACAGCACTCAATCCAGAGCAGCAGATCTGCTAGTGAGCTCAACTACACAACTAGTGCGGCTACAGTCATGGCCAATCCAGTACGAAGGACCCATTACTACTTCCTGCTCTTAAGCTCTGTGCCTTTATTTGCTTATAAAACTCAGGATTCTGCACTTTAACCACCATCTCAACCTGTCCTGTCACTTACAGTTCAGTGTGCACCATGTACCCCAGACCTCCCTGTTCTTGTGGACATTTTAGAATTTGTCTCTTCTCGTCCTTCCTACCAAAATGTAACACTTCAAGTTCTCAGCATCACTTGTCATCTGCCATCAGTCCCTTCTCCATTCACCTGTTCAGAGCCTGAGGACCATAGCCTAATGTTGAATACTGGGAAGGTTCTGACAGAAACAAAAGACCTTGATATTCATTAGAAACAGTGAAGGCATTTACAAATTTACAGCATTTAGGGGGAGACTGAAAATCTGGTTGAGTGCTATCACAACCACCTCTCACTCAATATTAGAGAACAAAGAGCTGATTATTGAGTACTAGAGGAAGAAAACGGGGGCCCATTAGCAGATCAGAGAGGGTCAGTAATTGTATATTCCTGGCTGTTATATCAGAGGATCTGTCCTGGGACTAGCATAACATTTCAAAGAAAGCACAGCAGCACCTCTACTTTCCTAGAAGTTTGCTTGATTCAGCATGTCATCCATAACTGATAGATGCAAAGTGGAGAGTATCCTCACTGGTTGCATCACACTCTGATATGGAAGCACCAGTGCCCAAGAATGGAAAAGCTTTCAAAAAGTGGTAGACATAGCCCAGTACATCATAGGAAAAGCACTCCCCACCATCAAGCACATCTATGAAGAGCACTGCCACAAAAAAGCAGCATCCAGCAACAAGAACGCCCACCACCCAGGTATGGTTCTCTTCTCACTGCTACCATCAGAAAGAATGTACTGGAGCCTTAAGTCCCATACCACCAGGTTCAGGAATAGTTATTACCCTTCAACCATCAGGCTGCTGAACCAGCTTGAACATCTTCACTCACCACAATACTGAACGGATCATTAAATACAACCTATGGATTCAGTATCAAGCCCTCTGCAACTCGTGTCCTCAAGCAGGCCTGGGAGCGAGGGATTTATAAAAGCTTTCGCTTTTTTCAGCAGTGTAGTTGCAATTCACTAGCAAGGGCAAATAAGAATAAGGCAGGGAGAAATGGAGTGGCCATTGCGGGAGTGGACCAGGATTAGAGTAGGAGAGCTTTGGCTCATCAGGCTTCAATGAGAACTGGAGTGGGTGAGGTAAGTATCTGGTGAGTTCTACTTCTTTTTGCATCTTCTTCATTCTTTGTCTGTTAGTGCATTGATAGAGCAGTGAGGATAGCTCTAAGGGGAATGTTGTGTTCTTTGCCTGAGATGTGGGAATTCTGGAAGACCTTCAGCTTCCTGGATAACTATATCTGCACCAAGACTAATGTGGAGGTGATAAGTAGGAACTACAGGGAGGTGGAAGCCCCCAACTTACAGGAGGCAAGTACCTGGGTGAATATTGGGAGAAGAAGAGGAAATGGGCAGCAAATGCAGAGTATCCCTATGGCTGTTCCTCTCAATAATAAGTATACCACTTCGGCGTGGGTGGGGGGAGGAGGGGAATGACCAACCAAAGGGGACCGCAGCAATCAGGTCTCTGGCACTGTGGCTCAGAAGGAAGGAGGAGAAGAGGACTGCAGTAGTGACAGAATAGTGTTAGAAGAGTAGACATGAGATTCTGTGGACATAATAGACACCTGGATGATGTGCTGCCTCCCAGGAGCAGGACAGGGATGTCCAGGATTGGAACAACAACTTTCTAAAGCGGGAGGGTGAGAAGCCAGAATTCTTGGCATGTGTTGACTCCAATGACATAGGTAGGAAAAGCAAGGATACCCTGAAGAGAGAATTTAAGGAGGTTCGTAGAAAGCTGAAAAGCAGGACCTCCAGGATAGCAATATATGGATTGCTGTCTGTGCCATACTTATCATAGAGTGGAACACTACAGGGATACTCTGGATTTGCTCCCATTTCCTATGTAAGGGATGGGTTACACCTGAACCCAAGGGGGACCAATATCCTTGCAGGCAGGTTTAAATCAGGGGTTCCCAACCAGGGGGTCCACAGACTACTTGCTTAATGGTATTGGTCCATGTCATAAAAAAGTTTAGGAGCACCTGGTTTAAACTAATTTGGCACGGGGAATGGGAACTGGAGTGATAGAACTGAGGATCGTGTTGTTGGTTTACAAGCAGATAAAGTGGGTAGTGAGACTGTCAGGTAGGACAGGCAGATGATAGAGCAAAGCTGTGGTCAATGGGATGAGTTGCAGTACAAAAGGGGACAAGATTAGAAAGGGTGATGGATACCCTGTTTACCCTGTATACCTCAGACCTTAGATACAGCACTGAGTCATGTCATCCGCAGAAATTCTCTGATGTCTCTGCAATGATTGGGCGTATAAGGGAGACAGGAGGATGAATATAGGGCCCTGGTGGAGGACTTTGTCAAATGGTGCAAGATGAATCATCTATAGCTCAACATCAGTAAGACAAAGGAGATGGTGATAGACTTTAGGAAAACTTAGCCTCCCGTTAATATTGATGGTGAGCACCTACAAATATCTGGGGGTGTACCTGAATGACAGACTTGAGTGGAGCACCAACACAGAGGCTGTGTACAAGAAGGGTCAGAGTCTCCTCTACTTCCTGAGGAGACCGAGGTCCTTTGGAGTATGCAGGCCTCTCTTTCACATGTTCTACCAATCTGTTGTCGCCAGTACGTGGTGGTGTGCTGGGGCAGTGGCATCAACATGAGTGATGCCAACACACTCAATAAAGTGATTAGAAGAGCTGGCCTGTTATAGAAGCAAACTGGACATACTGGAGGCTGTGGTTGAACAAAGGCCCCTACAGAAAATTCTGGCAATTCTGGACAATATTTCTCACTTCCTGCATGCCACCTTGGCTGAACAGTGGAGCACTTCTAGTAATAGACTAAGGCAACTGCGCTGCTCCAAAGAACACTATGTGAGGTCACTCTTACCCTTGGAATTAGGCTCTAAAATGAGTCAACCTATAGCCAGTCCTGTTAGACTGTTTGAGGTAACTTATTTTTTTATTCTTTCTTAGTTGGGGATGGGAGAGGTTCCGGAGGATTGGAGGGTTGCAGATGTTGTTCCCTTATTCAAGAATGGGAGTAGAGATAGCCCAGGAAATTATAGACCACTGAGTCTTACTTCAGTGGTTGTTAAGTTGATGGAGAAGATTCTGAGAGGCAGGATTTATGAACATTTGGAGAGGCAAAATATGATTAGGAATAGTCAGCATGGCTTTGTCAAAGGCAGGTCATGCATTAAGAGCCTGATTGACTTTCTTGAGGACGTGACTAAACACACTGACGAAGGCAGAGCAGTAGATGTAGTGTATATGGATTTCAGCAAAGCATTTGAAAAGATACCCCATGCAAGGCTTATTGCGAAAGTAAGGAGGCATGGGATCCATGGGGACCTTGCTTTGTGGATCCAGAATTGGCTTGCCCACAGAAGGCAAAGAGTGGTTGTAGATGGGTCATATTCTGCATGGAAGTCGGTGACCAGTGCTGTGCCTCAGGGATCTGTTCTGGAATCCCTTCTCTTTGTGATTTTTATAAATGACCTGAATGAGGAAGTGGAGGAATGGGTTAGTAAATTTGCTGATGACACAAAGGTTGGGGGTGTTGTGGATAGTGTGGAGGGCTGTCAGAGGTTACAGCAGGACATCAATAGGATGCAAAACTGGGTTGGGAATTGGCAGATGGAGTTCAACCCACATAAGTGTGAGCTGGTTCACTTTGGTAAGTCAAATATGATGGGAGAATACAGTATTAATGGTGAGACTCTTGGCAATCTGGAGGATCAGAGGGATCCTTGGGGTCCGAGTCCATAGGACACTCAAAGCTGCTGCGTAGGGTAACTAAGTAGTTAAGAAGGCGTACGGTGCATTGGCCTTTATCAACCATGGGAATGAGTTCAAGAGCCGTGGGGTAATTTTACAGCTGTATAGGACCCTGGTCAGACCACACTTAGAAAGGGTGCAGGGGAGATTTACAAGGATTGGGGAGCATGCCTTACAAGAATAGGTTGAGTGAACTTGGCCTTTTCTCCTTGGGGCAATGGAGGATGAGAGGTGACCTGACAGAGGTTTATAAGGCGATGAGAGGCATTGATCATGTGGATAGTCAAGAGGCTTTTTCCTAGGGCTGAAATAACTAACACGAGAGGGCACTGTTTTAAGGTGCTTGGAAGTAGGTACAGAGTGGATGTCAGGGGTAAGTTTTTTTTAACGCAGGGAGATTGGTGAGTGCATGGAATGGGCTGCCGGCAACAATGGTGGAGGCAGATACAATAGGATCTTTTAAGAGGCTCCTGGATAGGTACATGGAGCTTCGAAAAATAGAGGGCTATGGGTAACCCAAGGTAATTTCTAAAGTAAGTACTTGTTTGGCACAGCATTGTGGGCCGAAGGGCCTGTATTGTGCTGTAGATTTTCTATGTTTTTACTTCTCTTTTAATATTTGTATATCTGTGCACTTGTAATGCTATGGTGACACTGTAATTTCCTTTGGGATCAATCTAATCTGATACAGGACTGAAGGTGTTAGATTAGAATGCATGCAGTACACGGAATAAGGCAGATGATCTTGTTGCGCAGTTAAGAGATTGGCAAGTATGACATTACGGGCATCACTGAGCCATGGCTGAAAGAAAATTTTACTTGGGAGGTTAACATTCAAGGATACACATTGTATTAAAGGACCAGAAGATAGGCAGAGGGTATGGTGTGGCTCTTGCTGAACGATGAAATCAAATGCTTACAGAGAGGTGATGTAGGATTGGAAAATGTAGAATCCTTGTCAGTAGAGTTTAGAAGCAGCAAGGGAAAAAGACCCTGATGGGAGCTATATAAGGGCCTCTGACAGCAGTCAGGATGTGAGCTACAAATTACAACAGGAGATAGAAAAGGCATGTCAAAAAGGCAATGTTGTGATAGTCATGGGAGATTTCAGTATGCCAAAATCAGATTGGGAAAATCAGATTAGTGCTAGATTGCAAGAGAGAGAATTTGTAGAAGGCCTACAAGATGGCTTTTTAGAGCAGCTTGCTGTTGAGCCCACGGGGGGATCAGCTATTCTGGATTGGGGGTTGTGTAATGAACCTGATCTGATTAGGAAGCTTAATTAGGAGGCAGTGGACATAATATGACAGAGTTCACTGTCTAATTTGAGTGGAAGAAGCTAAAGTCACATTTAGAATTGATTAGAGAGCTTAAGCTAAAAGAACCCTGAGGGGAAAGTGATCATAATATGATCAAATTCATCCTGCAACTTGAGGGGAGAAGCTGTAGTCAGATGTATTAGTATTACAATGCTGTAAAGGGAATTAGAGAGGCATGAGACAGGAGCTGGCCAAAGTTGTTTGAAGGGAACACTAGCAGAGATGATAGAAACATAGAAAACCTACAGCACAATACAGGCCCTTCAGTCCACAAAGTTGTGCCGAACATGTCCCTACCTTAGAAATTATTAGACTTATCCTCTATTTTTCTAAGTTCCATGTACCTATCCAAAAGTCTCTTAAAAGACCCTATTGTATCCGCCTCCACCACCGTTGCCAGCAGCCCATTCCACGCACTCACCACTCTCTGAGTAAAAAGCTTACCCCTAACATCTCCTCTGTACCTACCCCCCAGCACCTTAAACCTGTGTCCTCTTGTGGCAACTATTTCCGCCCTGGGAAAAAGCCTCTGACTATCCACACGATCAATGCCTCTCATCTTCTTACACATCTCTTATCAGGTCACCACTCATCCTCCTTCGCTCCAAGGAGAAAAGGCCGAGTTCACTCAACCTGTTTTCATAAGGCATGCTCCCTAATTTAGGCAACATCCTTGTAAATCTCCTCTGCGCCCTTTCTGTGGCTTCCACATCCTTCCTGTAGTGAGGCGACCAAAACTGAGCACAGATGATGGCAGAGCAGAAATGACTGGAGTTTCTGGGAGCAATTTGGAAGGCACAAGATAAATGTATCCCAAAGAAGGAGTATTCTAAGGGCAAGATGACACAACCATTGCAGACAAGGGAAGTCAATGCCAATATAAAAGCAAAAGAGAGGGCAAATAATAGAACAGAAAACTGTGGGAAGTTAAAGGATTGGGAAACTTTAAAAAACCAACAAAAGGCAACTAAAATACAATGGGGTGTCGTGGTGGGAGAGATGGAATATGAAGACCATAAGACCATAGGACAAAGGAGAAGTAGGCCATTTGGCCCATCGAGTCTGCTCCGCCATTTTATCATGAGCTGATCCATCCTCCTATTTAGTCCCACTCCCCCGCCTTCTCACCATAACCTTCGATGCCCTGGCTACTCAGATACCTATCAATCTCTGCCTTAAATACACCCAATGACTTGGCCTCCACTGCTGCCCGTGGCAACAAATTCCATAGATTCACCACCCTCTGACTAAAAAAATTTCTTCGCATTTCTGTTCTGAATGGGCGCCCTTCAATCCTTAAGTCATGCCCTCTCGTACTAGACTCCCCCATCATGGGAAACAACTTTGCCACATCCACTTTGTCCCATGCCTTTCAACATTCGAAATGTTTCTATGAGGTCTCCCCTCATTCTTCTAAACTTCAAGGAATACAGTCCAAGAGCGGACAAATGTTCCTCATATGTTAACCCTCTCATTCCCGGAATTATTCTAGTGAATCTTCTCTGTACCCTCTCCAACGTCAGCACATCCTTTCTTAAATAAGGAGACCAAAACTGCCCACAGTACTCCAAGTGAGGTCTCACCAGCACCTTATAGAGCCTCAACATCACATCTCTGCTCCTATACTCTATTCCTCTAGAAATGAATGCCAACATTGCATTCGCCTTCTTCACTACTGACTCAACCTGGGGGTTAACTTTAAGGGTATCCTGTATGAGGACTCCCAAGTCCCGTTGCATCTCAGAACTTTGAATTCTTTCCCCATTTAAATAATAGTCTGCCTGTCTATTTCTTCTGCCAAAGTGCATAACCATACACTTTCCAACATTGTATTTCATTTGCCACTTCTCTGCCCATTCTTCCAATCTATCCAAGTCTATCTGCAGACTCTCCATTTCCTCAGCAATACCGGCCCCTCCACCTATCTTCGTATCGTCAGCAAACTTAGCCACAAAGCCATCTATTCCATAATCCAAATCGTTGATGTACAATGTAAAAAGAAGCGGCCCCAACACTGACCACTGTTGAACACCACTGGTAACCGGCAGCCAACCAGAATGGGATCCCTTTATTCCCACTCTCTGTTTCCTGCCAATCAGCCAACGCTCTATCCACGTATGTAACTTTCCTGTAATTCCATGGGCTCTTATCTTGTTAAGTAGCCTCATGTGTGGCACCTTGTCAAAGGCCTTCTGAAGGTAAGGCAGCCAATAATATCAAAGAGAACATGAAAAGTATTTTCAGATATATAAAGTGTAAAAGAAAGGCGAGAGCAGATATTGGATTGCTAGAAAATGATAATGGAGAACTAGTAATGGGCAACTGGGAAATGGCAGACGAACCGAATGTATGTTACATCAGTCTTCACTGCAGTATGCCGTAAATTTGAGTACCAGGGGGCAGAAATGACTGCTTATACTAGGGAGAAGGTACTTGGGAGCCTGAAAGGTCAGAAGGTACACAAGCTGACTGGAAGAGGTGGCCTACTGCCCAGGGTTCTGAAAGAGCTGGCTGAAGAGAATGGGAAGGCATTAGTAACAATCTTTCAAGAATCAATAGATTCTGACATGCTTCTGGAGGACTGGAAAATCGCAGATGTTACTCCACTCTTCAACAAGGGAGGGAGGCAGAAGAAAGGAAATTATAGGCCAGTTCGCCTGACCTCAGTGGTTGTAAAAATTTGTGGTTTTTGGGTACTTGGAGACACGTAATAAAAAAGGTTGTAGTCAGCATGGTTTCCTGGGGAAAATGTTGCCTGACAAATCCGTTGGAACTCTTTGAAGAAATAACAAAGGAGAACTGGTGGATGTGGTGTACTTGGATTTTCCGAGGGGAGGCAGAGGAGTTGAAAGATAGTACATATAGAGAGGTAGATACACCCAGGTTGCAGGACTTAAGAAATTTGGTGGCAGCTAGGAAAGGGATTGGAGTTAAACAGGCAGTGAAGAGTATCCCTGTGGCCATTCCCATCAACAACAGGTACACTACTTTGAGAGGGATGACCTAGCAGAGGAAAGTCACAGCGGTGATGTCTCTGGCACTGAGTCTGGCTCTGTATCTCAGAAAGGAAGGTGGGGGTGGGGTGGGGGGAAGAGGCTAGATGTTCTGATAGGGGATTTGTTAGGTAGGGGAAGAGAAAGGAGGTTCTGTGGACGAGAACAAAATTTCTGGATTGGATGTTGCCTCCTGAGTGTCAGGGTCTAGTATATCTTGGATCGAGTCCTCAGCATTCTTAAGTGGGAGGGTGACAGCCTGAGGTCATGGTCCATGTAGGTAACAATGACATGGGTAGGAAGGATGACAAGGTTCTGCAAGGTGAGTTCAAGGAGTTAGGTGCTAAGCTGAAAGGCAGGACTTCCAGTGTTGTGATCTCAGGATTGCTACCCGTGCTACGTGCCAGTGAGGCCAGAAGTACAAAGAATATGCGGGTTTACACATATCTAAGGAGTTGGTATAGGATCATAGGATTATTGAGCTCTCTTCCAGGTAAAGTGGTGATATACTGTGTCCGGTGCTCCTGATGCGGCTTTCTATATATTGGCGAGACCTGATGCAGACTGGGAGACCATTTTGCTGAACACCTACGCTCTGTCCACCAGAGAAAGCAGGATCTCCCAGTGGCCACACATTTTAATTTCACGTCCCATTCCCATTCTGATATGTCTATCCACGGCCTCCTCTACTGTAAAGATGAAGCCACACTCAGGTTGGAGGAACAACACCTTATATTCCGTCTGGGTAGCCTCCATCCTGATGGCATGAACATTGACTTCTCTGGCTTCCATTACTGCCCCACCTCCCCCTCATACCCCATCCGTTATTGCCCATCCTCTGGACTTCTCCCCTCCCCTTTTCTTTCTCCCTAGGCCTCCTGTCCCATGATCCTCTCATATCCCTTTTGCCAATCAACTGTCCAGCTCTTGGCTCCATCCCTCCCCCACTTTCAAATCTCTTACTAGCTCTTCTTTCAGTTAGTCATGACGAAGGGTCTCGGCCCGAAACGTCGACTGTACCTCTTCCTATAGATGCTGCCTGGTCTGCTGCATTCACCAGCAACTTTTATGTGTGTTGTTTGAAATTCCAGCATCTGCAGATTTCCTCGTGTTTGCCTGTACAGAAGAGGCAGTTTGCACCTGAACAGGAAGGGGACTAATATTCTAGTGGGAAGGTTTGCTAGTGTTGCACACGGGGTGGTAAACTCGAGTTGCAACGGGATGGAAACCAGATTGCCAGAACAGATAATGAAGAGGTTGTGCAGACAGATGTTGTTAAGACTTCAGACAAAGTCAGAAATCAAAAAGTGGAGCATGGTGTGATTAATGTCCTGAGTAGCATATATTTCAATGTAAGAATTATCGTAGGAAAAAGCACATGAGTTCAGGGCATGGACCAACAACTAGAATTATGATATTGTAATCATTAGTAAGACTTGGTTACAGGAGGGTGAGGACTGGCAGCACAAAATTCTGGGGGTCCCGTAGCTTTAGCTGCGGCAGAGTGGTAAGTATTAAAGGAGGAGATGTGGTGTTTCTAGTCAGGGAAAACGTCATTTCAGTACTCAGTCAGGGCAGACTGAAGAACTCGTTGAGTGTGGCATTATGGATGGAATTGAGCAATAAGAAAGACATGACCACATTAATGGGGAATATTACAGACCACCCAATACACCGAGGGATCTAGAGGAACAAATCTGTAGAGAGATAGCTGACTGTTGCAAGAAACATGAGGTTTATATAGCAGGTAATTTTAACTTTCTGCATATTGACTAGGATTCCCATTCTGCAAAAGCCCTAGATGAGGCTGAGTTTGTAAAATGTTCTCTTGATCAGTACAGAGAAGTTCCAATGAGAGAATGCGCGATACTTGATCTCCTATTAGAAAAAAAGACGGCAGTTGACAAAGGTTTGTGTAGATGAACACTTTGCATCTAGTGATCACAATGCCATTAGTTTTAAAGCAAATAAGCAAAAAGATACATCTGGTCCATGGGTTGAGATTCTAAATTGGAGAAAGGACAACTTTGATGGTATCGGAAAGGACCTGGCAAGTGTGGATTCGGACACAAGCAAAAGAACATCTGCAGATGCTGGAAACCCAAGCGACACACACAAAATGCTGGAGGAACTCAGCAGGCTAGGCAGCATCTAGGGTCTTGGTCTAGGGACTGTACTTTTTCCATAGATGCTGATTGGCCTGATGAGTTCCTCCAAAATTTTGTGTGTGTTGCGTGGATTGGGACAGGCTGTTTTCTACAGAAGTAAGGCAAAATGGCATCAACTTCATGGTCTCTATACAGATTACAGAGAAGGAGGTATCTTGAGGCAAATTAAGGTGGATAAACCCTCAGGGTCTGATAGGGTGTTCCCCTGGGCCCTGTGGGAGGCAAGTGCAGAAATTGCCAGGGCCTAGCAGAGATATTTAAATCATCCTTAGTGACAAGTGAGGTGCTGGAGGACTGGAAGACAGCCAATGTAAGAAAGGCTCCAAGAATAAATTAGGAAATTATCGGCAGATGACTATGATATCAACAATGGAGAAAGTTATTGGAAGGACCGAATATATAAGTATTTGGATAGACATGGACCGGATATATGAGTATTTGCATAGTGCATGGTAGGTCATGTCTAACCAATCTTATAGAGTTTTTCGAGGAAGTTACCAAGGAAAGTTGATGAAGATAAGGCAGTAGATGTTGTTTACAAGGCACTTGACAAGGAGGTAGTAAATTGGATTAGACATTGGCTTTGTGCGAGAAGCCAGAGAGTGGTAGTAGATAGTCGCCCCTCTGACTGGAGCTCTGTGTCTAGTGGAGTGCCTCAGGGATCGGTGCCGGGTCTGTTGTTGTTTGTCATCTATATCAATGATCTGGATGATGATGTGGTTAATTGGATCAGCAAATTTGGGGATGACACCAAGATTTAAGGTGTAGTGGACAACGAGGAAGACTGTCATAGCTAGCAGCGGAATTTGAACTAGCTGGAAAAACGGTCTGAAAAATGGTAGATGGAATTTAATGCAGACAAATGTGAGGTGCTGCACTTCAGTAGTACCAACCTGAGTAGGTCTTACACAGTGCATGGTAGGGCACTGAGGAGTGAAGAAGAACAAAAGGAACTGGAATTACAGGTCCATAATTTTTTGAAAGTGGCATTTCAAGTACATAGGATCGTAAAGAAAGCTTTTGACACATTGGCCTTCATAAATCAAAGTATTGAGTACAAGAGATGAGTGTTGTCTAAGATGTTGTTGAGACCTAATTTGGAGTAGTGCATACAGTTTTGGTCACTTACCTACAGGAAAAACATAATTAGGGTTGACAGAGTACAGAGAAAATTTACAAGGATGTTGCCAGGTCAGGACTTTATTCCTTGAAATATAGAAGATCAAGAGGAGATTTGATAGAGGTTTACAAAATTATGAGGGGTGTAGACAGGGTAAATGCAAACTTTTTCCCACTGAAGTTGGGTGAGACTACAATGAGAGGTCATAGGTTAAGGGTGAAAGGCAAAAAAATTAAGGAAACATGAGAGGAAACCTTCTCGTGAAAAGGTTCGTGAGAGTGTGGAACCAGCTGCCAGCACAAGCCAAGCATGCAAGCTTGATGTCGAAGTTTAAGGGAAGCTTGCATAGGTATATGGATGGTCCCGGTGCAGGTCAATGGGAGTAAGCAGTTTAAATGGCTAGGCATAGACTAGATGGGCTGAAGGGCCTGTTTCTGTGCTGTACTTTTCTATCACTCCAAAGCCTCTGGCAAAATGCTGTAGATGAGTCAGCTTAACAAGACAAGAGCCCATGGTGGTAAAGGAAAGATAGTAGCCTCAATAGAGCAACACACATCAAAGTTGCTGGTGAACGCAGCAGGCCAGGCAGTATCTCTAGGAAGAGGTACAGTCGACGTTTCAGGCCGAGACCCTTCGTCAGGACTAACTGAAGGAAGAGTTATTAAGAGATTTGAAAGTGGGAGGGGGAGAGGGAGATCCAAAATGATAGGAGAAGACAGGAGGGGGAGGGATGGAGCCAAGAGCTGGACAGGTGATTGGCAAAGGGGATACGAGAGGATCATGGGACACGAGGTCCGGGAAGAAAGACGGGGGGGGGGGGGGGGACCCAGAGGATGGACAAGGGGTATAGTCGGAGGGACAGAGGGAGAAAAAGGAGAGTGAAAGAAAGAATATGTGTATAAAAATAAGTAACAGATGGGGTACGAGGGGGAGGTGGGACATTAGTGTAAGTTAGAGAAGTCGATGTTCATGCCATCAGGTTGGAGGCTACCCAGACGGAATATAAGGTGTTGTTCCTTCAACCTGAGTGTGGCTTCATCTTTACAGTAGAGGAGGCTGTGGATAGACATGTCAGAATGGGAATGGGATGTGGAATTAAAATGTGTGGCCACTGGGAGATCCTGCTTTCTCTGGCGGACAGAGCGTAGGTGTTCAGCAAAGCTCCTCTACTGTAAAGATGAAGCCACACTCAGGTTGGAGGAACAACACCTTATATTCCGTCTGGGTAGCCTCCAACCTGATGGCATGAACATCGACTTCTCTAACTTCCGTAATGCCCCACCTCCCCCCGTACCCCATCCGTTATTTATTTTTATACACACATTCTTTCTCTCACTTTCCTTTTTCTCCCTCTCTCCCTGACTATACCCCTTGCCCATCCTCTGGATCCCCCCACCCCTTTTCTTTCTCCCTGGGCCTCCTGTCCCATGATCCTCTCATATCCCTTTTGCCAATCACCTGTCCAGCTCTTGGCTCCATCCCTCCCCCTCCTGTCTTCTCCTATCATTTTGGATCTCCCCCTCCCCCTCCCACTTTCAAATCTCTTACTAGCTCTTCCTTCAGTTAGTCCTGACGAAGGGTCTCGGCCCGAAACGTCGACTGTACCTCTTCCTAGAGATGCTGCCTGGCCTGCTGCGTTCACCAGCAACTTTGATGTGTGTTGCTTGAATTTCCAGCATCTGCAGAATTCCTGTTGTGAACCTCAATAGAGCATTGGCTGATTGGCAGGAAGTAAAGGGTGGAAAAAAGGGAGCCTTTTCTGGTTGTCTGCCTGTGACTACTGATATTCCGCAGGGGTCAATGTTGGGACTGCTTCTTTTTACATTGTATGTTGATAAACGGATGACGGAATTGACGGCTATGTGGTCAAGTTTGTGGACAATATGAAGATAGGTAGAGGGACAGGTAGTGTTGAGGAAGCAGGGAGGCTGCAGGAGGACTCAGACAGATTAGGAGAATGGACGAAGAAGTGACAGATGGAACAGTGTCGGGAAATGTATAGTCATGCAGTTTGGTAAAAGGAATTATAGGGGAAGAAAGTATAAAAATCCGAGGTACAAAGGGACTTGGGAGTCCTTGTGCAGAATTCCCAAAGGTTCAACTTGCAGTTTGAGTCGGTAGTGAGAAATGCAAATGCGCTGTTAACATTCATTTCGAGAGGACTCGAATACAAAAACAAGCACGTAATGCTGAGGATTTATACGGCACTGCTGAGGCCTCACTTGGAATATTGTGAGCAGTTTTGGGCCCCTTATCTAATAAAGGATGTGCTGACACTGGAGAGAGTACAGAGGAGGTCAAAGAGAATGATTCCAGGAATGAAGGAATTATCGTATCAGGAGTGATTGATGGCTCTGGAACTTTACTCACTGGAATACTGCAGTGTAGTGAATACACCCTGTTCATGTTTCATAGTTTTTCAATTTCAGCTTTTAATTCAACATAGTTCAGGTGTTTTTCACTTACTAATTTCTATATATGTGTTGGGAATGGTTATATCTATTAAGCAAGTTGTACTTGCTTGTTTATCCTGTAATATTATATCCGGATGGTTAATTTAGATTGCCCATCTGTAATAATGGATTAGTCATAATATAATTTGTAGAACTCAGACTCTAAATCTGGATCAGGGTTGGATTTAAAGTAGGGTATGGCGTCTTATTATTATTATTATTATTACTACTACTTGTTTCTTTTTTGTATTTGCACAGTTTGTCTGTCTTTGTGTGCAATTTTTCCACTGACAGTGGGTGTCCACGGCAACTATTAATGATTTAGAAATTGACATTGGGTGCATGATCACTAGATTTTGCTCAAATTGGTCACAGAGTCATAGACCAATCCTTATAGTCCAATCCTTAATGATTTTGATATTCAAGAGGAATGGGTGAAGGGTTGGGATGAGGAGGTTACATTTGGAAAATCTGTTTTGCCTTATATAAGTATGATAGCAGACTGAAAGAATTCAGCATTCACCTTATCAGGCCAACATTGTATGTTACAGGCTTACCCACAGCATATTCTGGTGCCTTCACTACAACTACGGAATAAAATAGAGAACCTTAACTCTACCTTACTTCAGTAAAGGCATATTTCCTTATATTCCTTGGGGTAATGCCTTAGAATTACTCTTCCTATTAGCGTAGCTGGGATGTTTGTGATATACTCCTTTTGCAGGATGTGGAAAGTAACATCTGTGGGAGATGTGCCCAGCTGCAGCTCCTGACTGGCAATGTGAAGAAGCTGAAGCTACAGTTAGACATATTTACAATCACCCAGGATGCAAAGAAAATCATAGATAAGAGTTTTAGTGAGATTATGAAACCCAAGCTGCAGGCAGCAAATGGCTGGATGACCAACCAGGAAAGATCCAGGAAGCGCAAGCACACAAACAGTGCAGGGCTGCTCGTGGCTGTTCCCCTCAGCAACAAGTACCCCTAGGGGGGTGGGTTGGAATCAGGGCACAGCAGCAGCAGCCATGTCAGTGGCACTGTGGCCAGCTCTGAGGTTCAGCAGGAGGGGTGGAATACAGTCAACAAAGGCAAGATTAATTGGAGACTTGATAACTAGCAGGGCAGACAGGGGATTTTGTCAGTCCTTCAATCTCCTCCCTTGTTTCCCCAAGCAGCCTTGGGGATTTATCGAACTTGTGTTCCAGATATCTAACCCTTCTTAAGACTGAACTTTCCATGCACTTCTTCTTGGTGAATACAGACGAAAAGTCAGGACCTTACCCACACCCCCTTGCTCCAGCAAGGAGAGAAGTTCTTTGGCTCAACTCATCCATGCCAAGCAAGATGGCCATCTAAGCTAGTCCCATCTGCCTGCATTTGGCCTACTTCCCTCGAAACCTTTCCTGCTCCTGTACCTGTCAAAATGTCTTTCAAAATTTGGCATTGTACCTGCCTAAACCATTTCCTCAGGCAGCTCATTCCATATACTCCATGAAGAAATTGCCCATTTCACTGTAAACCTACGCATCAAGTTTTTATTCTTTTCCCCTGAAAAAAACTGAATGCATTCAACCCATCTGTGCCCCTCATAATTCCATGCACCTCTATAAGGTCACTCTTAAGTCTCCTATGTCTAAAATGGCCAACTTCTGTCTATAACTCAGGTTCTCAAGTCCTGACAACATTTTTGTAAACCTTTTCTTCAGCTTAGTGATACATAGTATGCATATACGCTGGTTCATGGCTCTTCTACTGTCAAAATAACACCACTCTCAAGTTGGAGAAGCAAGGCCTCATGTTCCAACCTGATGCTGTGAACATCCATTTCTCTCACTTCCAGTAATTCCTTCCTCCTCCCACTTCTCTCTTTTCCCATTCCCCATTCTGACTCCTTCTCTTCTCCTCACCCGTCCATCACTGCCCTCTGTTGCTTTTTAGCCCTTCCTTGTTCCCTTTCTTGCATGGTCCACTCTCCTCTCCTGTCAGATTCCTTCTTTGTCAGCCCTTTACCACTTCCACCATCACCTTCCAGCTTCTCAGTTCATCTCCCCTACCCCACTCACCCATGTTCCTGCTCACCCATCACTCCATCCCCTCCCCCTTCCTTCTTATTCTCGCTTCTTCCCCTTTCTTTTCTGGTCCTGATGAAGGTACTCAGCACAAAATGTCGACTCTTTATTCCTCTCCATAACTGTTGCCTGACCTACTGGGTTCCTCCAGCATCTGGTGTCTATTGAACTGGATTTCCAGCATCTGCAGAATCTCTTGTGTTTATGACCTGCTGCATATAATGCTTCATAGGCAGCATCACCAAAGTTTTGTACAACTGCAACATGATGCCCAACTCCTAAATTCAATGCCCTGATTGAGGCCAGTATGCCAAATGGCTCATTCACCATCTTCAAAATGCTGGAGGAACTCAGCAGGCCAGGCAGCATCTATGGAAAACAGTACAGTCGACATTTCGGGACGAAACCCTTCAGCAAGACTGCTGGAGAGCAGCAGGGATCACAGCGGGGGAGCAGTGAGAAAGAATTTCACTGAACTTCTGTTGAAGGGAAGATTTAACTTCTTCAGGGTAGGCATCCCTGGAAGAGGCTTTGCAGGGTAGTAATCAAATCACAAACAAGAGATAATCTGCAGATGCTGTAAATCCGAGCCACACACACAAAATGCTGGAGGAACTCAGCAGGCCAGACAGCGTTTATGGAAAAAAGTTTCGGCCCAAAATGTCGACTGTACTTTTTTCCAGAGATGCTGCCTGGCCTGCTGAGTTCCTTCAGCGTTTTGTGTTTGTTGCTCAGATTTCCAGCATCTTCAGATTTTCTCTTGTTTGTTATTCACCATCCTGTTTACTTGTGACATTGCACTGTGAAAGGCCTATCCTGGTTTGACTTCCCAAAATGCATTGCATCATAGTTATTTGGATTGAATGTCATTTGCTATTCTTTGTCCAACTTACCCAGTTGATCAAGATAACCCTGTGGTCCCAAAGAAAACTCAATCTTTCCCTGTTTGGGTGAAAGCCAGACACTGGCTATTTGCATCCAAAATTATAGCATTCAAAACTCACCTGTAGTTATGAAACCAGTTGATGACAGTACTTGTTTTCAGATTTAGCTGGGCAGCAAGCTCCTCAATAGTCTTTGGAGATGGATATGGCTTTAGCTGGTATGCCCGCTTCAGAGCTTCCTTTTCCTCTGGGGCCAGCACCACTCTGGGCTTCTTCAGATGAACCTGTTGCTGGGGACTGGCGCTCTGACTGTAGTCTAGCCCAGCAACTGAAGAATCACTCCCATGACCATCGCTCACTGAACTGTGTCGTCGCTTCATGTAAGCTGAAACAAAAAAAGTTAACTTATAATCTTACTTGAAGTCTGGAGAAAACATACTTATCCATTAACTTAAGGTACAATTTCTTTTTTGGTTTAGTAGGCTGCAGTGTTTGCCAATATACAAAAAAAACTCATTTGTTGACATGTCAATTGTTCCCACAGCCCTGCAAATTAGGGCATGCAAACACATAAATTATTAGTAGGAGCAGGTCACTAAGTTCCTCAAGCCTTCTTCACCATTTCATGATTGTGACTGATTCATTATAATTTAACTCTGCAATCCAATCTATCACTGTTTATTCAAAGACACTCCTTCCACCAGCCTTTGAAGAGTTCCAAAGACTCAGCACTCTCTGAGAGAAAAACACTTTAACTTATATCTGCCTTAAATGGGTGACCCATTAGTTCCAGAACTTCCCAGATGTGGAAACGTCTATTTGACCAGTCCTGTCAAAACCATTCAGTCACTTCTCATTCATCTAACTCCACTAGATACAAGCTAAGCTTGTCCAACCATTCCACAGGTTAGTAAACCTTTCAGCAAACAAATTCACATCCTTCTTTACACAAGACGACCAGTACTGTACTCAATATTCTGGGTGCCCATTATCAATTTCCGAGTCTCATCCTGTAACAAGAGAAGTTTGTGGATTACATGTACATTAATGTGGAGAGCAAAGAAGGTTGTCTAAGGTGATGTGGCATATAGATCAAATGGGAAGCTGGGCAGAGTTATGGCAGGCAGAAAGTAATGCTGGCAGGTGTGAGGTGACGCATTTGAGAAGGCTAATGGGGTAGAAATGTACAGTATAGGAAAGCCTCATGTTAAGGAGGGCATACCTTCCCCAGAAATCCCCTTTTCCCATTAACTCCTCAGAGGTGCATCCTATAGGATACGTTTCTCTCAGACAAAACCATTTTGTCAGTGATGGGAAGTGACGCAGAGCAACAACCCAGTCTAACGTTAGACTGGGGAGATGGAGGAATTCTCTCCAATATGCAAGGCTCATGCATCAGGAAAGGTTCCACAGGAGGAGATACCAGGGAAAGGGATGGGATTTGAGGACTGTGGTTCTTAGGAGAAAGGTATTGACCGTAAAACCGTAAGACATAAGAGCAGAATTAGGCCATTTAGCCCATCGAGTCCACTCCGCCATTACATCATGGCTGATCCCAGATCCCATTCAACCTCATTCAGCTGCCCTCTCACCATATCAGGAATCCATCAACATCTGCTTTGAACATACCTGAGGACTTGGTCTCCACCACAGTCTGTGGCAGAGCATTCCACAGATTCACCACTCTTTGGCTAAAAATAATTCATAGAAACATAGAAAATGACCTCCCTTTGACAAAGCCATGCTGACTATTCCTAATCATGTTACGCCTCTCCAAATGTTCATAAATCCTGCCTCTCAGGATCTTTTCCATCAACTTACCAACCACTGAGGTAGGACTCACTGGTCTATAAACTCCTGGGCTATCTCTACACCCTTTCTTGAATAAGGGAACAATATCTGCAACCCTCCAATCCTCCAGAACCTCTCCCGTCCCCATTGATGATGCAAAGATCATTGCCAGAGGCTCAGCAATCTCCTCCCTCGCCTCTCACAGTAGCCTGGGGAACACCTCATCCAGTCCCGGAGACTTATCCAACTCGATCATTTCCAAAAGTTCCAGCACATCCTCTTCCTTAATGTCTATATGCTCAAGCTTTTCAATCCACTGTAAGTCATCCCTACAATTGCCAAGATCCTTTTCCGTAGTGAATACTGAAGCAAAGTATTCATTAAGTATCTCTGCTATCTCCTCCAGTTCCACACACACTTTTCAACTGTCATACTTGATTGGTCCTATACTCTTACGTCTTATCCTCTTGCTCTTCACATACTTGTAGGATGCCTTGGGGTTTTCCTTAATCCTGTTTACCAAGGCCTTCTCATGGCCCCCTCTGACTCTCCTAATTTCATTCTTAATCTCCTTCCTGCTAGCCTCAATCTTCTAGATCTCTATCATTACGTAGTTTTTTGAACCTTTCATAAGCTTTTCTTTTCTTCTTGAAAAGATTTTCAACAGCCTTTGTACACCACAGTTCCTGTACCCTACCATCCCTTCCCTGTCTCATTGGAACATACCTATGCAGAATGCCATGGAAATATCCCCTGAACATTTGCCACATTTCTGCCGTTCATGTCCTTGAGAACATCTGTTCCCAATTTATGCTTCCAAGTTCCTGCTCAATAGCTTCATATTTCCTCTTACTCCAATTAAACGCTTTCCTAACTTGTCTGTTCCTATCCCTCTCCAATGCTATGATAAAGGAGATAGAATTGTGATCACTATCTCCAAAATGCTCCCCCTCTGAGAGACCTGAGTTTCTTACTTCTGTTCTAAAAGCTTGCCCCTAAATTTTGGGGCTGTGTCCTCTAGTTCTGGATACTCCCACCACAGGAAACATCCCCTCCACATCCACCTTATCTAGTCCTTTCAACATTTGATAGGTTTCAAATAGATCCCCACGCATTCTTCTAAAGTCCAACGAATACAGGCCCAAAGCCGCCAAACGTTTGTCATATGTTAACCCCTTTCATTTTCCGAATACTCCTTGTGAACCTCCTCTTGGCTCTCTCCAATGATAACACATTCTTCCTGAGATAACGGGCCCAAACAGGTTACAATACTCCAAGTGCAGCCTGACTAGTGTCTTACAAAGCTTCAGCATTATCTCCTTGTTTTCATATTCTGTTCTCCTTAAATAAATGCCAATACTGCCTTGTTTACCACAGAATCAACCTGTGAGTTAACCTTCAGGGAGTCTTGCACGCGGACTCGTAAGTCCCTTTGTACGTCTAATGTTTGAATAAGCTCCCCAATAGTCTTCACTATTGTTCCTTTTACCAAAATGCATTATCATACATTTCTCAACACTGTATTCCATCTGCTACTTTTTTGCCCATTTTTCCAATTTGTCTAAGTCCTGCTGCAATCATATTGCTTCCTCAGCACTAGCTATCCTTAAACCTATCTTCGTATCATCCCAAAATGTTACTATCTAAATCATTGACAAACAATATGAAAAGCAGCGGTCACGATACTGACCCCCCCGAGGAACACCACTAGTTACTGGCAGCCAACCGGAAAAGGCCCCAGTTATTCCCACTCGCTGTCTCCTGCCTGTTAGCCATTCCTCTATCATGCCAGTATATTTCCTGTAACACTATAGGGTTTTATCTTGTTAAGCAGCCTCATGTGAGGCACATATAAAATGCTTTCAAAAAAATCTAAGTAATGACATCCACTGCCTCTGCTTTCCCTTCAGAGGACCCATACTACCTTTGACTTATTTTACAACTAGTCTCCATACCCTGAAGTCTCATCCTTAATGATAGACTCCAACACTTCCCAACCACTGAGGTGGGCTAACTGGCCTATAATTTCCTCTCTTTTGTCTTCCTCCCTTCTCAACGAGTGACGTTTGCAACTTACGAGTCCTCTGGGACCATGCCAGAATCAAGTGATTCTTGAGAGATCATGACCAATATATCCATTATCTCTTCAGCAACCTCTTTCAGGACACTGGGATGTAGACCCTCTGGTCCAGGTGACTTATCCACCTTAAGACCTTTGATTTATTCTTTATATCTCTGAAAAAACCTTTTATATTTTGCTTTATACTATCAGCTAGCTTGCCCTCATATTTCATCTTTTGCCTTCTTATAGCTTTTTTAGTTGCCTTTTGTTGAATTTTAAAAGATTCCCAATCATCCAACCTCCCACTCACTTTTGCAACCTTATGTGCCCATTCCGTGGCCTTTATGCACTTCCCTTGTGAGCCACAGTTACCTAGTCCTGCTGTTTGAGAACTACTTCTTCTATGGGACATACCTATCCTTCCCTTTGTGAACTATTCCCAGAAACTTCAGTCACCTCTGCTCTGCCATACACCCACGAATATCCTCCTCCAATCTACCTGGCCAAGCTCCTCCTTATTTCTGTAATTCCCTTTATTCCATTGTGATACGGACACATGTGACATATGCTTCTCCCTCTCAAGTTGCAGTATGAATTCAACCATATTATGATACCTGCCTACTAAGGGTTCCTTTACATTAAGCTGACTAACAAAATCTAATCTAAGATAGTCTTTCCCCTAGGAGGCTCGAGCACAAGCTGCTCTAAAAAGCCTCTCATAGGCTTTCAATGAATTCCCTCTCTTGCAATCCAAATGTATCTTGGTGAAAGGAACAATAGCGTGGATTATTATCTAAATGGGGAGAAGGTTCACACATCAGAGGGCCTTAGGAGTCCTCGTGCAAGACTTCCAGAAGGTTAATTTACATGTTGAGTCTGTGGTGAAGAAGGCAAATGTAACGTTGGCATTTATTTCAAGGGGAATAGAATATAAAAGGAGGGAGATAATGCTGAGGATTTATAAGACACTAGTCAGGCGGCACTTGGGGTATTGTGAACAGTGCTAACATATGAGGAACATTGGCAGCTTTGGGCCTGTGTTCACTGGAATTTAGAAGAATGCCGGGGGGGGCGGGGGGGATCTCATTGAAACCTACCAAATATTGAAAGGACTAGATAAGGATTTTACAGCAGTAGTAGTGCATATGGATTTCACAAGGCATTTGATAATACCCCATGCAAAACTTATTCAGAAAGTAAGGAGGCATAGGATCCAAGGGGACATTGCTTTGTGGACCCAGGACTGGCTTGCCCACAGAAGGCAAAGAGTGGTTGTAGACGGGTCATATTCCGCATGGAGGTCGGTCACCAGTGGTGTGCCTCAGGGATCTGTTCTGGGACCCCTACTCTTTGTGATTTTTATAAATGACCTGGATGAGGAACTGGAGGGATGGGTTAGTAAATTTGCTGATAACACAAAGGTTGGGGATGCTATGGATAGTGTGGAGGGCTGTCAGAGGTTACAGCAGGACATTGATAGGATGCAAAACTGGGTTGAGAAGTGGCAGATGGAGTTCAACACAGATAAGTGTGAGGTGGTTAATTTTGTTAGGTGAAATATGATGGCAGAATATAGCATTAATGGTAAGACTCTTGGCAGTGTGGAGGGTCAGAGGGATCTTGGGGTCCGAGTCCATAGGACACTCAAAGACCCTGCGCAGGTTGACTGTGTGGTTAAGAAGGCATTTGGTGCATTGGCCTTCATCAACCGTGGGATAGAGTTTAGGAGCCGAGAGGTAATGCTGCAGCTATATAGTACCCTGGTCAGAGTCCACCTGGAGTACTGTGCTCAGTTCTGGTCGCCTCACTACAGGAAGGACGTGGAAACTATAGAAAGGGTGCAGAGGAGATTTACAAGGATGTTGCCTGGATTGAGGAGCATGCCTTATGAGAATAGGTTGAGTGAACTCGGCCTTTTCTCCTGGGAGCGAAGGAGGATGAGAGGTGACCTGATAGAGATGTATAAGATGACTAGAGGCATTGATCATGCGGAGAGTCAGAGGCTTTTTCCCAGGGCTGAAATGGCTAGCACGAAGGGCACAGTTTTACAGTGCTTGGAAGTAGGTATAGAGGAGATGTCAGGGGTAAGATTTTTACACAGAGAGTAGTGAGTGCGTGGAATGGGGTGGTGGAGCCGGATACGATAGGGTCTTTTAAGAGGCTCATGAATAGGTACATGGAGGTTAGAAAAATAGAGGGCTATGGGTAACCCTAGGTAATTTCTATAGCAAGGACATGTTCGGCACAGCTTTGTGGGCCAAAGGGCCTGAATTGTGCTGTAGGTTTTCTTTGTTTCCATGTTTCTAAGATGGATGTGAAGAGGATGTTTCCTCTGGTGCAGGTTTCCAGAAGTAGAGGGTACAACCTTAAAATTGAGGGGTGAGCTATTAGAAGAGGGAAGGATGAATATTATTTGCCAGAGAGTAGTAAATCTGTGGAATGCTCTGCCACAGACTGCGGTAGAGGCCAAGTTTGTGTGTATATTTAAGTCAGAAGTTGATTGTTTCCTGATTGATCAAGGCATCAAAGGATATAGCAAGAAGGCTATATGGGGTTGAGTGGGATCTGGCATCAGCCATGCTGGAAAGGTGGAGGAGACCCGACAGACTGAATGGCCTAATTCTGCTCCTATGTCTAATGCGATTATGGACAGCAATCTGATTTTCCCAATTCCTTGCATATTGGGAAAAATGAGGAAGGTGCAGGACGTGTATTCCAAAAATGAAGAAGTATTCAAATGGTAAAATAGTACAACTGTGGCTGACAAGGGAAGTCAAAGCTATTGTAAAACAAAAGAAAGGGCATACAACAAATCAAAAAGTAGTGGGAAGACAGAAGATTGGAAAGTTTTAAAAAACCTACACAGAGCAACTAGAAGGGAAAAGATGAAATATGAAAGCAAGCTAACAAATAATATCAAAGTGGATAGTAAAAGTTTTTTCAGGTATGTTAAAAATAAAAGAGAAATGACAGTGGATATAGGACTACTAGAAAATGAGGCAGGAGAAATAATTACGGGGAACAAGGAGATGGCTGAATATTTTGCGTCAATCTTCACTGTGGAAGAAACTAGTGTACGCTTGATGTTGTAGTATGTGATGGAAGAGAAGTGGGTGCAGTTAGCATTACAAGAGAGGAGCTGCTTAAAAAGTTGAAAGACCTAAAGGCACATAAGTCACCCGGACCAGATGAACTACACCCAAGGGTTCTGAAAGAGATAGCGTTAGACATAGGCGGCCTTAGCTATGTTTCACCCATTTCAACTGAAACGGGCCCCGCCCTCCCAGGGGCCCCCAACTGACATGCAAAAATTTAATGCACAGCTCCCAGACGCCACAATATTCTCCTGCTATTGCCAGCTGAACCGCCAGTAGGCGCTCACTGACTGACATCTGAGAAAATATATTAAAATATTTACTTCACTTGTAAACATTGCTCCTAGCAAAGAAGGCTACTTTCCAATGAGAGGAAAATGAAACGCTCCTATCCTAGCGGTGCTGAAAAACGGAAAATATTAGACAACAAAACAAAATGTGTAAACAGTCTCCCAAAAGTTACATCTTTCTTTGATCCATCATCTGTAAAAGGCCCGCTGACTGCAGTTGCTGCTGCACCATCGTCACAGCATGGGGCTGCAGTGCCAATTGACAGTGTAAGTAGTACGGGAGATGTTGATAATCAGAGCAATGAAAATGAGGAGAACAATTCTACTCAAACAGATGGTGATAATGATGACCAAACTTTGTTTGATGAACAAGCACCACAGCATGATGACAGTCCTACAACTGAGACAGGTGAGGGAGATGCCGCTACCAGCACACCAGACAGAGAGAAAGCCCCACTAACATTCACAGAGAACAATCCGGCACACTGGCCAACGCATATTACCAGTGACCAATGGATTGACATTGTTAGCAGAGGTCCCGTTCAGTTAGGGGACATTAACTTTCCACAGAGCCAATCACGCCGTCGTTTTACCAAGGACAGATATCTTATGAAGATGAAAAATAGAGAAACTATTCATAGGTCATGGTTAGTGTACTCAGAATCATCTGATTCAATCTTCTGTTTCTGCTGTACCCTATTTGGCAAGCGAAATCACAGTCTCACTTGCGGAGGTTTCAGAGTGTGGGAGCGACTCACTTTCACACTCCAGGATCATGAGAAGTCAAATGCGCACCGTGCCAACATGGATAGCTGGCGCGAGCTGAAAATGCGCTTAAGAACGCACAGTGCCGTTGACAGCACGTACCAAGAAATGCAAATGCTGGAAAAACAACACTGGAATGATGCCATGAAGAGGTTCATTGCCATAGTCTATCACCTTGCAGAATGAAACCTTGCTTTCCATAGCCACAATTCCACCCTACATGAACCAAATAATGGGAACTTTCTAGGTCTGGTGGAGCTGCTTGCCGAGTTTGACCCCGTGATGAGCGAACATGTCAGACAGGCAGAGAAAAAAGAGATTGCTGACCACTACATGGGGAAAACCATGCAAAATGAGTTAATCACACTTAGTGGAGACAAGACACTGGAAGCGATAACAGAGAGAGTAAAACAATCACGTTACTACTCGGTGATAATGGACTGCATCACTGACGCTGCACACATAGAGCAGCTCTCTGTGACATTGCGCTTTGTCACATGTCAAGTAAATGTCGGAGCTACAGTTAGTGAGCATTTTGTCGGTTTCCTAACAGGTACAGGCCTAACCGACGTTTTCTTAACGCATATGGAGAAGTTAGGATTAGATATCTCAAAATGCAGGGAGCAGGCATATGATAACGGGAGCAATATGCAGGGGAAAAATAGGAGGGTGCAGAAGAGGGTGCTAGATATTAACAAGAAAAGCACTGTTCATGCCATGCGCCAGCCACAGCCTAAACCTGGTCATTGTCGATGCTGCAAAATCAACAGTGGAGTCTGTGAGCTTCTTTGGGGTGCTACAACATCTATACACACTATTCAGCTCATCGACACAGAGGTGGGAGCTTGTCAAGGAGAACGTGCCACAGATGACCCTCAAGGCCATATCCAACATGCAAAGGGAGTGCCGCGTGGAAAGTGTGAAAGTTCTGCGCTACCAGCTTCCCAATGCGCTCTTCTCACTGATTGAATATGCCACACAGAAAGTTGACAGTGAAACCACATCTGCAGCCAGAGGCCTAGAACAGGAGATCATGTCATGGAAATTCCTGCTGACTGTTATAATCTGGTACAACGTTTTACGTGAGGTGATTCATGTCAGCAAGCTGCTCCAGAGCCCACAAGTGGGAATCGATGTGCTACAGTGCGAGGTGGAATATGTTCTGAAATTTCTCAAGGAATACAGAGAGAACAGCCTTTCATCCACCCAAACAGATGCCAGAGACATAGCTGAAGAGATAGGGATGCCAATGGTCTTTCCTACTGCACGAATCAGAAAACCAAAACGCCATTTCTAGTACGAGTCCCAAAGTGCAGACCCAGTGGCACCCGAGGAACAGTACAAGAGGGAAGTTTTCCTTCCACTAGTGGACTCTGCCATCTCAGGCATTAGTGAGCGCTTCAAGCTGATGGAATCATTTTACAGTCTGTTTGGCTTCATTTACGGCAGAGGGGAAAAGAAAAAAGCCACCCAAAGTCGCACACTGAAAGACAGCTGAGTAAACATGGAGAGGACACTTGGTGTCGTGGACGCTGAGGACCCTTTGCTTGAGGTGTCGGCTGCTGTCAGTGCCGTGCCTGCAAAAGAAACCACTGGCCTGCAGATTCTGAGCTACATTTACAGCAACAATCTGGTTGAACTGTATCCTAACCTCACCATTGCTCTAAGACTCATGCTAACAGTGCCTGTGACTGTAGCGAGTGGAGAGAGAAGTTTTTCGAGACTAAAGCTCATCAAAACGCATCTGAGGACAACCTTGCTCCAGAAGCGTCTGTCAGCTCTTGCTCAGATATCAATCGAGCATGAAATAACAAGATTGCTGGACAAAGATGAGCTCATTAAAGCATTCTCAGCACTCAAGCACAGGAGGGTGGTGAAGTTCTAGTGGTAAGTCTTTTAACACATTTTTAGCAGAAATAAAGTTTATAATTAAAATAATAATAAACCACGTATTTCACTCAAGATGCGTATAGGTGATTAGGCCTCGTTTCCACAAATCGTAATTTCTCTCTCCCGCTTGCGTCCCCTCCCTCTCTCTCACTCTCCTCCTGTTTGCTCTCCAGGCCTTACGTGAGCTGTCCGTGGTGCTGAAAGAGCGCGAGACACAGCTTGTTGTAAACTTCCAGTAGTTAACTTTCAGACACTGTTCATTGAATAAATAAAGTGTGAATTTTCATTAAATATGACATTGCTTTTGTTATTAATTTAATTAGAGGGAAATTGTTTAGCTGTTCTTATGTCAGCTGATAACTAACACATAGTCCCATTCAATGCAGACTAGTTGCTGAAAAGGGCGAGGCTTCTCACTCCAAAGCAAAAAATGTCATTATTACAGTTTTTAATTAAGAGAATTGTTTGGATTATCTTGCGCTGTCTGTCCATTATGCTGAAAGTGCATATAATGCATCAACGTTTAAGTCTGAAATTATACCATTATTGATGCAAACCAACTTGAATATTCACTTGTTTTCTTTCTTTTTTTTTGGGAAGCGGGGGTAGGGCCCCACATTAACTCTTGAAGTGGGCCCCCAGATGCTTAAGGCCGCCTATGGGGTTAGAGATAGTGGTGGCATTAGAAATGATCTTTCAAAAATCATTGGACTCTGGCATGGTGCAAGAATGACTGGAAAATTGCAAATGTTACTCCACTCTTTAAGAAAGGAGGAAGGCAGCAGAAAGGAAATTATAGACCAGATAGCCTGACATCAGTGGTTAGAGTCAATTGTTAAGGATGAGGTGATGGAGTACTTGGTGACACAGGACAAGATAGTACTGTTACATACCTTGTAACGGGTTAAAAGAACCAGCAGAAATGGAACACTTCTGGAGTCTGTTTTTGCAGTTTACTAACGCTATCTTTATTAGTAACTACGCAATACAGTAATATAAGACTAGATAAATCGAACAGGTTAGCAGAATTTATGCATATATAGGTGTGGAAATATAAAACTCAAGCTTCTTCAAGCTTAGGGGGTAATTGATACAGTTTTACAATGGTATGTAAGAAAAGTTCAGTTCAGATACACAGGTTAATTAATCCAAAGGTGAATGTTCTGAGAGTGCAATTACGTTGATATTCCACAGATTCCACGACAGCAATACAAGATAACAATAGTAGTAGGTTTTTCTGAAGTTGTTCCACTCCACACAAGAAATATCACCGACAGTGATCTTCAACGAATATCCTTTCAACACAAATGGTACCACACCTGAATTCAGCTACAGGACATCTCAAAGTGGTGGCCACAGGACACTCAAACAGAATCCACGTATGGATTATCACCAACAGTAGCTTATAACAAAGGGGACTCTCTTCAAGGGAACCACCACCCAGGCAAGGGTCAACACACCGGTAGATTCCACAAGGTTACCCCAAGCACACAACGTGATAGCCACTTATCCAGTTCCACGACATATGAAATAACTCCAACAGTGATTTGCCACAGGGTAGTTCTTCAGTGAACTACCACACCCAGACAAAGGGTAAACACACACGTGGTGTTCACAAAGGTTTTCTCCTCACCAGAGAACCCACTCCTGTGGATTAACTAAGTGACAATCACACTTTCGTAGTCGAATGGAAACAAACTCACCCTCATGGGCTACTTAGAGAGAGAGTCCAAACAGTGATCTCTTAATCACTAGGTTTCTTCTGTTTCAAACCTATCTCTCCTCTTTTCTCTTCCTGCAAACTTGTTCTAGTTGCAGAAAACTTGTGAGATTCATTTATCAATACTCAGGATCGATCTCAACTCACCCTTTTGGGCTACTGGAAGTTTAAACCAGCCACCGACTCACTGGTGTCTTCCATTGACCGAATCCATCTTGACTCTAGCTATGTAAACACAGGGAATTCTGCAGATGCTGGAAATTCAAGCAACACACATCGAAGTTGCTGGTGAATGCAGCAGGCCAGGCAGCATCTCTAGGAAGGGTCTCGGCCCGAAACGTCGACTGTACCTCTTTCTAGAGATGCTGCCTGGCCTGCTGCATTCACCAGGAACTTTGATGTGTGTTGCTTGACTCTAACTATGTGTGTCTGTGTGTTCTTGTATATTCAAAACAAACTGCAGAGAAACCATAACATCAATTGTCCACCAAATAACTTCACCTCTCTCTCTCTCTGGAGCAGCTCGAACAGTGTCCAAAAGTCAGTCTCATTCTCCTGACATTTTAAAGTGAGTCCACAGAAAATATGAACCCTAGGGGTACATAACAGTACAAAGTCAACCTGGTTTCCTTCAGGGAAAATCCTGCTTGACTAACTTGTTGGAATTCTTTGAGGAGATTACAAGTAGGATAGATAAAGGGGATGCAGTGGATGTTGTGTATTTGGACTTTCAGAAGTCCTTTCACAAGGTGCCATACATGAGGCTGCTTACCAAGTTAGGAGCCAATATTACAGGAAAGTTACTAACATGGTCAGAGCATTGGCTGATTGGTAGGAGGCAGTGAGTGGGAATAAAAGGATCCTTTTATGCTTGGCTGCCAGTGACTAGTGGTGTTCCACAGGGTTCAGTGGTCGGTGTTGGGACTTCTTTTTATGCTGTATATAAATGATTTAGATGATGGAATAGATGGCTTTGTTGCCAAGTTTTCAGATGATACTAAGATTGGTGGAGGGGCAGGTAGTGTTGAGGAAACAGGTAGGATGTAGAAGGTCTTCGACAAATTAGGAGAATGGGCAAGAAAGTGGCAAATGAAATACAATGTTGGAAAATGCATGGTCATGCACTTTGGTAGTAGAAAATAAATGTGAGGACTATTTTCTAAATGGGGAGAAAATACAAGAATCTGAGATGCAGAGGGACTTGGGAGTCCTTTTGGTTAACTTGCAGGTTGAGATGGTGGTGAGGAAGGCAAATGCCATGTTAGCATTCATTTCAAGAGATCTAGAATACAAGAGCAGGGATGTGATGCTGAAGCACTGGTGAGGCCTCACCTTGAGTACTGTGAACAGTTTTGGGTCCTTCATCTTAGAAAAGATGTGCTGGCATTGGAGAGGGTCCAGAGGAGGTTCATAAGAATGATTCCAGGAATGAAAGGGTTATCATACGAGGAATATTTGATGGCTCTGGTTCTGTACTCGCTAGAATTCAGAAGGATGGTGGGGGGGGGGGGGATCTCATTGAAACCTTTCGAATGTTGAAAGGCCCAGACAGAGTAGATGTGTAAAGGATGTTTCCCGTGGTGAGAGAGTCTAGGATAAGAGGGGTGCCCTTTCAAAACAGAGATGTGGATAAATTTCTTTAGCCCAAGGGTGGTGAACTTGTGGAATTTGTTGCCACAGGCAGCTGTGGAGGCCAGGTCATTGGGTGTATTTAAGGCAGAGATTGATAGGTTCTTGATTGGACATGGCATCAAAGGTTACAGGGAGAAGGCCAAGAACTGGGGTTGAGGAGAAGATAGAAATAAGGATCAGCCATGACTAAATGGCGGAGCAGACTCGATGGGCCAGATGTACCCAATCATTGGCTTGTCCTTTTGTACGTTCATATTGCATCATCTGCTTGTAAACCAGCTGGCTTATCCTCAGCTCCATCACACTGGTTCCCGTCCCCCTGCCAGGTTTAGGAGTTCAAAAACTCCTAAAACATGAGTTAAAGTGTGGTACTTCATGGAAGCGAGGAAGAAATGATTATAATCAGCGCCTTCGTCATCATCACTTTTGAAACTATGTTGTTGCTATTCTGGATTCTAAAAAAAATTTCAATTCCACAGTTGCTGTGAAGTGATCTGAACTTGAGTCTTTGGATTACAGTCCAGTTATTTAACAGCTGTGCCATTACAACAGGATGATAAAGCTTGTAATCTTTACATATATCCTTGAGTAAATTGAGCTTATAATTATATAGAACACATGGTTGTAAAATATAATGAACTATTTGCTTCATTTACACTGCTAAACTCTCCGTTGGTGCTGAAGCTTGCGGGCATAGAATCTGCGGCCAGTAGCAACTACCTTTGGGGGAGAGAGTTACCCATACCTCCAAGAAGTTGTATTGGAATGCTACAGCAGTGTAAGAAACTTCTGCTTATCACATGAAATGCAAGAGACAGAGAATCACACTTCAACCAACTAATTCTTCCAACCTGGATTGGCTCTGCATCATGGATTCCCATTTGGGACTTACTACAACTTTGTGTTCCAGCACTGCACTACATGAGAACTGCAGCAGGTGGTACTGAGAATGTAGGCACAAACAACTCAGAACTTCTGCATTCATTTTAGAACAAAAATCCTCAGCTTCCTGTACTTCCATGGGAGACTGCAGTTATTTTCCTGACTGCCAGCCAATTTCACTGTTTCAACAGTCAGCAGGATGCTGATGCGCTGCTAAGGCCCTCATCTTTTGAGAACTTAAACCACAAATGCAGGCAGTCCCCAGGTTACACAAGGGTTACACTCCTGAGAACCTAAGACACCTAAGTCAGAAAAGAATGATTTCAATACTGCCTTTACTGTGTAGTTACAATGGTATAGAATTGGCAAATCCCACGCCCAATGACTGGTTTCAGTGAGCTTCAACTATCAGAGGAAGTTACATTGTATACAGTATTGTCACACTAGTGTCAACCAAAGAGATTGTTCTGTAAATTTCCAGAGCTAATACAGTGGTTTTTGGTTAATTGCTGCAGAAAGGAAGGACATCATGGAAGAATTGTCTACTAAGTCAGTGTAGGTAGAAGAAAAATACAGGAAGGGAACAATCACTCTCTTGGGCATATGGTGAATTCTGATTAATAGGACCATCGGGTAATTGGGGCAGCTGCTTCTTTGGTACAACTTGTAAAGAACAACAACTAATCAAGAAAATAGCAGGGATTCCCTTTGTATATTTAGGGCACTATGCTGCTTAACTGGTGCACGAGACTGTTGCCGAAGTTTCTAACTAGCATCAGTCGCATGCACTCGTGTAGCCATTAAACTCCGCAACTCAGAGTGAACAGATTTAAATAGCGTCAGTTGCATGTTTGTGTTCAAAAAGCAATGATTTATGTCACTATTGGTTGCAAGAAATAAGCTGTAAGACAATTCGGAACTGTTTTGTTCACTGCTTTTACAAGCATTCAGGCTTTGAGATGCTAAAAACAGCTGGGAATGAAATTGAAACGATTTAATCATTTCAACAAGTTAAAAACTATGAAGAACTTGAAGGTATTGACAACCATCTTGAACGTTACAATAAAAATGAAGATTGGGAGGATACAATCGCTGAAAACAGTGCATGAATGCAGTCCATTATCAACACTAGATGTCTGCACTGATTTTGTTCATTTACAATCAAAAGGCGGTGGCAGTGTACACTGGATAAATTCCTTCATTGATAACTAATGCACAATTTTATACTACTGTGGTAGTACTGAGTGTTCTAATTTGTTCTGTATTTCATTTAAATATATAATTTTTGCATCAGTTAAATGGCAGTTTGTCTTCCTTTCACCTTTTTAACTATTTCCATGAAACTTTGGCTAATTGAGGCAGCCGCTTAATTGGCCCAATGAGTCCCATTTAGCCGGAATCCAGGGTAACCTAATGGGTCTCCTGCTGTGAACCAGCACCAGTGGTTTTAAACAGACAATGTTGTCACAGTGAGGTTACAGGTCCTAGATGTATGTCACATTTATTTATTGATTGACGTACAGCCCTTCCAGCCCTTCAAGCTGCGCTGCCCAGTAATCCCCTGATTTAATCTTGGCCTAATCATGGGACAATTTACAATGACCTATTAAACTACCAACTGGTAAATTTTTGGACTGTGGGAGGAAATTGGAGCACCTGGAGGAAACCCACACGATCACAGGGAGAATGTACAAACTCCTTACAGGCAATAGTACAAGCTGATACTATAAAGGGTTGTTTGAACCACTGCGCCGTGCTGCCAACACATGCTCAGGCAACACATAAACAGGCCCATATTACAACGTAACATCTCGACTTCTATACTCAGTGCCTTAACTGATGAAGTCCAAAGTGCCCAAAACCTTCTTCACCATCCTGTCTACCTTTGGTACAACTTTCAGAGATTCATGTACTTATACCTCTCGCTCCCTCTGATTTAAAACACTACCCATGGCCACACCATTCACCATGAAAGTCCTGTCTTAACTTGACTTCCCAAAATGCAACACCTTACAATAATTTAAATTAATCCCCATTTACCATTCCTCAACCCACTTACTCAGCTGATCAAGATCTCTCTGCAAATCCTGATAACGCATTTCACTGTCTATGGCACCAGCTATTTTAGTGTCAAACATGTTTTTTAAAGATTCATTGTCCTTTGATTTAACCAGCTACTGCTTTCCATTTCATAACTGCTGGATACATTTGCATTTCTGCAATTAGCTTTCCCGTCTTAGAAAATGTTTTAAAAAATGTACCAAAGTATTTGTGTGAAGTTGGACTTTTGTAGGTCAGATCTTCCACTATATCCTGTTCTTGCCAAGAAAGCACATACACATACACACACACGCACGAGTGTAATCAAACCACAAAATCTGCAGGTGCCGCAAATCCCAGCAATACACACAAAATGCTGGAGGAACTCAGCAAGCCAGGCAGCATCTATGGAAAAAAAGTACAGCCGACGTTTCAGGCTATCCTGCCAAAGGGTTTTGGCCCGAAACATCGGTTGTACTTTTTTTCCATAGATGCTACCTGGCCTGCTGAGTTCTTCCAGAATTTTGTATATGAGTGTGTGAACACACATATATTTGACCTGCATTGGGTCCATAACCCTCCAGACCTCTCCCATCCACGTACCTATCCAATTTATTCTTAAAACTTAAGAGTGAGCCCGCATTTACCACATCAGATGGCAGCTTGTTCCACACTCCCACCACTCTCTGAGTGAAGAATTTCCCCCTAATGTTCCCCCTAAACCTTTCCCCTTTCACCCTAAAGCCATGTCCTCTCGTATTTATCTCTCCTAATCTAAGTGGAAAGAGCCTATTCACATTTACTCTGTCTATACCCCTCATAATTTTGTAAACCTCTATCAAATCTCCCCTCATTCTTCTACACGACAAGGAATAAAATCCTAACTTGTTCAATCTTTCCCTGTAACTCAACTCCTGAAGACCTGGCAACATCCTAGTAAATCTTCTCTGCACTCCTTCAATCTTACTGATATCCTTCCTATAGTTAGGTGACCAGAACTGTACACAATACTCCAAATTTGGCCTCACCAATGCCTTATACAACCTCCCCATAACATCCCAATTCCTATACTCAATACTTTGATTTATGAATGCCAGGATGCCAAAAGCCTTCTTTACAGCCCTGTTTACCTCTGATGCGACAATCATGTAAGAAGATCCCCACTCCCTATTTTGCACTTTGAAACATTGCTAAACTTCCTGACATGAGAATTCTTAAATCTGAGTGACTGCAATTTCACTTTGTGTCAAAGGTCACACACTGAGAAACGGAATCCAATGCCACAGACATCAGCAATGTGTATATTGCAGGAGTACAGACCGGGTACAGAAGTAAGAACAGAAAGGGAAAAGTTGGGACTTAGGCTATGTCCACACTACGCCGGATAATTTTGAAAACAAAGCCTTTTCTCTTCGTTTTGACTCTCTGTCCACACTAAAACGGCGTTTTCATCCCCTGAAAATGGAGATTTTCAGAAACGGTCTCCAGAGTGAATAAATCTGAAAACGCCTAATATCCGCTGCAGTGTGTACGGGGTAACCGGAGCTTTTTAAAACCGCAGTCATGACATGTTGCAACAGATGGCGACAGCCCGGTATTTCATTGTTTTCTTCTTCTTCTTAGTATTATTACTACTTTATTGTCGCCAAACAATTGATACTAGAGCGTACGATCGTCACAGCGATATTTGATTCTGAGCTTCACAGAACCTAACAATTTCAGAGCAGACGGCAACGAGACTGAAGCCAGAAGAGTTAGAAATGTACTCACCAAATACTTTGACCCATAGCTTACTGAATAAATAAGTATACTCACTTTGCCCCGTTTTCTGTCCTCGCTCGTATGAGGGTGGTTTACTTATTTATGCAAGTACTTCTCTGACAATAGATGTGTAACAGCCTAATGTAACATTGTATGGAAATACAAGATAACACTGATGCAGACATGTTTTATACATTTAACAAGGTGCTTTATTAATGCAACAGAGTTAGTCAGTTTTTCAATGTTCGTCGTCAGCCGGGTCATACTGTCCGTGAACTCCCTGTCGGTTGCCTCCATACGCTCCAGTATGTTTTTTTTAGTTTTAAGTCCTCCTGCGCGAGAGCCAAGCACCAGTCCTTTTAAGTTTTTCTACTCTGTAACTGGACAAACGCGTATAAGTATACCGTTTCCTCTTCGCTTGTTTTCTGTGTGTCCTGTGCATGCCCAGTAGAGGAGATTCGCCCAAATATCCGTGTTAGTGTGGACAGAGATATTTTGAAAAACGCTTAGTGTGTACGCCTGTCGTTTTTACTCAAAACTGGTGTTTTCAAAATTATCCGGCGTAGTGTGGACGTAGCATAAGTGGGATTGCTGCACATCTATTGATCTAAAGGGCTGAATAACTTCCTGTTTTGTTGATCTAACTTAAATAAGCACAATCCTTTTGCAGCTGAACAGACATGGAATGGAATCCACTGCACATCAGGGTAGGCGGAGGCAACAAGTTCCCTTCAATAGCAAACCAGTCATGATGTTATGATAGCAGCTTTTTTTTTCCTGAAACCAGTCAATATGACTGGATTTGTTTACTTCAATGTCAAAATTTGGCATGGAAAGGGAAACACTCGGACCACAACCAAAATAAAACAAGGCAATAAAATATCAATAGCATCTAATTACATTTCCAGCAGGGCATCTCAAATTTGTAACATCCACACTAATGGCAGAACACATGAGAATGCTGACTCCAATTCCTATATCATCCTGATTCGAGAACATTTTGTTAACCTTTCTTCACTGCTGGTTTATGAATACTGTGGGAACATCTCTACTACAAGAGCTGCAGGGTCTGAAGAAGACAACAGCACCAAGGGCAAAATAGGAGTGGCTGACAACCCCACACCACATATGAGCGAAAAACTTTCCTATGAGCACTCAGTATTACTAGTTGGTGCTTTTGAAATGAAAGCAGCATTTATTCCTCAAATTATTTTATATGCAAATCCATTACTGGTAGTTTATCCTTCTGTATTTTGTTACCCAGTAGCCAGAATATCCGATAGTTTCCAAGAGCTATTTTATGAGCAAATGGTTAGCAAACTCAATCCAGGAGGTGGCACTCCATCACCTCTAAACTCATTGGGAAGCAGACATTAAATGTTTCTCCTCACTAGAAATTTTTTTTAACCTGTGAAAGACAAATTACAGCCATCCACTGACTTAAAAAGCACACTCCCCCCCAAAAAAATGCTTATAAGTGGGTCTCAAATACAACCATTTTCTGAAAGCAGACGAGAAGCACAAGTGGTCCTACTGCAACACACTGAAAATTTCCAACAATGGAAACACTAGGTAAGATGTGAGTTTAATTTCAAACCCATTCTCTAAGATCATCTTTAATACACCCAATACTGAATGCCTCTGTTTGCAAAGAGGACATACAATTGGCATGAGAATTAGCTGCTGTGCCATTTCATTGACAAGACCACAGGTATCTTTTGGGGAAGAGTATATATGGGGACTTGATGGTTGTCACAGACAGGGTGGGCTGAAGGGTCTGTTTCTGTACAGTATGACTATGACAATCCTGACAAAAAACTTTATCCTTGTGCTGTTTTAAGTTCATGTTTAAAAACTTCAAATGAATAAAAAATTAGCAATAAAATTAGTTTGGCATATTTAAGATATCCATATTTAAAAAAGAAACTATCTAGCATTTGCTTTTCTACTCTGTTCTCTTTATACTATGCAGCATCATGTAACAATGCAAATCCCTGGTTATATGCAAAAGGTGGGCAGCAGTGTATAACTACAGTAATTAAGTGTACCCTCTGCCTGAGTAGTATATATTCCTATTTGGGCCCATTTTACTCAGATTTTACCTGTTTTGAAAATTAACAGTTTAGGGACTCAGATACAATTTAACAAATAGTTCCACAAAATAAAGACAATGTTATTCATAGATGAAAGCAATGCAGATTGCAAAGTGTATATTCAAGTCTTCACTTAATATTTTAACAAAGGATCCATTCACTTTAGCTCAGACTTATTTTAAGATGTTGATTCATTTACCTTTCTTTTCCATTCTCTTCATGTCCATTAGCTTCTCAACATTGCTTGTGTCATTGAGCCAGAGCTGCATACGGACAAAAGGCTCCCTTCCCTTCAGGCTCAGCTTGTGCCAGGGTTTGGGCCGTGCCAGGAGATCAGACACAGAACCTTGTGTCAGGCCAAGGATGGTCTCTCCAAACAGACGTTGGCCTGTTCGTGGGACACAGAAAACAATCAGCCTACTGAGACACAAAGCTACATTTTACTAATTATGCAGAAACATTTAGCAATTTTGTACTGAAAAATCTTAAATTAGAGTAGGACTTTTGTCAGAGTTGGGATTAGAAAAAGTTTAGGAAGTGTAATTTTTGTCATTATATCCCATATAAAACATGGTTAAACAAGGGAATATGGAGTTATTGTTCCTCCAAAATAATGAATACACTAGCTTCATTCCTTCCTAAACTGTGCTTTCTTTCAATATACTTATCATAAAAATACTAGCAGGAACTCATATGGATTAGTTTTCACCAGTAAGCTTTTGAGTGTAACATCAATGTTATCATCTAATATTACAGAAATCCCATTGATGCCTGTTCCATTTCACTAAGAAGGGTTGACGTTTGGCATTTTAAGTAAAACCACTGACTTCAAGGTAGCTGCAGACTTAGGAACATGCTTCATGATGAGCCAGTCAGGTTTTTATACCTCTTATTAGCAATTACAGACAATTGATATGGTTAATATATAAAACTGAATAAATATTAGCCACAATTTCATAAAAATCTGATTCCGACCTAATCAACATACCACCTGCCTTGGGCATAGTAAAGATCTTCAGGGATGTCTAAATCATGGCTCTGAACACATTACCCATTTTAAAATGACGCAAATTGTGTGAAGATTTCTATCTCCTCCATCCTTTCAGGCAGTGTTTCAGATCCGCACTACTCACTGTCTGAAATATTTCTTTCCCAATGCCCTTCTAAACCTTTCCCAATTAACTGAAATGTATTCAATACACACAAAATTTATTTCCTGCCTACTGCCAAGAGAAGGAACAGTTCCTGTTATTAGTTTTATATAAAGTTGTTCTTTATTTTGTTTAATGGGGTCTGATGACACTCTTGGATCAGAAGACACTCATGACTTTCAGGTGTGGAATCATTAACAGATGGAAATAAGTGCAAGGAGTGCATGTCTAACTGAACTGGCTGAAGCAAAATGATGTGAAGGCAAAAGACAGGATGCCTGAAATAAAACACAAAATGCTGGAAATCTTCAAAACTCATTGACTGGGTGCTGGAGGTCATTAATAATGGACGCTGCCTTTCTGAGACTCTGCACCCTGAAGATGTCCTGGGTACTTTGTAGGCTAGTACCCAAGATGGAGCTGACTAGATTTACAACCTTCTGCAGCTTCTTTCAATCCTGTGCAGCAGCCCCTCCATACCAGACAGTGATGCAGCCTGTCAGAATGCTCTCCACGGTACAACTATAGAAATTTTTGAGTGTATTTGTTGACATGCCAAATCTCTTCAAACTCCTAATTAAGTATAGCTGCTGTCTTGCCTTCTTTATAACTACATCAATATATTGGAACCAGGTTAGATCCTCAGAGATTTAACACTCAGGAACTTGAAGCTGCTCATTCTCTCCACTTCTGATCCCTCTATGAGGATTGGTATGTGTTCCTTCATCTTACCCTTCCTGAAGTCCACCATCAGCTCTTTCGTCTTACTGACGTTGAGTGCCAGGTTGTTGCTGTGGCACCACTCCACTAGTTGGCATATCTTGCTCCAGTATGCCCTCTCGTCACCACCTGAGGTTCTACCAACAATGATTGTATTGTCAGCAACTTTATAGATGGTATTTGAGCTATGTCTAGCCACACAGTCATGTGTATATAGAGAGTAGAGCAGTGGGCTAAGCACACACCCCTGATGTATGCCAGTGTTGATCGCCAGCGAGGAGGATATTTGATTGTGGTCTTCTGGTTAGGAAGTCGAGGATCCAATTTCAGAGGGAGGTACAGAGGTTCAGGTTCTGCAATTCCTCAATCAGGATTGTGGGAATGATGGTATTAAATGCTGAGCTATAGTCGTTGAACAGCATCCTGACTTTGGCGTTTGTGTTGTCCAGGTGGTCTAAAGCCATATGAAGAGCCATCAAGATTGCATCTGCCGTTGACCTATTGCGGCAATAGGCAAATTGCAATGGGTCCAAGTCCTTGCTGAGGCAGGGGTTCAGTCTAGTCATGACCAACCTCTCAGAAGCATTTCATCACTGTCGATGTGAGTGCTACAGGGTGATAGTCATTAAGGCAGCTCACATTATTCTTCTTAGACACTGGTATAATTGTTGCCTTTATGAAGCAAGTGGGAACTTCCGATGTCACCTCCAACTTCATTCAAAATTGTCTCTTTGCATTAGGGTTACCATCAGGTAGAAGGTGCAGAAGCCTGAAGGCACACACTCAGCAATTCAGGAACAGCTTCTTCCCTTCTGCCATCCGATTCCTAAATGGATATTGAATCTTTGGACACTACCTCACTTTTTAAAAAATATACAGTATTTCCGTTTTTGCACGTTTTTAAAATTCTATTCAATATACGTAATTGATTTACTTGTTTATTTATTATTTTTATTTTATATATTATTATTTTTTCTCTGCTAGATTATGTATTGCATTGAACTGCTGCTGCTAAGTTAACAAATTTCACATCACATGCTAGTGATAATAAACCTGATTCTGATTCTGACTCCAATTTCCCAACTATAATCCTACAGTGGAGCATAATCACTGCAATCTTCCAGCTGCAATTCAGTGTCACACACATGAACATACTGTAGTTCCTCAGCAATTATGTAAAACATACTTAGCCTGCGTCTGCTAAGGCCAGTCAATGTCGAATCCATTCATTTCAGTAGTGAAGAACGAGTCAGGAAAAAAAAAAGTAATATCCATTTAATTGGTTAAATATAAAGTGTTTTAATATCTAAACTTCGGTTTTAATCTTTCATGTTCCATTGATTCTATTGTTCTGAATGCTTGCAAACATCATGGACGTGCAGAGGCATTCCAGAACCTTGCAGAATTTAATAACTGGCTTTCCTGGGAGCCCGGGTGTCTAAATTCTTACACCTGTTTTGGGGTTGTACTTCTTCACCAGAGGTGATGCCACCTGACTCATCTCAGCCCACACCACCATGCAAGGCTTCACCTTTCTTGAATTAGGATGGCTACTTCAAGCAATTCTATAAAGGCAGATTTCAAAATACAAGACTGTATATCACTTGTGGAAACTTCTCTCCATCAGTTTGCTCCTCTTTCCATAGATGCTGCCTAAATTGTTGAGCATTTCTCGGTCTTACTGTGGTGCTCAATCATTTTCCAAAGAAATATTCTTAATGAGATTTCAATACTCCCATAATAAAAAACCTCTAAACAGAAATGTGGCAAAGAGAAATTATCAAAAGGTTGCAAATCTTATTTTTGTCACAGTTATTTGACTTATAATTAACACTTCACACTAAATTTACTTTGCAAATTAAATTGCAACCAGGTGTCTATGTTTAAAAATTAAGAATCACTTCAAAATTCAAACTGGACAATGATAAATTTTCAATTTGTGTTGTTGACAGGCCAAAAGCTTAACTCCTCTGAAGTCAGTTGGAAGTGCAATTGGGGTAAGCTGCAGGGTGGCTGGACCCAGCAGCTTGGTCGTCAATTTACTTCTTGCACCTGACAATAAACTGCTTGAGATATTGTTTGTAGTGAGCGAGCACAAAACTGAAAAAGTTAATGGGACTTTCGGAACTTTTCTGTTGGTTTGAGATATTGTAGTTTATTAGGCACTCGGCAAGAAAGAATAAAAAGAAGTTAGGCTTAGGCAAGGTGGCCATTGTGTGAGTAGACAAGTTAGACTGAGGAGCTGAGCCTTTGGCTCAAGACGTTTTGACAAGAAGAGCCAAAGGCTAAGGTAAGTTTCTGGTACGTCTTTTGTTTAGGCAGTGTGGAGGATCAGATGGATCTTGGGGTCCGAATCCATAGGACGCACAAAGCAGCTCGCAGGTTGACACTGTGGTTAAGAAGGCATATGGTGTATTGACCTTCATTAATCGTGGAATTGAATTTAGGAGCCAAGAGGTAATGTTGCACCTATATAGGACCCTGGTCTGGAGTACTGTGCTTAGTTCTGGTCGCCTCACTACAGGAAGGATGTGAAAGCCATAGAAAGGGTGTAGAGGAGATTTACAAGGATATTGCCTGGATTGGGGAGCATGCCTTATGAAAACAGGTTGAGTGAACTCTGCCTTTTCTCCTTGGAGCGACGGAGGATGAGAGGTGACCTGATAGAGGTGTGTAAGGTGATGAGAGGCATTGATCGTGTGGATAGTCAGAGGCTTTTTCCCAAGGCTGAAATGGTTGCCACAAGAGGACACAGGTTTAAGGTGCTGGGGGGTAGGTACAGAGGAGATGTCAGGGGTAAGTTTTTTACTCAGAGAGTAGTGAGTGCATGGAATGGGCTGCCGGCAACCATGGTGGAGGCAGATACGATAGGGTCTTTTAAGAGACTTTTAGATAGGTACATGGAGCTTAGTAAAATAGAGGGCTATGGGTAAGTCTAGTAATTTCTAAGGTAGGGACATGTTTGGCACAACTTTGTGGAGGGGCCTGTATTGTGCTGTAGGTTTTCTATGTTTCTATCATCTCTGCTAGTGTTCCCTTCAAACAATTTTGGCCAGCTCCTTTCTCATGCCTCCCTAATTCCCTTTTACAGCATTGTGATACTAATATATCTGACTTCACCTTCTCTGCTCAAATTGCAGGATGAATTTGATAATATTATGATCACTTTCCCCTCAGGTAGGAACATGTTTGGCACAACTTTGTGGGCCAAAGGGCCTGTATTGTGCTGTAGGTTTTCTATGTTTCTATGTATTAGTGTCCAGCTAGAGAAGTGAGAATAGATCCAGGGTCAGTGGCATGTTCCTTTTACCAGGTGTGGGTGATCTGGGAGACCTCCAGCCTCCTTGATAGCATGATAGCATGAGAGTAACAATGTGCTATGTAACAGCTTCAGGGAGGTAGTTGCAAGTAGCAGGTAGGTGGGTGACTGTTAGGACAGTCCACTCAATAACAGGTATACTACTTTGAATGTTGTTGGGGATGGCTGGACAACATCCAAGTGGGGACAGGCACAATGACCAGGTGTCTGGCTCAGAAGGGAAGTGGTAGAAGAAGAGAATGGTGGTGATATGGTATTCAATAGTCAGTAGATTCTGTGAATATGAAAGACACTCCAGGATCATATGTTGCTTCCCAGGTGCCAGAGTCAGGGATTCCCCAGAGTGAGTCCACAACATTATAAAGGAGTAGCCAGAATTCGTGGTACATATTGGTACCAATAACACAAAAAAGGATGAAGTCCTGAAGAGGGAATGTAGGGCACTAGGTATGATCTGAAAAGCAGGACCTCAAGGATAGTAATCTCTGGATTGCTGCTTGTGCCACACACCAGTGGGGCTAAGAAGAGGTCGATTTGGCAGATGAATGTGTAGCTGAAGAATTGATGTAAGGGTCAGGGTTTCAGATCTGTAGATCATTGGGATCTCTTCTGAAGGTATGGCCTGTACTAAAAGGATGGGTTAGACTTGAACTTGAGGGAGGAACCAATATTTTTAGTGGGCAAGTTTGCTAGAGCAGTTGGGGATGGTTTAAAGTAATCTGGCAGTGGGACGAGAACTTGAGTGATGGGTCAGAGGCCGGACTAGTTGTTGTACAGGTAGATGCAGCAGGCATTGATATTGAGAGGACAGATAGGCAGTTGACAGGACAATATTCCAGTCAGTTGGGGCAGTTGAAATGTATCTGTTCTAATGAAAGAAGTATCAGGAACAAGGCTGATGAACTTAGAGCATGGGTCATTACATGGAACAATGACATTGTGGTCATTATAGACTTGGCTGTCATGAGCAGGAATCACTGCTGGATGTTCCAGGATTTATACACTTCAAAAGGGACAGAGAGGGAGATAAAAGAGGGGTAGTGGCATTACTAATTGGGAATAGCAACACAGCTGCAGAAAGTGCAGGTACCGTGGAAAGATTGTCTACTGGGTCAGTATAGGTGAAAGAAAGAAGCAGGAAGGGAATGATCACTACTGGGAATATAGAGGATTCTGGTTAATTAGGCCATCAGTTAATCAAGGCAGCCATTTATTTGGGACAACTCTTAAAGAACAAAATCCAATTGAGAAAACAGTAGGGATTTCCTTCGTTTATTTAGGATACCATGCAGCTTAATTTGGGCAGGAGACCATTGCCAAAATTTCTAACTAGAGTCAATTGTGTGCTTGTGTGGCTGTTAAACACCACACAGTGCTTAGACCGAATAGTTTTTAATGGTGTCACTTGTGTGTATTTGTGTTCAAAAAGCAGTGACTTTTGTCACTGATAGCTGCTGAGAAATAAGCAGTAAGACAATTCGGACCAGTTTTGCTCCCTATAGTTTCAGCCGTTTAGGCTTGGAGATGCCAGAAACGGTCATCAGGGAAAATGAAATGATTTCACTACTTCCAACAAGTTAAGAACTATGAAGAATTTTAAGGCACCAATATCATCTTGAATGTTACAATGAAAATGTGGATTTGGAGGATGCAATCGTCAAAAGCCTTGTATGAAGGCAGTCCGGTATCTGCACGAGATGTCTGTGTGATTTTGTTTACTTACAGTCAATCAAAAGAATGTGGCAGCGTACACTGGATGAATTTCCTTAGACGATAATTATTAGGATCTAGTTTTATAGTATTGTGTAGTACTGTTAGTATTCTAATTCATTCTGTATTTCCTTTAAATACATCATTTGTTTCTCCGTTAAACGGGTGTTTATCTTTTTTATACATTTTTAAGTATTTCCATGAATCTGGCTAATTGGGGCTGCCACTTGATTGTGCCAAAATGTACTGGTCCTGATGTGTCCCAATAACTGGAATCCAGTGTATTCTGTAGACACCCAATAGCAACAGTGACACTGAGGAACAGATTGGTGGCAGATTTTTAAAAGGTGCAGAGATAACTGGGCTGTTATTATGGTTGATTTTAACCTCCCTAAAGTTGATTGGCACCTCCTTAGTGCAGAAGGTTTAGAGAGGGCTGGATTTTTTAGGAGTGTTCAGGAAGGATTCCTGATACAATGTGTAGACAGGCCAACTAGAGGAGAGGCCATACTGGATGTGGTACTAGGCAATGAAACTAGTTAAGTATCAGATCTTTCAGTGGGAGAGCATTTCAGACAATGACAACTGCCTGACGTTTACAATATCCTTGGAAAGAGACCAGCGTAGTCAAGTACTTAACTGGGGAGAGGGAAATAAGATGCTATTAGCCAAGAACCTAAGAATATAAATTGGGAAGAGATGTACTCAAGAATATGCGCAATGGAAATGTGGAGGTTGTTTATGGAGTACTTGCATGAGGTTCTGCATAGGTTCATTCCATTGAGGCAGAGAAAATACAGTAGGATGAAGCCACCATGGTTGAAAGGAGATGTGGAACATCTAGTCAAGAGGAAGGAAGAAGTTTACTTAAGGTTTAGGAAGAAAGGATCAGAAAGGGCTCTAAAGAGCTATGAAGGAGCTGAAGAATGGATTTAGGAGAGCTAGAAACAGGCATGAAGGCTTGGATGAAGGGAAATCACAAGACATTCTACACATATCTGAAGAACAGGAGGATGAGTAGAGTAAGGGGTAGGACTGATCAGGAAAAGAAGAGGAAACATGTGCCTGGAGTCACAGAAGGTTGGGGAGATCCTAAATGAATACTTTGCTTCAGTATACACCATTGAGAAGGACCTTGTTGTTTGTGAGAACAGTGTCAACAGGCTGATATGTGAGAACATGTTGACGTTAAGAAAGAGGATGTACTGAAAACCTTTGAAAAACATTAGGATAGATAAGTCCCTGGAGCCAGATGGATATACACCAGGTTCTAACGGAAGCAAGGGAAAAGATTACTACATCTTTGGCAATGATCTTTGTGTCCTCACTGGCCCCAGGAATGGTACCAGATGATTGGAGGGTGACAAATGTTACTTGTTTGTTCAAGTAAGGGAGTAGGGATAACCCTGGAAATCGTACACCAGAGAATCATACTTCAGTGTTGGGCAAATAATTGGAGAAGGTTCTTAGGGACAAGGTATACCAGCATTTGGAGAAGCATAGCCTGATTTGGGTTAGTCAGCATGGCTCTGTGAGGGGCAGGTCATTCACTGAGGATGTGTGAAAAAACACACTGATGAAGGTAGAACAGTGGATGTGGTGTATATCGATTTTAGTAAGGCTTTTGATTAGGTTCCCCATGGAAGGCTCATTCAGAAAGTCTGTAGGTGTGGAATCCAGGGAAACTTTACTGTATGGATTTAAATAGCTTGCCTATAAAAGACAAATGGTGATTGTAGATGGAACATACTTTGCCTAGATGCCGGTGACCAGTCCTGGATCTGTTTTGGGATTCCTGCTCTTTGTGATTTTTTTTATAAATGACTTGGATGAGGAAGTGGGCGGAAGAGTGGGTTAGTAAGTTTGCAGATGACGTGAAGGTTGGTGGCATTGAGGATAGTGTAGGGTGTTGTCATAGGTTACAACAGGACATGGACAGATACTGAGCTGGAAAGAGAAGTGGCAGATGAAGTTCATTCCAGAAAAGTGAAAAGTCAAGTTTGAAGGCAGAATACAGTGATAATGGCAGGATTCTTATCAATGTGAAGGAACAGAGGGATCTTGGAATCTAAGTCTATAGATCCCTCCGAGTTGTCACGCAAGTTGATAAGGTTGCTAAGAAGGTATATAGTACGTTGGCCTTCATTAGGCAGGGGATTGAATCCAAGAGCTGTGAGGTAATGTTGCAGTTCAATTATACCCTAGTTAGACCACACTTGGAATATTGTGTTCAGCTCTGGTTGTCTCATTATAGTAGGATATGGAAGCTCTAGAGAGGATGCAGAGGAGATTCACAAAAATTCTGCCTGGACTGAAGAGATGTCTAATGAGGATAGATAGTGCGAGCTAAGGCTTTTCTTTCTGGATGAAAGGAAGATGAGTGGTGACTTGATAAATCTAAACAAGATGATGAGGAGGCATACAATGAGTGGACAGCCAGAGATTTTTACCCAGGGTGTAAATTGACAACACAAAGAGGCATAATTTTAAGGTGACTGGAGGAAAGTATATTGTGGATGCCAGAGGAATTTATATATACATACACGAGAGCGGCGAGTGATTGGAAAACACTGCCAGGGATGATGTAGAGGCAGATACATTAGAGACAGTCAAGAGACTCAGATAGGCACACGTTTTAAAGAAAAATGGAAGGTTTTGTGGGAGGGAAAGGTTAGACTAACTATCTACTTACTTATTGAGATACAGTGCAAAATAGGCCCTTCCAGCCCTTTGAACTGCGCCGACCAAGCAACCCTCTATTTAACCCTAGTCTAATTACAGATAATCTACAATGACCAATTAACCCACTAACCGGTATGTCGTTGGACTATGGGAGGACACCGGAGCCCCCCCAAAAAACTCATGCATTCCAGGGGGAGGAAGGTACAGACACCTTACAGATGACATCAGAATTGAACTTCAAGTTGTAATAGCATTACACTAAACGTTATGCTACCATGCTGCCCATTGTTTAGAGTAGGTTTAAAGTTCAGCACAACATTGTGGGATGAAGGGCCTGTAGTGTACTGTAATGTTCTATGTTCTAAACAGTCGAGATTGAATTTTTGCTGTTCTAAGCTTTAAATAATGGTTTAGCTGTATGAAGGATAACAAACCGCTCCATGTCAGCTTGTATTACTAACTCAGACAGACAACTCAACTGAAATGATGTGCCACTTTGAAAAGAAGCTTTATCTATTGAAATGATTGTCCAAATGAGAAATTGCCAGTATCAAAGATATTGATCACTGACAGTCATTCCCTTCCATGGGAGTTTATAACGTGTGCGGGCAACCCTCATTATGTTGATCATTTCAGTTTAGTGAAAAGGCTCAGGAGGCACAGACTCTTTTGACAATTTGTTGATTTTAAACTGCCTACAGCGTCTCCTGCAGTTAATTTTTTTAATATCTAACAGGACAATACAGACTGAACATTGTCACCCAGTGAACTGGTGACGAGGCAAAATGTTCGGCACAAAAACACACCCACTGTACGATAATACATTTAATGTCATTTATAAGAGTAGAGCAAACACATACTCCATCAAATATACTGTTCAAAGCTATGCAATTTCTTTAAATGTGTAATTACATAAATTAGGTACATAAACTGATCTCAGTCATTTATAGAAATGTAGTTACCTAGTTACCAAGCTTATTAAATAGAAAAAAGATCAGTCTGGTTAGCTTTTAGAAAGATAAAACAATACAGCACAGGAAAAGGTCCTCCAACCCACTCCTGCAGCCCATCTGCCTGCATATAGTTTATATCCCCACATTCCCTATTTGTTCTCGAGTCTGTCTGGATACCTATACTTCCTGCGGAGGCTGAAGAGAACTGGTCTATGCACACCAATACTCACTACCTTCCACAGATTCAGTGCAGTGCATCCCCTAATATGTGGTACTGTGGCAGGCAGGAGGGCTTTACAATGGGTGCTTAAAGCTGCCCAACACATCACGGCACCAGCCTAGCTGCCATCAAGGTCATATATACAGAAAGGTGCCAAAAAAAAAAGATGACCAGCAGTATCATGAAGGATCCCACCAACCTTGTTAATGAACTGTTTGTTTACTCCCACCAGGGAAGAGGCTATACAGCATCCACACCACAACCACAAAACTCAATAGCAGTTACTTCCCCAAGCCACTCATTAACACACCCCAGCAAATACACATCCCCTAGTATCAATTTATGTACATGCTGTACAATTAGTCTATGTATATAACTGTTACTTGTACATCGTGATTGCTTTTCTATATGTATTGTGTTTAGTTTGCATTTTTTATATTGTGTTCTTAATAGACCATAAGACATAGGAGCAGAATTAGGCCATTCAGCCCATTGAGTCTGCTCTGCCATTTAATCATGGCTGATCCTTATTTCCACTCATCAGCAGCCCCACTCCCCGGCCTTCTCCCCATAACCTTTGATGTTGTGTCCAATCAAGAACCTATCAATCTCTGCCTGAAATACACCCAATGACCTAGCCTCCACAGCTGCCTGTGGTAATAAATTCCAAAAATTCACTACCCTCTGGCTAAAGAAATTTCTCTGCATCTCTGTTTTAAATGGATCCCCTCTATCCTGAGGCTGTGCCCTCCTGTCCTAGACTCCCCCACCATGGGAAACATCCTTTCCACATCTGCCATGTCTGGGCCTTTCAACATTCAAAAGGTTTCAATGAAATCCTTCCCCCCCCCCCACCCATTTTTCTAAAATCCAGCGAGTACAGACCCAGAACCATCAAACATTCCTCATATGGTAACTCTTTCATTCCCGGAATTATCCCTGTGAACCTCCTTTGGACCCTCTCCAATGCCAGCACATCTCTTCTAAGATGAGGATCCCAAAACTGTTCACAGTACTCAAGGTGAGGTCTCACCAGTGCCTTATAAATCTTCAGCATCACATTCCTGCTCTCGTATTCTAGACAAGGACTCTGCACAAGGACTTCCAGGATTATTGGATTTTCTCCCCATTTAGAAAATAGCCTGCACATTTTTTCTAATACCAAAGTGCATGACCATGTATTTTCCAACATTGTATTCATTTGCCACTTTCTTGCCCATTCTCCTAATCTGTCTAAGGCTTTCTGCATTCTACTTGTTTCCCAACACTACCTGCCCCTCCACCAATCTTCATATCATCTGCAAACTTGGCAACAAAGCCATCCATTCCATCATCTAAATCGCTGATATACAGCATAAGAATAAGCAGTCCTAACACCGACCCCTGTGGAACATCAATAGTCACTGGTAGCCTACCAGAAAAGGATCCTTTTATTCCCACTCACCTCCTCCTACCAGTCAGCCAATGCTCTAACCATGCCAGTAATATCCTGTAATACCATGGGATCTTAATTTGGTAAGCAGCCTCATGTGTGGTACCTCGTCAAAATCCTTCTGAAATCCAAATATGCAACATCCACTGCATCCCCTTTATCTATCCTACTTGTGATCTCCTCCAAGAATTCCAATAGGTTTGTCATGCAAGATTTCCCCTGAAGGAAACCATGCTGACCTTGTCCTATGTTGTCCTGTGTCACCTAGTACTCCATCGCACTCCAATATCTTCCCAACCATTGAGGTCAGTCGAACAGTTCTATAATTGCCTTTCTGCTGCCTTCCTCCTTTCTTAAATCATGGAGTGACATTTGCAATTTTATAGTCCTCTGGCACTATGCCAAAGTCCAATGATTTAGAAAAGATCATTACTAATGCCTCCACAATCTCTATGCTACATCTTTCAGAACTCAAGGGTTCATTTGGTCCAGGTGACTTATGTACCCTTAGCTCTTTCAGCTTTTTGGGCACCTTCTCCCTTGTATTAGTAACTGCACTCACTTCTCTTCCCTCACACCTAGTGAAAACTGGTGCAAAGTACTCACTTAGTTCATCTGCCATCTCCTGTCCCCGTTATTATTTCTCTGGCCTCATTTTCTATTGAGGTACATCTCCTGCGGTCCTGGAGACTGGATGCTTTCCAAAAGCTCCAGCACATCTTCTTTCTTAATGTCTACATGCTCAAGCTTTTCAATCTGCTGTAAGTCATCCCTACAACTGCCAAGATCCTTTTCCGTAGTGAATACTGAAGCAAAGTATTCATTAAGTACCTCTGCTATCTCCTCTGGTTCCATACACACTTTTCCACTGTCACACTTGATTGGTCATATTCTCTCATGTCTTATCCTCTTTCTCTTCACATACTTGTAAAATGCCTTGGGGTTTCCTTTAATCCTGCTTGCCATGGCCTTTTCATGGCCCCTTCTGGGTCTCCTAATTTCATTCTTAAACTCCTTCCTACTAGCCTTATTTTCTAGATCTTTATCATTACCTAGTTTTTTGAACCTTTCATAAGCTTTTCTTTCCTTCTTAACTAGATTTCCAACAGCCTTTGTACACCACGGTTCCTGTACCCCACCATCCTTTCCCTGTCTCGTTGGAACGTACCTATGCAGAACGCCAGTCAAATATCCCTTGAACACTTACCACATTTCTGCTGTACATTTCCCTGAGAACATCTGTTCCCAATTTATGCTTCCAATTTCCTGCCTGATAGCTTCATATTTCCCCTTACTCCAATTAAACACTTTCCTAACTTATTGTGTTTTTATTATGCTACATTAGACCCAGAATTGCAATCATTAACAATTATTTTGTTCTCCTTTGCACTCATGTACTGAAGAATGACAATAAACAATCTTGCAATTTTGCTTCAGCACCTCTTCTGGCAGTACATTCCAGGCATCCATGACCATCAATGTGAAAACTAGCCCCACAGATGTCCTCTATCTACTATGTTCACCAGTATTTCAAAGAGTCAAAGTCAAAATAGAGTTCATTATCATATCCATAAGTACATGAATACACAGGTGCAATGAAAAGCTAACTTGCAGCATTACAACACATAACATTCACAACAAAAATGTAAACATTTGACATTTTCACCCCGGAAAAAAGAATGACTTTGTATCCTATGACCCTCATAATTTCATAAACTTCCAACAAGTTGCCACGCAGCCCTTGAATCTCCAGAGTTACCAATCAAATTTTGTCTATTCTCTTCTCATTCTAATATACTACGATCAGGGAAGATTTTGGTAAACATCTTAAGCAACCTCTCCAAAGCTTCTCATTCCTTCCTACAGTGTGGCCTAGAACCAGAGAACAAATGTGGCCCAACCGAAGTTTTATGCAGATGTAACATGACTTCCCAACTTTTATACTCAACCAATGAAGACAAGAATGTGATACACCTCCTGAACCAACTTATGTTGCCACTTTCAGCCTTGCACCACAAGATCCGACCGTATACTAATGCTTATAGGATCCTGCCATTTACACTATACTTCCTCTTGCATTTGATCTCTCAAAATGCATCATCTCATTCTTGTCTGGATTAAATTCCATCTGCATTTTTTCTGCCCAGATTTCCAAACGATCCATACACTGCTGCATACTCTAATAACCTTCCCCACTATCCACAACTCCACCAGTTTTTGTATTGTCTGCATATTTAATGATCATTACATTTTAATCCAAATCATTAATTTATATTTTAAATAAAAGAAGTCCCAGCACTGATCCCTATGGAACATCATGTCACAGCTCCCAACCACTTCATCTTCTAGGACCAAGCCAATTTTTGGATCCAATTTACCATGGATCCCATTCAACTTAGAATACAATCATCCAGAAAAGCTATACTGATAAATCTAGCAAGCCCTTTGATCAACTCCCATGTGGTGGGTTGTTCTGGAAGGTCAGATCACATGAGATTGGGGTTGAAAAACCTTGGTGATAGGAGTCAGAGGGTGGGAGTGGAGAGGTGTGACCCATGGTGTGCCACTGGGATTTGTGCTGGGTCCCCTGTTGTTTGTCATGTCCATTACAATTTAGCTGAGAATACGAGGGGTGATTGATAAGTTCGTGGCCTAAGGTAGAAGGAGTCACTTTTAGAAAAACTAGCACATTTATTTTTCCTACATTTACACACTTAGTCCAGCGGTTGTGGAGCATATGGATCCCTTCTTTGTAGGAGTCGGCGTCTTGGACCTCCAGAAGTGGTCCACAGCAGGGGTAATTGATAAGTTTGTGGCCTACTGTAGACGATGTTATTAACTTCAAACTTTCTACATTTTGACTCAAAGAGTTGAACTGCACGTGCATGTAATGAGAGTTGTATAACTCATCTCCTTCTACTGTAGGCCACGAACTTATCAATCACCCCTACTGTGGACCACCTGGAGGTCCAAGATGTTCTCGTTACATGCACATGCAGTTCAACTCTTTGAGTGATAATGCAGAAAGTTTGAAGTTAATAACTCAAACATGAGGAAATCTGCAGATGCTGGAATTTCAAGCAACACACATAAAAGTTGCTGGTGAATGCAGCAGGCCAGGCAGCATCTCTAGGAAGAGGTACAGTTGGCGTTTCGGGCCGACTTCATCCTGACGAAGGGTCTCGGCCCGAAACGTCGACTGTACCTCTTCCTAGAGATGCTGCCTGGCCTGCTGCGTTCACCAGTTAATAACTCATCTCCTTCTACCTTAGGCCACAAACTTATTAATTACCCCTGCTTTGGACCACTTCTACAAAGACCGCTGGACTAAGTGTGTACATGTAGGAGGGGACTATGTTGAAAAATAAGTGTGCTAGGTTTTTCTAAAATTGACTTCTTTTATCTCAAAATTGACTCCTTAGGCCATAAACTTATCAATCACCCCTCATATAGCTGGCTTGGTTGTAAATTGCAGATGACACCAAAATTGGTTAGTGGTCAGTTAAAAAGGTTATCTAGGATTACAAGAGAATCTAGATCAAATGGGAATAGGGGCCAAGGGCTGGCAGATGGAATTTAACTCAAATACAGTCTTGCATTTTGCAAAGTTAAACCAGGACGGGACTTACACAGTAAAGAGCAGGGCTTTGGAGACTGTTTTCGAACCGAGAGGCCACAGGGTACCAGTACATAGTACTTTGAAAATGGCGCCACGGGTAGTACACAGGGAAAATGAGGAGGTGGTGTTTGGCAGACTTGTCTTCAGGGCATTGAGCATAAGTGAGGATGTCATGTTACAGTTGTGAAAATACTCCTGCAGTATCGTGTGCAGTTCTAGTTGTCTAGCTACAGGGAGGATATCATTAAGCTGGAAAGAGTGCCAAAAAGATTCACATGGATGTTACTTGGAATGGAAGGCTTGAGTTGTAGGGAGAGACTGGGTAAGCAGAGGAAGCTGAAGGGTGACTTTATAGACATCTACAAAAATCATCAGTGGCATGGATAAAGTAACTAGGCAGTTTATTTCCTGAGGTAGGGGAATGGAGTGCATAAGTTTTAATTTGAGAAGGGAAAGATTTAAACAAAACCTGAGAGGCTATGGTTTTTACATGGAGGATAAATTGCCAGAAGACGTGGTAGAGGCAGATAAAATTACAGTGTTTAAAAAATAATTAGTCAGGGACAAGGATAGAAATGGCTTAGAGAGCTTCTGTCCAAGCGCAGGCAAATGGAACTAGCTCAGGTAGGCTACTTGGCATGAATGAGTTGGAGAAGTGCCTGTTTCCTTGCTATACAACTCTGTGGTTCTAAGACTAAAAGAGTTACAGCTCACTCTATGTATCCATATTTTGGCTACCCTTTGCAGGCATTTCTCAATTTACCAACATTCTACTTATGAATCTATATTTTGCTAGGCTGAATAGTGTACTGCCCTCTCCTCATTTTGTACTAACATTTCCCATAATATATTGCAATGCTGATATTTTATCAGGATGATAAAGAAAATGGACTAAGTTGATGCAGAAAAAATGTTTATCATGCTAGGAGGTTCAAAAGAGTAAGTCAAAAGTACACTGTCAGAAATAGGACTAATGATCAGGATATTTTCCTGCAAGGGACAATAAAAACATGCAGGTTGCCAAAGTGCTAAATACTATGACTGGGTTATAAGCAATTGATGTTCTTCTAAAAGGCAAAAGAAACCGGTAAATAGAGTACATGGAGTCTACCTGGCAAAATGCAAATGGAATTATTGGGTTAATGTCTTTTTAGTATTTTAAAAATTATTAAATTCCAAATAAGGATAAATATTTACCAGTTCACATTTCTGGAACTGGGCCAGGGAGCTGTTAACTTTACTTGAACTGTTTAAAACAGAGTTTTGATCTTAATCTGTTCTTAAATTTCACTGTTTTAAGCACTAGACCCTCCCAAGAGAGAGAAAAAAAACATTCTTGGGAATAAAACAGAGGATAAAGAAAAACGATAAAGAACATTCAGGAAAAAGTAAGGTGATCATATGCATTGACAACACAGTCAACATTTTGGTGGTCTTGTCAGAAAATGTCTAACAGCTAGTATAGAAGCAAAGTCACTAAAAGACCAACTACTCTTAGTTCAGATTTGATTATACTGCAGAATGCTTACTGCTGTTCTTTCTACATAATTTTGCGGAGAAAAATGATCAGGAAACTAAGGCACTATAGACATAGTTCAGTGCTTTACGCTGAACTTCTTTTGTCTGGTAACCATGGCAGTTTGCAATTTAGATAGCATCTATACTGAATGTTGATGTGATCCATAGAAACTATTTTCTAAGTTTTCAGAACTAAAATATGTTGGAACAATTTGCACAGTACCTTCTCTTTGCAATTTCTTGGGGAATAAGTCCCATGCCACTCATGTTTTCATCACATCTTTCATTCATCTGCTATGGAATCCCAAGGCCCATTGTTATCAAAAGCACATTTCAGCAGCCCAGTGGTTTTAGCTGATGCTAATCATAGCCTAAGGCTGGTGTTTGGCCCCATTTTCAAGGGCAGCAAAGATATTCAGAATGAAAAAAAATCAATTCAGTTCTGCGTTCTTTTTTTAATTTCAGAAAATGCACCATACTTCTCCTAACATGGACATTGATAAGTATAAAGGGAATTTAAAACCATTAACTTCAATAATTTTCTTCTGTATATTCATTATTTTTGTGTTATTTTCTTTTAAATATTCCAACAACCATGTCAAGCAATATAAGCTTGTTTATGCAAAGAACAAATATATGTCCAGCATTCAGCATCAGTAATAAAAACCTGCAAATTGGAAAAAAGTGCTATTATAATTTGATAATCTGAGCACTGCAACCAGTGTTGTTTTCAGTTTGAACTGATTCCGTCGGACAACAATGCCAATCACAGTTTTAACATGCTGTATCTGCAAGGTTCTGGCTTTAAGGAGTACTCCAGCAGAGCTGGCCCAAGAGCTGTCAATCAAGCTGGCAGCCAACAGATAATTGACCAGACTCTTCTTATACTACAGACAGGATAGCTCGTGGAATTTCTCATTAAGGAAAACAATAAATACAAATGGAAAGAGAAAAATAGAAGAATGCAACAGATCAAACAGAAATCCAGAGTAACACAACTATAGAACAAAAAAGGATACCAATGGCATTGGATCACTACTGTACTGCTATTATTTTAGTGGTGTGAGATATTCTGGTGTAGAGAAACAATATGTTCATTGCATTATTTTAGAGAACAGCACAGTCCCTCTGGCCCATGATGTTGACCTTTCAACCTGCTCCAAGATCAATTGCGTTTCACACACCCATCACTCTGTGTAAAAAAAAACTACCTCAGGCACCCCTTCCTAAAACTTTCCAATAAACACCTCAAAAATTATAACTTCTTTTATTAGCCATTTCTGCCCTTGGATAAAGGTGCTGACTGTCCAATCTATCTATGCTTCTTCTCATCTTATACACCTAAGGTACCACTTTCAAAGAGATGACATTACCAAGAATTATTCCTCCTTTTCCCTTTCAACATTCAGAGACACCTATCCCTCTGCAATTCCAACAACCACTCTTCTTTGCATAGCATCTGCCTTCATGGGAATTGCAGGATTTATTTGCCCTTTTATCACCTTTGCGTCAGGCATGCATCAAATACTGCTGACACCATGTAGCGTTCTTTTGTTGTTATTGAAGGGGAAATTAGATCACATGGTCTCAGAGCTGACTTTGAATCAATGATCCTTGGACACTCAGGTCTCTGCAGAGTAGCACCAGATTGAGTGCCCAGTTTTTAACTTTTGGTCACCTCACTCCAGCACACCTTAGCTCCCTGAACACCTACTCTCCAATCCTCCAAGGTCTCGAATTCTCCAGACGGAGGCCCAAATCCCCACAGTAAGCCCATGCCTAACTTTGCACCTTGAGCACCACTGACTTCAGCAAAAGGTGCGGCAATGAAACAAGATTCAAGTTTCGAGATTCAGGTACATTTATTATCAAAGAATGTATAAATTATACAACCTGAGATCTGCTTGCTCACAGTTAGCCACAAAGCAAGAAACCAAAAGAACCCAATTTAAAGAAAAAATATAAAAATAAAAAGACAAACCTCGATGCACAAAAGAAAGAAAAAAAATACAAGTCATGCAAACAATTGAAATGAACAACAGCATTCCAAACCAAGATTGTGTCCTCAGATCTGAACCCTGGAGCAGCCCGGAGTAGACCCAAAGCCTCACATATCAGTTCATCATATTAGCGGGCACAGAGCACAGCAGCCGGGGTAGTCTTCATTTTCTCTGTGCTATAGAGATGACCATCATGGAGAACAACCGAAATCGGCTCTCGTCCCCACTGACACCCTGTCTTTTCGTCTATCTGGGCCTGCGGTTAATTGTCCAAACGACAGAAAAAAGAAAGGCTCTGGCGCCCTGGAGAGAGGACTGAACCTCATGGAGAGCGTGTGAAATTGGCTCTCCCCTCCGATCTGGGTTGGTGTTTAAATTATCTAAACAACGTAAGGTACCTTGCACTAGGGACCAGGCACCACTGCTGTGAAGGACCCTGGGCCTAGATCACACAGCCTGAAACCGCTATCAAGCTCTTCAAATCAGCTCAGCGCCCACAGCGATCCAAACTTGCATCCAGACCAGTTGTATGAGCATCAAAATCAAATCTCCTCTCCCTGGGCCCCAACTTCTCCTTACAGTGCCCAAAACAATCCAATCTCATTCCAGAGCCAGCTTGTAAGCGCATCTTAACTCCATCTGCAACAATTCATCCCCCAAACTCATTTTGCCATCGCTCACCCCTTCACTGTTTGAGGTGATAATTTAACACTATTTACCTCAGAAAAGGCATTTTTAGTGATTTGTTTAGTTGGGTTTCTTAGCTTTTTGACTACCAGGAAGCTATCGCACGCGTTTGGTAGCGCCACCTTAACCAGATATACCAAAATCATAGGACATGCCAGAAATCTGGCCTTATTCATTTCTAGCAGTCATAACAAGACAAACCACATGCAAAATGGATAAAAACAAAAGTTCAAAAAGTTTTGAAGTTTCAAAGTGGTAAAAATACAACTGACATGATTGTCTGTATTGCTAGAGGCATAAAGTGTAACAGTCAGGAAATCATGATGCAGTTGTACAAATTTTTGGTTAGACTACACTTGGAGTTTAATGTGCAGACTGATAACTCCATTAAAAGAAGGATGTGCAGGCTGAAGTTTATAAAATTATGAGAGGAATAGATAAGAGTAGACAGCCAATTATCTTTTCCCCAGGTTAGAAATGTCAAGTACTAAAGGGCATAGTTTTAAAGTGACAGAAGGAAGTTTAAAAGGGATGTGCAAGGCATGTTTTACACAGTGGTCGGTGACATATGCGAGGCATATATAGTACAACCGAAGTATTCAAGAGGCATTTTGATCAGACACCTGAGTACGTAGGGAGTGGAGGAACAGGAATGATAAGCACACAGAAGGGATTAGTTTAATTTGGCATCAGACTTAGCTCAAACATTATGAGTGCGCTTTTCTGTGTTCTATAAATTAAAGAACACCGTGAGAAACAATGGATTCAAAAAAACTTGAGGTAGTCCATGCACATGGATGATTAAAATCTCAAGAGCAACAGCAAAATATAACCAGAAGTATAAAAGGAATGTTAATAAACTTCTGTAAATGTCCAAAACTTTAATGGTGTATCCAAACATGTCATATTGTAGGTGACCTTTTAGAGTCTCAACATTGAACTTTAGTACTTCAACCTAATTATTGAGAAATACCACTTCTCCGAGGTAGTAAATATATTTATCTGTCATAAAAAGTTGATATATTGTGTTACTTTAAAATGGCACTGAAAATCAACTCATAATGTCCACTGTCCATTTCTCTTTATAGGTGCTGCGTCCTGTTGGAATCTGGAGCAGTGTTGGTACTGCTCCAGATTCCAACAGCTGAGTTACCTGTGTATCTTTCTTGATAAAATTTTGTTTATACTTGTAAATTGCTTACTATGTAATGTCAGTGGATGCATTGAAAATTTTCTCCCTTGTCACTGGTAGACATGTTGTGTGCAAATGTCCATGTTCCCAGCCGAAGACCGAGCCATCATGACACTGTATTTTCTATCTCTATGATGCACATTAACCATCTCAGATTTTTCACATGCCTGGCACCCCCACGTGGCTAACTTTGAACTTTTCTCCTGAAAGGGGCTTCAATCGTTGCAAGCACTTGCTTGTTGAAGGGGCAGTGTGGGGTTACAAACGCCCCCTGAATCTTTGGGACTCCTTGGCGGGCTTCAATCATGACATTCATTAGTCAGACTGTACTTCGAATATTGCGAGCAGTTTTGGGCCCCTTATCTAAGAGAGGATGTACTGGCAACGGAGAGGGTCCAGAGAAGATGCACGAGTATGATTCTGGGAATGAAAGGGTTAATGTATGAGAAGCTTTTCATGGCTCTGTGTTTGTACTCACTAGAGTTCGGAAGAATGAGAGCAGGATCTCATTGAAACCTACCAAATAGAGGAGGGAGGAGAAGATGGCGGCGTGACGCAGCGCGTGCGGCCGTTCCGAATGATATCGTATGCGTTAACTAGGGAACGTGCACAATCCTGATTTGATGGAGACAGCCGTGAGAAGCACGGAGGAACACCTGGAGAAACTTCTGAAATGCCCGCTTTACTGCAGCTGCTACTGTGCGACCGAGAATCTTCGGAGGGGAAGGCCCCAAATCCTCGGCTTTGCCTATTGCTGGGGCCAGGGTCGAAGCGCTCGGCAGACATGGTGCTCGGTGCTCGGTGTCGGAGAGCTGGTCGGAGGCTCAGAGTTTTCAGACGGACTCGGAGTTGGACTGTGGTCGGATGCTTCCAGGATGCTGCATTGGCAACTTTGCTGCACTGGAGATTTACTGTCTGCGTGAGATGATGGGACTTTCGAGAGACTTTGAGACTTTTTACCGTGCCCATGGTCTGTTCTTTATCAAATTACGGTATTGCTTTGCACTGTTGTAACTATATGTTATAATTATGTGGTTTTTGTCAGTTTTTCAGTCGGTTTGTCATGTGTTTCTGTGATATTCTGGAGAAACATTGTATCATTTCTTAATGCATGCATTATTAAATGACAATAAAAGAGGACTGCGTGTCCTCATAATCTAATCTAATATTTTAAGGCCTAGATAGTGTGGATGTTGAAAGGACGTATCCTATAGTGGGAGAGTCTATGACCAGAGCCCACAGCCTCAGAATAGACAGATGTTCCATTTAGAACAGAGATGAGGAGGAATTTCTTTAGGCAGAGGGTGGTGAATTTGTGGAAACTATTGCCACGGACAGCTGTGGAGGTCAACTCATTGGGTGTATTTAAAGCGGAAGTTGATAGCTTCTTAATTAGTAAGGGAGTGAAAGGATACAGGAAGAACGCAGGAGAATGGGGTTGATAAGGATAATAAATCAGTGACGATGAAGTGGCAGAGCAAATGGCCTAATTTGCTCCTATGACTAACGGTCCTGAGAAAGGCTCATACTGATGTGCTGTTGAAGTGATTTGAATTTGTCAGTATGCAAATGATTAATGAATTTTAAGTATATTTTCCATTCTACTTATTTGCATAACGTTACAAACGTTTGTAGATCAATAGAAATGTAGGCCTCAAAACATTTCCTACGTACCATCCTTCCTGTTAATTCCCCATTAGAAGTACTCTGGAATACACTTACTACCCAACGTGGAATATGAACCTGAAATCTCTCTGACACGTCTTTATGCAGCTCACCCAAGTGGGTACAGTATACTTGAAGATCATCATCTGGTATTCTTTCTTTCCCTTTCAACTCAGCAAGGCTCAGAAGTTGGAAAAGGGCTCAACAGCCAATGTTACACTTAAGTAGGGTTAACGGACAGAAATGTGGAGACGACTGATTTGACTTTGATAGGATTCACATAATTTCTCTGCAGTTGAAGATTGATTTCATTAAACTTTACAAATATGCAATGTCATGTCTAACATACTTGAGTTGATTACTGAATGAAACATTCAAATATTCAAAGAATTTTATCAGTTTCCGAAAGGGCATGAAAGCGTCTCAAGCAGATTACTTATGAGAGCCGGCTGACTTCTGTGTGCAACAGTAACCATTGAAGCTATTCATTATTCTCAATACAAAGCTCTTGTAATAGTTGAGAAGTGACAGCATGATCCTTGATATTATTTACCGCTGTGGTAACACTATTTTATGATTTGTGCAGCTGATTACTTTTTTTAAATTGAATTGATTTTATTTCTTACATCCTTCATATATATGAGTAAAAATCTTTACATAACGTCTCCATCTAAATGTGCAATGTGTAATCATAGTAATTTATAATAAATAGAACAGTCAATGTAGCATAGAGTACACTCAAATCAGCATGAGTTCATCAACCTGATGGTCTGGTGGAAGAAGCTGTCCCGGAGCCTGTTGGTCCTGGCCTTTATGCTGTGGTACCGCTTCCCGGATAGTAGCAGTTAGAATAGACTGTGGTTGGGATGGTTTGGGTCCCCATTGATCCTACGGGCCCTTTTCACACACCTATCCTTGTAAATGTCCTGAATCATGGGAAGTTCACAAACTACAGATATGCTGGGCTGTCCGCACCACTCTCTGCAGAGTCCTACGATTAAGGGAGGTACAGTTCCCAAACCAGGCAGTGATGCAGCCAGTCAGGATGCTCTCAATTGTGCCCCTGTGGAAAGTTCTTAGGATTTGAGAGCCCATACCAAACTTCCTTAACCGTCTGAGGTGAAAGGGGTGCTGTTGTGCCTTTTACATCATACAACAGGGTGTGTACATGAGGTCCTCTGTGATGTGGATGCCGAGGAACTTCAAACTGTGTTCAAAAGGTATTGTGTGTGAATTGCACAGTGCATGATAAATATGCTAGGTATAGCTTTTTTCAAAAATGTAGTAGCTCCATGGTAGCGTCCTGTCATTGATGGTGTTCCATCTGTTGTACAATCAAAAATGTCAGTCAGCAGAGTGTCCTTCTCTTTGAAATATTGCTCAACAACCCAAAATATTGACCCCACTTCATATTTATTTCTTGTCCCCTTGCAAATAATAACTCCTGAACCATGCTTTCATCTTTTATGAAGTGAACATAACCAAGAAGCAAAGGTTCATTGCCTGGCGGAGTTGACTCATCTAACTGCTGAGCAGATCCTGTTGTCCTCAGTATGGTGCATAATGAGTCTTCCACATTCTCAGAAATTTCACTTACTCGCCTTTGAACAGAGTTGTCTCCGAACAGATTCAGAATCTCACTTATTGCTGGCAGCATCAGTTTTTCTCCAAATGTATGGGGCTTTCCAGAATCAGCAATGAGCAACGAAATGTATGAAGCACACAAACCATCACTGCTCTGTTCTGAAGTGCTGGCAAACAGGTTTTGAAGTGTTTTCTATTTCTGAAAGTTTTCATGAAGTGATTGAAAATAAGGCAAGTTCTTGTTTGCTTTATCAGAGCATATTCTCTTCAAATGTTCAAAGAGTCTGGATGGTTTCATTGCCTCATTTGAAAAAGTAACTTCTGGTTTAAGATGCCACTGCTTGCTGGTAGCCAATGAAACAAAGAAAGCAACAAAATACTTCATTATTCACACTTTTTCTGGTAAATGACCACTGCAAACAGTGGCCTGTGGCTTCCCTGTCAGAGTTGAGTTGAGTTGAATTGCAATTATGATCTGGATAATTTGGATGATTGGGAAGATTTTAAAATCCAACAAAAGGCAACTAAAAAAGCCATAAGAAGGGAAAAGATGAAATATGAGGATAAACTGGCCAATAATAGAAAGCAGGATACTGAAAGGTTTTTCCAGCTATATAAAAAGCAAAAAGGGAGTGAGGTGATATTAGGCCACTGGAAAATGATCATGAGGTTGTAAAAGAGGACAAAGAAATGGTGGTTGAACTTAATGGGTACTTTACATCTGTCTTCACTATAGCACTTTTTCCTTTGTAATAGCTCGTATTCATGGACCTCTAGCACACTGCTAAAGTACTAGGCAAATTATAAGGCCTTAAGGTGGATAGGTCACCCCAACCAGTTGGACTACATCCCAGAGCTCTAAAAGAGGTTGCTGAAGAGATAACAGATGCATTGGTCATGATCTTTCAAGAATCACTTGATTCTGGCATGGCTCCAGAGCACTGGAAAATTGTAAATGTCACTCCACTCTTTAAGAAGGGAGGAAGGCAAAAGAAAGGAAATTTTCAGCCAGTTAGCCTAACTTCAGTGGTTGGGAAAGTGTTGGAGTCTATTATTAAGGGTGAGGTTCCGAGGTACTTGGAGACTAATGATAAAATAGTCAGTCAGCATGGTTTCTCTTAAGGGAAATCTTGCCTGAAAAATCTGTTAGAGTTCTTTGAGGAAGTAACAAGCAGGGTGGACAAAGGAGAGGTAGTGGATGTCATTTACTTGGATTTTCAGAAGGCATTTGATAAGGTGCGACACATGAGGCTGATTAACAAGATAAAATCACGTGGCTTTACATGAAAGGTACTGGCATGGATAGAGGAAAGGCTGACAAGCAGGAGACAGTGATTGGGAATAAAGGGGGCTTTTTCTGGTTGGCTGCCAGTGACTAGTGGTGTTCCTCAGGGTCAGTATTGGGACTGCTACCTTTCACATTGTTTGTCAATGATTTAGATAAAGGAATTGATGGCTTTGTGGAAAAGTTTGGAAATGATATGAAGACAGGTGAAGAGGTAGATAGTGCTGAGGAAGCAATGCGATTGTAGAAGGACTTAGATAAATTGGAAGAAAGGGCAAAAAAATGGCAGATAGAATACGGTGTTGGGAAATGTATGATAGTGCATTTTGGTAAAAGGAACAACAGTGCAGACTACTATCTAAATGGGGAGAAAATTCAAGCATTAGAGGTGCAAAGAAAGTTAGGAGTCCTCATGCAAGACTTCCAAAGGTTAATTTACACATTTAATCTGCGGTAAAAAAGACAAATACAATGTTGGCATTTATTTCAAGGTGAATAGAATATAAAAACAAGGAGATAATGCTGAGGCCTTATAAGACACTAGTCAGGCACTAGTCCACTTGGGAGTATTGTCAACAGTTTTGGGCCCCATATCTCACAAAGGATGTGTTGTCATTGGACAGAATCCAGAGGAGGTTCACAAAGATGATTCCAGAAATGAAAGGATTAACATATTAGGAGCGTTTGGTAGCTTTGCGTCTGTACTCGCTGGAATTTAGAAGAATGCAAGGGAATCTCATTGAAACCTATCAAATGTTGAAACGACTAGATAAAGTGGAAGTGGAGCGGATATTTCCTATATTGGGGGTATCTTGAACCAGAGGGCACAGCCTCAAAATTGAGGGGCTACTCTTTAGAACAGAGGTAAGGAGGAACTTTTTTAGCCAGTGAGTGGTGAATCTGTGGAGTGCTCTGACACAGACTGTGGTGGAGGCCAAGACTATGGGTATATTTAAAGCAAAATTTGATAGTTTCCGAATTGGTCAAGGGCATCAAAGGTAATTGTGAGAAGGCAGGTGTGTGGGGTTGAGTGGGATCCAGGATCAACCATGATGGAATGGTGGAGCAGAGTCAATGGGCTGAATGGCCTAATTCTGCTCCTATGTCTTATGGACTTATCAAGCATTTGTGCAGCATGGCTGGAAATTTGCTGGGGCAGGATGGTTCGGGCTGCAGTTGCTGGAGCAAATTTGGAGGCAATTCGATGCAACGGAACCTTGGCAAGGCGAAGCGAGCAAAGATCCGAGGTTTGATCAACTTATGAGTTGAGCCGAACTGGAAAGGTTGGATACTGGCCAAATCAAGGTGGCAGAACCCGAGCCTGAGGGTGAGAAATGACTTGAGGTTTAGACAGTTTAAGTGCTGGGCCATGCTGAGATGGTCAGAGTGTTGGGGTCGGAGGCAAGAGACTGTCCAGTTCAGCTAGCTGCTCCATGGGGTGTGCTTGTTCCTGTTCTGGGCTGAGGCTGTAGCCTGCAACTAGTGGACATCTGGATCAGCAGCAGTGAAGCCTGCTTGTGAACTTCAGTTTTGAATGCTGTTTTATCATTTTATCATTTCCACGATTTGTTTTTACCTCTCTATCTGCACACTGTGTGTTTTATGTTCTTTTGTCTTAATGGATTCTATTGGGCTTCTTTAGTTTGGGCTGCCTGTAAAGAGATGAATCTCAAGACTGTATAAAGTATGCCTGTCTGCCTAGGTACCATATCCGATGCGGACTTTGGTGACCATGGATTTCCATATAGGTCTATCCTTCATTTTTTGGATGACTTCCATTTCCTCGATGTGTAGCCACCTGTCTATGCTTTTGATGTACATAAGCCGAGGTCTTCCTCTAGGTTTGCTCCCCCCGATCTTTCCAGAGAGTATGAGTTTTTCTAGCTCATCTTTCCGCATGATATGTCCTAGGAATCTGAGTTGCCTTCCTCTTATTGTTGGTATGAGTGATCGAACTGCTTGGGCTCTTCTGAGAACTTCTTCATTTGATGTGTGTGGTCCATGATATTTTTAACATTCTCCTGTAGAACCATAATTCAGCTGCTTCTAGTCTCTTTTCCATTGCTGGAGAAATGGTCCAGCATTCACTTCCATAAGTCAGGATCAAATGTAGCACTGCAGTGTTCTGTTTTTAGTGTACATGGTCATCTTTCTGTCTGTTAATATGGTCTTCATTTTTTGGAAAGCTTCTTTCGCCATTGCTATTCCGTATTTGATATCTGTGTCGACCTGCCATTACTTGATATTAGGCTGCCAAGATATTTGAATTTGTAGACTTGTTTGACGTTTGTATTTCCGATCTTGTCCACACACTGTGTATAAAGCATACATTATAAAATAATCTTGGAGCTTTGAAAAAAACCTTTTCACACAACAGGCACATTGGTTGCCGTTGGTTGCTCGGTACTGGTATAAATCCACACTTTACTGTCTGCACTTCTCTTTTGCTTAGTCTGCTTCTGCCATTTTTGTTATGGATTAATGACCACAGATAATTGTCTATTGTTTAAGTCCAACCTCAAGTGTTGTGATCAATAAAGTGGAAAGTTATAACGTCATTGCAGCTCAGGCAAAACCTGACTGATATCTCAGTTGGGCCATGAGCTAGAGAAATGCAGTTAAGACCATTCAAAAGGGCAGATTCTGAACTTTACCCCATTGAACATTATACCTTAATTCACAAGAAATGCCTCACTTCTTAAATGTGTGATTAAAGTACGGGAATCGTACTAGCTAGCACTGTACTACAGTAGTGAACAATAATAATGCACAGGCCAAGCTCAGAAATAACAAGATTTCTTCAATACAGATTTCTCATAATATGCCAAATACAGTGTCACACTGTTTTCAAACAATTATGACACGAGTTGAGCTAAGTTTAAGAGAATGGTAAGTTAGCAAGAGATGAGATAATTATGTGGTCACTGTGATCAATTATGAATCACTGAGGATCAAATGCTTATAATAAGTAATTCATTTCTTTAATTAAGCCTGTAATGTGCATCCACTGCCCCCCTTGCTACCAAACACCCCCCATTACCTCCTTTATCACTCTGTGTAGGGATAAAAAAAAGTAACCCTCAAGTTCCCTTTAAAACTCCTTCTCGCCTTAAACTTATTTTTTTATTAAAGATACAGAACAGTAACAGGCACTTCCAGCCCAGCAAATTCATGCTGCCCAATTACACCCATGTAATTAACCTACCAACCCTTACTGAAGTACCCAGAGGAAACGCATGTGGTTACAAGGAGAACATACAAACTCCTTACACACAGCGGTGGCAATTGAAACCAGGACACTGGTGCTGTAGTGGCGTTCAAAATTCATTTATTTGTGTTAACAACCAACACACCCCACACCAGTATGCTGGGGAAAGCCTGCAAGTGTCGCTACACACTCAGTTACCAACATAGCATGCCCACAATGCTAGGCAGAACAACACAGAACACAAGCAACAACCAAAAACAGAAAAACAAGCCCTCATTCCTCCCTCATACCCACAAACAGGCAGCCTTCTAACCCTAAGAGAGTTCATCTTCTACAGCTTCCAGCCATCAGTCGTCTTGGATTTGAACTCAAAAAGGTGGAGACATTGGCCTTCGACTAACCCAGCAGACAAGCAAAGATTCACAGACCCAGGAAACTCGACCTCCATGCTTCCAATTCGACGCCTGGGTCTTGATTCTGAGCATGAACAACAGCATCCTGTTGATAACTGACACCAGGTCAATGACAGGACCTGAACTCTGGTCTCACCAATTTACGAATCCAGGATTTCATTGGAACTCATTTTTTTATCCCTCACGTAACTCCAACTTCAGAACCCGCAAGAACTCACTGACCCTGGGGAAGCCACCAGTCATTGTCCACAGTAGTCTGTTGGCCCATCATGCAGCTGGCCGTCCCAGCCCGATCCGCAGATGTCCCATGTCTGTGTCGCTGTCCTTCCAATGTGCAACCTGTTATGTTATATGTACTCACTGCAGCATATGCTTTCTTAATTTTCATACTTAGGATTGGATGATAAATCTTGGCCTGAAACAACAAATTTTATTCTCCTCCACAGATGCTACCTGACCTGCTGAGTTTTTCCAGCATTTTGTTTGTGTTGCAACCTTCCTATGTTTTGGTGACCAGAACTGCACTGAGTATTCCAGCTGATGGCTGAACAAGGTTTTATTAGGTTGACGCACAAACTCCTTGCAATTGTATGCAATGCTCCATTCAGTGAAGGCCATTATCACACAAATACCACTGGTTGAGTGGTGTCACAACACAAACACTCTTGTTGAAGGTCAGCAAAACTAAATAACTGATTGTTGACTTTAGGGAAGGAGTGTGTTCATGCTGGTATACATTGAAACATAGAAAACCTACAGCACAATACAGGCCCTTTGGCCCACAATGCAGTGCCAAACATGTACTTACTTTTGAAATTACCTAGGGCTACCCATAGCCCTCTATTTTTCTAAGCTCCATGTACCTATCCAGGAGTCTCCTAAAAGACCTTATTGTATCTGCCTCCACCACCATTTCCGGCAGCCCATTCCACACACTCACCACTCTCTGGATAAAAAAACCTACCCCTGATATCTCCTCTGAACCTACTTCCAAGCACCTTAAAGCTCTGCCCTCTCATGCTAGCCATTTCAGCCCTGGGAAAAAGCCTCTGACTATCCACATGATCAATACCTCTCATCATCTCATACACCTCTATCAGGTCACCTCTCATCCTCTGCCACTCCAAGGAGAAAAGGCTGAGTTCACTCAACCCATTCTCATAAGGCATGTTCCCCAAACCAGGCAACATCCTTGTAAATCTCCTGTGTATTCTTTCTATAGTTTCCACATCCTTCCTGTAGTGAGGTGACCCAAACTGAGCACAGTACTCCAAATAGGGTCGGAACAGAGTCCTATATAGCTGTAACATTAACTCTTGGCTCTTAAACTGAATCCCATGGTTGACGAAGGCCAGTACACTGTATGCCTTCCTAACCACAGAGTCAGCCTGCACAGCAGCTTTGAGTGTCCTGTGGACTCGGACCCTAAGATCCCTCTGATCCTCCACACTGCAAAGAGCCTTCCCATTAATACTATATTCTGCCATCATATTTCACCTACCAAAATGAACTACCTCACTCTTGGGTTGAACTCCATCTGCCACTTCTCAGCCCAGTTTTGCATCCGCTAGAACCTTTGACAGCCCCCAACACTATCCACAACACCCCCAACCTTTGTGTCATCAACACCCCCGACCTTTGTGTTATTGGGGAATTGATGGTGAAAAAGTCAGCAGCTTGAATCAACTGGGTATTAACATATTGGGTAACCTCTCCTGAGCCTGCACCCAGATGCAACTATAAGAAAAGTGCAGCAGGATCTTCACTTTCTTAGGAGGTTGAGGAGATAGAGTTTGTCATTGAATATTCCAGCAAAATTCTACAGATGTATTGTTGAAAGTATCCTAAATAGAAACATCATGGTCTGGTATGGCAATTCGAATGCACAGAAAAGTAAGAATTTGCAGAGAGTAGTTGCCTCAGCCTATTTCATCACAGGCATATCCCACCCCACAGTAAGTCGTACCTACAGGAAGCACTGCCTCAAGAAGGCAATGTCCATCTTCAATCATCCCCACTACCTGGGACACGCTATCTTCTCGCAACTACTATCGCACATGACGTACAGAAGCTTGAAGTCCTACACCACGAGGTTCAACAACAGCTGGAGAGGTAGTTATGAGGGACAAGGAAATGGCGTTTGAACTGAATAAGTATTTTGCATCAGTCTTCACAGTGGAAGACACCAGCAGTATGGTGGAGGTTCCAGGTGTCAGGGGTCATAAGTGTGTGAAGTTACCATAGCTAGAGAGAAGATTCTTGGGACACTGAAAGATCTGGAGGTAGATAAGTCACCTGGACCAGATGGTGTAGACCCAGAGTTCTGAAAGAGGTAGCTGAAGAGATTGTGGAGGCATTAGTAATATCTTTCAAAAATCACCAGATTCTGGAATGGTTTCAGAAGACTCGAAAATTATAAATGTGACTCTACTCTTCAAGAAGAGAGAGAGGCAGAAGAAAGGAAACTATAGGCCAGTTAGTCTGACTTCAGTGGTTTGGAAGATGTTGGAGTCGATTATTAAGGATGAGATCTCAGGGTACTTGGGAGGCACATGATAAAATAAGCCATAGTCAGCATGGTTTCCTCAAGGGAAAATCTTGCCTGACAAGTTGTTGGAATTCTTTGAAGAAATAACAAGCAGGATAGACAATGAAGAATCAGTGGATGTTGTGTACTTAGATTTTCAGAAGGCCTTTGACAAGGTGCCACACATGAGGCTCAACAAGCTATGATTCCATGGTCATGGATAAAGCAGTGGCTGATTGGCAGGAGGCAAAAAGTAGGAATAAGGCGAGCCTTTTCTGTCTGGCTGCCAGTAACTAGTGGTGTTCCACAGGGGTCTATTTTGGGAGAGATTCTTTTTACGTTATATGTCAATGATTTGGATGATGGAATTGATGGGTTTGCAGATGATATAAAGATACCTGGAGGGGCTGGTAGTTTTGAGGAAGCTGAGCGGCTACAGAAGGACTTAGACAGACTAGGAGAATGGGCAAAGAAGTGGCAGATGGAATACAGTGTTGGGAAGTGTCTGGTCATGCACTTTGGTGGAAGAAATGAAAGGGTTGACTACTTTCTAAATGAAGAGAAAATACGACAAAACTGAGGTGCAAAGAGACTTGGGTGTCCTTGTGCAGAATTCCCTAAAGGTTATAAATGCAGAGGATGCTGAGTGCATGGAATGGGCTGCCAGCGATGGTGGTGGAGGTGGATACGATAGGGTCTTTTAAGAGACTCTTGGATAGGTACATGGAGCTTAGAAAAATAGAGGGCTATGGGTAACCCTAGGGAATTTCGAAAGTAAGTACATGTTCGGCACAGCATTGTGGGCCGAAGGGCCTGTATTGTGTTGTAGGTTTTCTATGTTTCTATGTTATGTTGTAGGTTGAGTCTGTGGTAAGGAAGGCAAATCCAATGTTAACATTCATTTCAAGATGACTAGTATATAAAAGCAAGGATATAATGTTGAGACTTTATAGAATGCCTCACTAGGAGTATTGTGAGCATTTGTGTGCCCCTTATCAAAGAAAGGATGGTTTCATAGCAGGTTCACGAAAATTATTCCAGGATTAAACAGCTTGTCATATGAAGGCTCTGGGTCTGTATTCATTGGAACTCTGAGGAATGAGGGGTGACCTTATTGAAACATATCGAGTCTAAGACCAGAGAACACAGCTTCAGAATAGAGGGGCGTCCTTTGAGAATGGAGATGAGGAGGAATTACTTTAGCCTGGGAGTGGCAAATCTGTGAAATTCTTTGCCACAGGCAGCTATGGAGCCCAAGTCTTGGGAATGAATGGAGCTGAGAGGAAAATTGGATCAGCCATGATGAAATGGTGAAGCAAACTCGATAGGCCAAATGGCCTAATTTTGCTCCTATATCTTATGCCATTATGGTCTTATGGTCTAAGGGGAGGGAGGGAACATTGACTCAGACCATGAGAGGCCTGCGTTGGGCATTTTCATGCCTTACAAGGCACAGATCGGAAGTCTGTGTGGGGTGCCACTCCTCGCACAGACTAGAGCAATGTGTGATTAAGTGCCTTGCTCAAGGGCACAAACATGTCGCCACAGCTGAGGCTCGAACTAGTGACCTTGAGATCACTAGACAAACGCCTTAACCACTTGGCCACGTGCCCAACACTACGATCTAAACTTGACCTTAAAGTGCGTTCTTAACTAAGTTATCTATCTGTTCCAGACCTTGAAAGATCTTTGGATTTGCACAACCAGATCCCTCTGCTCCTCAATATTCCCTGGTAGTATGGTTCACGGTGTATGTCCTTCTACCACTATTGCTTGTAAAATGCAGAAACTTACACTTATCAGGACTAAACTCCATCTGCCATTTCTCAGCCAATTTCACCAACACACAGACATAACATTGTAACGTATGACTACACCTTCATGCTGTCAACATCAGGCTTTACGTCAGCTGTAAACTAGCCTTACATGCATCTCACAGCAACAGCCAGTTCATTCCCTATAGTGCAAATAGCAAGGATCACATTTTGATTTCCTAACGAACACCAATGGTGACAAGCATTCAACTCTTTGTCTCTAGTTAACTAGCCAATTTTGGATGCAATTTACCATCCTGCCCTAGATCCCATGGACCCTAATATTTTGGACCAGTTTTTCATGTGAGACCTTGTCAAAAGCCTTCCTCAAGTCTATGTAAAACACATCTGCTGCATTGCCCTCGTTAATATAATTTACTGCTTTCTTCAAAAACTTCAATCTGATTAGTGAGGCAGGATCTGCTCTTGACAAAGCTACTTTGGCTATCTCTATCAGTTCTCCAAGTGATCATTAATACTGTACATCAGCATTTTTTCCAGTAATATCCTTACTACTGAATTTAGGCTCACAGATCTGTAATTACCAGGTCTCCTCAAAGAGAGGACCATGTTTGTCATGCTCTAGTCAACTGATACCTCACTTGTGTCAAGTGATGATTTAAACATCTTAGCCAGAGTCCCAAAGAATTCTCCCCTTGCCTCCCATCAATGAAGCACTTGAAGACTCTGAGAAGCATCTTTGTAATGACATTTTCATTGTGCTAAAGTATAATGACTTTTTTCCATGTTATATTTGTAATAAGCAACGGTGCTTCATCAGTGGCAGCATGAGCACCTGAGAACTGCGAATATTTTACTTGATGAGTGCCAGACCATATAGCAGATACTGCTGTAAATTACTGGGAAATAACACCCACAGTATATATTGCACTTTGTATGACCTCCATTTGTTAGCAATGTCCTTGACAACAAAGAGCTCCTGTGCTTTGATAAAAGAGCTGACAAACTGATAAATGGAGGCTGGCACATATATGCTACATGATGTAATCAAAGGCTAATCAGAATCTGCATCTTGCTTGCATGCTGGGGTATTCAGTTATGCAATTACAATATATTAAATGGTGCCTTACCAGGTCTGGATATTGTGGTATCACCAACAGGCTACATGTAAATCTCAGCAGGTGAAGCCTTCAAACAGTATCGCCAGAAATAACTTACAGTGGTGCTAGAAAGTTTGTGAACCCTGTAGAATTTTCTCTAATTCTGCATAACTATGACCTAAAATGTGATCAAATCATCATGTAAATCCTAAAGCTAGATAAAAGGGAAACCAATAAATAACCCAAAAACATTATACTTGTCCATTTATTGATTGAGAAAAATAATCCACTATTACATGTATTTGTTGGAAAAAGTATGTCAAAAGTATGTAAGGTAAAGCTATTTGGAGTCAGGTGTTCCAATCAATGAAATGAGATTGGAGGCGTGAGTGGGTGCCCTGCCCTATAAAAAGACACACAAAGTCAGGTTACTGACAGAGCCTGCTCTTCTCAAGAAAGATCTATTTATGTGCACCATGCCTTGATCAAAACAACTTTCAGAGGACCTTAGAAGAAGATGCATTAAGCTGGAAAAGGTTACAAAAGCATTTCTAAAGACGTGAGTGTTCATCAGTGAGAGAAATTGTCTACAAATGGAGGAAACTCAGTACTGTTACTACTCTCCCAAGGAGTGAGCATCCTGCAAAGATCACACCAAGAGTACAATATGCAATGCTGAAGTAGAGAAAAAGAACCCAAGAGTAATAGCAAAAGACCTGCAGAAATCTCCAGAACTTGTTGAAGTCTCTGTTCACTATAAGAAAAACCCTGAATAAGAATGGTGTTCCTAGACAGCCGCCAGGGAGGAAACAACTGCTCTCCAAAAAGAAACATTGCTGCATGGCTTCAGTTTGCAAGACTACTTCTGAGACAATATTCTGTGGACAGATGAGAGAAAAGTCGAACTTTTTGGCAGAAATACACATTGCTATGTTTGGAGGCAAAAGGGCACTGCACACCAACACTAAAACCTCATCCCAACTGTGAAGCATGGTGGAAGGAGCATCATGGTTTGGGGCTGCTTTGCTCTCTCAGGGCCTGGATAGCTTGCAATCATTGAGGGAACAAAGAATTCAAAATTGTATCAATACATTTTACAGGAGAATGTCAGGGTAGCAGTCCATTACTCGAAGCTTAGTAGAAATTGGGTAACGCAACGATACAATGATCCAAAAGACAAGAGTAAATCAACAACAGAATGGTTTAAAAAGAAAAAAAATTGTGTTTTGGAATGGCTGAGTCAAAGTCCTGACCTTAATCCTATAGAAATGTTGTGGAAGGACCTGAAGCAATCAGTTCATGCATCCCAGGGTTGAAGCAGGTTTGTAAAGAGGAATGGCCTAAAATTCCTGCAAGCTGATGTGCAGGACTGTTCCAACAGTTTCCAGGAATGTTTGGTTGAAGTTACTGCTGTACAAGGGGGTCACAGCAGATACTAGTTTTAGGACTTGCATGAAGGTCTGATCACATTTTAGGTCATATTTATACAAAAATAGAGAAAATTCTACAGGGTTCACAAACTTTCTAGCACCACAGTAGTTAAAAATCCACTGAAGACTGACAGGCAGCAGCCAACATCTGGATAACAGTGATAGAGCAACTCTGCAATTTTTCATTTCTTAACTTTATGCCAGGTTAAATAAATTGGACCCAATGGAACTAAAATGGGAATCCCATATGTAAATAGATCCAAGTTAGCAGATTCAAGCACATTCATTAAATTTACAGTGCAGGAACAGGACATACATATTGACTAGTTTGATGTTATCTTTGATGCAATAAGTAACTTCATATTATTTCCTCTGTTAAGAAGTCTCCCAAATGTTTTTGCTCAGTTCAAATTCACAATAATCAAGGCCGTCACCTTAATGTGGGAACTAGAGAGTGCAGCACAAGAGAAGTACAACCACATGAGGTACTGAAAGAAAGCTCTGTCTGTTCTCTCAGATGGACACCAACAAATTCTTATACTCTAAGACCAGCAAGAATAACTTGTCAATTTTCTGTTCAATATACATCCCAGACAAAATGATTAATGACATTGATTTGTTAGCTATTTATCTCATTGATGTGTGTGATGCCTCCTTTTTCTCTCAACAACTGGACTTAAAAGGATTTGTCTGCTTTAAAATGTTTGGGCACCACAAATGGTTAACACAAACACAATTTTTTTCAGTTAAAAAATACCCTTTCCTTTTAATACAAAAGTATCACTAATACTTGTTTTTTTTATTTTGAAAGTCATTTAAACATTTAATATTTTAATAATGTACACATTCATAATGGAATTAGCATAATTGTGTTGGCAATCTTTACCGCACCATGTCTATGACATTCTAACAAAGTCTGACTGTCTAAAAATGCAATGTAATGATGATATGGTTCCAATGAAGGGTCACTGAACTGAAACGTTAACTGTTCTGTCTATAGAGATGCTACCTGACTTGCTAAGTAACACCAGCATTTTCTGCTTTAATTCTATTTAGTGCTACAGCAACTACAATAACACTTTTCCTGGCTTCTCCTAACCACTCCTTCTTAGATATGTTGATGTTGATCATTTGAATGTTGCTTATTTTAGGAATTATTTGGACAAGGGTGGAAGACACAGACCGACAAAAAAAGTAATGATAACGAAGAGGAACTCATCCCAGGTTCAACATTCTGTCACAAATCTACATATTTACAATTCAGCTAGCATCTTGTGTATAAAAACAGAGGACTTGCTTCCAGAAGAATGCCTCTTTACAGCATACTCCATCTGTGAAAATGTGTACTAACATTATTCTAATGCATTATACAAAAATAAAGATAACAAAAAATGGATTTAATTTGTAAATTAAACCATACTACTCTATTTTCTTTTATACATGACACACATTAGCAAAATGGAATCAGCTGTATCCATTTGAAAGTGTATTGTTACCTACCTAAGTTATTGTCTGTTAGCACTTCCTTGACTTTCTTTGTGATAGCGTACGTATCTAGTTCAGGAGACATGGCTACCAGCTTCTGTATGCTTACTGCTGACTGGCCAGACATTGGCAGCGATGACAGAACCTGAGGATCATTGGAGGAGTGTTCACATGGTTCGGAGGGTTTGATGTCCTTACTGCTCTCAGTGGCTATTGAGTGCTGGGATGATAGTTCAGCCACACTCTTCACTGATTCCACAGAGCTGACTGGAGATTCAGGGGCTGGGCTGCAACTGGCAGAGGTCTTTGGGGTAATCTCTAAAATAAATGAATGAATAATTTCATTATAATAGATTGAGTTTGATAGAGAGCATTTTAATCAGATGATTATAAACTTTCCTTCAAACCTAAACCTCATAATAAATGGAAATTTATTAAGTTATTAGTTGGTAAAATCAGCTTCAAAGTAGAAATAGGACAGGAAGAACTTTTTAAGTGCAGGAAAAAAATATGAAAAAGGAAAAATGCTTCTTATATTGAATAAATAGTGCAATAGGAAGAGGCAGAAAGAAACCCAAGCATGACTTTGTGATTTTGGTGTAATACTATTTCCTCCTGGCTCTGAACTTTCACCCACCTTAGTCCACGTTGGTAATACAGTGCAAAAACAGGCCAATCAGCCCAACTGGTCCATGTCAACCACAGCACCCTTCCTGCTAGTCACCGTTACCTGCATTCTGCCCACACTGTCCAAGTGCTTCCCCTCCATGTATCTAAGTAAATGGCTTTTAAATGTTGCAGTTGTACCCACCTCAACCAGTACCTCTGGGCAGTTCATTCCAGGTACCACGACCCATTGTGTAGAGAAGTCATCTCTCAGGTCTCTGTCAAATCACTCCCCCTTTACCTTGCCCTCCAGTTTTGGACTTCCTAACCCTGGGAAAAGACTATGGCTATCTACTTTAACCATACCCTTTGTGATATTATAAACTTTTATGGGGTCATTCTCTTCCACTCCAGGGAATAGCGATCTAGGATGGCCAACCTCTCCGTATAACTCGAGCCCTCTGATCCAGGTAACATCTTCCTATACCTATTCTGCACCATCGTCAGCTCAGACCATAAGACCATAAGACATAGGAGCAGAATTAGGCCATTCTACTCCGCCACTCCATCATGACTGATGCCAGATCCCACTCAACTCCATACACCTGCCTTCTTGCCATATCCTTTGATGCCCTGACCGATTAGGAAACTATCAACTTCCACCTTAAATATACCTATGAACTTGGCCTCCACCACAGTCTGTGTCAGAGCATTCCACTCTCTAGCTAAAAAAATCCTCCTTACCTCTGTTCTAAAAGGTCACCACTCAATTTTGAGGCAGTGCCCTCCAGTTCTGGATACCCCACCGTAGAAAACATCTTCTCCACATCCACCCTACTTAGTCCTTTCAACATTCGATAGGTTTCAATGAGATCCCCATGCATCCTTCTAAATTCCAGTGAGTATAAGGTACCCATCAGGTTCACCTGCCATTTCTTTGTCCCCCATTACTACCTCATCAGCATCACTTTCCAGTGGTCCAATATCAACTCTCACCTCCCTTTTACTCTTTATATAACTGAAAAAAACTTTTAGCATTCTGCTTCATATTATTGGGTAGTTTGCCCTCATATTTTATCTTTTCCCTTCATATGGCTTTTTTTTTTAGCTGCCTTCTGTTTGATTTTAAAAACTTCCCAATTATTCAACTTTCCACTCACTTTTGCTACCTTATATGCTCTTTCCTTGGCTTTTACGTAGTCCTTAATTTCCCTTGTCAGCCACGGTTGCCTCGCACTGCCATTTGAGAACAATTTCTTCTATGGGACATATCTATCATGTGCCTTGTGAACTATTCCCAGAAACATCAGCTATCTCTGTTCTGCTATCATCCCTGCCAGTATCTTCCTCCAATCCACCCTGGGCAAGCTCCTCTCTCATGCCTCTGTAATTCCCTTTATTCCAGTGCAATACTGATACATGTGTCTAATACTTCTCCTTCTCAAAATGCAGTATGAATTCAGTCATATTATGATCACTATCTCCTAATGCTTCATAGAAACATAGGAAATCTACAGTACAATACAGGCCCTTCAGCCCACAAAGCTGTGCCGAACATGTCCTTATCTGAGAAATTACCTAGGGTTTCCCATAGCCCTCTATTTTTCTGAGCTCCATGTACCTGTCCAGGAGTCTCTTAGAAGACCCTATAGTTTCAGCCTCCACCACCATCGCCGGCAGCCCATTCCATGCACTCACTCTCTGCGTAAAAAGCTTACCCGATATCTCCTCTGTACCTACTTCCAAGCACCTTAAAACTGTTCCCTCTCATGCTAGCCATTTTAGCCCTGGCAAAAAGCCTCTGACTATCCACACAATCAATGCCTCTCATCATCTTTTACATTAAACTCCCTAATAAGATCTGGGTTATTACACAACCCCCAGTCTCAGATAACCTTTCTTGGAATAGGCTCAAACACAAGCTGCTCTAAAAAGCCATTTCGTAGGCATTCAGCAAATTCCCTCTCTTATAATCTGACACCAACCCAATTTTCTCAATCTCCTTGCATACTAAGTCCCCCATTACAATTGTGACGTTACCTTTATTACAAGTACTTTCCAGCTCCTCAACCCCACATCTTTTGGAGACCCATATATGGTTCCCTTAATGTTTTTTATTACCTTGCAGTTTCTTAATTCCACCCACAAAAATTCAACGTTCTCTGACCCTATGTCATCATCATTCAGGTGCCTTGCCGTTTGGCGTGGGCAATCATGTCTCTCCATCCATCACGGTCCCTGACCCTCTGAATTGTAGTTGTTGCCTCCCCTGTTTGTAACCATGATATTATTCCATTTATCATTTTCATTCTCTGCCTGCCTCTGCTTCTTATTCCTTCCAGCTTTCCAGTTGTAACTAAATGTTCTAATGTCTCTCTTCGCATGTTTTTTCAAAAGAGTTTTGATTGCTGTTTTCTGATTTTTTAAGTAATGTACGTTTTGTTTTCGTTCTCTGTAGAACTTCTTCATTGGTTATCCTGTCCGTATATGATATGCACAGCATTCTTCTCAGGAACCACATCACTGCTGTATTGATTCTTTTGTTCATTGCATTTGTGATGGTCCATGACTTGCAGCCATACATCAATACAGGAAGAATGTAGCAGCTGAGAGTTCTAAGGCGGATGTCAATTGCTATTTTCTTGTTCATTAGGATGTTTCTCATTTCTGTAAATGCTGTTCTTGCCATAGCTATTCTTGCTTTTATGTCTGTTTCGCATTTGCCATCAGATGTTACCCATGATCCAAGGTACTTGGAAGTTGTAAACTTGTTTCAGGGTTTCATTTCCCAATAGGATCCTACAGTTTGGGATATCAGGTTTCTTTGATATTACCATTACTTCAGTTTTCTTTTTGTTTAAGGTTAGGCCAAGTTTTTCGCTCTCTGTGTTGATGGTAGATAACAGTTTCTGTAAATTTACCTATGTCACCTTTTTCAACAAATGTAATTCCATCTCTTAGCGACAGAACCACATCACCGCCTTTGCCTACCAGCCTGCCCTTTCAATACAAAGTGTATCCTTTGATGTTAAGCTCCCAACTATGGCCTGCTTTCAGCCACAGCTCAATGATGCACACAACATCATACTGACCAATCTCTAATTGCACCATGAGTTCGTCCACATTATTCTGAATGCTATGCGCATTAAAATGCAGCACCTTCAGTCCTGCATTGTTCATCCTTTTGAATTTTGGCTCTGTGGTACAATTTAACTCTTTGCTCTGTCTGCATTTGTACCCAATCATTGGCTTGTCCATTCATGTTACATCTGTCATCTACTTGTAAACCTGCTGGCTCAACCTCTGGTCTAACATACTGGTCTCTATTCAGCTGCCATATTTGTTTAAACCACTCCTAACAGCTCTAGTAAACCCTCCCACAAGAATATTGGTTCACCCTTAACAATGTCTTTCTTATAACAGGGTAACCAAAACTGTACACAATACTCCAAGTGCAGTCTCACCAACAATTTATATAATTACAATAAAATACCCTGTCTCCCAAACTCAATGCCTTGACTAATGAAGGCCAGCATGCAAACCCTCTTCTTCGCCATCCTGTCTACTTGTTAGCCCACTTTCGATGAACTATTTCATAGTTGTGACCT